>NC_091540.1:51985000-52610000 GCF_042242935.1 Bactrocera oleae | reverse complement strand
GTGCCTGCAAGCACTCACTCACACATACGCATACACCCATGCGCACTCAAACTATCACAATATTATTTATTATTGAGAGTTTTGTGCATTTGCTATTCGCTCGCATTTCCATGTCAATTTGCCTTCAAGCGAAATTACTTCACTCGACTGTCATTTTATGCCTCTGTGTATGTGAGTGAGTGTGTACGTGTTTTATATCTATTGTGATATGGCCGCCGCACTTGAAATTGCTTGCTTGGTTGTTAGCGATCAATTGGTTCATTGGCTGATGCCAGAAGCCGAGGTCGCCGGAGGTCCGCGCGCGCCAACACAATTTGCGGCTCAACGTGGACTATATACATTAGTAATTGTATGTATGTATGCTTAGCTATATATATATATATACACGTACGTGTGGACTCACTCGTAAATATTGTTGCCGCTGATTTGTTGCGTGATTATGTCATTGCAACTTGAGTAATTGCAATTGCTCGCTGTCGGGATGGAACAAGTAATAATAATTATAATACAAGTACCTGATTGAATAATGGCGCGGTGGCGGGTACCAAGTTCAGTTATTGCCTTTTCACTTGTTACTGTAATTATTTTTATAGAATTTATTTCGCCAGATAAGGGTTGTTTGAATGGATTTAGTGCCGGTTATTTGCCTTGTTAGTTATTAATAACATATATGATTATTGTTGTAATTATATGTGATGAAAGTGAGGTTATAGAAATATTTAATGAATTTTGAAAGTAGACCCTATAAAATGTATATATAAAAGATCAGCATGTAGAGCGGAGTCGATTTAGCCATGTCCGTCTGTCTGTCTGTATATTCGCGTACTCGTTTCTCAGTTTATGAGATATCGATCTGAAATTTCGAAGTCGTCTTTTTTTCCAAGAAACTGCTCATTTGTTGAAACCGCCGATATCGGTTCAAGTACTTTCATGGAAAACTTATTCATTTCACGAGATATCTCCACGATATTTTGCATGGGTTATTGTTTATGGCAATAATGCAATCTCGAAAGAAATTGTTCAGGATGGATCACTACAGCATTACTTGCCATGCAAACTGACTGATCAAAATCAAGTTTTTGTATGGAACCTTTTTGTATTTGTGTAAAAAATTTTGACTTACAAAGTTTACTTTTTCTGAGACAATCTATGTAAACTATCTGGTTTTGAATTTTTTATGAAATCTGGATAAAAAGTTTTCAATTTGGCATCTAAATTGCTTCTACCCGCGTATATCTGTGACAAACTACAGGGGTAACAAAGGTACATTTAATAAGACAAGCATAATTGTAAATTTACGCCGAAACTTTCAGGATGTCTTCCTTAAAAGATAGGCTAGTCTAGAGCACTCAAAAAAGGTCGAATTTCGACTTATGTTCCTGAGAATAAGGTGAAAGGAAGCAAATTTCTCACTTTCAAGCTTTTCTTTCAGTATGTTTGTGAATAAAAGTAAAAACAAGAATTATAAAATATTTGCATCTATTATACTTTTTAACGCAGGTTAACTCAGCGTCTGTCTCGTATATTATATGGCTCTCATTACCGCTTTTATCGACTTTACCACAATCAGACAGTAATTCTGCGCTTCCAAAATTAGTTTCTCATATAAATTTCCGCAAAAATCGCTTACTTCTTTAGCGCAATTAATTTTAAATTTAAATACCGTCATTATTCTTATGTTCCTTTCTTCGATAATTGCTAAACGATGCGTCTACAAAGTCATAAATTTTATATTTCGGCGCTACAACTCTTAAAGCCAGTGTCAGCTCATACATTTTTTTTTGTAGCATTTCACTTGCTAGATGAGCTTTTCAGGTTCTGTATGTGCCTTTTGTCAGCAACGCGTAATTAGTTAAAATAAATTTCAACTATCAATACATTTTACTATATATTTTTCGTAAGAGGCGTGACACTTTTTAGTGCAAAAATATTTAAGAAATTTATGAAAATTTGTTGATGTATTTTTAAATATATACGTATGTAGGTATATTTTACTAATTTTGCTACTTAAATACATACGTATCTAAATTGCCCTTCAGTTTCTCTGTTTACTAAAATATGCGCTGAGAGGCCATAAATAATATTTTAAATATCTGAAAAAATTAGACAAGCAACTAAATCATTCGGGAACTTTAAATGGGGGTTTTTGTTAATATGTACATATATATAAAAAAGTTTATTTAATTAGTTGTCATAGAACTGTTTCTCAATGAGTGTTTATACATTTCTACTAAGAATATAATTTGGTTTTTGGGGACTTTTTTTTATAAATTTGGCAAGATATTAGATATAGGTAAAGGCACGTGTTTTTGTCTATGAAGCAAAAACTATTTACTTGTATTTATACATTTTTATTTGGAAATGTTTCAACCGTCATGTGCTTTTAAGGTTCAAGGCCATAGCTATTTAATTTTGATGAAAACTAAATTTTAAGGAATCACATAAAAAACAATTAGTTCTCAAATTTAAAAGCAAAAAAAAAAAAACTCTTAGAACCAGACTTTTGATTTTCTTTGTATTATTCAGCTATTAAAATAAAAATATTGTAAAAAAAACATATAACAAATAGATCACTTTAGATTTATGGTAAAATTTATTCTTAACAATATTTGAATTTTCAAAAAATATTTAGTATTTTTATAAAAAAAAAATTATAAAAAATTAAATTTAGTAAAATTTAAATGTTGGATGATCTTTGCTTTAAGTTATTGATTTAACCAAAGTTAACCAAGAGGATTTTTATCTCAAAGCAAAAATATATAATAAAATCAAAATATTATGGAAAAAGCTCTATCGTTACTACTATCTAAATTTTAATATCCTAAGGGAGGAGTATTCTGGTTTAAGACGACCCAAGGATTTTTCGGGCGTTTTTATAGTCTTTCTAATCCTAAAACCGCTTATAATCCTTAAAGGAAAATATTTTTTAAAATTAAATTTAAGAAGAATATTGAATCTTCAGTCTACTTATCCTCCGTATTCAAATCATTAACATATATTTTAAACTCACCGAATCTCCATCTCATAAAAATCTTTAACTAGGTGCGCCACGTCGTATGAGCAATGTACCATAAGAGCAAGTCTCGAAATCTCCAACAAATTCTGTTCAAACCAACATTAGCTTACCCAACAGAATAACAACAGTGTTTACCGAAAGTAAAAAATATTACAAAGTCCTCAGCGGCTCTTCTATCAAAGCTACTTAGAGCGCTGGCTTTTGTGTGCTGCCATAATTATAATTTTTATGACTTCTATTATTTTTTAATGGCACATTTCAATTCGTCACGCGCCTTGTACGAGACAACTAAGTGGCTGCAGTGGCGGGCTGAGTGCGCTGATGTTGCCACACTTGCAATATTCTCGGTGGTGTGAGCATTAAAACTCAACAGTATATTCTACCATACATATATACCGTTATTTTGTGCTGTGGCTAAGGGAGTTTCATATCGTAGTCAAATACTTAGTTACCAAAATGGCCATTCAAGTGCATTCATGCCGAGCAAAGAACCACTTGAGGCGCCGTGGAAATAAGAGCAAAGCCCGTAGATTATACAAATATAGAGTGAGTCCGCTTCGGTCGCATTGATATTGTTGTACTTGTATATTCGCAACTGAAATGAATTGATGATGGGGGAAATTAGATATATACATTTGCAGATTTGTATATAACATTGAAATTTAAACGGGAGAATAGGAAGTGGCTAACTTTATTTGAGTACTTCTTTTATAAAATAAAAAAATAATAATATATTACCATTGAAATATAAACTAGAGAAAGGAAAGTGGCTTACTTTCTTTAAGTACTTCTTTTAGAAAAAAAAGAAATATTATTTTCTGATTTCATAAATGATAGTTACATTCCTTTTGTGGCTATCTATTAATGTAAAAGGAAGATGGAAAGTACTGAGTGAAGTTTTCAAGTAGTAATTTGCTATATATTGTAGTTGCCACAGGTTAGAAATTTTTTTTTTTTTGAGAAAAAAGAATAATAATAACTTGAAAACAAGTTAATTTTTTAATTAGGTTTTAATTTTATATAATTTTATTTATAAAATTAAAAAATAATAATCTTTTATTATACGAATGTTGAAATAAAATTTTATAAGCAAAATAGTTTTGGCCTTATTGCAAAAATGTAATTAAAAATATTTCCAAAATAATTTATAATATAGTTAATAAAATAACGCAAAATATAATATATTAAATTCTTCCGAAATATATTAAATTATATGCTTAAATAAAACTGCGCCAATACAATCTATATTAAAAATAATTATGCGAAAAAAAAATAATTTCTACTTTTCCAAAAATACTTACGAAAAATGAATTCATTTTTTAATTCGCCACATTAATTTCAAATAATATGCAATTACTTGTGCAATATTATTTTTTATCGTTGCATACCACAATTGTGAGTCATTTTAAAGTGACTGTATTTAAAAATTTACTGGCATAAATATATATATTTTGGTGTATTTTCATATTTGCCTGCATAGGCTCATTGCTATTTTTAACAAAGCGCAGCATATATTTATTATTAATATTAATTATTTAATATTTCATATACATATATTTTTGTGGTTTGTTTGGCGACACTTTGTATGTGTGGATTTTCTTTTGCTTGCTTATTGTACACCCAGTATTTTTGTATGCGCGCGAGTTTAGTTGCCGTGCAGAACGTTATTTAAAAAAATAAAAAAAAATAATAAACAAAAAAAAGTTACATAAAAAATAAAAATCAACATTATATAAAAAAAGTAGTATATATGTGTATATATATTAATATGATTAATAAAAAAAAATTTAAGCTATTCGATTACTTTTCACATTAAAACATTTATTTCTCATAAAACACAAAAAATATAATAAAATTGTATTAAATCAAAATATATATTGCTAATTTATCTTCGAAACAAGTTCCTTAAAGTTCTTTGGAATATGGTAAATATATAATTAGACCAAAAAGTTTATTTCAAATCAACACTTTATAAAAGGAAATAATTTTCAAACTCCAATAATAAAACACGCCCAAAGCTATGAAGCGGTCGTTTACTCTAATGCTTCGATAACTTCAGTTTCGAAAAAAACACCATTTTCAAGTCATTTCCATTTCATGCATTCAGACCAAAACTTATTTGTTAATCAAACTCAGTCAACACGTGTTTTGTAGCTATTTTTATGTTATGACATTGAATTCGCCGGGCGGGTCATTAGAATGTAATGCAGACAGTTTTTTGCATATAATTAGACAATAAAAATAATCTTTTTAAAAACTCGTTAGAAATAAGATTTTAAATGAGCAAAAAAATATTTGAACATACAAAAAAACTCGTTTTTGCAAAATTAAACATTATTTATCAATTATGTGTATTTAATTGTTCTTGCTATGCAGCAGTAATAGCAGTAATGCAATTATTTTAATAGCCGAAAGATATGATGAGCAGAAGTTTGTGTCAAATCACATATTAAATGAGGGAATATTTGTGAGATCTTAAGGCAATTGAACACAGCGAAAAAATATTGGTAAGCACCATAAATACCTGAATCTCACAAATATTTCTCTAAAGGAAACATTTGTACTGCTCTACGAATTTTAGTTAATTTTTTATTCAAATATTTGCAACTAGTATGGCCAGTCGGTTAAAAACCGAAACTAATATTTGGAAAACATTTATTTAAAATTTTTAAATTTTTTTTCTGTGTATACATGTTATAGGAAAAGTTTATTAATTTGCATATTTCATCATTTGTGTAAACTGTATTCACAACCATAGAATGTCCGAGCGGCCGAGTTGTTGTTTTGGCGCGCTGTCACAGCTAATTGAACATGTTTGCGGCTGTTTGGCTTAGTTAAAGTGAAACTAATTACATGCAGGCATTTACATACATATATCTTGTAAATATAAATAAATACAGATATTCGTGGAATTTTTTTGATGTCTTCATTGAATTTTTGGTCAGTAATAAGTTTTACAAAAAAACAAAAAAAAACTTTAACTTTAGCTGCATCGAAGCTATAATACCCTTCACAGCTGCATTTTGTATAGCATAAAAGGGTATAAAAATATCTTTAATCTGATTTTTGTGTTTCAATGGCAGATATAAGCTATAGTGGTGATATTCGGTTGACATGTTTGCGTATATGTATGATTGTAGCGATGTCTTTGATAATAATCTTTGCCAAATTTTCTGAAGATACCTTGACAAATAAAAGAATTTTCCATATAAGAACTTTAGTTTGATCATTCAGTTTGTATGATAGCTATATCTTAATTTCAAAATGTCAGACCGATATCTTAAAAACTAAGAGACTAGATTTGGATAAACAGACAGCACGACTAAATCTACTCAGCTCGTCACGCCGATGATTAAATACATGTTTGATAGAGTGTCCGGTATTACAAGCATCGTGACTTAACATACCCTGTTTATGGTATAAAAATAGTTATTTTTTCCGTGTTCCGTTTTTGAGTTTATGTAGTAGGGTATTTCCAATCCGGTATTTATGAAACTCTGCGTTCAATTGTAAATTATTTTGTATATCTGTAAACGTGAATGAATTTGTCAAAAACTCAACAGCATGCCTGAAATTATTACAAAATCGACTTCTTTCTCCATAAACTTCAAATATAAATTCTTCTTAGGTGAGTTAAATGAAAACTTTTGCGTGCTAAATACGTGAATGGTGTTTAATCCTGAACTCCAAGCAAAGCTATAGTTTGTGGTTTTTTATTATGGAATAATTATGGTTTAACAGATCATAACCCCTGTTTTCGGCATTTTTTAGTAAACTCGAGTTTAAAATTTTGAGTTTATGAACAATTATGGAATTTTGGTTGGGGTTTAATTACCCCTGAAAAAGTTTTTATATGTGTTTAAAGCTGAGTGTTGTATTTCGATAAACACCAAAAGGAGTTAAGGAAAGTTAAAGGGATGTTTTGTGTTATAAGCTGCTGAGTATAGTCTGATGCTAAGCACAAATGCAGTTTTGTCGTTGTCGTGTTTAAGATATCGTCATTTGTGCGGCGATTAATTGTAAACTCGAGCTTAAATTTTTAAATTTATGAACAGCTATGAAATTTTCGGTTGGGTGTACCAGAACTTTTTTCTTTTGTGTGAAATGTAGAGTCGTATCTCTATAAATACCAAAAGGAGTTTAAGGCGCATTAAAGGAAAATATTTGCATAATAATATATAATCAATAAATACGAATTTCTGCTGAAAAGTCAAGGTGATATGAGTGTACCCATAGATAAGTATATGTGCTAACAATACACAAAAAATTAAATTATTTCACCCGTTATGCAATGTTCATTTAGAAAACAGAAAGTAAGCATTCCAACGTCTGTTAAGCCAAACAAATATAGTCGCTTTAGGGCCTGCAGAGCCCAAAGCTATTTATTTATTTATGTGCCCAACCGCTTAACAGTGAAATTCTGAAACATTTTTGAATAAATATTTAGGCTGTGAGAGTGTCATTACTTCCGCTAACTGTTTATCAACAGTTTTATAAATATTTAAATAAATAATATAATTCTTGTGTCAATAAAGGCTCGAAAAGCGGCTCGTATGTCAGCAGCAATTGTGCTATATTTTACACACACTGACAAGCACATGCAAGTTATTTCCGTATAGATGGGAGTGTGTGTGTGTGTGTGTGCATATAAAACGGCTCCCGTGTGCGGCGGCTCGTCGTCGTCCGAAGTTTTTCATTTCACAGTTGTAATCGCAAGTTCGTGTGTGTCTCAATGTTTATTTATACGCTTAACATCCGTAAATAAAATATCACCCTGGCAGACAGGCAGGCCGAGTCGACAGTGTAGCTATCTAGTTAACGGTAAATATGCATCTGTTTGTTAACAAATCAGTTTGTCGATAAAAGTCAAAGTTGATTCGACCCAAAACGGATACCGATGCATAACCCAATGGGGAAAGCGCGGCCAAGCGAATGCTAAAAAAGCAGAAACAAAAATGTGTTGCATAAAATATGAGAAAAGCGTTGCCACCACTTTGAGGCTGTTTGATGCTAACGGAAGTGACAGAGTGTAGGTGATAAATAATGCGATGAAAAAGTTAAATTGCAGCAGTGTTGGCAACTTTTGACGAGATGTTATGTTTTTTTTTGTGTGGAATAAATTTTTTGCATAAGTAATTATTTAAAAAAAAAAATGTATACATACATATATAAAAATTCCACTAGATACCAAAATAAAGGTTTTTTAAATCTCTTTCTCAAGAAATGACAGGCTTGAGATCGGCTACTTGAACGAACTTTAAAAATATTAGAATTGGGAATCTCTGTCGCAAGGAATGACAGATTTAACATCAGCCGTATGGAGGAAATATAAAGCTTTGAGACTATCTTTTGATGTTTTTTGGATACCTTGTAGCTTTTTGAAATTTTCGTAAGAGCATTTTTCATGCATTTATTTGGTGTAATGTTAGCTCGTAAATTATTTGACTAAGTTTAATTTTGCTGGTGTCTTTAGACAACCCAGCATTGCTCTTTGCTCTCCTTTGCTTTGTTTCTGAGATGTATTCTTTTAATATTGAACATTCTGCCATATTTTGTTAAGACTGGTTTTCTGAGTTTCTGTTCATACTTCTTTTGGAATAAGGCTCAGTAGATTAATTCTGAGAACAATCTCTACAGATATTTATATATTTTAAATGTTATATAAGTTACTGAATATGAAATAATATTATCTTTGTAAAAGTTATAATCTTAGTCTTTCGGTAAAAATTTTAGGACTGGAGAAAAGGTTTATAAGGTATAGTATTATATATAATTAAAAATGTTTTAAGTTGACAAAACATACTTAATGATATTTTGTTTTATATTATTTTATTGCATGCATTATAAACTTTGTAACAGAATTTATGGCAAGACTTGAATATAAGTCAAATATGTATCTTGAATTTAAGTTAAATTCTGTCTGCATATATACAATATTACATATTCTTTTTTGTGCCTACACATATTACAATATACATATGTATACATTTATTTCCTTCAAAGTCATATAGCAACGCTCTCACCTTCTCATGTGGCAAGTAAATATTTGCGTAAATTATTTGTAAGCAGTTCGTGGAATTTACGAGTTTGTTTGCCCAAATATTTTGTAAGCAAAATATACTTGCCCAAGCATACACAAAAATCAAACAGATATAGTTTATGCTATATTTATGCCCATCCATAATGTTGTATAGGAAAAGAGAAGAGCCCTTTGTGACGTTATTCTTGTAATCACTTGAGCTTTTGCAGTTGTTTGCTTTGACTTCCAGCTTACGCATGATTCGAATTGAATTCATGCGAAGAACATTATTGCGGCATAAAATTGATGTACCGTCTCCGGCACAGTGGGTGAGCTGAGTTAGTTTAAGAGGCGAGTAAAAAATGCATGTGCTACATATGAGCATGTAAACAGCAGTTGGAGGCGGATGGTGGTAATTACTCATTATATATTCGCAAGTTCTTCTTTACTCCATGCCAGAAACTTTGCTAAATTGTTAAATCAATGCCGTTCACCCAAACTCTTTAAACAAAAATAACTGAAAACGACACGAAAGCACACGTGAGCATAAAAATTCATAGGTAAAGGTAAAAATGTTAGATGAGTTATTATTATTATTAGTATTTTTATTTATTTTTTTGATTTCCATATGAAGTATTGGTCGTTTATCTACATTATTTTTGCTTAATTGTGTTAGACTCACGCAAATATGTTTTATATACACCCCCACATTTCTGTTATACGTTATTATTTATGTCTTGCTTAATCTTATATAATCTTTATTCAATAGTTAACCAAACTCTATAGTAATGAACTTCTACAGTCAGTGTAATTTCAAAAGAACTTAATGGAAATAGACCTATGGGTTCGCAAGATGTCTATTTTCCAGAAATTTTGCTTTAAATAATAAAATGTGCCAAACAATATAATTACACATAATAAAACTTCTTCTGAAATTAAATTTATCATTATATTCCTTTGTTACAGAATGCGTAAAAAAGCTTCTTGTGGAATTAAAAAAAATATATTCCATTACCATATTATTTTCGTATTCAAAAAAATACTTGAATATTGAAATTGACCATATATACATTCATCAGGCTTCACTAACTCGATTCTAAGGCTCTGTATTTATAAGCAACTGCAAATCATTCTCTTTGAAGAATTCACGACTCTCTAAGTTTAAACATCTGTTTTCGCATGCGATAGAAACACGTTGATATCAAATTTTTCTTCTAAACCTCTAATTTTAACAAATATTAAAAAGGTACTCAAGCAGAAATATCGATACATTTTTGTATGGTAAACTTCGTGTTTATGAGTGGTGTTTGATACTAAAAACCAGTTTTTTAATAAACTCTTTTCTGAGAATGGTGTTTAATACTACAGCGAAAATTTGTCACTAAACTCTGTGCTCATGATTGGTGTTTAATATTCAAAACTAATTTTGATAATAAACTCATTGTTTATGTGCAATGTTTAATTGTGAAAATAATTTTTTTCTATAAACTTCAAGTTTATAAGTGGTGTTTAATAACATAAAATACATTTTTAAATAAACTCCAACTTCAAGAGTGGTGTGGTGTTTATTACAAAAGAAAAAAATATATATATATATGTTCATAAACTGAGAGTTTTGAAGTAGTGTTTAATAGCATAAACTAGATTAACTTTGGTCTCTAAAATCTCTGAAGTTTTAAATAATTTATACTACGTATTAACCTTTGGAAATTTTTGTTGTATTTGTAAAGGATACTTAGAGTTTAGTCTTCGGTACGACAAATGTCAATATCATATGCATACATCACTATATATACTATATAGTATATGTATGATTATATATCTTATCGCTACTGTCAATTCCTCACGGTTTAGGGCATAAATAAAACGCTCGCTAGCAAGAAAGCATCAAATTTAGGTTAAATATTCGCGACTCCCACCAATTTTCTGTGCCATTTTTTGCAAATTTTGCTACTTCATGCAAGCAATGAAATACAAAGAAATGTACAGCGAATCACGAAAGCGCACACAGGGAAACAAAAGAAAACGTGGAAGGAGCAACCACAAGTGAGTACAGCTGCGAACTGTTACCGATATGCCCGCCATTCGTGAACTATTTTTTTCAAGCACACCCACACACTTACTGCGATATATATATAGATATGTATGCATGTGTATTAGTAAATAAGTATGCGCTTGCATTTGACGGCGTCTTTTTCGTGCGCCGCGCTCACTATTTTTGCTTCGCGCTGAAGGCGTTGTTTCCGGAAGATGTTTAACTAAGTCAGCCGCGCGCCACCGTTCGGAGGCACAAACACCAGCACCGCTCTAATTTTGCCTCGCACGTCGTTCGCGCGTCTGCGTGTGTGTGTGTGCGACTTCGTTAATGTCCTCGACTGTGTTATCAGACGCGGGCTTTGCGTGCTGCAGCTGAGGCTCGATATAATGTATGTTATTCACCATTGTTTTGGTGTCAGGCACTCAGGCTATTTTTGTTGTTGTTATTAGCGCTACTCTTTTTGGTGTGTGCGTTAACGTTGGCGCTTAATATAAAAATCTATAATATAATTTGTGGCGAAAAACAATGTTTTCAAACAAAAATGGCCGAAGATTTAATAGCGAATTAAGCAAGGCAAAGGGATATGATGAATACAAACACATATGTACATATATATACATACATTTACATATACACAATCAAAGCGCTGTTGACTCAATTTCTTTAACTTAAACTGCAAATATGCCATTTAAAGCTGCTGACTGTTGCAAGGTGGGGAGAGACAAACGAAACCATTACACCAGCACACATACACGCACACAGAGGCTTTCAGCTATGTGCTAGCGCCAAAACAATCAAGCAATTGCACATACACCCGCACACATTTACACTTATGAATTGTTGTACATTTCGAGAAGTAGAATTGTAGGACGACTGTTGGTTCGGTTCACTTGCACCAAAGTGATGGATGGATGAATTGTTGGCTAAATAGATTGTACGGACATACATGTGTATGTGTATGTATATATATGTGTCTATTATGTATGTATGGTTGTATGCATGTATGTATGCCAGTTGCTGTTATTTTCGTTGGTCGCAAGGAAATAGCGAAGGAAAGCAGATAGCACAAGTAAGGCAGCAGTAAAGTAACGGAAGTAGAACAATGGAAATAGAAAATGTGCAAAATAAATGTTTATGCGCAGGAAAAAATCTATTATTTATTTGAAAAAAAAAGGAAAAACAGAAAAAAATTAAATTAAATAAAGAGAAATAAAATAATTGAAACTAGCAAACCAATAAAGGAAATAAGGAAGTTAGTGTTGAAGGCCACAATAGAAACGAAATTACTGAAAATAAAAATACAAATGGCACAAAACGGAAAATAATAACAGTAAAAGTGAAAATTGGTAGAGGCGCAGAAATTATATGGCAACTTACATAGTTGTAAAAAAATATTTTCTTCATAAAGAAATAAAAGTACAAAAAATAAAAAGCAAGAAAGGAGTATTGAAGTATATTATTGAAGCGTAAAAGTTGTAAAAAAAAGGAAAACTTTTGTTGGAAGAAGTTCATATTTATTTTTAATAACGGTATATATTTTTTGTTGCATTTTGTGATTAGAGTGGTTAATTGTTTGGGTAAAATGAATATGGCGCTTTTAGAGTCTAATCAATAAACAACATTACAACCAAATTGAATAAAAAAAATTCCGGATAGTAAAATATACTATAAAAGGTTACAAAGTTTTTATTTTAACTTAAAAGAAACCAAATATTTGAAAACAAAAGTTTTGTGTTTGAATATTAGATATAATTCAAGGCTATATTGCGTATTTATAAACGAATACGAATTTTTCTGTAAATACATATATTTGATTTTTGACATAATGGTGGTTTTCAAAACCAAATAATGGTTTTTTTATATTTTAATGTGGCTTAAAAAAACGAAATTATTATCAAAAATATTTTTCTTTTGATCACTACAAAAAAAATATATTTAAGAAGGTCGAAGGTCCATCGATCCTGCCGTTTTGGGGAAATTTTCCTCACGGTCTGTTTAAACTGGGTTTTGAGAAAAACGCCTCTAAAATTTTGGGTGCAAATAAGTTAAAAAATTCAATTTAATACAAATACGCTCATGTGTCTGAAACTATTTGGGTGAACAGCTTAACATTTTCAAATATTATATTTCTTATTATATTTGATATTGCCAAATATATTTACATGCGTTATACATATATTTATAAATTTATTGATTTTTTGAAATTCCCTACTTAATCAAATTATAACTCTTTTAATTAATTCAATATAACAAAATTTTACACGGGATACGTTGCCTACATATTGGCGCAAAGAAAAAAAAATATTGCCGGTCAAATCTGTAATCGAAAAATAGAGAAAATTATTAAAATTTATGTTATTTTTTAATGATCTTCAAATTTTAACTTTTGCTGAAAATAAATGAAACCTAATAGGCCATAGTATTTAGCGGGCCTTTCATTTCAGCTATTAACTAACACATTTATACACTTAACTTTATATATTAAAATCACTTAAGGCATAAATACTTAAAATTAATCGGAATCGTACTGCATAATTGCGCTAAATTTATTACTTAAGCCTCAAAAGTATTCTACAGCGCCAAAAAGTCATTTTCATCTTCCTAAATATACAACCTTCTTTAACCCTTATTGTTGCTATAGTATACCGTGAAAAATTGATACAAATTTATTTCACTCACCGAACAAATGCAAGCAAGCGCACGTAAATGGCTTCACACACCTACACAGACACACAACAATGAAATGAGAATAATTTAAAAGTAATTCCACTAAAATGGCGCATAAAGGATTACCAACGAGAAGGCATTCTAAGTAACTGCCATGCAACTACTCAGAAAGTTCGGTTGCTTTTGTTGGCTTTGAGGCCAAATGGCTTTCTTCGAGTAACTTGTCTGTCAGACGCTATACATAAATTTATACATATGCACATGTATACATATACATACATACATATATGCTGACTGTATTGCAAGCCTGTGGCCTCTGTGGCAAGCAGAAGAAAGAATTTGTAGTACATGTCTAAGTACAATACAATTGTATTTCGATGTTCAGATTCATATTTATATTTGTGTATATGTTCATTTATACATGTATTTGGATTAACTTTTTCCTTAAATTGCAAAAAAAAAATACAATGGAATTTTGCTGCACATGTTTGCAGGCTTATAAAATGTATATATATGTAGCTATAATATGTTAAAAGGACGGATATGAGATCTGAAGGAAACAAAATGTTGTTTGAATATATTATACAATTTTGTATCTGTATATTTTTTATATATAAATATACCATACATTTATATCTTTTTTTTTAGCTTTTATGACCATTCAGCTTAAGAAAAATTTTTATGTGAATATGCGAATGTGGTTCGCGTAAACTAAAATACTAAAATAAATTACGATATTTTTAAATATGCAGAATTTTTCGCTAAACTGTTAGGAGAACTAAAATATTAGATACCGAAATATTTGAAAAATTTTGAAAAATTAGTTTAATTATACATCAGAAATTATATCTATTTAACCAGCTATAATAAACAGACTAAATTTCAGTAACGATATTTGAAAATACATTTAAAATTAATGAAATATTAAAATTTTAAAAATAAAATCATTAAAATTTTTAAAAAACATTTTCGCTGAACCAGAAGTTTTTTATACTAACTAACTTTAAATATATATATAAATATTGAATGAGAAAAACTATATATCTCTTAAGATTTAAATCGTTGATAAAGTTTACAGTATTTCCAAGTATTAGAATATAGAGTATTCGAAAAATTTATTTAAATATTTTTAAAAGAATTAAAAACTGATTTAACAGCTGAAATTTTTAAGGAAAGTATTTTTGCTTCCATCTTTACCTGAAAAGATATCTAGTAATAGTAACATCAAAATTTCAGAGAATATTTTACAACATATGTAGATTCGATATGCATAAAAGTAGAAAAATCGTTTATTTGATATTTAAAAGTGCTTCAAACGCTGTAAGTCATTATATAAGAACTGCTTGACTTTAGTTCCTTAAAGGTTTTCAAAAACTTTGCTTACGCTTACAATTTTTATGCTAAGTTTACTAAATAGAAAATTTGAAACTAAATTGCCGATTTATATTTGAATCCTTATATCCCTTTGCTATACTTGCGAGTAACTGCTAAGTTCAATATAATTATCACTTGTTTTGTATACTTTTCCTACATTTTGGCGCGAGTATAAAAAGTATTACTGGACAATTTGAGTTTGAAAAATTCTCATAAAAAATAAACAATAAAAAGCAATAAAAATTAATATATATATTTTTAAATTTAAATTTTTGTTTTACTAGATTCGGTTTTCGATTAAAAAAAAAACTTTTATTTCTTTTCTAAATAAATGTTTGAATAACTTACTTTCGCTTGTTCAATAATAGAAATATATAAAGTTCAAAGTATGTATGTTATAGGCTTCCGGTTGTTTGTACACAATCTCCGACAGAAGATTGCCGTTGTGTGTTCTTATATATACGTATTCTAGCAAATCTATCCGTAAAATTACTACATATACGACCCGCACATATAAAGTTAAGACATCAAAGTGCACTATTGTGATTTTGAATTTAACGACAGAGATATAAAATAAATACAAAAAGAATACAATACAAAAGAAGACAAGGAGGCACACAGCCTTTTTTGAATATTGCATTCGAATTGTGTATGTAACATACTAACATCTAGACAAATACACAAAATGTCCTTTCCATTGTGAGATACAACACATATAATTGTGCTGTATAAAAAACTATGTGTGCATGTGTATGTGTGCTTGCCAAGCACCTAAAGAATGTTGCTTTATTGTCATAAACTGCTTGTGTGGGCCGCCTCGCTGACTAACTGATTCCGTGTGCTCGACGTCTCGCTGTCTATTGCAAATGTATTGTTACTACCATGGATTGCTGTTGTTGTTTTTATTGTTATTGCCGCAGAGGCCACTGTAAACAGGACACAATCCAAAAGTAACCATAAATGGCAACAGACATTAAAATCACTGTGCCTACCGCCTTCCTACTGCTGCCACCTTATAAATACACAGATGTCATCAATCAGGCCGGGTGCCTCCCAACCGAAGACATTGTTACATTTTTTGCGTGTTTTTTTATTGCTTTTGTATTGTTCGCCTTTTGCCTTTTGCTATTCTGCCAAGAAGCGCGCGGGGAAGTGTGCGTAAAATGTCAAAGTAGCAAACGAAAACCCGGAAATTCGAAGGACGATTTTCGAATATTTACCAATTGTGTATTGTGGAACTCGTAACGGTATGGCGAACGAAGAGAGCAAAGCGCGCTCTCTGCGGCTTTTTTAAGTTTTTACTCTTGTTTTGCATTACTTTGGAGACTGCAAGTGTTTTGTGGCAACAGCTGAGCGCTGGACTAAACTTAAAGTGCATATATATTGTTTTTATTTGTGTGTATAAAAAGTGTACACAGAAATCAGCTGTCACGTGGTCGCCTCAATGTCTGAGTATTTGTTGTAAATTGAACAAATAATGAGTATTTACCAAAACTAGCAGCTATGAGCGTGTCTCATTTTCGCACGCGCTCGCAAAAGTTTACTGCGCTGCGCATGCGCTTTTTCGCTGTTTACCAAAAAGTTTTCGAACATTACTCAGCTGCTTCGCCCACGCTTACTTTCGGTCATATTTTACACCCTCCAGCATCTCTCTGTAACTATCAAAAGCTTATAGTGAGCTGCAAGTTTTTGCACAACCATACATAATTAAACTCTTACTGGTATATATGTATATATTTATGCATGTATATATGTGTGTATGTGTGATCTCCGTATGTATGCATGCAAATAGTATATTCGAAGTGCTCCTTTTTCGGTAATTATGCCGGTATGCCACGGTTGGACCACTTTTCGATGTACTGTATTTTTATGTCCGTGTGTTTGCCTAGTGTGCCGTCATCGAGTAAACGGTATTTGTTTCCCCTACTGAATTATCTGTATATAAATATAAGGGTGTCCGCTCTTTCCCAAGTTGATTTACTTTTTGCAAATGTTCCAGAAGTTTAAATATATGTAACATGGAATTTTTTGTTCGTTTGCAATAAATTTTTTATCCTAAATCTTTAACTCCAAGAATATGATATTTTAATATAAACTTTTCTTACTACAAAAAATATCTCAATAAAATTTTCTCACTACAAAAAAATCTCAATAATTTTTTCATCAAATCACACCTTTAGAAGTTATATGCAGTTAAAGTTATGTATCAAGTGTGCTGAGACTTCAGGCAAATGCCTTATATATAATACATATTATATGTTGCTCATACGCCATGGCACTGTATGAATGCTCAGTTACTAATGGGATCAGTACATTTTATGTAAATTTTTAACTCCGTATAACTTACAAATGAGTGGTTTTGTGCAAAAAATATCCAATACCGTTTTTGTAAAGCGAACATTTTTCTAGTTATATATAATTTTTTGAAGGTTGTAGGCTCATTTATTTAATGAATAAGTAATAATACCCATGTTATATACCATACATGGCAAAGGAAATATAATTAATCGACGGTGTAAATGGAAAATATAAAGCTTGTTTATATTGGATCCTTGTTTTTAGGACGAAAACTGAGGCTAGTGAAATAACGTACCCCCTAATGTATGTATTTACATATATATTTATAAATGTATGTGTGGAAAACTCTTACTCCCCTAAAACTGACTTACTACCGCATATACAGCTTATTCGTACCTACGTTACCATGGTGCCCATTAAGTTGCCTCTATATGTAAGATGTAATGTAAAAACAACAACTACAACAAGAAAAAAGTAAATATTCAAACTTTAGCAGTCAGCCAAATTTTCTGCAGGCTTCGCTGTCACGATTTTTGCTCAGAATATGAGGACAAAAAGTGCTTGAAAGTCATCGTGCAATGCAACGTTGCATTGACTTTACAGTAGTAACTGCAACGACTGCCAGAACTGCCAGCTGTGCAACTGCTTGACTACTTAAAAAATAAATGCGATAATTTTAACATTTATGGTAATGCCGCATAAACGTTGAAATGGTTGTTGGTAGAAGTAATTTTCCTAGGAGTGTTCTCAAAGTTGCATAGAAGAGATATTGAAAAACTTTTTTTTGAAGACAGCATAAAATAATATTTAAGAGCTTTGAAAATGTGATTAATATTCTCACGATTTTAATAACTCAAAACTAGTTCCGAAAAAAGCCTTTTTTGGTGATTTGGTCATAACGTTTATTATTAAATACTTCATTTTTTTCATAAAAATTAGTTTGATTACTTAGTATATGCCAAATATCCAATTTATCGAAATATACTCTGTCCGATTTTTTGTATACTTCTGTCATGTTTAAGTGTCAATTTTGATGAATTTTTAACATTTTTGGACTTCTGGATAAAAATAGGAAAAATTGAGATTTTTATTTAGGAATGCCTGCTTAAGTGGGTCCACCAGATTTAGCAAACTCTACAAGGTTGACTGTGTAAATTATGTAGTATTATAAATGCATATTTTTAGAGTTAAGCGATCACAATTTGACCAATCATCATGTACGGATCCACCCTATTAGTTAACAAGCTGGGAGACGGTTTGAGCAATGCTTATACTAATGTGGTCCTATCTCTGCTAGTCTCAGATATCTATCTTGTATATAAACGGGTTCTGTATTAGACCAAGCACTATAGTTTTTGCAACCAAAAGAAAGTAAGATGAAACTCATTGGAAAAGGAAGAAATAAAAAAAATTTAAGAAAAAATAAATTACGGGCAAATCGAAAAGTTCGAATAACCAAGTTTATTTCGTCTCTTCTATTTATAGGAAACTTATTTATCTACAAAAACTTTTCCAGAAAGTTTTTACAGATTAATTTTTAATTATTAATATTTCAAAGCATTATTTTTGTATTTTGATATTTGAATATTATAACTCGCCTATAAAAATTTAGTATAATCCCACCTTATATATGTATGTTATAAAAATTATTAGTATGTAGGTAAATTGTATAAGAAAGTAATTTCACTCATAAAAAGTTGTATTCTATATAATTTGAGCTTGTTGAGTGCATTACAAAAAATCTAACATCCGCTCCCTCTCAAGTCATTACCTCTAGCATTTTCAATTACAACGCTGAAGGACACTCCTAAATCAGCCACATATGCACATAGCTTACGGCAACATATGATTAGCTAACAGCTGTTTTGTAGATAATGTCAACATCTTGCAAATGATTACCTATTTGCGCGCATACTCACATCTGCGCGTGTGTATGTGTGTCGTTGTTTCAGTTTCAGCACAAGTTTTAAGCGTTGCAAGCACTCTGCGTCTAATAAACTTTCTGTGGCGTTTTGTTTAACACTGAACCTTGAATTAAGTCAACTTCATTTACATACTTAAGCTTGTATACATACACATCCACATATGCATATACATAACTATATGAAAAGTGCCGTGTAGCTACTCATCTCGCTATGCGGGTCCAACCTTTGTTAAGTGTCTCTAATTTTAAACTTAATTATATTTGTAGATTCGCGACTGTGACAAATTTTCAGTTAGTTTTGTTAAAAATATGCACTCTCAGCATACAAAGCGCACAATTTAGAAGAGATAACGGTACGCTTTGTTATGAATTGCTTTACTGTTAATTAATATTGCTCTCAATTGTTAGGAGAATGAAGTCGAAATTTATAGTTTGCTTGGTTTTAAATGGTAATAGGTTTAAGTTTATAAAAGAGATGCGGTTATTTTAGTTTAACGGTAGTTATAACATATTTGCAAACACTTTTTTATATAATTTATGAGACAATGAAGCTAATGCCAATATAATTATTCTTATTTTTCAGGTAAGCGACTTCATCAAAGACTGGTTCAAAATACATTTATTTAGTGGTGTAAATGAATTAAAAGTGGTAAGGAATAATGAAGAACTGAGGAATAAATTACACAAAAAATAAAAATGATTAAACATTTTTAAGAAGATATATCGAAATTAAGTTTTTGTAGTCTCTGTCTAAAGAAAGGTGAACCGTGGCGAAAAGTTTTCATTCAAAACAACAAAAATAATAAACTCAAAGTCCATCATGATCAGATGGTCAAATTTGACCCAGACGGAGAAAAGGTAACAGAAATGAATCGACGGCTCGTATGAGAGCAACTTTTTGATGACTTTACGATCTTCACTGAATATTTTGTGCCACTCACATATTTATGTTTGTGTTAAGGTAGACTCCACAAATTATTTCTGCAACATTTACAATGACTCCATAACCGTGATTTTACAGGAAACACAAAGTTTCTGCAATCTCGTTGTTCAATTTTTATTTTGCAATGTTAAAAATCGCCACAAAAGCCTTACGCTTCGTAAACAAACAGTTGCAAACACACACTTGTAGACTTTTGGAGAACATACGTCACACGAGCCTAAAAGGGGCTGTAACTATCTATGATTTGGAATGCATCAGAGAGAGTAGTTCAAACAGATTTTGTTTTAAATCATACCACCTTCTACTGAAGAAAGCGAGTGATCAGCCAATTTTTACTGAGCTTTAGACATTATTTTTCGAATTTCAAAGGGGTTGGCAGTAATTACCACAATGAGGTAGGGATATTTAGCTCCCTAGTGATTGTGGTCAAAAGTCCGATTGGAAATTGCCTTTAGTAATAGAATTAAGCGATACGAGAATATTGAGCTATAGAGAAGACAGATTAAATTCATGGTGAATAATTTTGAAAATAAGAAGAAACTTTTCTATTGTATTTTTGAGTAGTTTATTCACAGTTAATTTTTAGTTGAATTATATGGCCACTCTATTACTCTGACTATGATGAAAATACTGTATAATACAAACAATATACTAATATAAGCTATCGTTTTGAAATGCAAAGACTTTATATATGCTTATGACGAAGAATCATAATTTTTTGTTTGTAAATTATTGATTGTAGAGAAATCGTTCTGTGTACTTCGGTTTTCTTTAATTATGTATTTTTTTCATTAATATGTATAAGAATTAAAAAAATAAAGTACTTAAGACAGCTGCTTTGTCCTAGAGTGCGTATGAGTAACCCCCCACTAAATTCTACTGTATGAGCTTTATGAATTTTGAACTAATGAAAATTAGCAGTATTAAAATAACATAAATACGAAATATGTCGGTTATTCTAAGTTCTATTCTAGTATACATTTTCAGATAATTTTTGTAACATCTTTTATTCTTTACTTCAATTTAGAGCAATTTTCGATTCTAACGGCTTCATAAGCTCTTTCTCTCCGATTGAACATACATTTTATATGTACCGATTTACATGTGATTGTAAAAATTTTGATTTAATAAAGAAATTAAAGGTAATAAAATGCGTTACTTAGCTGCTTTGACCGGCGGTGCGTATGAGTAACCTACAATCAATTTCCAAGTGTATAATTCTTACTCATATGTATGTATTATACTAAGAAATGGAATGCAAATTTTCTGTTTGATATAACTGAAATATTCATTTTGTATAAATTGTGAAAACATTTTTCTTCAAGGTCTTTTTTTCTCTAACTCACTAAGGCAACTGAACTTTCCACAGTCAACTTTGTTTAAGTATTTGTTTCAAAATTAAATTATATTGTATATATGTATAATTATTGCCAAATAAAAAAACGCCAGTAATATTTTTCCCAGAATAATAAA
This sequence comes from Bactrocera oleae, assembly GCF_042242935.1. Lineage (NCBI taxonomy): Eukaryota > Metazoa > Arthropoda > Insecta > Diptera > Tephritidae > Bactrocera > Bactrocera oleae. The sequence continues at coordinate 52,588,248 of NC_091540.1, read as the reverse complement.
TATTATTTGTTAATTTATTATCAACATTTTGACAAATCACACTCGCAATTTGCCAGTCGAAAGTGAAATGTGCGAGCAGCGATTTGATTGAATCACGCCATGCATGAGCATGCTAACGCCACTAACAACAAATCGAGCACAAATTAAAATATATAAAAAATAATAGTTATAGGCATTGGGAAAAAACCATAATTACATTGCAACTCTATACAACAATAATATCTGATAGTGCTTCTATAACCTTGATTTACGCGATTTCGAAATAAAATTTTTTTGGAATGTAAAATACTTGTATTTAGCAAAAATGGCCAAAAAATTCTAGATTTTAAGCTTATCGCTACACTATGTCTTATCACGTTCGCTTTACTAAGCCGAAATGGAAAAATGTGCGCTTATGACATTGCAGCCGCTTTTAAGTTGGAATAAACAACATTATTATGATTAGTACACGCGCCAAAAATAATCCAAATAAGCGTGCTGCCGCCAGGAAACCACGCGTACTGCACAAATGCCATGCGGGATTAGGTTATATATTGTACATATATGTACGTATGTATGTGTATTTGTAAGAGGTCTGAATGGATGAATGACAAGCAGGCTTGGCGTTGCTTGCAGACTTGCAAATACCTTGAAGTATATATATGTATTATGTATATATGCTTATATATATATATTATATATTAATATGTAGATGTGAAAGTCCATATCAAAAGCCTTTTATGATTCCAAATGTAAGCCTTATATATTCAAATGCACGCCAATGCATCAAATACCTACATATATACATACCCATTACACAACAAATAGCGCGCATGTATTGTGTACTTTGAAGCGTTAAATCAAATGTATATATGTCTGCGCGAACAAAAATGTTCACATTGTATGAATTACAATGTTACAATTAAAATGTTGCAAATAAATATACAATACATACATATATAACCGTATAATTCCCTGCACTGGAGAATCCATTCTCATGCACGGCAACAAGCTGAAATTGAATAGAACAATAGAAATTTGCATTGAAATAATTTGCGCTCTCTTGTGTACCTATGTGTATGTGTGTCTCTGTGTTGGTGCACATATTATAAGGGCATTAGTTGCAGCACAATGGCGGTCGGTTGCGAGCGCTGAAAGTATTATACTAATAAATTTAAAATATGCCCTCGGGGTGAAGTAATTGCCACAGCAGATTAATAATGTCCAATTAATTTATTATCTGGTTCGCAAGTGATTACCATTGAATTATATATAATTTAAAAAGCAGAAAATTAAATTCAATTAAATTTTATTGTAATTTGCAATCTATTTTAATATAATATTTATGCGTTACATGTGAAATGAATTTATGTGGTTTTTGCCATGTGCTGCTAAATTATTCAGTATTTGGAGGACTTCACTATTTTACACGAATTTTTTATTTGACACATCCATTTAAATGCCATTAGAAGTTTTATTTAAAAAAACTTATGATAAATGTATTTGCTTGTTATCGGTTAAACTAAAATTGTGTATATAATATATAAAATTATAGTCACCCATGATTTAATGTTATACCAGTTAGTTTTAGTCAGATTCTGCTAGCATTAGCTTTTTACCAAAAATAATAATAATAATAATAATTTAAAATGTTAATAATAATAAATATAATACATACCTATAACCATATAATCAGTCTTCATTTCGCTAGACTTTGAAACACGATTAACGTATAAACAACTGGTATAACAGAATGAAACTGCCATAGTCAAATCAATGAGAGATAAATAATTTTTGGTTTTGTAAAACTTTTGATACCGCTACTCGTTTTTTATATTGATATTATAATATCTTGCTTTTGATCTATACATTTGGAAGTTTGGTTTTATGTATTTTGCTAATTTACTTCGCGCTACTCTCAAAATTGTGCATTTTATTAGGTTATACCTTTATCGATACCTTTCAATATCGATATGCCAAGTAGTTTTTGAGTTACAGCCTTCTAAAATGTAACCGTTTAGTTCAACATCTACAACAGTATATTGTAAACGAGTTTTTTTTTTTCAAAACTACATTTTTCAAATTTGCTAGAGTCATTCTAGGAGACAAATGAACTGATCAGCGAGTAGAAGATCACGTGTAACTCGAAAAAATGTTCTTTTTCCTCAAAAATTTTAGTGTGCATTCTGAAAATATGTATAAATATACACAATATTGTGTTGAACATTATATAAAGTAGTTAGTAGTTGTTTTGTTTAATTTCCAAAAATCGCCCGTTTAGGCTGTCACACTAGTTGTGTTATTTGGGATTGGATTTAATTTACGATTTACCGCATACCGCTTTATTTATCTGAGTCTCTCAAAGCAGTAGCCATATTTCGTTAAAATTTCTCTCTTATGAACAAATTTAAAGTCTTATTATGAATTTCAAGTTGAGTTTAACACCTTAGGTATATATTTACTTTAACATTTACTGCTAGAACTAGTTTTCATTATGAAATTCGAAATGCTTTAATATTTAATTTAGATTGTACGGAATACTTTATATTCTTCTTTAATATTATACCTTTAAACCTCAAAACTTGTAATAATAATAATTTCCTAAAGGGATAGTTGTCAAATGAGCTGTCAAAGTAAAGACATATCTATGCCATATGACAATTTATCAAGCAAAGGATACTGGACGAACGTATTAAGCCGTGAAAAACATATTTTCGTATTATATATATATTTTCGCTAAAGTATATATCTGGCATAACAGCCATACGTTAACAAACCAAATTCGCTATAGGCAATAAGTCGTGATTTTGCAGTTTCTCGCTTCAATAGCAGTCGTTAGTACCGCTAAATGGTTTTAGGTGAATGACGTAACAATTCATGCACTTCGTGAGATCGTTGAGAATATACTGTGACAAACTGACGCTGATCGAATCATAATTTGAAGTTTGATTATCGTTTGGACAACTAGATCATGTGATTTTTACTACTTTTTGTGTGGAAATTTCAAATCAGTTGTTTATTTTGCTTGAACAACTCTGCTGCATAGTTGGAAACTAACATTTTACCATAAAACTGACTAAATTATAAGGCCGTTTCATTGTTTTTTCAGGTTTTTATATAAAATTAAAGTTATATATCTCAAAAAAACAGCTGTTATTAGAATTTCACAAATAAAAGAGGGTTCAATAAGCATTTTTAAAAATTTAGAAAACCTATACAGTAATATTTATTCTGCGACGTAATTAGTTTGCATAGAAGACCTTGAACTGTATAATTTCTTCCATCTTGTCCTATATATAAGTGGTAGAACGACAGTTCCACTATCACCTATCCATGCCTTGCAACACAAAAAATTTGTGGACTCGTTTTTTAAAAAATAGCAGTAATATACATATGTACGTACTCGTACATACATATATAGTATTTGAAATAAAAAACAAATTTAAATTATTTTTCACGCTTTCTTCCTTCTCTCATCACATTTGAGTTTTGTCGCTTTGTGTTTACACTGAATGAATGCTATTTCGTATCTACTCATGAGAGTTTATTTTTATTTTTATTTTTATTTGAGGAATGCATGTATGAGTGTGTGTGTGTGTATTCACATACTATTAGCAGCGCTGTTTAGTTAAGCTTGCTTTTCTAATTCTATTTGCTTACGATACATACATACATATGTATGTATACAACTGCGCCAATAATAATTTGCTCAACGCTCACATGATTTCAATTTTCAATTTCATTCCAACTATTTGCGTTGGAGCACACATGCACACAAAAACATACATATGTAAATGCTGTTGTTGTTGTTTTTGTTTTTTTTTGATATTTTTGGGCCTATCTTATCGCACAGTGTGAAAATCATTGTGAAGTGGATTATAGTGCAATTTGTTGTTGTTCTTATGCTTGCTGTGTGATTGCGGAAATGTAAATACATGCGTGAGAGAGTGTGTGTGTGTGTTTGGTTAGTGTGTTGTGATGCTTGCGCATATGAGTGAATTTTTTAAGGCATCCCATCGTGTTATCACCCTGCCTTTTAATGAAATTATGGAAATGTTTGGTAAATAGCAAATAAATAATTTTTTATGATACATTTTTATTAAATCGAAAAATAATTGCGCTAATATGTATTATTGAACAATTGGCCAAGCGAGAGTTTTTGTATATTTTTTCATAAAATTTATTTATTTTCTTTTTTTCAAAAGTGATATTGTATTGATTGAGCATCGCGTTTTTGTTTATAATTTCATTTTTTAAACTGTTTACAAATTTTCGCAAGCATTTCAAACATAAGCTTATAAGCTTCAACATTTTTATATGTTTGTCGACGTGTTTAACCACAAACTGTATATTTGGCACAACTTGAAAATCCCTTAAATAAATTGTGCTTTTGCTCTAGTTAAATGAATTCCTTATTTATTTATTTAAATACCATATTACTTTTGATATTTGGCCTTAATCACTGAAATGCTTTTATTTTGTTTATAATATAATTTAAATGCTCGCTAAAAATTTAGTTGAAATATATGACTTTGAATTGCGGAAATTATTTGTTTATAAAATAATATCTATTAAAAGTGATTATTGAGCAGTTTAAGTATACAATACATAGCAGTTCACTAAACCGTCTTAATATTCACACATAATAAGAGAGAATCTCTCATTTACCATTTTATTTCCTTTTGATGTTAACATATTTTGTGTATATATAATATAAAACTATAGGGGAATTCATTTCGAGGCTCCCTACTTTTAAGCGATGTCGCTTGGGAAGGAAGGAAACTTGGAATTTCAGATCTCGACGTAAAATGGGTCAAGTCGTTCCATCCGTCAGTCTGAGCTGCTGCGAACGGCGCCGAATGGACTCTTCACGGTCTTGGTGTACACTCTCGGCTAAGCCTGCTATATTTTCTTCACTGCGTGCTGGACGTGATCTATTTGGTATTTATTATTTTTTATTATCCAATTATGAATGCTGCGTTTCAAGATGGGTGATCGTGTTGCGAATAGTACGCTCAGTTTCCAAACGTTGTTCAGGCGTAAGTCTTTCTTCGATAAAATACTAAACAATACTGAACCCAAATAACATGACAGCTTTACATGACTCACGCGTAATTTGTCAAGAAAAGGCTATTGAAAAAAGTACTTCTACTTGAATCACCCGAGAAGGCCGGAATTACTGCAGCAGTGAAGGACCTTTTTCTAAGCGCAGTCGGAGATTGCGTGTAACTAGTTTCTACAAAATTTTTTATATATACCAGTTTTAGTTAAATTTGTCTTCCACTGACTGTGACGGAAAAGCTTAAGCTTTCAGATTTTCTGTGGCACAAGGTCAGCTACTATACGGTCCAGAATTGACAGCATCTGCCCAACAACTCCGAAAACATGTATGTAACAATATAGAATTTTTTCAACAAGAAATTTTAAACTGTTTCACAAGCATAGATATACTTTTGTATTTTTTAAATTTTTTCCAACAAAGCAAAAAATGTTTGCGAAATGCATGAAAAATCAAACTTTCAATGTGCAACATTTGTTATGACAGTCGTAAATTATGCTGAAACGCCATAAATTTCACTCGTACGAATATCAATTGACTGACAGAGATTTCCGAGGTGTGAAGTCACGTAGCAGCAAGGGCTGAAAAGCGTAAAAATTAAACAAACTTTAAAAAAATAAAATATATAGTTACATAAAGTTAACGTTTTTGAAAAAATTATATGCGAAAGGTAAACACATATTATAATTACATTCTAATATACAGTTTAAATATTTACTTAGTAGAAGTCTTAAAATATTAGTCTTAATTACTATAGCATTATCTCCAAATGAGTGAAAATTACACATATTTTGAAGCAGTTCTACGGCAGTAGTAGAAAGATAGTTAATGAGCTGTAATAATGATTTATGTCTCACACGGTGTATTAGTTTTGATCTTTTGTTGATTTGGCAAATTCCTTTACAATTCTCAACAGGTTTATAAAAAACTTATGGTAAAGCTTAAGGTAAAAGTATACGCTTTTAGATGTGAAGCTTCAGTTGTAATTTTTTAAAGTTAAAACGAGCCTCACAGTCTCCAAAACTTTGACGAAAGTTAGTCACATAATATTTGAATTCAGTGCTAAAGAGTCTACAGATGAAAGCTTTTGAAATACAATGGTAGTAGCCGACATTTTGTTTTTCAATATTGGTTGTTTACCGGTTTTGGATCGAGATATTCTGAGAAGAAAAATATTTTGGAAAAAAAGCTTTTGACTATCTCATATTTGATTTTCGAAATACACGCTGAATAGTGGGTTTTATAGGCATACAAGTATAAGCATACTAGGGTATGTTAATATTGATTGGCCTTCTTGCTACACTTTTAAAACCTAAACTAAATCCCTAAAGTTTAGCAAGAAGAAATCTTACACTTTTTCATCTACTTCTAAAGCTATTGTTTTCTCTCTGATCAGTGTCTCTTCCATTTATAATTCATACACTGTTGGCCCGATTTTTGCTTTATTTATTTTAAAAAGCAGTTGCAGCCAAATTTAAACAATGCAAAATGCTTCCACAAAGAATGGTAATAGTTTAAGTACCTGTATATATGCACTCAAACACACACATGTATGCACGTAGAGTATCCACGTAGATACTTTGTTGCGGTTTTGAGTGCAAGAAAAATAGTTGTGCATAAATCAAAGTAAATCTAAGGGTTCTAAAACGTTGTAAACTTTAGTAAACACAAGCAAAACTCATTGGAAATGCTGACATCATCGGAAAAAGTGCAAACTAACTTCGTTGGCTTGTCAGTTGGAGAGAAGTATGTACCTGCCAGTGCAAACCGGTAGCGGTTAGTTGCTTGCACAGTTTGCCGGTTGCTTAGCTGCTCGCCTGCCATTAAACCGCACATTGCTGGCGTGATGCGGAATACTAACACACACAGGCATCGAAAGCACACATACACAGATATAAGTATTTAAGTACAGCAAATTTGTCTTGTCTGAACAAATTTGTACATTTTCGCTTGCTAGTAAGTGCATAATTAAAGTCGAATTCTTTGCTCGGCTACAAGTTTAGTCGACGCTTTCCAGTTTTATTTAGTTTGGTTGCTGTTTAATTTCTGTTGGCGCACTTGCCTTTCTTCTTCGTAACACCCACTCAATGAGAAAGAGTTATAATTATACTAAAGTGTTGAATTAACACTCTACAAATTTTAATTGCAGACAGTTTGTGCATTCGTGCCATGCACACACATGCATACATATATACATATGTTTGGCTCTGTGGTTGTTACGTTGTTAAGCTTTAATTAAGTGAATGCTGTGTTGGTAATGAAAGGCAAATAGGTTGCGAATTTCGAACAACAATAATCAAGTTACTTGCACCTACTACAAATATGCCTACTTATTACTCATGTATGTTTACTTTTAAGATGTACTGTTGCTTGTTGGTATGAGTGAGTTAATGAAGCGATTGATTTATTTAACGATTTAATTGGCGATATTGATATTTTTGAAGCGTGGAATATATTTATATAGTTTTGATACAAGTATAAGCTGTTAATTAGAAATATTGAGTAAATAAATACTAAGTCGTATAAACGTCATGTAATTATACACAAATATGATGCAAAAAGTTTTTGATTGAATTTTTAAGCTATTGCATAGCTTCTATCGCGGGCTTTGAGCGTGGCGACCGAATCAACAAATTCCGTAACGGAATTAAACCTAACACGATCACACAATATACGCAAAATGTTTGCATACTTGGAGGCGTATTTTCGCATATCTCTAGCAGAACAAATCAATTCAAGAGCAGGGTGCTTCAAAAATAATAATATTATAAAAATATAATATTAATGTAAAAGAAAATATTTGAACTAATATCAAAAAAAACTAAAAAATTCTGTATAAAAAATAAATAAATAATGATAATTGCATAAATTGATAAGATTCAAAGCAAAAGCTTTACTGCATCAGTTCCCGAGTGCCACACGTATTTATTTTTTATTGTTGACACAATATTTTTGCTTATTTTCCATCACAATTATTCTGTTTTCTCTTCAGAGTACAAAAATTTAATTATAAAGTAGATGAAAAAGCCGACTATTAGTTAATCTTGAAAAGTCTTTCTTTATAATACATTATTATAATACCCTTCGCAAGTGCTTTTCTTATAGCATAAAAGGGTATAAGAAGATCTTCATCTTAATTAAGATAATTTGTGGAAATTAGAATTTAAAAAGTTTTCCATATGAGAACTTGTCGTTGATCGTTTTTTTTATATGGAAGATATATCCTATATGTTTAGCCTACTTCTAATCATTTGTAATGTGAAGTCATACTTTTGCAATAATCTCACGGTAGCACCCATATTAGTTCGACATAATTTAAATTTGTTTTGTGGAAATGAAATCATATCAATTTCCTTGGGTTTCTGGAATATGCCTTAATGCTTCTAAATCATAGAATATCTTATTTATTATGAAATTTGTTTATTTTATTTTTATACCCTGAACAGGCTATATAAAGTTTGGCACGAAGTTTGTAACACCCAAAAGGAAACGTCGGAGACCCTATAAAATATATATCTCAAAGATCAGTCTGTATATACGCGAACTAGTCCCTCAATTTGTTAGATATCGATCTAAAATTTTGCATAGGCTCTTTTCTCCACAAGAAGCTGCTTATTTGTTGGAACCACCGATATCGGATCACTTTAGCATATAGCTGCCATACAAACTTAACAATCGGAAACAAGTGGTTGTATGGAAAACTTTTTCATTTGAGGTGATATCGTCAAATAATTTGGGAAGGATTATTGTCTAAGGCAATAGTGCTATCTGCGAAGAATTTGTTCAGATCGGATCACTATAGCATATAGCAGCCATACAAACTGGTCGGTGCAACCGAAATTATCGTTTTTTCTTATTTTATTCTTTGCTAGCCCATCTTAGTTGTGTTATCATTTTATGAGAAATTTTTTCATGCAACTAAAATCACAAGTCGAGTATACCATATGTATTTAATTTGCCCATTACTGGTATTTCAAAAATATTTGCACCTCAAAACTATGAATTTAAAAATACAGGAATATTTTAAATAACTATGAAACAGAAAAACTTAATTTATTTTGAATATTTCTATTATTCTAAAAGTCTTGGCTGTGAACCATTTGCAACGCGGCACGTTTGCGACTGCATCTGTGTGTATTATCTTTACTAATAACACAGAAAAAAGTGCAATTAAATTTTAAGAATTAATAAAGCAAGTGATTATTGTAGAAATTTTGTAGTAAAAGTGCTAGAATTTGTGTAATTTGCCAACAATTGCGACTGCGGCTCATTAAAGCCGAAAAGTGAAAACTCATTTACGAGAACACAAAGCACCCACATCACTGCACAAACACACACCCATATACATACATACATAAATTCTAAAAATATAGAAATTGCAATAAATTTTGTGCTGCGCATTAAATAATTCGCCTAAGTTTTGAGCTGAAATAAGCCGGCGTAGAGCAATCTATTTGATGAGCGCGATCAGGAATTAGCCCCAACGCACGACCGATTGTCTAACAGCGCGACTGTTTATCAAATTCCCTTGTTGTGCCTAGCCAGTACCACCAGCTACTCCCAGTTCTCATTCCACATTATTTTTGTGTTTTATTTAATTTGATGCTTGGAATGAATGTGACATTGAGTGAATTTAAAGATTCTTTCGAAATTTTTATTTCACGTTAAATTTATTGGCCAATGGCCAAAAGCGATTTCGCACCAACTTTGAACCATGCAGTATGTTTTCGCTGCGCTCCAAACGATAACAATAATAATGATAATTGAGCTAATAAAATTAATATGACATATTTTCCAACGCCATAAATATTCACTTTAATGCGGGTGTTAATGGTGCTTAACGGTATTTCGGCATTAGGTTCGTATATTTTACGACTGGAACGAAGGAGTTAAAAAAAATTTTAGTCGCTAAAGGGATGTAATTCGGATTTTGATTGATATCATTCTTGGAACACATGCTCATACTGACTTTTGTTCTTGGTATAATAAAAAATTCTAGTTTGGAAAAAAAAAATTTATAATGTTTGCGAAATAGAGTGTGATATGAGTGAGAGTTTTAAGTGAACTCTTAAAAATATTTTCACTTTTAGAATGTTTTTTTTTTTTTTTTTTGGTATCATAAATACTGGTCTAATACTGTCTCAATGTGATCTCGCGGGTGATCACTATTTATACCAACTCTGACTTGAATATTCCCAGCAATAATTTAATTGTTTAGAATCGTTTTGTTATTGTTTTATGCCTTTTGCATACTTTTGTCAGCGTAATTAAATGCAATTTTCTTCGTGATTACCTTCACATTGACGCTAAATTACTTTCTGGTAAGCTTTCTGTTGAGCTCTGAGAACAGAAAAAGTTCGCTAAGTTTACAGAGGTCAGAGTTTACAGTGGAAGCTGAAGCAATTCAAAGCACAATTCGCTCAAATTTTGCAACGTTTTTCCTATCCTTCAATTAGGTTTCATTATCTATGTATTTAAAAAAATGTCCTAATAATTTTCATGGAATCAATTTAGAAGTCTGTAATATTAGAATTGGTCTGCAAGGCATCGATTTTGCTTTTAGACATTTTGTTAAAACTAAAAGTCGTAATATAAACGAGTTTGAAAAATTTTGCTCTCGACGACATATCTCAAAAATACCATACAAGATTAAAAAAAAAAAGTTTAAAAAACTTCAAAAATTTTAAAGAAACACGCTTGGGCAAAATTTATTATTATTATTCTGTTTTTTTTATATTGAATATGAGCGACCGCGGGGCCATAATACGACTAACAGTTAAAATATTTTTCTTGTAGGAAAATTTCTGTTTAAGTTAAGCAGTTAAGCAGGGGCGTCATAAAATATTAGCGTTGCGGCGAAAACTCGGGTTAATTGATTATTTTGGTATGTGCGGTCATAAACTGCTCACAAACACGGAGTTTATCAAACAATAAATTTGTGTTTAACTCGACTTAAATATACTTACTTAGTGTTAACACAGAAAAACTTCACTTTGAGCCACTTTGAGCCTATTGATTATTTTAGGGTTTAACAGCTTAAGCTGTCAGAGCTTATCTTAAAACCAAAAAAAAAAAAACATATTTTTTGGAGTTTATGGACATTAGAGCATACTTTGTTAAAAGATGGACAAAATGCTACCTTTGTGTCACAAACTCTACTTTACTGGCTATTTTGGGACTTAACAGTATAAGCTGTCAAAATGACTGAGCTTATACTACATTCAAATTTCGTTGAGCTCGCTTTAAACATACATTTTTTGGTGTTCATGGAAATCAACACTTACATAGGCAAAAATTGACAAAACGTTACATTGTGCCACAATCTCGAGCTTATCGGCTACTTTTATGTTTAATGTTGTTAAATTTTTAAAGAACATGGTATTATTATATAAAAAATTTCGTTTAACTCACCTTAAACACTACTGTTTTAGAGCTTCTGGAAGTGAAACCATATTATTGAGGTACAAATATCTAAATTATGAACGCAATGTGAATCGAGTATAAAGTGCTCCATAATTTTACAAGTTTTCCGACAGTAAATAAGGAGGAGTAAGGAAATGAAAATTGCTTTAAAAGTAAGGGTCAATGTTTTTATTTGTCACAAATGTTAAAAGAAACACTGTAAGCATCTCCCTAATGTGCAAAGCTAATTAATACACGATTTGTATTTTTAAGCTAGAAACCGCATCAATTTCATTCGCAAATGTTTGTCATCAAAATGCATTTCTCATTATATTTTGCTAAGCGAAAATTTTATGAAATAATATTTGCTGTTGCGTTGAAATTCCAAGTGATACATATTTTTGTAAATCGCAGAGGCGTTGCGCTAGAGACAATGGGCCGTCAAAATCGTATTTGTTTTTGCTTTTGTTTATGCTTGCTGCAGGGGGTGTAGCTGGCAGCCTGAAAGTTAAAGCTTTGCTGTTATTATTTGCGACATTTGAAAATTAAAATACCTATAAATCTTGCTAAGATTAATTTTTTAGCAGTATATTAGATTTATTTTCGAAATTCAAAAAAAAATTTAAAAATTTAATACGATCTTTTTATGCTCTAAATGCGCGGAGATAGATGTATTTTTATGAGAGACAAAATAAATTTTCTTAAATTTCAGCAAAAAGATTTTTTAGGTACAACCTTTAACTTTCAACAGCTTTAACTCTAACAAGAATTAGAATAAATTTATGTTCTCTATATTTCTATTTCCCTCTATGTATACAAGGCGCTGAAAGTCAAATCAAACATTTCTAATTAATCCTGACATCCACGTGGTATCAACAACATTGACTTTAAACAAACCAATCATATTGCCGGTGACCTTTCGCTCTAATTGAACAACTTGCTGAACAAGCGAGATTTTTACAAACATATTTACATATAGGAACAAACATTTTCTTTTACCGCAAATTACCAGCTGCTGGTCGGAGTTCCACGGCTGCCAAGGCTTCCATCAGCAGTCCACTCAGTGAAAGTGTTTTGCCATAAATCTTCATTGCAAGTAAGCTCGGGATTATGCGATGACATTTACACGTATACATAGACATTGAGACGGGTCAATTGATGATTCTGCATTACAGCTGACAAACACGAGTGAAAAGAGAGGAGAAATGTGTAAGCTGTTTTAGCAATTTGAGCGAAGCTCATCAGGAACTAATACAAATTTATATTGTACTTGTCAATTTGGTATAGAAGTATGTTGTATTATAATAGCAAATTGTGCAGAAAAATATAACAAACCTTGACATTTTAGTTTTAACTTTAAATCCAAATACCGCAATAATACCACTATATTAAATATTAAGTTGCTCTAGACATAACATTATGTCATGAAAATCGTACATTGGTTTCCTGCTTTAAACACACCGGAAGAAAAATGTTAACGAGAAATTAATGCTTGATAAATGTATATACGTATTCTACCATTTAGAGGTCATAAATTCTAAATGTCTGTATTTAAACTATTTGCTTCAATAATTTTTTTGATATACCACAAAAGGAATAAACTGGGATAAAAGCCAAGACTAAATGATCATATCGGGATAGCTAATGATACCACGTTTTTGCATAAAACAGTTTTACTGGTAAATAAAAAATAAACTGGTATAAACATGCCCAGATAAGATTAAATTATTTCACTGGTTTTGTTAAACTGGTATAAAACAAATATACTGGCATACTCATACAGAGATAGCATAACAGAAAAATATATCACTAGTTAAAAAAAACTAGTATAAAATAAGTGGTATAAAGTAAATAGACCAGTTAAAACAAGCAGACTGACACAATCACATAATGATAGCATAGTAAGTAATTATACCACTCTAGAGAAAAGGTGAAGAATGCTTATATCTGAGCGAAGTATGGAATATTTTTAAACACAATTTGGTAAAATTTTGTGACGATCAGTTTTGTGCTCAAAATGAAATCTATTAGCTCTTTCGCAAAAGGCCTAACATTTTTTTTAACGGAACAAAATTATATGAATTTTCTCCAAAAATATTATTAATCGATTTGTCCCATTTTAAGTTGTCTGATATATCGATTATTGGTTTCACAAGGCTTAAGTCGTCTTCAAAAAGCTGAGAATTTTGATATTCCTTATTTTATTTTATTCTTTATTGAGAGCAAGCAATTTTAAAAATGTTCGAGATTCGTATTCTAATTTTTAATTGAATTTCAGCATGCGAAATTACTTGCATTTAAAAGTTCTGGTACGAGTTAGTATTAAAAGCTATATTTTATAAAATATATTTGGAACCTATTTTGGCCTAATAAAAATAATTAAAATTAAATCAAAATATTTCTCAAGCGCCTTTTTACTGTAATCAATAAAAAAATATTGTATACATATTTCAATTCCTTTAGAAAGTGACTTGATTTCACAATACCCTTCTACTGAGTCATAACACAAAACGAAGAGAAAAATTGCATACCTCAATGCGCATATGTTCGTATGTGTGACAAATGTAGCTAAATGGAAAATGCTCAGAAAAATTGACAAAAATAAAACTACATATTCGAATGACGTCTTCTAGCCGACTGAAGGCTAAATGCTAAACAGAAAAAATTATACAGCTTCGTCGTCGACTGCCGGTGCTGACGTCGTATTAATAATACAAAATGGTTGGATACCTTGCTGTTTGGTCATACCACAAATATTGCCATTCAAATAATGTAAGGTATGAATAATAAAAGGTATATGTTGCCGGAAATAATTCGGTTGATTGGAAAAAGAAAGTGAGGGAATACGAGTATAGACTTTTTAAGTGAGCATTTGTTTTGCAGGTTTTGAGAGGTAGTGATATAATAACTTTTTTTGTTTTTTAATTTTAATAAAATTAACGCGTAAAAATATTTTTTTTTTCATTTTATTATTATATAAAATTATTTTAGAAAGCTTTCTCTCAGAAAATTTTTCATATATTGAATTTGTATTGAAGTTAAGTCTATTTTTTCTGTTGTTATCAACCAATTACTTTATAGCTAAAAATATAATTAGCCATTTCTACTAAAACAATAGACCACAATAGGACTTGACTACATTATTTACAAATCAGCCCAATTGTAGGCAACATTTTTGTTTTTTGCTGTTTTTGTATACATATTTTGAAGAGGATGACTAATTTCAGGCTAGGATCAGCTGTAAAACAAACGATAAAAATAAATTTTGCCTTCGTTCGGAGAAATATTTAAATGTAATATCAATGATATAATAATAGGCAATAATAAATTGTAACTTCTTTGTACAAATAAGCGACTGTTGTAATTTCAACGCTGTTAAGGTATTGTGAGTCGTAGAACTTCCTGCCTTAAACAAGGGTTGCCTTCGAGCGCCCCTCTCATATGCGTAGAAGCTTTTTATTTACAAAGAACGAGTTAAAATCAACAATGTATTTGAAAATTGACTGCTGCTAACTGAAAGCACTTATGAAATCATACAATCATTCAATTTAATTTGATTGTGATGGGCAGTCAATTGTTATGGTCAACTGCAGATATACATACAAACATTTACATATATAGCTGTACCATAATACAACGATACTATACATATAACAAGCGATGGCGAAATTATTACTTCATTCCATTTTCATTTGGACATGCAGCTGCTTTGTGGCTTTCTTAACCATTTCCATTACCATTCCCACTTACGACGCGTCATTTGCTCTGGCTCTTTGACAATGCTGCAGGTTGCACGTCCATTCAGCGGCTTGTTGGTGGCTAGATGGATGGCATTTCCCATTAAGCTGGTGCACCATGGCAATTGTTGGAGTGGTCATAAACATATATACATGCATATATACATTTGTATGTATGTGTGTATGTTGGTGTGTGTCATGGACTTGTGCACCGAAATTATCGAGTAGTTGTGAATCGAAATTTTGGCCATGCGCCAGGCATCTTCTGCCATCTTGACGCTCGCAATGCTATAGCGCTGGCGTATCGTCCGCACGAAAATCGACGACATAAGCTTAACGTTGCCAATATATAGCGTGAGTATTGTCACAGATCGACTGACTGATTGTCACTGGCGCAGCGCACTCGCCACCAGTCAAGGTGTATATACTCGTATATATATATATATATATATATGTACATATATTAGTGTGTTGAAAATGAAGTATGGCCCCCAACCAACGCCGTCTGTGGCTGCGCTGCGTTCTACCATATTGAAAGACATTTGGTCCGATAGGTTCGAGCACGACAGATTGGCTGTGAAAATTTATATGCACCTTAAATTTGCTTGCTTGCTCGCCAGCCATTAGCTTAGCAGTCGCTAGCTATTAAGTTGAAGAAATGACATTTGGCAATAATTTCGTCGAAAAAATCGCTTAAATTATTTTTTGCGCGCATTTGCTGTGTGAGAGGGAGCTTGGGAAATGCCAAGTTAATTGTCATAGCTCACGAACAACATATACAGTTAGAAGTTCGAAAAGCAGGAAACGCGCAGATATATACGCACACATATATATATATATATATATATATAAATACTGATATGATATAAAAATTCCTAGAAGGAAAGTATGAAAATAAATTTGCTTGCATTTTGATATTCAATCATTGCAAAGTGCTTACTCACGCGCTTTAAGTTTAGACACTTTAATTGTTTTGGACATTTTTCCGCCGCCATTGCCGCATTCAAGCGTTGCCAAATCGCATGGATTTCATACATATAAATATATACAATACATTTATACACATATACATGTACAAATAAACTAAAATAATATGCACTTTCCTACTTATGTGCAATTTAAATTGGTCTCCGTTAGACATGCAAACATGTTGTACTTTTCATCGCCGAAAATTAATTTGCGGAAATTATTGCGAATAATTGAGTTATGTTCGTATTTTTGACAATTTCATTTGTTACACGCTTTCAACGCCCGCGCATTTATTCAGATGATATATATGTATATATACATATATGAAAAATGCTGTAAATTATTGTTAGTTTTAATTTAGTGAATTTGACTTTCACCTTGAAAATCCACTTTGAGGGGTTCACGCGTTTCTGCGCGCGACATACATAACAAGCATATTTGTATCTATATTAATACTTACATATCTATTACTTATTTATAAACCAACATATATATATGTATATATATATGAATAATTGTGCACCTTTGCAAAGCTTTTGAACTAGGTAAATAAACTGAATGTTGGGACCTTGACTATTAGAGAACAAAAAGAGTGATTTTTTTAGTGCTTTTCTTTGTTGTCTAGATCATCTCAGCTTTTATGGATTACTTATTGGCACTATTTTGCAACGTAATATAGTTACATATCTACAGTTTAAACAATGCTGTACATTATTTTCGAAAATTTATTATAGACCTTTGTTTCAACCCTTTCACTTAAAGCGTGACACAATATGGCTGGAAGGGGTCGCATGTTCCCACTTCTAGAAATATATTTACCCACTTATACATGTATAAGCAATACTAGACTTATTGAAATGATGTAAATTAATGGTGGTTAAATGGTGGCTGCACGGAAGGAAAACAGATTTAAGTTATTTCATAATATTCATCAACATGTAAGAATTTTTCTTAAAACAAAATGATTCGAACTTGAATAACGAATAGAGAGATGTATAATTTTTTATCTTAGTATTTGTAAAAAAGAAGAAAATAAGTCAAAATACCCAATAGTTTTAGAAAAGAAGTTTTAAAAATTTGTAAGCGGGTGTGTTTCTGGATATATATTAAATAAATTATTGACTTCTTTCAGTTATAGTTTTTTCTATATTAACAAAGCTCGCGCTTCGTTACGCTGTTTCATGAGCTTATTAGTTGCCATCAATAACTTACTCTGAAAATTTTTTATGGCTGTCAATATCTACATAATTAACTTCACAATAATCTAGCACCATATCAACTGATCAAATATGACCCGAACTGCACAAGTTCATTTATTTTAATTAAATTTTTATTATTGTTTTCATAATAGATTCTTGAGCCAATTAGTTTAAAGCCGTGGCCGGCACAGCCTTCAGCAGCTTGGCTTTCGGCTCATTTTTCGAGCAGCCTTCGCTAGATTGTTGCACAATTGCGACGTCATATTCCTAAATCCACGTCTCCTCACCACTAATGATGCGTTTCGTTTGATGAATGCAGGATTATGAGCTCTCTTGCGAAATATTCTGCTACTTTTATAAAAGCAAAACTACGATTTTCAAGCTCTGTTTCTGTAACTTTTCCGATATTATCTTCATTAACATATGAGGCAAGTTGTCGTTTATTTTAAGACCTTCACTGAGTGCTTTGTGGCACTTAAATACTCGTGTTTGAGATATAATAGAATCACGAAAATATTGTTGAAACGTTGTCAATGATTTCGAAGCCATGATTCCATTGAAAACACAAAATTTCAAGAAAACTTGTTGTTACATTTTTTTTGTTCCTAGTAAAAATCTCCAGATAAACCCGATTTTATGCCGTAAACAAACAGCTGACAAACACACACCATTTAAAATATGAAGATAAAGCTCCATACAAGCTTAAAAAAGGTTTCGCCAATCTATGGAAATTTTTCGAGGACCAGCCCCTGTTAGATGGTTTATAATTAGTACAACTAGTCTTTCTCCAATTTTTCAACTTTAGATATACGTAATAATTATTTAGATATTATTTCAGTTCTTCCGCTGTTGTGGTTCACCCGCTGCAAATACTAATTGTCACATTTCTTCTTAATATATTATTATTTTAGTAATAAAATATGCTAGTGTTAGTACTTGTATTTAAGATTAAAAACACTTGCTCTCGAAGTTTTAGCAATTCGAACAAACAACTGGTATAAAACAAATAAATGGTATAATCAAATAAAGTTACAATAATAAGCTGTTATACAACTTAATTGAAGTCGTCACCTTTTCTCCTGTTCAGAATAAGTGTGTTATTGTTTCAGTATGTAAATTAAAAGACCAGAGCAGAGCTCAATTAAATGTGGTGGGAAGTTACTATTATAGAAACAATTTAGAGAACTTAGTATGCTTTTATTTAATCAATTTAGACTTTGCATTAATTTATGTCGACAATGCAAACGTACACACATCGAGTTAAATATTTTAATAAATATTTTTTATTTTAATATATTTCTTAGAACTCTCGTTAAGTGCTCTCATGATGATTCAAACATTAAATAAATTATCTATAGTTACAATGAACTCAAAGGCACAAAAATTCTACGTATTTTACTAAATCAAACAAAGCCACGACGTCTGGGAATTACAGGAATTAATTAAATATTTATTTTACGCGTGTTTTAGCACTTAAACCCGTATAAAAAGTTCAAAGAAATAACTCACATCTTTTGATTTTGCCTTACCTGCTTATCTTTAGATGTTTCCTTGGTATGCATAGTTAGACCAAGGAAAAGATAGCAACTTTACTTGCTAGAGCTAAACTACAGACATGTTTTCAAAATTAGTCGAGATTACAGATATTAAAAACTACTTATGTGCCTTTTTATGTTTAACTGGTATTACTCTACATTCCCATAATACTTTTACTTGTACTTTTTTGGTCAAAAGTGATTTCCTGTTTATTTCAATTGCGATTAAGTTGAATAGATATAGCTACGGTGCTTCTTATACCTTTCATATCTAAAGTATTTACGAGTACTTCGGCATATTTACTGCATAGAACAAACACTCATATATACATATGTATTTAATAATATATTTTTACGAAGAATTGATCAGGGCTTCTGACTTTCCGATTTCAAGGAATATAATTATAGATTTTTTTATATAGGCAAAAGTAAAGTGATAAATAAAATTGAAAGCAAATAACAAGTCAGCAAAGAATTGACTGCTACACACTTACACTTACTAGACATGTAGCATTACCTAGTAGTGAACCATTCCAATTTCAGTGTATACTGAAATAGTTTTATTTCTTTTTCTATTTCATTTCTGCAAGTATTCTTTATGAATAATGCAATTTTATTTGCAGTTTCCAAACAGTCAATCAATTGATCTTTCAATCTCATCGGATTTTCGCATTTTTTTTGTTTAAAAATCCATAGATAGCGCCACAGGGTGCCTTTTCAGTATGCGCTTGTTAAATGTGCAAATTAATAGCAAATTGCTTCGTTCGCGCATACAAAATTGTTTGCACATTTGCTCTCCCCTTTACCCGCCGTGTACGCAGATGCTAGCCAGTGTTTTTATGTGCGTTGCCAGGGAATGTAGCGATGCAGTTGGCAACACTCGTTGGCAATTCAATTGGACGTGCAACGCTTGTACGCTTAGTAACAGCAACAGCGCGTGCAATGTGGCAGATATGCGAACAGCTATCTACAGCTGCAACATTTTGCATCAGCCGGTGACCCAGTAAGCAATTTTTGGGAATTAATAGTTTTCCATTATTATTTTTTTAAACTTTGAATTTAATTTCGTTGACTTACTAAATTTTATTAACTAGCTTTCAAAATTAAGTGCTCAAACTTTTTAAAATTCATGATATAACTTTTTTAATGGAGATTTTTGTGTACTAGATTAAGAATATTTAAAATGGATTTTTAATTTCTTTGTGTAATCAATTTATCAAAATATTACAATATTTAAAATGTCGAAATTACGAATATATAAATAAATAATGGAGGACTTCAACACATTTCCTGCCGGTATTTTTGAAAATTTTTGTCAGCAGCAAAAAAGATGAGAGAGATTTTTTGTTATTTGCACATTTCATGTATATCTGATCGTACACAACAATAAAATAGTATTGAATAAACACTGCATCGAATCAATATCTTGGCACGAAAGCTATGAACTGGTTTTTGTTATCTATAAAAATTGAGAGACCAGTCTAACTAACGGTGTTAGACTGAATTAAATATCTCATATTTATCATTAGTTATTCAAATATTTTCGACCAAGGTACCTAAACGGGCCTGGACTTATATCCGACTAAGAACTCTTAATTCTGGAAAATTCTAAAAAAAGAAAATTTGTGAATAATATATCTGCCGCGCTAATAAAATTATGCTATAAGTTGAGCGCATCGATGAATAAATGTCTTAAATTGTAAGCCAATTTTATAAAGTTTCTGAAAACTGAAGAATATTTTCAATTTTTCCAGCATATTTTGCCAAGAATATCATTAATTTCGAAATCTTTGATATTTCATTTTAATTCATTCATCAAAACAATTGTACATATATTTTAAACGTTAATAACGTGGTATAAAGCTCCGAAAATACATATTAACATAGAAGCTTCTTAAGCTCTAACATTAGATACAATTGTAAGATATATTCTGTTATTTTATTATTTTATGTATCTAATCCAATCAGTCATATTTGACTCGTTTCTTCGGCTTGCCTCTAAATTATTATTTTTGAATGCGCCGAAATGTAGGCAACACTTCATTTTATTAACCAGAATTAAAAATGCAGTGAAGTTTAAGTGGTTATTTTCAATACTACGCAGACTTACCACATCCCTTGTATATATTGCTGGGTAAATATGACTAGAACATACTTACTTTTATGTACATATGTATAGGTATACGTACCAAGGCTCTTCAACACCCGCTGCGTTTTTACAATGCAATTGCAACTTAGGTACGCAATTTTTCCTCGATTATCTTGCTAGGCCCAATTAAATTGTGATTCTCATTATATGTATACATGTACATTGTACATACATACATACATATGTATCTACAATACTTAAAAGGGGTTGAGGTTAATCGAATAGTAATAGAACTTTTGCAAATCTACTTGCAAGTATGTAGGCATATACATATGTGTGTGTATGTTTGTCTGATACACAAGCACGAAAATGTTGTTTGTGTTTCGATGCTGACATCGTCGCCAACGCACATTCCTGGCATATTTCGGATGTATTAGTAATGTGTGGTGTTATGTATACTGTGATATATTTGAATTTTGTAGCATGTAAGTTGTGGCGAAAAGGAATCGGATTTGCGCAGTTAAAAAAAAATATTTTTTGGGTTTTTTATTACTTTTATTTGTATTATTTATTACTACCTTTTTCAAAAATCTTTTAAGGTAAATAACAGAAAACTATAACTATTGTAATAATAATGTGTTGTCATAAAAATCAAATTAGCAGAAGACTTAAACATATTTTGAATCAACTTTAAGGGACTGATGTACTTTATGGAAGTGATCTTTCTTATGACAGTAATAAATACTATTTCAACAGAAATATATGGAATATAACCGTTGCTAAGATACAGTTTTGCTTTATATTTAAATTGGTTAAAGTGCCCTTTTAAAATCCCACTATACAGGTTGGTTCTGTCACTGGGTACAGCAAAAGTTGCATTACGGTATGTGTTGCGTATTTTGTAAATATTTTTAATTAATTTAGTTTAATTATAGTTACTAATTGCTTATGGAAATAACAAAATTATCTCAAAAAAATTATGCATCACCCTAATGCAAACGTGTAGAAGTATTTACATTTGCTTTATAAATTTCTTGAAATTAAATTATTTTGTGTTTAATCTCTCCATTAGCACAACAGTGTAAATTTGACTGATTGAAGCACAGATGTAGATGTAGTGTGTAATAAAAATTTAGTTTCATGATATTTCAGCACTGCAGTAATTCTTGTTTTTTCAATGTTATTTGCGCAATAATAACAATAATTCAAAGTTACATATCAGAAAAATATTTTTACTACCGTATGACATAATGTTAATCGAAATATTTCAGTTTAATTTTTTTGAAATATTTCGTTTTGAGATAATCACACGAAATTTATATATTGATATATATTGTGTATATGAGCGGAAAAAATGAACCATAGGGGCAGAAATCATTATATTAGGTATATTTGGTATAGGAACAGTCTGAATTTATTTCATTTATATATTTCGCATTAAAGTAAATCCAATATTATACGTTCACTTAGTTTCTGCTATGCTAAGATATCTTACATGATGTATGTATTCGTTATAAAGCTATATATAAGGTATATGGGGACTAGAGGAACTATTTACCTAATTTTATCTATTTTCGGTACCACGGCATACCAGTGCAAAATGTTCTGTGAGCTTGATTATGATAAGGGACCTATATATAGGGTATAGTGAATTGGTAGTTCGAATTTTTTATTTTTTTATTTACTAGATGATTTATGTATAGGGGAAGTAGTGCATCTAACTTAATAAATTTTTTGCGTCAGACCATTTATTAATATAAAATATTTCCTCTCAATTTCATATTTCACAGGTTGACAAATATTTTTGTTTACATTTGTTTTTGTTATTGAACTGCATGTTTTCAATCTCTCACTTATATTGATGCCATACGAATAATAATGCTGTCAGGCAATACTTCTTGTAAAGGATATATTTCAAGCAAACTAATATGGTGTTGGCAACACTGCTTAAATAACGAACAACTGAAACGGCATATAGATGCCAAACGCTACTAAATATCGTAAAGTGTATAAGTATATATATAATATTGATACTTTTTTTCCTTATACTAAAGCTACTTTTATGAGTGCAAAATACATAATTTTTTTAATATTCCGAGAGATATTTTGCTCACCTTTTAAAATTCCTTTAACTACATACTAAAATATATATGAAGCCATATTTCTGAATATTAATCCTTGCTTAAAGTGCACACACTACCTGCAGCTTATAGTATTTAACGATCTGTTATTGCCAGATTTCACTTTATTTTCTCTTTTTATGCCCAACTTGCACATGCATACACACAGTACGTGCTATAAGTATTCATCTTTAACGGCTGGCATTTGGCGCACATTCGGCCAATTTGCCGAGCACTCACAGAATGCAGATTACGAACGTCAGCATTAAGATGGCTTAAATCTGCTTAGCATATAATTTATGTGTCAGGCCACTAACTTCTCTAAATTTCCTTCGCGTTTTACTGTCAATTTTTACAAGCAACTTTTGTCGACTTCTCCCAAAACACACTTGAGTGCTTGTATGTATGTATGTGTGTGTGTGTGTGCTCGCTTTAGTGTAAAATTAAGTTAAAATTCCTATGTTGACTTTTTGCCTTTTCAAAGCACCGTTTACTCGTACAGCCTTTGTATTAGTGTCACTGCCATATTGCACACTCATGTTTGCTTGTGTGTGTATGGATGGTTTTGCTTTGCCAGCAGATGAACTTTTGTTTTCATTTTTATAAATAGTTCGAAATAATTGGCAAAATTTCAAAATTTTAATGCAAAATGCTCGCCATATGACTGCCAAACCCCAAGCACCGTCACTCCTTAGGCAACACTCAACCTCCCACCCTCACGTCGTCTCACTCACTCCAACGTCACACAAAGGTAGCTTCTTTACATATTTATTGTTGATATTTGTTTAAAGTGTGTTGTTGTTTTGCTTTCTTCAACCGTCGCCGCTGTTTGTCTTCTCGTGCCTCTTTGGTGCAATCGGGCGAGTGCAAATGGATTAAGCATAGCAGTTTTCGCTAATTTAATGAAATCACCAATTTTAGTTTAATTACGAAAATGTACAAATGACAGCGCAACAACAACAAAAACAAAAACAGCACTTTTAAAAGCAAAAATTTTTGTAAAAATATATAAACAATTTTTTTTAATTTTTTTGAATTTTTGCTTTGATTATTCGGCGGTCACATGCAACACTATATTTGCACTAATGACGTTTTCGGGTGGTTGTCTGTTTATTTGTGCATAGATAGTGTCTGTGTCTGTATGTGCACTTGTACATGCTATTTGCAACAGCGAATTATTTGTATATTAATATATGAATGCATTTGCAACTAAATATTCCAATTAACATATGTACATATATATAGTAATATATGATATTAGGGTGTTCGTTACTTCTCAAGTTTTGATTTTTTTTCTAACACCCCTGAGGGTTTAGTTTTTGTCCTAAATAGTGTTATCCAACATAAAGAATCATATTTCTTTTTGCATGTATATAAAATGGGAAATTTTTTATCTTTTGCATTAAACGAGTAAACTTGCGACCTTGAAAAAATGATATTCTAGTACAAAAACCTTCGCTCTTCACAAACTACCTTAATATTTTTGCCATAAAATATATTCGTCAAAAAGTTTTACGCAGTTAAAGGTGGACATCAAATGCACTGAGGCACAGCATTCAGGCAGTACCATGGCGTATGAGCAACACATAATTTATAAGGCGCTTGTATGAAGGCTGAGCACACTAGATGCATAACTTTAACTGCTTATAACTTTTAAAGAAATGGTTTTATGAAAAAACTGTTGAGACCATTTTTGTAGAGCGGAAATTTTTCTGTAAGAATATCAACTTTTCAAAGTTGTAGGTGTAATGCTAAATGCAAAATATCAAATACCTAATGTCAAATATATGGGAGAAGTAAATTTATTTGGGCATCGTTAAATTTGAAAATAAATCGCTTGATTACAGTGAATAATTATTTTTAGAGCAAAAACTGAAATCCCAGATGGCGTCTGTAAAAAAAATCAACTTTGGAAATAACGGACACCCTACTATATAATATATATGTATATATATATGCATATATGATTGAAAGTATATGTGCTTGCATGAGTTGGTCTATGTATTTGTGCATATCACTCTGTAATTTGTTATGTTTTACTAAGTTCTCTGTGCTTTTATTCGTGTTTTACAAATAAACGGGTGAGCACATCTGCTTTATTTCGCCATTACAAGCTTTCTTTCACATTTATTTTATTTTTTTTCGTCGTCCGACTCTTTTGCCACAAATCAATTAACATTTTTGATATCTCATTTATTTTCATTTGTACTTAAACTATTACGAAATTTGACAATTGACATGTTTTTGCATAGTTTTTTTTTTTTAATGCCTTCTATTTAAAATAAAATACCGTTATAAATGAGTACACCGAATTGCTAACATAGAATTGCAAACTTTTCGCTTATAAATGAGTACATGACTTATTGAGCCACTCGACACGACTGCATTTATTTAATATTTAAGTCTTAAGTAGTTTAGATATATGTACAATTATTTGACTGCCAGGTTCATTATGATGTAAGTATATGAATTAAATTATTGATATTTTGTTGTTATTATTTTGAAAATATTATGGCGTTTGATTTTTGAGTAGCATTTTTTTGGTATATGGCTAATGCTAACCTGTCCTATGCAAAATTTTACCTTCCAGCATAATCGATCTTATATCGCCAATTATACGCCAAACGTTGGCTTTCAACTGGTTAGTCGTATTTACCAGCATACACCATTGGCACCCCTCAGAAAAAATAGGTTTAATTAAATCGAATCACAGGTATTAAATTTAAAGACTCATTTATTGTTATGATTCCATCACCAAAAGTTTCTACCTTCAAAAATATTGGCTTCAGACGTTAATATGGCTTGCTTCCATCGAAACTATTTATACAGTCGCGAATCATTTGCCTGTGGCGCTTACCAATAATGCTTTCGGCAGGCACACCACACCAGATAGTAACTTCTTACTGAGTGCAAGAGAGTCTGGAAAGTCCCTTTAACTTAATCATTATGTATTCATTATATTACATATGTACTCGTTATATTAGAAACGTACTTTATCACTGGCGTTTGGAAATAAATTTCTACGATTTGAAAACATTGTTTCGACGTAGTTTTTTGCGTGGTAATTTGATAAGTATACTTTAATATAAATGTCAAGCATATGCATTTATTTTGACAGCTGGTTTGACAACCATTCTTCAAGCAAATATAAAACCTCTAAAAAGTCAACATTTTGATATATTATTCAATACACTATAATTTTATATTGAAATGTTTATTAATTAATTTTTTGTTTTTTCTTTCAGGTAAGCAAATTTGTTTGGTTATATTTCATATTCCTGCTATGCCTAATAAGTATGAGGAAATGGTAAGGCAAGCTTTTGACATATTTTTTTTCAGAAAATTGTAAGTCATACACAGGTTAGTTGTTTTGACTTGATCAGCCTTGTGATAAATATTTTAAAATCCTAAAGTTCTTAGCATAATTATCTATGTCGAAAATCAGGAGATAACTAAAATATTAATGTGTCATTAAAAAGACAGCAAGTGAATGTAACATTTCTGAAACGT
Source organism: Bactrocera oleae (assembly GCF_042242935.1). Taxonomy (NCBI): domain Eukaryota; kingdom Metazoa; phylum Arthropoda; class Insecta; order Diptera; family Tephritidae; genus Bactrocera; species Bactrocera oleae. The sequence continues at coordinate 52,561,649 of NC_091540.1, read as the reverse complement.
TTATATATACTTATAATAAAATTAACTAGAATTATTCATAAGATTACATATTTGTCAAACTTCTCAACAAATTTAGTCTTAAGAATATAAAGAGTTTTTCAATATGGTTTCTTGTACATATCTCATGGCTTTTTCTATATATAATGCTTTATGTGACCACTGTTGATTATATAGGTACTTGTTCAGTTTATATAAGTAATGATTATTATGACGATTGAGTGTATTGGTTGGGCTTTCAAACAACAAATTATACAGTATTCCAATCACAGTAGCTCCACATGTAATTTCAAATCTCTGAGATTATTTGCGATCAAAAAAGTTTCCTCATAAAATCTTTCAACTGTTCGAGAGTGGTTGAAGCAATTTATCCTATGCTATTGAAACTACCCAGAGTGCGTTATAAACGTTAGAGGATGTAAAGCAAGTAATCTTCAAACAAAGAGCATTTGATGCAACTTCTGATTATAAATTCCATCGGTTGCAATATTTCAGAACATTGTTGCGAGCAAGTTGTGAAATGTTTTCACTAGCTGTTGACGGCTTTCAATAATGTTTTATTTAATAATTGGGCACTATAGTGAATTACTGAAGACTCCAATCAGTCGATTAAGTTAAGTAATAAAACAAAAACTTCTTGTTCTTGGCTGTTTATGACTTTAATAATGATCAGGTTCATATAAAATAAGAGCAAATTTAATATACAAGTTTCTGTTTTCATCGGAAATTTAAAAACCCGAAGTTTAATTAAGATTTTAAGATTTTATGTTTATTTCAGAAAAATAAGACTCTTCAAGGTCTTCTTATAGACCCTTAGCTCATTTCAGTTAAAGCATAGTCATTTAATTTGGGTTAGAAATATAAATAAGTGATGAAGTCCTAAACTTTGGAGTATACTCAAATATTTTGCTGTTCTGCTTCAAGTCAATATTTTAATTTTAGCCTTTCTCAGTGAAGTGAATTCAAAAGACTATAGCTTAATTATTTTTAGCGGCAGATCTAGCTTTGATTAGACTATTAATAACCTCAAGTCAGAAGATCTGATATATGTAAATAACAATTTTAATAAACGAACCCGGCTAAAGAGTATTGTATTGTATATGCCATGTGATCAAATTTGACCCAGACTGACAAGAAAAAACAAAATGTTCACGTATTTTAATATAGATCTTTATTTTCGCCTTAAAAATAGGCTTATGAATCTATATGAGCATGCCTTATCCATACACTAGTTGTAAGCCAGGAATGGCCTTCAGTGCCTTCAGCGAATTTGGTTTGTTAGACAGTTTCGACGTTCTATTCATAAATCCACGTATCGTCACCAGTAATGACGCATTTGATAAATCCAAACTCCCCAGCTTAGTGATCAAGACAGAAAGTTCGCATATTTACCATTCAAATCACTTTTGCGCATTAAAAATTTTTGCGAAAAAGTTGTAAAATAACTGATGTCATTATCTCCAATACCGCCGAAAATAAATATTACGCAACATTAACTGTCACTGCTAACAAAAATTCTACAAATGTCAGAATTTCGCCAATTTCTTTGGCAAATGCGATGAAATGCATTTTAGATGCCTTTAAAGGCAACGATGATCGCCTGTTATGTAGCAAAACAATAAAATGAACTACAAAATGACCAACAAGCAGTATTCACTGTCAATCAGTAAGTCAATCATGCATCCACAAAGACCGACAGACAATTAGACGCTGAAATGGGAGTTTGTGCGGTTAACTCATGGCACTCACGCACACACATATACGCACACATACAGGGCGCACTTATTTGTTTCATCAAATTAATGCATTTTTAAATGTACACTGCACTCCCCGCGCTCTCTATGGAACGCCAGCAGGCGCGCCAAGTCACGGAAGATAACAAAACCTTCGCACATACACATTCACACACACAGATACAGACAGTGGAATATATCGCTCGTAAACAATGCTTCAGCGAACAACAGTAATAATTAGCGTAATGCGATGTTAGAGGCAACGCCATGATGTAATCGAGTTTAATGATTATTTGTGAAAATTTGCACAACCCCTTCGCACACACACGTACATCCATAAATATAAACATACCTTTGTATGCGGGTTGAGTAAAAAACAAAAGCAAAGCGGAATAAAATTAGTGGAGAGAAAAGATTGCAAAACAACGAGATTTAATGCGCGTTGCGCGCTATTATTTTCCCAGCAATTTTCAGTGCAATGTTTTTGCACATAGTTCACCAACACATACTATAAAGCCACACATATACATATATTTCCGTTATAGTGCAACTATTTCACAATTCACTCGTCTTGTGGCGCGCATTTGCAATTGCAAGCAGTGCGAGGCATTACTTTGCGCTAATTACAAATTCATTTCTAACGCTGAAAGGTCATAGTTCAACTCTTCTTGTTGTTGCTTTAGATTGCGCGGCTGCTATTGTTATATACATTAAGATATGTATATATTTATATATATATATGTATGTATGCATGCATATATGTGTATGTATATATGCATATATACATTTGAGTTTCCAGGTGTGTATTTAGTGATGACTTCACAGTTTGCGTGGGCGCGCTTTTGTTGCCATGACATAGCGCTGTTGCGGCGCTTGCAACAAACTATAAAATTGCACTTTTAACGCGTTGGAAGTGAACTTTAAACTAACTGTACTGCGTAAGAAGAACTGTAAAGAGTTAATGCATGGTATATAATTTCGTATTCGCAATGCGTGGATTATTATGCTTGCGCCACAATGAAAATGTTGCTCATACGCACAGGTGCACTATGCGTCTTAATGCTTCTTAAATCAAAACTGTACTATAAAAAAGAAGAATTACACTTTATTGCTTCAGTTTTTATGAAATAATTATTTTTAGGTTCGGCTGCACCGAAGCTTTAATATTCTTCACAATTACATTTTTATAGCATAAAAGGGTATAAACATATTCTTTTATCGGTCAGTTTGTATGTGAGCTATATCCCATAGTCGTCCACTCTGCACAATATATTCGGAGATTATAGCGTTGTCTTGGGCAATAATTCATGCCAATTTCTTGCGAATATTTTATTAAATAAAAAAGATTTACATATAAGAACGTAATTTTGATCGGTCAGTTCGTATGTCAGCTAATTGTTATAGTTGTCCGACGTAAACAATTTTTTTTGGAGAATATGGCATTGTCTTGAAAAATAATGCGTGTCAAATTTCGTGAGGCTGGCTGGCCAAATAAGAAAGTTTGACATGTGTAGACTTGAGTTTGATCGATCAGTTTTTATGGCAGATTTCAGTCAGTTATATAGTTTATATAGGATGTTACTCCTGTTGAGGAGGCGTGGTTACTGGTTTTTTAAAAAAATTATTATTTTGACATGAGATCTTTAAATGAGAATTAGGGGTTTGTTCGATGAGAAGCCGAAGGTTTAGAGTTTTTTTTATAAATTAAAATAAAAAAGCCAATAACTTTAATATTTGATTGTTTTGAGGTTATGTGAAAAAAGGTATCTATATGAAAGTAATAGAGTTATAGATATATTAGGTAAAACTTTGCCATCTTTTTTCTATGGTACCCGTAGTTTTGCTGGAAATCGAATTAAACCGTGTTTAATACTTAAAAATTCAACCAGGCTCTCCCCTTCCTAAATTATTTTTCATTTGATTTTCGATATTTTATTTCCAAAGGATTTCACCCTACCATGCTTTTTTGGTTTCAAAAATTATCTCTCCTGGTTTATATGTTTTTAAAACTTATTCAAAATTCAAAAAATGTATTCAAAAATATTTCTTTTTGACATTTTTTAATAATTTTGAAAGACTAAAATTTCAGAAATACAATTGTTATTGTATTTTTGAAATCGACAAAGATTAAGTATTTTAGAAAGTTTGACAATTTATGAAAAATTCAAAAATTGCATTCAACAATATATAATATACATATGTATATTTAACGGTTTTAATAACTTAAAATGTCTAAGAACTTGTTTTAGAAACTCGATTAATAATAAAAAATTTTCAAAACTTTCAAAACTTTCAAAAATATATAAAAAAAACTCAAACATTTTTTTTCAAATTATTATTTTTGACTGTTTTAATAATTTAAATGGCCAAAAACTCGTTTCTTTGTTATTAATGTGTTTTTGAGCTCGATACAAAACTTTCAAATTTTCAAAACTATTGGGTTGGCAACTAAGTAATTGCGGATGTATCAATATATCCAATCGGAATTTTATTTCAAACACAGGTACTTTTTAATATTTTTACACTAAGGTTGTGCGTAAAATTTTCAAATTAAAAAAAATATTTTAGTTTTTTCACCTCCAGCAATACTAAAATTCCAATTTGTAAAATCTTTTTGTTTTAATGATCTAAAAATATGTATTTTTAGTATTACAAATTTGTATTTCAATTTTATTACCTTTTAGCCTCAATTTATTGTTATCAGTCGCAGCAAATATATTACATGAAATTCCGTTACTTTTCCAATTGAAATGTAAACACTTGAGATTATTTCAATGCTCAATTGTACACAATGTGTACTTCAAAATATGTTCGAATAACTTTTGCCTAAGCGACCAACTAAGCATATGCCAACTACAAGTAGTCATGCATATATATTTGTGGAGCGACGCGAACAAATTTAAATTTTTAGTTGCTCAGATGAAAAAAATAAATTTCATATTTTTTAATTAAAGACCATACTGTTGTGGGCATACTAATGTGAGTCACTGTATATTAGCTTCGTTGAGGATATATTGTAATAATCAATTATAGGCGTTTGTTCGCTGACGAACCAAGTGTACACATAGCTATATGAGTAACTGTAGCAATAGTACTATGTATGAATGTAGTTGACCCAAAAACAACAAAATAGAATTTAGAAAATTTAATTATCGATTCTTTGAGAAGTTTAAGTTTTCTAATAAAGACGAAAATTAATATTTGCATTTTTCATACTGGATATTGTTCATTCAATTTGTATGGCAGCTATATGCCATAGCGGTCTGAAATCAGCGGTTCCGGCAAATGAACAGCTTATTGTGGAGAATAGGACGTGTGCGAAATTTCAGATCGGTATCTCAAAGAGCTGAGGGAGTTATTCGCGTGTGCACGTCATGCTGATCATTTAAGTAACTCCCCTGATACTTAATTTGAAGTTCACTGAAAGCTGGAAAGTTAGGTATGTAAATATATGTTTGTATGTGTATGTGTGCATTTCACAAAAATACCCCCCAACCACGAAGCCTCATGCAGTCATTCTCATAATTTAACTTTTTTGTTTTTTCATTTATATATTTTTTTTAACTCAAACTCTTAGTCAGCAAAGCAAATTTTTCATTTTGTCTTCTGCGTGTAAGCATTTGCAAGTTTGCTTGCCTTCATTCTCAACACACGCCATAGCCATAGAATGTGCGCCCATTATTTTAGTTGTTCTCCTCTGCAATTATTTATGCAAATGTGTGAGTGTGTGTGGATGTGTGCTTGTGTTGTTGTTTGCGTCACGCATTTAATTCATTCTAAATATCAAACATGAAATCGTCAGAAAGCTGAAAAATTGTCTGACACTGCGCTACTGAATGAAATATCTGCTCGTGTCTCTTACGTGTGTGTATCTGCGTGTGTGTATTTGTGCTTTACACAAGCTTGTGAAGTAGCGCTAACGCACAATTTGTGCTGAAACGCTAGGCGGTCCAATTCACCGTTGGCAGTCCGAATGAGCGTTGGAAAATAATAAAATGCGCCGAATAGAAGAAAGGGCTGCTTTCTCAATGAAATTAGACAAAACACAATATTCGTGACTTCTTTGATGACTGATGGAATTTAAAGTAATTATGAAGAAATAAATAATTACAGTAATGGAAATTAATGGAATCACTTGTTAATTATTCACTCTTATAAAAAGTATTTTTTTTCATATCGTATAAGCTTTGCCAAAAGAATCTTAGGCTAGATCTTTAGTAGACGCTTTGTAGGCCGTCAGTTAATAAGATAACGAATATACATATCTCGACAGCTTTTAATAGAAGTACGCTAGAAACTAAGGCAGACCTTAGCTGCTTGAAGAATACTTTTCATTGGCTTAAAGAAGTACTCTGTTGGCTCCCTATGTAAGGTTCAAGTAAATATACTCGTATGTATGTGCTTTTAAGATTGATCTTAAATTCTTGAACCAAATTATTTGTATAATTACTCTAGGGCTTCAACATACTTCCATCCATCTTTTGCTTTTGTCATTGAGTCTAGAATTGCATGGGATCAAATGGTGTGCACATCGTTTATCAAACTGTTTCTACAACCGATCTAAAAATAAGGAGCTTTTGTCCAATTGTATTAAAATCTGAATTTATAGTTACCATAACTGCCAATCAATCTTAAACTTTTTGGAGCTTGGTATTCCTTCCACTACTAGGATAGCTATGACTCATCTTGACCAACCACATCATCAGTTTCTTTACTAGGTCAGGTATACACAATTCGTGACAGAGAGGCTTAACTTAGTCTGCACGTGTTTAGCATGTTCCTGATAAATCATATTTTACTATATTCTCTAGATTATTTCGTCACAGGTTTAGGTAGTTAGGTAGTAACCCCAAGTTCCGAAGTTATTGAATTGTCATCAAGGATGGATAGCACAAGAGTTTATAAAAGAGTCGCATCCATTCTATTTTCACGATTACAAAAAAATTCGTTCCAACTTGTCATGTTTCGATCACTATCTCCTCTCACTCCAAAAAACGTTAACTTCGGTGGCACCGCAGCTATAATACCCTTCACAAGTACAAAAACTTCCACACAATAACTGGATTTTGATCGAGCAGTTTGTATGGCAGCTATATGCTATAGTTGTCCGATCTGAACAATTTCTTGGATATTGCATTACTACTTTATATAATGATCCATGCCAAATTTCGTGATGATATCTCGTCATATGAATAAGTCGACACATTTTATAGGGTATCCAAAGTTTCGTTCTAGGTGTTAAAAATTTCGTGGCAAACTTTATCTACCGCTCTCTCAAGGTATAAAGAAATATTATATCTGACATGTGTTCTTAGTGTGCCTATGAGTCTTTAAATTTAGTATAAGACTGAATGCTCGCCTATATTTCGAAAAGAGACAGACTTTTCTATATGAATTTCTTAACTTCTCTATGCAAGTAGTATAGGTAGAATAATTTATAGAAAAATGTTGAAGTATTTGCAAAGACAAACACGACATCTCACTTGTACAGTTCAGAAATCTCTCTCTAAATAATTGCTTGTTACTCACGATCTCATTCGTCCACTCTCAATTCTCATAATCACAAACTTTACTTCAATGCGGTAAGTACTCCAAGAACCCATGCAATTTCACATTACTTAAACGTAATCACCATTTATGAGTTTCTCATTTTTCTTTCCGCCAGTAAAAGTTCAATGTCTGCATGGTGTTCTGAACAAAAGTTGTCATTGTTAACGTTAGTTATCATGTGTGTATATACATATATACAATATGTAATCATATCTCACCGTAAATATACTTGTAGTAAGTGAGTCTATGTATTCATCGTGCTTAGGCTTTGGCATGTTAAACATTACATTATTTTCCACTTTTTTTATTTTTTTTTGTTTGCTCGGCGTGTGTTTACACATTAATCAATCAAGCGTTATTATCGGCCAATCAAATTTAAGTTGATAAATTTCTCTGTAAGCCCTCATATCTTATCGCTTTACTCAGAAATAATAAAATGAAATCATGCATTGTGTTCTTCGGACAAACACTTAAGTTTGCAGGTATGAATTCAAGTCAGCAGACACAACAACTATAAGAATATGGGTTATGTGAAAATAATAAGTAAGAACTAAGATACTCAATTTATTGTCCTTGGTAATAAAATATTTCCGGTAATAAAATATTAATTGCCATAGATACTGTAATCACTTTGAGGGTGGTGGAAGAAATTACTTGTCATAATTGCTATTCGTATTAAATAATAAGTGAACTAATAGATTTGGTTTTATTTATTTTTTTTTTTGGAAGTATTGCCAGAAATTGTGGCAGATTAGATTTAGTGGAACAGAATGCTAAAATAGGTTTTTTGGGTATTTAATTTATAAAATATTATGAACATTAAGTAAATCGTCAACAGAAATTGGATCATACAAGAGGAACTAAGTCTAATTTCGTTCTTTCATCACACACTTCATGAAGCATTAACTGGGTACTAATTTAATCAATAGAAATTTGTTTCTAAACCAGGAACTAGGTCCAATCTGATTCTTTGTTCACTAACTCTATGAAGTAATCGCTATTTCGTTTGCAAAAATAATACCTTAACTGACTGAACTAGTTAAATGTCGTTTCAAAATCGAACAAAGAACTAGCTTTGTTCTTCCTTATTTCGACTATACCTTCCTTAAGCTTTCGACTATACCTTCCTTAAGCTGTGAGATAATTGACTAACCTAATATTATAACTGCATGTATTTCGAATAAAGATTATTTAGTCCGAAACAATTTTCCATCTTACCAAGTAAAAAGGTCTTTGCATTGGTCGACCCGAACATTAAATACCCACCAATGTAATAAAGTATGGTCATATACGTCCAATTTTAAGTGTTTTCTATTTCTGAGAGTTTTATGAGTACTCGTTCGAGCTCTGTCAGCTTCTAACACTTTTCTCATATTTACAGCTGACTTTTTTGAAAAACTAGCAGGTCTTGAGCTCGAATTTAGTATATTCTCCTGCATATGCACAACCATTTTTTGCTATTCTTCGCTATTTTCTGCAATAACTAAGTAATATCAATTTCAATAAATTTTAACCTTGAAGAAACGACAAAATAAATCACAAAATCTTATTTGTTTTCAAATGCAATATGTAATTACCCCATCTGGGCAAATTCATCCACACTGACGACACTTTCACCTCGAAAAGCTCAGTGCACATATTTTCTCGTCACCGTTATAACAGCAGCTGCACAACACACTCTGTCGTGAACTAACGCAACTACTATGTACTCGTATGTTAGATATTTTCTAAACCGTTTAGTGTGGTAAAGCTCATGCGAAAGCTTTCGACTGTTCAACTGTTAGTATTAGTAATGGCGAGCACAAAAAGCTGCGCGAATAACGAACGATTGTATGTACACTCACCTATAAATAAATTTAATAAATATAAATAAAGTAAACCAAAGCTGAAAACTGATTATAATTGAGAGACTGCAAGTAAGCAAACCAGTGCGCAAGGGGACGTGCTAACGAGGTGGAAAATATTTGTAAAAATAACCAAAATATATATATAAATTATTACTACTAATTATACAAATACCTTTAAGTAAACTTTTAAATAAAAATTTAATTTAATATATATTTTTATCTAATTTTTATCAATAAATTGAAAATATATTCTGAGTGCCCGATGAGCAAGGCTCCATCAGATTTTCGCTAATGACTATCGCCTGCATACTTATATGGTACATATGTATTTATATACAAACAAAGCTATGAATTTATTCCGATCTCTCACATTAAACTTTCCTCTATTCGGTCTACGTCAATGCGACTTTGATGCTACCGCGTCGTCCGCCCGCCGCTGTGGCTGGTCATTGGTTGTTTTCCGCTTTTAGCTTTCTGGTGTTGTTATTCTGTTGTATGAGCAATTTGCGAATAGTTGTGCAAAGCCTAATATTATATTGTTGTTTTTTTGTTGCTGCTGCGCTTTTATCCGCCTCTTCGGTCACATGTCGCAGAGGTGTGCCGTTGCTGCCCTGACGTAGTTTTGCATTTCTCGTGTAAATTTATTTTCGTCGCACTACTCAAATCTTAGATACGATGGCACACATACAAGCATACATATTTACAAGAACAAATAATTAAACTTTGTACACTCATGCTGTTGAATGTGTGAATGAGTAATACATTTGATTTAATCAGAACTAGCGAGGAACAAGTTTATATTGAGTTGGTACTGGTCCTATCAAACGAACTACTGGTTACAGTAACTTTAGTAATGTGCTAGTAGAATATAAATTTAAATGTAGTTAATAGTTAAGGGAGCATATTTTACTTTACAGATGAACTACGAAGACTTTTAATTTCAAGGTAAGAAACCAGTTAAAAAATGCTGCCCTGAAAACTATGTTTGTATTATGAGGCTAGGCGGCTAGTAGTATATTATACAAAGAAGAAAAATAAATAAAATAGTAAATATATTAGTTTTTAAATTAATTTAATAAAATAAAATAATAATTTAATAAAAAATAATTTTTCTTAACTAGCCCGAAACTAGTTACATTTCCACCATATATGTACCCAGTCTTTGTATGAGTTAAATTTAATTTGAATTACTTTCCAACTTTATTGCTTTGATGCGCGTGTGTTAAAATGCAAATACAATATAAGTATGTAACTATATCAGTGAATGAGAGTTAGCTCACCGCTTGCACGACACAGAAATTCATATCATGAAATTGTTTAGTTACTGAATTTATACGGCAATATTTACTGCGTTGCAAAACTTTTTAATATTTTTTTTATCGAATCTGAATGTAAATGGGAGGTTAGGTTGAAGTAATCTGTGACGTATAAACTCTTTTGTTCTTTTGAAGTTCACTTAAAGGGACACTAAAAGGAGTAAGGGAAATATTTATAGTAGATTATAGCGCCTGTTCGTTATATTCGGTGATTCGAGTAAACAAGAGCTTAGGGTTTTCTCAGTAAGAAATGATAATAACAGATCATCATCTATTAAACCGCTGCTACTTATAATGATGATCGAAAACTATTTATAGTATCAATAAATAACTTTTAGATGCTTATTATGCGGTTAGCATTCACATCTACTCTAGAAATTACGTTAGCGCTCGGAATAACTGTCCAACAGGAAAACTTTAAGTGTGTCTCTCTTGAATATTCAATAATTTTTTGAAGAGCGAAGAGAGAATGTACAGTATTTAATATTAAAACTTAAAAAATATTGGATTCCCTTGATCCCGAAGCTAATTTCTAGGAGAACCTTAGAAAAAAATTGTCAGACGATTAGAAAGATTTTTCTGCTTTATGGTTAATTATCTCAAATCCAAAAACCCCCTAATAATATTATTGCAATAGATGAATACAATTATAATCGATGATTGTTGACAAAATGGCGGCTTCCCAAAAAAAAATCGGTTTTTGTAAAAAATTTCACACTTTAAAGTGGCTTAAAAAATGTAAGTAATTATTAAAAATCTTATACCTTCGATCACTACCTAACAAATATATCGTAAAATGTCGTGTGAAATTTTCCACTTCGGAGAAAATTTCCTCACCGACTCTGCAAACACGTTAAAACTTTTGGGAGCCAATTGAAAATACGCTCATATCTTCAAAACTTTGCCGTATTAACTTAAAATTTTCGAAGAATATTTTGAAATACATGTACATTCGGTATATAAGCAAGGAAAATACACTTTTCGAAATTCTTTAGTGGACATAATACTTTTATAAATGAACATAGAGCGATTGTAAGAGAGAGGGAGTGAATGACAGTTTTCTAATTTATGTCTTGTGCTAGGTAGAATCTTAATTCTTGAAACTTTTATTTTTGAAAATTTAAAGATTTAAAAAGATTTAGAGATTTTCCTTTGAAAATAATTTCTTTATCGTATTTATGTACTTCTCGAATAAATCTTTCCATTAGTAACTAACTTTAGTAGTATATGATTTTAAGTTAATTGTATTTTGCATACATTATAATTATTAATAAATGTAAATTTTATAATTTTTATTTTTCTATTCATAATCAATTAGTCGAAGTGAATATAAGTTAAGAGGCTATTAACTACCTAACCAGCTTTTCTAATTGTTATCATAGTATTTAAATGTTTAATTATTTTATTAGTGGATCAGAACATTTGCCTAGGGGCTTAATCCAATGAAATTGAACAATAATATTTACAAAGATAATAGCAACAATTATTGTATAAGTACTGCCTCACAGCTTGTTTTGCTTGTGTTTTAAATCTATATGTTAACTTATTGTGGGGCTAAGATTATGTCTTTAATGACTCTTGCTTGTTGAATTACCTAGAAAAGGTGGAAGAAAAACCTCAAAAGTAGAGATAGAGTTTTTTTAATGACCTAAAGTGAAGACTGAATTTCCATTGTCCCAAAAATATCATTGAATTCTTCTGCGCTTAATCACTTGCATTAGAAATCCGAAGTTTAACTTTAGGAAAATTTTTGTTAGGTGTTTGCTTTATGCGAATAAACGGGCTGCATATTAAGTTTCTATAAGAAAGCTATACCAATGTTCATACAGAAAACTCCCAGCATGTTCCGAAGCATCCATACAAATTTGCTTTTAATTATTTTGAATGTCACTTATTCCATTTTTTAAAGCTCCTTTAGGCTTTAGCAGATTTATTGGTTCAGCTGTTTTCAGCATTGATTTAATTGAAAAAGCCCCGTCAAGCTTTAAAAGATTTTTAATTACATTTTTATATAGACGCCAGAATAACCTTCAGTATCCGTAGATATATTAGCTCAATCGAGCTCCAGTATCTGGTTAGAAGCATTTCGAATAAACCTATCCTGGGAGAGGCTTATTAAAAGATTAGCGAAGTTTCATTCTTAACAGCTCAGATTAATTTCCACGTGGCATGGATCCCTATTACAGTGAATTAAGGGGTTAAATCCACTTGTGAAGTTCAAAAATATATATTTTGTATGTATATATGTATATTGAATTAACATATATTTGAGAAGACTCCCAAATATTTGAAGTTGACCCCGCAAAACGAAACAACAATTTTTGATAATAACTAAAATCTTTTAAGCCACACTAAAGTGTAAATTTCTGCACAAAAAACTTATTTTGGAGATGGCGCCATTTTTTTAAAAGTTTTTTTAAAAATTTTATTAGCCCTTCGATCATTACATAAATTTATCAACAGTAATGCTAACTTTTTTGGATTTGAATTTGAGATAATTTTAAACAGAAAAATCTTCATCACCGCCAGACACCGTTTTGAAAATCGGCTTCGGTAGCAAGAGAATCCAAAATTTTTCATAATTAGTCGCCCATCATTAAAGCATATTAAATACTGTAAATGCATATTTAAATGCATTTTTTTCTTAAACAAAATGCCAGATTCCTGAAAAAACTGTTGTTTTTTTGTTTTGCAAGTGAATATAACCACTTACTTGTACTTGGGTCGAATGCGAAAAATTTGTAGTAGTGATTATGCTTAGTCATTTCCATGTACCATAGTTATCGCTCTGAAACACGTGTTCTACATTTGCATTGCTTTTCCACTAAAATTTGCACTTTTCTATAACTCATTTTATTAATTTCTTGATAAAATTTACTTTTTTACATACGAGCAAATACATATTTCTATATGTACATACATATGTACTACATGTGTGCGCATATTTGCATAGTTATTGGCTACTGTTTGTTTTGACTTTCTACTTAAAAAGCGAATAAGTGACAGCGGTATTGTTTTTCCACATTCAAATTTACAAACATACGTGCATTTGTCTTATGGGTACATATTTGTATGCACATATGTCTACATGCATGTATTTATATGCTTGTCTATCGACTATGTCTTGCAATTAGCTCATTTCCACTTGTTTCGTTTTATTATTAAACACTATTATTCTTAGCAATCTAAATTTCAATATACATGTATAGTACATATGTATGTACATACTTACCGACAATTATTGCTGCTATTGAATACTTATTATTGTTATTGTCGCGCACCGTCCGCCGCAAGCGCACATCCCCTGCCAATAGCACTCACGCTCGCACAGCCGTCATTTGCACTCGCCAATTTGAACGCATTGAGATTTTTGCATTCATTGCATACATACAAACACACACATACATACAGCTATACAAAGTTAGGGATGCAAGGGCGCAGCGGTGCTTAGGAGTCGGCATACATTTGCTATTTCGTCGGACTGTGTACTGCCGGCGCTCGCGAACTAGTCTCTATATATGTGCATATGTATATACCTACACGTATGTATGTATGTATATAAATATATATACATATAGGTACATATATATGTATGCCTGCACGTCTATTCAATGAATTTGTTCAGCTCAGTTGGGTTCATTTTGGGGTTTGAGTGCGAGTCTCTCCTTTCGTAATCAAACACTTTGGTTGGGGAAAAGCACGTGTTGCCGAAACGTGATAACAGCTTTGCAGCACGACAATAACAAATGTGCTGGAATGTGTGGCGTCGGCTGCTGTTGACGTTGACTACAACGCACTTGGCCGTTGGCAGTGACGCTAGCAGCGCTGCTTTTGTGCTCAGAGTGTGCTGCTCGGTTCTTGGCTATCTTGACACTGGCTGTTGGTTGGAATTTCGTTTTTCTTGTTGTTGTGTTTGTGTGCATTTTACACGAGCAACCACTGCTTGCATTTCATTGCTGGCGTTGCACCACTCCTCACAAATACCCGCGTCTGAGTTATGGGTAGTTTTGAGCGTTTGTGGGTGGGTGGCTCTGCATATATCAATCGTTAATTTTGTACGATTTTGTTGTTGTTTCTTAAAAAGTATAGACCCATGCAATTTTGTATTCCAATTATTGGTCACATTACTGTTCACCAATTGACAACGATGACGAGTTTATGGTGATGAATCGACGATTTATATTATTTTATGATACTCTTGTTTGTTTTTTTTTTTGTAGAAAATAGCAAATTACAATACTCGTTAATTAATGTTTTCAAATAGGTTTTTAATTACCATCGATCAGATCGAGCGATTTGATCTAGTTATCTATACAGATCACTGTCCGATCTTGATGAGGCCATGTTTATATACCCTGTACAGGGTTTATTAAGTTTGCCACGATATTTGTAACACCCAAAAGAAAACGTCGGAGACCATTTAATAATATGTGTATAACATATAATCAGCGTGACGAACTGAGCCGATTTAGTTATGTCCATCTGTCTGTCCGTGCCTTAGTTTATGAGATATCGATCCGATCTTCCCCAAGAAGCTGCGATCAAAATCCAGTCCTTGTATGGAAAACTTTTTTATTTCGGACCACTATTGCATATAACTGCCATACAGTGCAGCCGTAGTTAAGGTATTTTCTCCGACTTCCGCACACATTTTGGATTTTGCTTGTCATTTTATTATATAATATTATTTATTGGTGTTGATATGGAGCAATTTAGCACTTATACATGATTTAGTTCCGATGTAAATCCCGCAAGTTCAAAGTTGACGTTATGAACGAAAGAGAGGGAAGATGTTATTATGAAAGTTCTAATAGTTTTTCCTCTCATTCTTTCTTATAGGAACCATGATATTTGATTTCAATTTGTTGTGCTTTCGCAGATACCCAACATTTCTTTTATAACTTGAAATATATCTATTTCGTTTTTTTTTTTTTTGTAATCGTGAAGTAGCCAAGGAACATTCTAGACTCAAATTTTACACTATCCAAGCTGCGTTTATAAAATATGTATAAAAGTTTCGAATTTGTGTCTCTGAAATCTGAATTATTCGACTAATTTTTGTATTTCCAGTCCCTAAAGTAAAAACTCCAATAATAATCATAAAAATTGCTGCTACTATTTTACAACAATTGTCTATTAGTCGACGATTTCAATAGTGCCAAATTCCTACACACCTTACATTACATAGTTGATGTACTAAAACGTGCGCATGCGCTTTCATGCGTCCAGTACTGATAAGCTTTTCTACTAATTAATATCCAGAAAAAGCACTTCGTTTGTTTGCTTCGAAAATCACCTGTACGGATGTGTGCACATTGCAGGATTCGCATGTCAGCAGGGTCGATTAGCGGGTCAGTTGATTGGCTGGTTTACTCGTTAGCGACTTATCGCGTGTACTGCGAATGTGACTCACAGTTAGGGTGCTGTGTGGGCGCGTCGAAAAGTAGCACTAGCAAGTGAGCTAAAGCTTCGGCTGCCACAGGTACAAATACAATTTATAACCTTTTCGTGTAAGCTTATTCAGCAAGTGATATTTTTTTCCCACTCTTAAAATTGTGGTTGGTTTTTTGCCGAAAGCTTAAATGTTAACGGAATTTTCCGATATTTTTTTTTGCGTTTGAACAAAATGTGGGAACAGGCATATACTTATATTTTTGCGTCGTATACTCGTATATATTTAAAACAGCGAATGACTTATGCTTTCATAATTAAGTACAAAATTTCATTTTAATAATTAATTATATAGAATCCAAAGGAATATATATTTGTGTTATATGAGAAGTAGGCGTGGTTGTAGTCCGATTTCGCCCATTTTCGCACAGTAAGTTAGGAATGTCCAAAAAATCTTATGCACCGATATCGGAAAAGACTTCCACAACCGTCTTCTAGTAAACCCTATTAAACCATCCCATATATAAAATCTAATGCCTGCGTCGCATTTATTTAAAATTTATAAAAACCGTTACATAAGAAGTGTGCGGAGTTATCATCCGATTTGACTTAGTTTCACAGTGCCGGAGAGAATAAGAAAAAAAATTGCTCTGAGCAAATAATAGTATTGCAGTTTGTTGTGGAGCTTAGCTATGGCGCTTTATAGGTTTTCGATTTACTGCGTTTTATAATTAGTTTTTGAATTTTGTAAGCAACCGAAAGCTACCTTTATAAAGTTTCTTTTTTAAGGCTGAAAGTTCTATTAATATTCATTTGTAAGTCTTTAAAAAATATGAAATAAATTTACACACCCACCTGTTATGACTTTCAGAAAATTCCCCACCAAATACCAATATTGCCACGACACTTTACGAAATCGCTCGGTTAAACCAAACACTTGAATCATCAATTAACTCCAAATCATCGCTGCAATTATAGACAAAAATTCAAAATAATACTTTGTAGTTAATTATGATGATAATTGGCTGTCACGTTTTATTGAATGGTCACGTGAGCTTATGCGCAGACGTAAATA
This sequence comes from Bactrocera oleae, assembly GCF_042242935.1. Classification (NCBI taxonomy): domain Eukaryota; kingdom Metazoa; phylum Arthropoda; class Insecta; order Diptera; family Tephritidae; genus Bactrocera; species Bactrocera oleae. Next base: position 52,544,740 of record NC_091540.1, on the reverse strand, counting down.
TATATACTATATACATACATAAATAAATAATAAAATAGAACTTTTAGAAAAATGAAAAAGGTTTACATCACAGTTTTACTATTGTTTTGTAAGTCGAGTGGCTGTGAAATAATTCTATTTTGGTGGAATGTTGGCACAAAAATAGACATAACATTAAATTGGAGTCGACGTGCAATACGTACACACACAAACATATAATTGTGTCAAATTTCAAATCATGTACAACTTATATATGTACATATTTATAGATATATATTATACATATTTATGAAAATCATTGCTGATTACATACAAATAGTTGCGACGATTCATATTTCCTATCAGTTGCGGAAAAACGTGAATACACCAGTAATATGTAAGTACAAGAAAAAAAAAAATTAAATGACAACAAAAACGTAAAGGAAAAAGTCGCAACAACATAAAACGAATTGGAAATTTAATACCGCTGCGCCAAGAAAGGTGTGTGCACATGTTAGTAACTCACTGGTTGTATGTATGTAGATAGGTGGGTGCTGCATGTACGTGTATATTGTAATTAGCTGCATTTGATATCTTCGACAAAGACGGAATTGGAAATCAACTTGATGAGTTTCTTCGGTTTAATTAATAAAAATATTGAAGCATATAATTCATATCCACCTGGAAGCGAAAAATATATACGTCTGCGTTGTTGTATTGTAGTTTGGGGTGTTTGCTCAAATAGCTATGTGTATAATCTTTGTATAGTATAGTGTATCCAAATATTACCTAATACTTATGTAAGAAATTTCATTTTAATCAAAATATAGTTGAACTACAAATAATTATTATATATAAATATATAAATAATAATTATTTTAATTTTATTATTATTATAATTTTTTTGGTAAATTATGTAATTTGAAGACTTTGGAATATTTGGGAAAATAAAAAAAAAACCTTCTGGATAAGCGCCAAAGTTTCTAACGCGGTCCAGATCTCATAAGTTGGCGCATGTTTCTGTATTGGGTTATAAGAGACAATATTTATAATGTTTTGAGAGTTAAACTCTTCACTTGAAAGAACAATTTGGAAAAATATTTTTCTTATAGGTGGAAAGTATCGAAAATATAATCCAAAAATTTTAAAATATATAAATCTTACAGAAAATGAAGTCACACGAGCCGTGGTGTGGAGCCATTTTATTGCTCCTAATTTATGCAGCTGCGGTGTTATTTTGTCTTCAATTTAGGGAATTTTGCTGAAATAAAATTAATTTATTAATTACAGTTATCTTATAGTAGAACTTTGAAATATATATGTATATGTACACATTTGTTTTTTTTGCTTAGCCTGGGGTAAAATCATTAGATTATAAAAAAAGGAAATTTTTTTTAAATATATAAGAGAACATAAGAGTGAAGCAAAAAAAAAATGTTTTTTATGCTTAGCCTGGGGTAAAATCATTAGATTATAAAACAAGGAAATTTTTGGACAAAAAAAAATATATTTTTTTAACATCTAGAGGCGGCGCACTCAGTTTTAAAGTAAATTTTCGAGTTAAATTTTAATTGCGTAAACATTTTTTGATAAGTGTTCCAGAAGCTGTGGGCTCTTTCTGGCCAATTAAAAGTTATCAACTTAAAAAAGTTTTTTCTGGTCATTATTGGAGTTTTAAAAAATATCTTAAACGACAGCCGTTATTCGTTAGAATAAATTTTGAGTCAAAATCCGTCACATTCGGTAATTTTTATATAAATCTAAAGAGTTTAAACCAAAAATAATTTTTTCTTGTCCAAAAAAATTGTTTACTCGAAATTTACTTTAAAACTGAGTGCGCCGCCTCTAGATGTTAAAAAAATTTTTTGTCCAAAAATTTTATTTTTTTATAATTTACAGATTTTACCCCCCCGCTAAGCAAAAAAAAATTTTTTTCGCTCCACCCTAATTTATATACATATATATATTTAGTTTAATGTTTATTATTTGCAATCAGCTCACATTGCTGTTATCAGCTGTGATCCCAAGCCAGTATCAGACAGTTCTGAAAATTACAAAGATGTTTGAGCTTTGGACTGTGTGCTTACACTTACGCACAAACTATGGCTTTTATGAAGAACGAGACTGTGTATTCTCAGCCTCTACAGCTTAAGTATTTCGAGTAAGCCGCAGCATATCTTCGAAACGAATTTTTTTTTCTGAAATCAGGGTGGACTTCATTATCTAGAAGTCTAAATATTCTACAACCTCGGTTCCAATTCACTATCTGCTGATACCAGTTTTAGATTATATATGAGATATACGTATAACGAGTTTGCTAACTACTAACTTTTTTTAAATTTGGTTGAACCGAGAAATTCTTTTTAGACCAAGTAATCCATTCTCGTGAAGAGAAAACACGACACATTGATACGTTTGATATGTTTGCAAAAGCAATGCCTGCATATACAATATTTATATTTGCACGTATATAAGCTAAATGTGCCCACAAATAAAAACGAAATCCCTTTCCCTCCTCATGTTGAAATACGTCAGCCACTTTTGAACGAATGATGTATTTTTAAGAGTAGCTTGTTGTTGTCCGACGTACTTTGAGATCAGATCAAGGTTGAAATCAACTAGATGATTTGAAGTTAGAAAAACTATTAAATAAATAAGTCATATATATAGATTCTCGTTCGATTTCTTAACGTTTTTTTCTTTACTTTTCAACTTTTTCAACATTTTTAGAAGCACGGTAGTTATATGGAATAATCGGTTTTCATTTGCTTTAGTAGATTTTATATGCTTTTCTCTCACTAAAAAATTAATAAAATGAAATAAATATACATGTGTACAAATGTATTTTGAAATACTCTCGAAACATTTCGATGCCATATGATCATCAAACACACACACACACACACAAGTCTACAATAGCACTCGATCAACAATAATTCTCTACTCACTCTTAGCTCAGCGCAATTGCATCGCAATGAATTGCATTAAAGTAATTTCCAAAACACTTCTAGGCACTCTTTTCTATAGCTTACTACGTCAGCTAGTAGTTATTTACATTGCCGATCGCCAATTGTAGCGTATTTGTTTTTGTGCTCGTATCTAACAGCCCCTTCGTGTGTTCAGCAACACATCTATCTACACATTTACAGTTGCCGTTGTGATTACTTTTATTGCCATTACTACCACACTCTGCTCGCTGCTGCTGCTGCCTCATTTCTTCTCAACGCTTGTTTATGGCGCCCGCACAGCCCGAAGCGTCGCCGTTCAGGCTGAGTAACCGATGTCGGGTGTGTGTATGTGTGACTGTGATTTGGGTTGTGGAGGAGGTGTGCTGAGTGTGTCGGTTACACGTGCTTAGAACGACTGGCGCTCCCAGACAATGGGCTTTAGGTCACAGCGAAATCCACGTGACTTGCTGCGCCGACAACGCTGCTGCTTGATTTTTCACTACAACGACGTCGCTGTGCTGTCAACGCGAGCGCTGCATTAGCTCATTGCCATTGCATTGCATTGCATTGCATTGCCGAAGCGCCTAGGTGAGTGGTGTATACTTGTAAGCTACGCTGTCTCTCTTCCACAAAGCTTTCGGCGCGTGGCTGAGCCGTTGGCGCTGGCGTTTATTTGTGTGCGTTTATTATTGTTATTTGTTTGGCTTTATGTTGGCTTGTTGCATTCTGTAATGTCATGTTATTTATGCGCACATTTTGTTGTTGTTGTCAATTAGCCGCCACTGCAGTTTCGGTTTTGTGTGTTGTTGGTTTTGTGTTTTATATTTTTGTTTTTGTTCCTGTTTTTGCTTTGATTAAAAATCGAAAATTCACATTGTCGTCATCGGCGTTCGGCAGTTGCCGCAATGGTCTTATTCGGCTATTTCCATCTCACATGTGGTAGACACGTATCCGGCTCTGCTAGCCGTTTTAGCTCACGTTTGTAATGTGAGAATCGCGGAAAGAATGCCGTTAAGTATGTACGCGGCGCTTTCGTGCGTTTGTTGTTTGCGGAATTTTCCCTGTTTTTTTGATGAGTTTGTAAATGACTTGAAAGAAAACAATTTTTTATGCTGCCAATTTATTCACGTTGCAAGCTCTAAAGCCGATCGCACGTCAGCGCTTCTCGAATTCTTTTGTAGCGCGTAGTCGTTTACAGCTATTTTTGTATTTTCATGTTTTTTTTTTTTTTGGTATTTTTGTACTTGTTTATTGCTTTTATTTGTGCAAATGTACTTCTAATGTACTAATTTTTGTATATGTTGAACCTGGTTTTCTCACAATAATTGGTGGGAAAAGTTAAAAATAACGATCCACTTTTATTTTTAGTCTGATATTACAGTTGGTTTCGAAGGCATCACTTTCCCTGAGTGCGTTAGACGTTGGGAACATAATGAAAGTAAAGTTTTGGTGGGAGTTTAGCATTTTATTTACAAGAGCATTACATTATAGACATGTGTTTGTTGTTTAATTAGATAATTTTACTCATATTTCAACTCAGTTCTATATTTGACTGATACAAAAATTACAATATTGTTAGTATAATATACCAGTTGGCTTTCACCGTTTGATAGTATGAAACTGAATTCTAAGGAAATCTTCCGTTGAATCATTGGTCTAATAATTATGGAAGTATTTGATGGAGATTTGAGCTTAGCTAGATTATTACTGTATTGCCAGAGCATATATGTTGGTGCTTTAGCACTTATATCTAATTTGTGTGCTGTATGCTATAGGTGTCCGCTCTGTACAATTTCTTCGAAGATTGTACCGTTGTCCAAATCAATAATTTGAACCAAATTGTGTGATGATATTTCGTCAAATAAAAAAGCTATATGCTATAGTCGCTTCGATATCGAATGAGCAGCCTATTGGGGAGAAAATGACGTTTGCGAAATTTCAGAACGATATCTGAAAAACTGAAGGACTCGTCGGATATATACAGACAGACGGACGAACATGCCTAAATCGATGCCTCGGTTCCTCATGCTGATCATTTATATATATATTTTATAGGATCCCGACATTTCCTGCTGGGTGTTCCAAACTGCGTGGCACACTTAAGATAGACTGTAAAATAATCAAGGTTGATACGTCAGATAATAGTTTTCCCCAGATATTGTGATTATGATAATATTTTGGAGTAATATGTATCCCGTTAAAAAACAAAGAAAATAATTTGGAAACCTGAAGTAAGCATGAGATGATTTCAACTCATCGTCTTCCAGGAACAACTAGCAGCCGGATAGTCATGAGCAATGAATAGTCAAATCCCCGACATATGTAGGATGGAGAACCCTGCCGCGCACGAAAAACACCCTAAACCTCCTATGATTTACCTCGCACCAGAAGGAACTTGCAACGGCGCACGTGCACAATTTGACTTTTGTTTTCTTGATTTCTCGAATGTACTCACAAGCCGTCTTATTAATCGGTTTGATGTTGTTGAACAAATGAAGCGCCATACAGGTCCAAATCGGCTTATGAATTTTATTATTATAAAGCAGAAATATGGTCGAAAATATGCCATAAATATTTACAGACTGGCGACAGCACACAAAAACAGTCCTGTATTCCTTTATCCACTAACTTACAGCGTCGACCAATTATTTGAATGATATTCTATGAAATTTTTCACAAGTGGCGCATACTTTTAGAATCTACGATTAAATATACCTCAAGCAAATTGCACTAAATATATAAAATATTAAATCTAACTATATGTTTATATATTCTATCAAGAACTCAACTCTAGCTAGGGATAGAGTTCGGGAAGAAGACTTGTGAGTGATTTATATTGTTTTCATCTTCATAAAAAAATAATCAATTTATTTGTTTTCAAATGTGTTTACAAATTGTGTGCAGTTTATTTCAATTAATTTTTGTTTAATAAAATCTTCGTGACCATTGCAATCACACCAGTTGCTGCGTGTTTCGGTGTTTCAGTGATTTGTGTGCGCATGAGCACAACGAGTGGCCAGTGATATCGCCTGCAACACGACAAATCCAAAGCCTCCCACAGCACACACAAACACACTCAAGTACATAAATACATTAATGTATGCGTTGTAACAACCCCTAAATGTAAAAGACACGCTTTTGAACTGATTATGGACAGCCTCTTTTGCATATTAATTGTCGTAGTTTGCACGGCTGTGCTGCTATGGCACTCATATTATGTCGGTTCTATGCGTTGCTATGCACTCGTTGCTCTCCAATATGCTATCATACCCTACTTGGTAGCTTTTCAAACGCTTATTAGACATTATAGTTATTTTTCGCAAATTATTACATGTATACAGTGTGTCAAAGAAATATACAGATATATACACACTAACATCTATACATATGTATGTATATGCATAGCTGCAGTTTTCTATGCATTCTAATGCAATGAGCGCTTTGCCTTTCCGCCGCACTCATACAACTGTACACCTCATACAAATATACATATAAAATATCACCGATCACCCCACCATCGCTTCGCTTGCCTACCCTTTTATAGGGCTCAATAATTTTTTTGCTTTGTTTCGGTTCTTATTTGTTTGTTGGAGCAAAGTGGCGCTCACGTTGTACGGCCGCATGCTAGCTGGTAACGCTGCCGCTGCTGTGCTGCTGCCGCACTGAACGTTGGGTGGTTTGCAGCTGCACTGCGCTGCGCTGCTTTGGCGCTCCAGTGCTCCAGCGTTCTGTTCTACCCTGTTGCCTTACTACCAGCCCGTCGGCTGAATTGGCTGCTTGCCGCTGACGACCGCTGCTCGCTGCCCTGACAGGCTGCTAGCCCGTTTGGGTGACTACGACGAGCCAGTGCTAGTGCTAAGGCCGGCATTTGGTCGTTTCGCGTTCACTTTGACGAATTGACGTACGGTAGTTTGGCCGTTTAGCGGAAAATTACATCGCGGAAAACACAAGAAACTTTTGCTTGACAAATATTCAAGTGCCGTCGCCAATTATGATCGGCCGATAGTGTTGAGGCGCTCGAAAATAAACGTTCTCGAAACAAACGAGTTTATGTGTGTGTATTTGTGCACTGGTTAGAAATCTCGAAACTCGAAACTCGCATAGAAGTGATGGCTTGACTAAGCAACGGGTCAGCGGTGGAAACGTTTTATGTAAAATATGAAATATATTATTTAGAAAAGAAAAAAATGCATACATCTGAATATCGCAAAAGCGATTCAGTGGAAATGTAATTGTGTATTGTGCTCGAAGAATTATTCGAAGAATTTTGTGTGGAATAAATCGTAATCTGGGAACCTAGTGTGTGTGATTTTCGTGCGAATTTTACTAAAGTAGCGTATTCCAGCTTATAAAAACAGAAAAAATAAGCAATTGCTTTGATTGGCCGATTGGCAGTGAAAATATATATCAGTTTTGAAAAAAAAATTTTAAAATATTAAAACCAAACAAAAAAAAAAATATTTGAAAAAAATATTGACAAAAGTTTGAAAAAGATTTGTAAAAATGATTTTGAAGACATAAAAAATAATTAAAGTCAAAACAATTTTGGTTTTCAAAACGCAATATGTTTCCAATACTGTGTAAATTTATGTTTATTGTGTAGAAATGAGATATTAATTCATTACAATTAAAACAATATTTTTTTGAAATAAAAATGAAAGAGATACTTTTGAAAGTAAAAAATATTGAAGAAAATGAACAGAAAAAGTGAAATATTGAAAAAAGAAGCTTTCTATTAACATCTATATATTTGTATATTATAAGCTACTATATGAAATATATATTATATCTGCTTTGTAGACAAAAAAATAAAAAGAATTTAATAAAAATGTTTTATATGAGTTGAATAATTCTTTAAAAGTATAAACAAAGCCAAAACTTTCATATTGCCAAAGTGCAAAATATATAATGCTAATAGAAACGTTAGTAAAATGAAATCTCAAATTGTTGAATTTATTTTTCGAAAAGTGTTATATAAAATTTGTCCGTTCAAAAAACTGCGAAAAGTGTAAACAAATATTATTGTTGGAAAGTGAAAACTAATATTTTCAACATTTTCGAAAATATAATTTTGAAATTAGCAGTAAAAAACTAAATATTTATAGAGCGACGACAAATTTCTTCAATTTTAAGTAGTGAAATAAATAAGACAATAATAAAAAAAGGTCAAAATAAAATTTTCGAAAATTGTATTCGAAAGTAATATTCGCAAATAAGTGTAAAATGTTAAGAAATCATTACTTCGATAGAAAACAGTATTTACTATCTGCTCAAAAGTGTAGAAATTAAAATTTTAAATTTCAAAATCAGTATTCGTAAAAAATATTCGAACATAAAAAAAATTAAAATTTTAAATTCTGAAAATAATATTCGAGCAGCAATTGTCGCAATTGAAAAAAATAATAATAAGCTAAATATTTAGAACACAAAATCATACTACTTTGAACTCTCGAAAGAACAAAAATTATATTATTAATAAAAAAAAGCGTCGATCACACACAAAATCGCAAAGCTAAAGACCAACTTCAAAACTTGGCCTAAATTTTCATCGCTGGAACGAAACCACTTCATTTAGAGAATTGAGTGCAATTATTTAATTTGCATATCATCCAACTCTTAAGTTATGGATCGTTTTTGGAAAAAGTTTTTGCTATGTTTTGTTTTATGTTCAGCTTTAAGCAAATGCGAATAAGCAAATATACATACATACATAGAATCATATATACAATCATTCTAAAACTAATATAAGCCATTGTAACGAATCGCGGTATACAAATCATGTATCATAAATCATCAACCTTTCCGAAAGCCATTTTAAACAAATTTTCATAGCCAGTTTACGTCAGAAAGAAGTAAACAAGATCATTTGCAAATAATAGTTCAGAAAAGAACGAAGCTGCAACGTGACTACAACTACGACACTTTTTTTATCGTTTTTTTTCTTGTTTTTGTATGATATATACTACTTCTCGGGCTACCCGCTTGGCAATCGTTTTAAACAGATATTCACGCTTATATAGGCAGATTTTTGTATTGCTTTACAAACAATAATTTTTTTTTATTTGTAGCGTGATTTACTGTTTGCTGTGGTTTTCGTTGTTTTTGTTCCTTGTAAAACGAATCATCACTTTTCGTAGACTCAAGAGTATAATTATAATGGAGAAAAGTCAATTAGAACACCTCACATGGAATAGCACGAGCTCACTTCAGGTTTAACACTTTTTCCATGAGAACATTGTGGGTGGCTTGTGAAATTCACAGCGAACCTTTTGTTTGTTTGTAGTTGTTTGAAAAATCGATACCAAGTTAAAAAAAACTTATTTCATTTTGTTAAGTTTGTGAGTTTTACTTGTGCTGCCTCTGGAATAATTTTATAAATGATTTTTAAAGCACAGCGTTGCCAGAGTTTCTAACAAAAATTCAAAAATAATTATCGAGATTTTAAGAATGCATTGTTAACTTTTTTAAAACTTTTGTTGCACAGCTTAGAAGCATAAATTTTTTTTACCGTATCTGCAACATTTCCAAAGCTTTTTACATTTATAAATTACAAATAAAAGTTGGTAACTGCAAGTCATTTCGTTAATTATAAATCTCACCTTTATTTTTTAGTATTGTATAACTAGTTTTTGAAGCTTTATGAAAGGATATGGTTTCCGGAACTTTTAAGCTTAGCGAAAGCTTTGTGAGCTTTCACATCTTTATATGGGCTATAATAATATAAATTACGGAAGGTTTTATGTGGCAAAAGGCTCTTCAATCAATGGAAAAGTTTCGTATAAAACTAATGGTCAGAAGTATTTTATGTTTAAATAAGTATATTCTAAGTAAGATAGTGCTGACTACTAAGTCTGGGAGCTTCGAATAAAATATTCAAAGCTTACGTTATACTCATAAACTCATATGATTCGTGCTTTGTGAGCCATGCAATTGTTTTCAATACACTATAAAGTCTAAATATGATACATTTTCTAATTTTCAAGCTGATCTAATCATATTTTGTTTCGTTTTTTTGTAGATTTTCAATTGAAATTTTAATTTATCTTTAAAAACTGATAATTTAATTTTCATAAACAGCATTAACACAAAATTTTCCAAAAATATTGCATAATAGTGTAATATTCATCAACCATAACTAAAATAGTCAAAGCATTTCACAAATCGTACCGCTTCATAATTTTCAAAAATAAGCGCCTGCGGGTAGGCTACATAAAATCACAGCATATTAATAAACATCTAACACATGGAAGTTTCAGTGCTTATTACTTCATTATTCACACAAATTTCGTGGCTTGTGGAGTATTTTCATTATGTGGCAACACTGTTGCTATATTTCTACAATTTTCTAATATATCAATCAAAATTATAGCACATGATTCTAGATGTGACCAATATAGAAATGCAGCCAATTTAAAAAGCATTTAAAAAACCATACCGCGCAAAGTGAAAATAAATAGCTAAAAAAGCAAACAAAAACAAGAAAAAAAACCGAAGGCAATTTGCGTACTATCGCCCAACAAATTCCCCTTGAAAAATGTACGAGCGGCGTAGGCGTATACGCAACCTGAACTTTGGTTTACAATTGCTAGTGCGCGCGCGTCTAATTGACGCTCTAATATCTTGCAACACATAAATACTGCGTGAAACAGCAGCAACAACAATAACAGCAACAACAACAATATTAATATTAATAACTTGTGCGTTGGTTAAAACATTTTAGTTTCATAACTTAGGGCACACCTACATAGAGCTCAACGTCGCCGTCGGTTGCGCACAACAATAACAGCCAACATGACGTCGCAGACGAGCACTTGCAACAGCTTCTTTCAGGAGCATGCAAACAGCGCATTGAATCAATATTTCCAGCAACTGAATTCGAGTGCGGCTGCTGCCATGAGCAGCAGCAATAATAGTGATAGTAGCGCCAATGAAGGCGGCAGCAGCATAACCAGCTCATCGTTGGAGGGCAATCGCAGCAGCGTAAGCAGCATTGATTCGTCGAAATCGGTGAATAGTAACGGTAGTGGCAGCGCAGCAGCACAATGGAGTAGCATGCAGCAACAACAGGCGCAACAGCAACAACAGCAGCAGCAGCAACAACAACAGGCGCAACAGCATCAACAGCAGCAGCAGCAGCAGCAACAGCAACATCATCATCATCAGCAACAACAACATATGCATCATAATCAGCAACAGCAGAACTCACACCACCAGCAGCAGCAAGCGCAGCAACCACATAATCATCATCAGCATCAGCAGCAGCAACAACAAACACAACAAACACAACAACACCAACAGCAGCAGCAGCAACATGCACAGCAATCGCATCACCAGCACCATCAGCAACAACAGCACCAACAACAACAGCAGCAGCAACAGCAACAGCACTCTCACCAACAACAACAACATCAGCATTCCGCAGTGGCAGCCGCCCACAACCAACTGTCCGCACTTAGCCAAACACTGACACAAAATTTGGCCGCCGCCGCTGCCGCATCCAATGCCACCGCCAACACCAATCCACACTCGATCTTCGGCTCCGGTAATTTCCATTACAAAACCAACAACTCATGGACAATACCCACCTTATCCTGCTACCAGCGTCTCTACAGTGAAAACCAGCAACATTACCATCGCCAATTTGGCAATGGTGGCGGTAGCGGTGGTGGCAGTGGTGGTTCCAGCAACGGTGCTGTTGGCGCCGGCGGTAACTCCTCCGATTCGCAAGCGCTGGCACAGGCGGTATCAGGCAGTGGTAGCGGCGGTGCTGGCGCCAACGGTCTGGGCAACTGCAATGCAAACCCTACTGCAGTATCTGTGCAACATGTTGCCAACGCTGTGGCGGCCGTTGTAATGGCCAACGAGCAGCATCAGAGTCATTTGAACAGTTTGAAGGCGCGCTTTCAGGCACCGGGTAATGCAGGTAAATGCGAGAGGAGGCGCTTAACATAATTGTATATACCAGATATTAGTTTAATTGCGCCTAAATCGTTTCACTAATATCCATTTTAATGCCTCAATTACTCTCTGAATATCTACTCGCTCTCTCTCTCTCTTGCTGTGCGAGAGATGAGAGTCCACCAGCTTCTAACGATCATTAGATTTTTATTACGCTCTCAATTGCAATCTCTAGAACTGCATTCTCGTTCAGCTTACGGTTACTGCGCTGTCGTAGTCAACGCCCGTCGTTGCTGCCAGCGTTGCATTTTAATTAATCAGCCGTTACTCACCTTTTTCCCCACGTGATCCGTATTTGATATTGCATTTGCGTTTGCACGTACCCTCACATACACACACACACACGTATATATATATATATACTATAATTACCTATGAACAAACAAATATCACTTGACTAGCTGGCGCTCTTTAGCTTGTGCATTGAATTGTTGAATCTGAAGTATCCAATTTTCGCTCACAGTTTAATACAGAGAAGTTTTGTGACGCACTTGTGCCAGCTTAAGTGTAAAGCTGAAAACCTGTAGCATATACTTAGCCATGTACAATATATTATATGTTATATATGTATAATAATAGTTTTTCCGCTCATATGAAATGATAATGACACCTTGGCATTCAATTATTTTTGAAAAGTGTGTGTTGAATAATTGTATTATTAACCTACTTTAATTTTTTTAGAATTTGAACTACTCCGAGAATAATCTGCTCAACCTGCTTCATGTGTTTCAAGGGGTTTTTCGTAAATTTTTTTGAGATAGTTTATTTAATATATTTTAATGAATCAGCGATTCATTTTGAAGCATTTTGTATTCCCTTGATTCCCTTAGCTGATCTCCAGGATTACCTCCAACAAAAGCTGTCTGGCGGTGAGAAGAATATTTTTGCCTGAAATTATCTCAAATCCAAAAATTAATACCATTTATTATGACTATAGATTAGTGCAGGTGACCGAAGTACTAAACAAAATTTTGTAAAGTAGTTTTTTTGGTGAAAATTTTTACACTTCAGAGTGGCTAAAAAATTATTGCCAAAAATCGTACACTTTACTTAAAAGGTTATGTGAAAATCTCAAGTCGTTCGGTTCAGCCATTTTGGTGAACTTTTTCTCACCGACTCTGAAAACAGCGTTTAAAAAAATTCCTTTAAAGTTTTGGGAGCTGAAGCCATAAGTTGAAAAATTGTTACGAATATGCTCATATTTTCGTAACTATATGCAGGATCAACTATCGTTTTACCTACATATATGCTCAATTGATATATATGCAAAAAAATTCGCAACTGATTACATTATTGCCTTAAATAACCTTTGCCAAATTTTGTAAAGATACCACGTCAAATGAAATAGTTTTCCCTACAAGCACTTGATTCCGATCGTTCAGTTTGTATGGTAGCTATATAGTATATATATATCTTATTCAAAACACTTTCTTGGGATATTACATTTTTGCCTTAGACAAACTTAATATATCCAGTTTGGGGTAGAAAAATGTTTAGTACATTGGCGTTTACTTCCCATTGTTAGGGCGGGCAAAGAAAAATTGATTGATGAATAACAAAAATCATTAATTTTAATCGATGTGTTATTGATGATGTACCTAGCTTACCAAGGCCTGAAAGTTGTTTATTTTGATTTCGGTAAGTCAGAGAGTAGAAGTCTCTGGGTTGCTTGAGTAATTTTTCGTAAGAAACGTCAAAGTTTTATGAAATAATGACATTGATTTTATAGATATTTGCATATGGATAGTAAAAGTAATATTGGTCCATTGGTTTCGTCCTTAGCGTTTAGAGCTGCGCTTGTTTTAATTTTTTACTTTTTACGACGCTAAAATTTTCTTTGGTATCTTTTAATCCTTTCATATCTTCTTATTAACTAAATGATTTTAGATTTTATCTATAGGGATAGTTAATTTTAAACTCAAATTTACAGTGTACTATATAACTGCAGATTCTGTAATAGAAGGATAAATCGATAATAGATTTCTTCCTTGACTTCTTCTTATGTTATTTCGTTTATGAATGAGTGGTGCTCTAGATTATATAAAATAGATTTTTGTTTAATAGTCTTAATTACAGTAATTAATGATTAAAATAATTAGGAAAATATGTTCGTTATTTGCTTATTAAAATCGTAATCCTAGATAACCTGCTCTAGCTAAAGCTTTATATTCAAATCTCTCGTGAGTATACTTTTGCAATGAAGACCAATATTCGAAGAGCTATTAAGAGAGTTATTTAAGGTTACAAGACTACTTGATTATATGAAACACTTGTAGAAAATTATATAACTGATGAAAGTGAGTTTAGCAATATTCAATTTCATACCTTCCTTCCTTTACGGAATTTATTTTTATGTGATTATAACTTTTTACTTCCTTATCAATTCATCATTTTCAAACAATTAACAGCAATAATGAGTAGACAGTCAAGAGATTCGCTTTAAATTTATACGTCTTTCATTTACAGTTTCTTCCACTAATTAATATTTATTTAGAATATTTGTCGCTGCTTCCGAGTATCAATACTATATTCATCTATGCCTGTGTATCTGTGCTATAATTAAGTGCTACTGTTAAATGAAATGGTTCACTGATTAGTCGAATAGAGCAAGAAGCGGAACGTTTCTGAAAATTCGTCACATTTAAAACGAAACCCGTCACGGTAGGATTTGGTCATTTGCAAATTGTCGTTAAAGTATGAAAAAAGCAAAAAGTCGTTCAAAGATAGTTTGAACGCTAGTATTTAGCAAGTGGTAGTCAATGAATGGCAGTAATGAATTGATGAACGAAAGAAAATTTGAATGTATGAACGGTGGTTTTCTGTAGGCCATACAGTTCATAAAGACGGCGTAACATTTGATAAAAAAAATAAAAACAATAAAAAAAAATTTATGAAAAAAAATAGCAAATAGAAAATTGTGTAAGGAAGCGAATGTACATACTTGAGTTTAGGTAAAACATTGCCCTTTTGACGCTCGCAATTCATTAACATTTTCACGGCAAATAGAAATATCAATTATAAGTCACTAACACTTAAACACTAGAAGCGGCATATGTAACACTAATATGTGTATACATATATATTACTTCCTCATTCTCAATTTGACTTGCAAATGTGCAGCTCGAGACTGTTTGGTTTTTAATATGCGAACATGGAAAAAGCGAATGACCTTTTATAAAAAAAAAACAAATAATTTAAAAAAGTCTAAATAAATCTAGTATATAGCTGTATTGAAAATTGTGAGATGCCTAAATAATATTAAAAAAAAAAATAATAATGGTTTCTGAACTCTTATATATACCTATATATTAATTTTGACTATGATGAAAAAAAAAAACATAAATTTTGGCAAACTTCTACTACTTCTGCACAATGCTACTAAACAACCCCTTTATATTTTTTTTTTTACTTTTACGGATTGACCAAAGCTCCATATGAGCAATGCTAATGCGCTAAACAGGCACCTATTGCTTTATGTGTCACTGTTTTTGTTATTGTATGTGCTTGTTTTAATTTTTTGTGTTTTTTACACAACTTTGTCATTGCAAATGCATTTTGGCAAAAGCGCGCGAATGCATTGACCAGCAAATGCCAGCCACCTGAGCTAACAAAATGACTAACGCTAGCGAAAAATTCAAAAGCGATACGAACAGCATATGAGCATTCGCAGTAGAAGGGCTGTGCCACCGGCTGGACTGTAGGCTATCGATGGATGCCTTTTGCTTCGGCATATGTTGGTATGTTCTAAAGAGATTTTTTTGTAATTTTTTCATGGCATAATTTGGTGTTTGTTGCTGTTTCGGCTTCTCTCGGTTGATGTATTAAAATGCATCAATATGATTAGTTACTTTTCAAATTGAAATTCAGCTTCAATGCAAGCTTTTATAGCTGCTGATGTGCCGTTGACAATTTTACGGTTATTAGAAAAATTACAACTAATTTTTTATATGCATGTCTGTATAGGTGGTGTATGTGTAGTCTTTTTGTTATTTATAGAATTTGTGAATAGTAGCAACGTTCAGTCAATAAGATTAAATTTATTACGAACCATAAAAAAATATTCAGGTTTCAAATTATCCATAAGCTTTTCGTAAAGCGTAGTTCATGTCTTAAATTAAATGTAAATCTAATCGAGAACTGGCAGTTTTTCTATACCCAGCACAGGGTACTTCTTTACTTCTTCAAACTTTATCAAACTGATCTGGATTTGCTCTATTAGTCCCAACATTTTTACTCAAAATAGCATATTTAATAAAAGAATTAACGATAAATGCTATTATTTTGAAGATAAAAAGTTCTTTGAGGAAATACTATTTTTTTGCAATAATTAATTAGAAAACCTTTAGGCTTGCCATCATATAATAAATAACATTTTAAGAAATATAATCTTTGTTTGCTGAGAACAAAAAGTGATACCAAAAACGCTGTAAGGTATCAAATTTGATTGTAAGGTTGCCATATGCAAACAGAGTCAGACATTTTGGTTTTAAAACAGAGTTGCCACTGTTCTTTAATATTTTTAATTGATTACTAACTGTTATTAGTTCAAAAAAATGACCTATGTAAATGCCACTGAAAATCAGAGTGTAAGTAATAAACTTAAGAGATATTTTAAAATTATTATTTTGAGCTAATAACTGCATTAAATAAATGGTAGAGGGCTGCTAATTGTTTTAAAAAAAATTAGACATTTTTTAGATGTCTTCAACACAAAATATTTTGTGCTTTAAAAATTATCTTCATTTAATTTTTTAATTTTGTTAACTTTTTTTTTTTTTTTGTGTTGCAAAAAGGTTTTTTTAAGCCTCTTCATCTATCTATTTATATTACTCAAAAGCAGAATCTGACCATTTATTCCGTTTTTGATCACACTCGTTTGATGCATAGGAACTTTAACATAAATAATTTACTTTACATAACATTAAGACAAATATATCTAGTTGGAAAAAAATATATTCCAAAAATATTCCAAAAATATCTTTTTTCAAAACCTGTTTATGATATTAATAACAATTTCCATATTTCACTTAGTTTCTTTTCTGTCTTTTTTATTTTGATCGATTACTGATCACTTTCGTTATTACTGCCGCTCTTTGTTGTTGTTGATAATACTTGTATGTGTAATGATTGGCCTCAGCTTGACACTTATGGTCATTTGAATGGCTCGGATGGCAGTTCTGTTGCTAACTGTGGTCGCTGGCAGTAACTGGTTCCTTTGTAACCAAACTAACTAAAAGTAAAAGAAATAAAAAATAAAAATAAAAATTACCAAAAACAATAAAAGCCGTCTATAAGAGTATGTGTATATGAATATCAATAAATACTTTTGTATACTTTTGTACCATCAAAAATTTTAGTTGGTTTTCCCGCGCGTATTGCTTATGCTTTTTTGCTATCTCTGTAATTTATGAAACTTTCGTTTCATTTGTTGCTTATCCACATTTACATATACTCTCTTTGTTTTGACTGCTTTTTGGCTTTTGTCTTTTTGGCACTTTTGACCGGCTAAGACCTGCCCAATTCAGGTGAGGGGACCTGATTGACTCCACTCTCAACTTGCAGCCGTCGAGCGATCACACAGTAATAACAACAACAAAGCGCTAGGAAGGTCACAAGATAAGAGCAAAAATATTAAAAAAAAAAAAATATTAAACAAGGCATAAGTCAAAATTTGTATATATGATCTCTTCTTTCGTTATGTTCTTATTTTTTGATTTGTTTTAAATACTTCACAACCAAAATTAGTAAAGAGAGAAATTGAAAATATAAAGGTATGCAACAAAAACGCCTCACTACCAAAAAGAAAGGTGAAACCAAATAGCAGGCTTAAGTAAAAGCAACGCTAGCGAATGTAACGAATGAGGTGTGAAAGCAAAAGTGCCAAAAATAAATATAAATATATGCATTTTCGTATTGTTTGAGTTTTATCCGCCATAAGGAAGTGAACGACGGTGAGTCTGCGTGGTTGGCGACTTGCGGCAGCGCCTACAGCAAACGTTGTTGCTGTAGCGAATTTCGGTTTGGTTGTGTTTGTTTTTGAGGTGCTGACAAGCTCACAGCTGGTCGGAGTCTGCGCTACGCTACGTCGCTGCGGTTTCGAGCAGGGCAGGTCTGCTGCGGTCACTGCGCAGTTTCGTTGTTGTTGGTTTTTTGTTTCGGCTGTTACAACTTTCGGATGCATTTTTTTGTATGGTTTTTTCGGCTGCTTAGCTCACACGTCTTATTGTGTTGTCTCTTTTTTTTTTTTTTTTTTTTACAACTGCCAGCGCTTTGTAAACGTCTTTTTTGGCAGTCAGCAAAGTCATATACTTTCGTTTGTGGCATTGTTGTTACTGTAATGCTTTCGATTTCATTTGTGATCTATAGGTTGTGCTCTTAACGTTGAGTTGACAACGGCGTTAAAGTTATGTTTAATATATGTTATTATTTAAGATGTTTTTTTCTCTTATTTTGTAAGATCGCAGCTTTTTAGAGGCTGTAATTTTGTGTATAATTTTTGTTGCTGCTGTTTATTTTAACTTATTTCTTTGTTATTGAGTCAACGAAATTTTTTCTTAACCAAATTTCGTCTGTCTATACTTTTGTCAGTATATACGCAAACTAATCCTTCAGTTTTTGAAAAATTGATGTGAAATTTTGCATTGCAGCTGCTAGTTTGTCGGAACCGCCGATATCGGATCAGTATAGGATATAGCTGTATTATAAACTGTTCAATTAAAATAAAGTCCTTATATTGAAAGCTTTTTAATTTGACATGATATCTGCACTGCAATTGGCGTGGATTTTTATTTAAGGTGCACATCGGAAGACTATGGCATATAGCTGCCATACAAATTGGCCGATCAAAATGAAGATAAACCCCTTTTTATAAACTTTTAGGATATAATAAATGCTCCTCTTAAGGGTATTAAATCTTCGGTGCAGACGTAGTTAACGTTTGTTTCTAATATCTCAAAATATTGATGTATTTTATTTGAAACCTTTTGAAGAGTTTTGTCCTTAATCATATCTAATTGTCATCATTGACCTTTTTGCCTTGTCATTATCATTTTCTCTCATTATTCTTAAGTTCTTAACATAAAAAAAATTTATTTGGAGTTAAATCTATCGCCTGTTACTGGATGTTTTTTTAGAAACTTAAGACTTCTTACAACTCGTCAGCTTTAAACTCTTCTGTAAAAAAATTTTTAATATCATTTACTCGTAAATATTGTATAGTTACATGTATCGCTTCACAGGAAGTACTTTCATCAATACATTACCAATATTCGACCTTGATTTTTACTATTACTTAATTTTATACCAAATATTTAAACTCATAATACTGCTGAATATGTCTAAGAGTAACGATTACTAATCAATACCCTTTAACCTCTCTCTTTACAGGTAAGCAGAGTGATAACTAAATACTCGAATGTTAGAATTACCCTAATTTCATGATCGACGAAGAACTCATTCATCACTATTTACACGTAATATGAATATCGCAAACACTTTATAAAAAGAAAATGGTAAATATTTAAATAATTACTAATACCGTTACAATAAAATTACTGCTAAACTAGTCACTACGCTTTAGTTCGGACGTTTTAATGTTTCTCTATTGTATAATTTTCTTACAACACCTCTGTGTATTGGAATTTTGATTAATTTAGTTTTGTTTTCGTTAGGTGTAAGATGTCTTAAGAGTTTCTCCTCTCTTCAATTTGCTATGTTCTGAGTAGTGGCGAATCGAACAGTCAACAGACAAAAATTAAATATAGAGTCATAATGAAAAAGAAATAGAATAATAAGCGGTTATACTGCTCTAACCAGTTATACACATACTAACTTATAGAAGAGCAAGCCGTTAACACAGTGTTATACATATATGTTGACAAAGCTCCATAACAACGTGCTTGAAGTTAATATTTTTCACAAAGTTTAGACAAGGCTTCGTCCACTTAGTTTGTGTAAGAGTGCTTTCTTTTCCTTTACTACCACCAGATATTTTAGTAAGCGGTTTATCTAGTTTAACTGACAGATATTACTTTCGGTACTAAATTGATAGCAAATTACAAAGGTCCCTAAAGTTTGCGTAGAACACTTATATGGGATAATCTCTGATATAAACTTGCATTTGTAAAGAGTGAGTAGTAATTTTTTGCAGTGATGGAAAAATAGGAACTATATCTTTTGACTTTTAATGGAAGAAATCAAACAATCTGTCTGGAAACTATTTTAAGACAAAACCAGGACGCAGCACCGTCGTATTTTACTAAAGATTAATAAATTGTTCAGGCACAATTTTGGTAGTCTCGAAGGCATCGAAAGGTAGTTTTTGGGTGTCAATCGATATTTTACTGGTTATAACCTAAACAGTGTAAACGATAAACTTATACATATGTAAATGATCAGCGTGACTAGCTGAGCCTACTTAGCCATATCTGTGCGTATATACGCGAACTCGTCTCTCAGTTTTTGAGATATCGATCTGAAATTTTGCACACGTTCTTTTCTCACCAAAAAGCTGCTCATTTGTCGGAACCGCCGATATCGAATAACTATAGCATATAGCTGTCATGCACACTGAACGATCGCAATAAAGTGCTTGTATGGAAACATTTTTAATGTAACGAGTTATCTTCAAGAAATTTGGCAAATATTATTATCCAATATATCGCTACAATATTCGAACAAGTTGTTCAGAACGAAGCACCACAGCTTATAGCTGCTTTCCAAACTGACCAATCAAAATCAGAATAAAGATCTTTATGCTTTAAATTTTTATGCTATAAAAAATGCAACTGTGAAAATTATTATAGCTAGAGTGTAGTCAGAGTTAACGTTTTAATTGATCCCTTGGTATACATTGTATCAAAAGTCTATTTTCCATATAAAAATATCCGATATTTCACCAATATAAGCTGGTGATTTTATAGCATCTGAACGCACATAAACATATACATATTTTGTACTGTAATTACCATTGAAAACAAGTCTGTGTCAGCAACAAAGGGCATGAATGCTTATCACATGCCGCGACAAGCTGCTCAACGAAGTAGCAATAAAAATATGCGCACTTTTATTAGCGCAACTTGTGAAATGCCGTTAAACCGATTGTCATTAATTACATACGACGATCACTTTCAATCAAAACGCTCAAAAAGCTTTGCGGAAGACATAAAACTCACTCACTTGAGGAATAAGAGCACTCGATTGAGTGAGTGCGAAGTGGAGATACAAAATGCGCTGAGAAAAGCAAAATCAAAAGTAGAAGCGAAAGCAAACGCAAAACAAAGGAGAGAAGAAAATGCAGAAGCAAAACAAATACAAAAGTAAAAAACTCAAATGTAAATGTACCTGAAAAAGAAATCAACACCAGCCATGCGCTTCCGCATGCAGCGTGCGACAATATAGCGACAACAGCAACAGCGTCAATAATTTAGCGTAGCGAATAGCGCGCAAAAATAGATATCACGTATACGTGCCGCTGTACTCAAGCGTGCACATGAGAAGCGACTCACGATTCAACGAGTATAAACATACATATAGAGGAGATATGTATTGCAGGATCGACTTGGAAGAAGCCGCAACAACTTGCTTACTGGCGAATCATACTCACATAAGCACACAGTCATCAGCAATCACACTCAAGCTCACTCTCAAATATACATATCTGTCATCCGACCGCTTCTAAGCGTCGAGCGTGTGGAAGTATGAAGGATGTGACTGACGAATATGCAAAAAAGCGTCTTGTCTTTGGCTACAAGCTGGCTACTACCGAACAGCTCATGCGCTTGACTGAAACTGGTTGCGCGCCACGCTACAGCACTCCGGCGTGGCGTCAAAGCTCAAGCGAGCCACGAGTGGATGTATGTTTTGTAGTGGAGCGAGTAAAACGCGTGAAAGAAGAAATGCAAAGCAGACAACTTGACTAACTAGCCATGTTAGCTACTGCCTGAATGGCTGACTGATTTGCGAGCGAAAAGCCAAGCAAGCAGGAAAGCGCAAAGCCAAAAACCCAAACAGTCAACAGGCAGCACAGTAACAAAGCCAACGAAAGCGAAACAAGCTGGAAAGCAAGCGCTGCTGAGCAAACAAACGGTAGCGCGCTCTGCGCCAAAAGACCAGCAAACAACTCAACGAGCAACCCATCAACAAGACCAGCAACAGCATTACCATTACCTTTACCAACGCCGCCGTTGTCTTTGTCGACGCCTGCGCTGTGTTTGGCTTTGTTTGCACGCCGCGATTTCGGTGGGTTTGCGGCGCGCAAACGTGCGCTCACTCTTCATTCGTATTCCGGCGGCACCGGTTCCAGCTCCATATTGCGGAAGATCGAACGGCAGCAGCAGCGATAGCGTATACGTTAACGCGATATCGAACCCGAACTTATAGCCCGCAGCGCGGTAATACGGTAATACTTAGTGTGTAGCCCGTAAGTGGCAGAAAGTTTGGTGACAGTGCCGGAAATTCGCTGTAAAACATCTTCACTTCAGTTTTCCCCAACAACTTTTTGTGTCGATAATGGTTGACAGTTATGTCTCGGCGATTTTTGATTTCATAATTTCGTTAAAGTCTTTATCTAAACAATGATCCTTAAGTGCGCGCTTATCAATTGAGATCGAGTAACGAAAATTAAGCGTCAACTCAATTGTAGTGATTCACAATGAAAGTACGGTTATTAGCGCTAATCTCCAAGATATGCGTCGGTTAAAGTGTCTTGTTAGATATAGCAAGTGAAGTGGAAGTCAGAAGTTGACATGAGTGTTAAGTGTGTTGGGCTATGGTAAAAAACTAAAGCTCTGTGTATCTTAGTACAAAACAATCGCTCAGTACCACCGCTAATTCAATTGACGAATTCAACAAAACAAAGCAAGATAAACAACTGTGTGTACTTTAAAAATAATATAGAGATATCTGGCGATTGAACCCAGCGCAAAAATCGGCACCCACATTAAGAACAACAACAACAATAGAATCGACGAAAACATAACGCCAACAAGACAATCAGCCTTGTCACGAATGCAACACAGTCAGAATAGTTTCAAATAGACAACAAAGAAAAGTAAACTAAACCACAATCAGAACTCATAAATATGCGAAAAACTACAAAAAGAAACAAATTGAGCTTGGCTAAGTGAGGCAAATTGTGTTGATAAGTGAAGCTAAAACGCGGGGCGCGATCACCCAACACCGCACCGCCTGACACCATAACGAATTGGGTGAAAACAAACAGAAAAACGAATAACTAAATGTTCTTTCGCCTAACTGTGTGCTGTTAGTGAAACACTTTCAAGGTCAAACTTTTTTAAACACCAGGCGATCAACTAATTGAAATGTACGCGGCGCAACACTTGCCCTAGACCAAGGTAGCGACGCCAGCAAATGCCAAGAGCAAATTGAACGAGGAAAGCGGAAAACAAGAAGGGTTGAGATAAATTATTTTAAACAAGTGAAATACAATTGAGTACGCCAATAGTTGGAGAGGAAGGGCTAGCAAGAACACAACAAGAAAATACAAATTCAAAATAAAGAAAACAAAGTACAGTAAAATAAAAGCAAATGGTTTTAAATTTAAGTTAGTCATGGCAAGTTGCAGTCCAAGCTCATTTGTATGCTAAAGCACGATTGTTACGAGAAAAAAATATAACAAAATTAGAAAAAAAAATTAGAAGAAAAAAATACGCTGGGCATTGCTTGGTTTAAATAAATGCAGACAGAAGAAAAAAATAAATTGAAAAAAGCTGAATAAATGCATGTTCGTGATGTGAGTGAACAATCGGCATATAACAAGTTGAGAATATTTGATAAATAAAAAAATTATAAAATAAATAATTTGTATGCAAAAAAAAAAATAAAAAATAAACAGAATAAATTTAAATGAGTTAAAAGAAGTTTAAGCGGCACATTAACTAAATGGCATGCAAATAAAGCGCAACAACAAAAAAAGGAAATAAATTAATGCAAATTTTTAAAAATTAAAATAAAATATGTGTCTGCATAAGAAAAGCTGATATTTTAACTTAAACCGAATATAAAAAATAATAGAAAGACAAGCGCTCAGGTGCAATTTTCGAAGATTCTTATTAGCAAAAAATAAAGTAAATACATAAAGAAAAACACATAAAAAAATTAAATAAATAATAAGACAGCCAAAACTTAGCAGCACGACGTGCCAAAAACAACAGTAGCTAGCCAAAACAAGTGTTCGCGTGGCGCAGATGCTTGTTGTTATTGTTATGCAGACCAGAATTAACAAGTACGAAGCGGTAAGGCAGACAGACAAACGCAAGCTAAGCAGTCAGCCGGTAAATAAAGCAAAAATTGAAAAATAAAATGAAAACAAATTTGATAAAAAAGAAAATAACTAAAAATAAGAACAACAATAAAGTGAAGCCGGCAGCAAGCGCGAGCATATATTATTTTTAACAAAAAAAAAAATTGAAGAAAGCAACAAAAAACGCAGAATAAAGCAGCAACGTGAACAAAAAAAAATCAAAAACAACAACAAAAAATAAGATAGAAAAAAACAATAGCAAAAATAAACAAAAACAAAATAACTAAGCGCGCGTCGCATTTTCATCTGCGCATGCGCTCAAGCTACAGACAATTTTGTTTTTAACAGAACTTTACCACGTGCGCACGTGCTCGCTGTCTCACGTTTTTCGCGCGCGCCGCTTCGCACATGAATGAATGAATTTGCGTACTTCGAGTTCTTAGAATGGATTATCTAACGCAAGCGCTACAAATTGGCAATGCGCATGCGCATCAAACACACAATGCGCTACAGAGTGCACAGCAACAGCAACAACAGCAGCAACAACAGCAGCAGCACCAACAGCAACAGCAACAGCAACAACATCAGGCACACTTGCAGCTGCTGCAGAATGTGCAACATGCACAGCAACAACAACAACAACAACAGCAGCAGCAGCAACAACAATTGCTTGGCAATCTGCAGTCGCCGAGTCATACAACCGCGCTGCCGCCGCTTAGCTCTTTGCCACTGCAAGTCGTACACAATCTGCCACATCTGCTAGCCGCGGGCGCCGGCAGCGTTGGCAACAGTGTTGTTGGTGGCGCCAATAATAATGGTCTCTCTGCCGCCGCTGTCAGCAGCCTTGGCAGTAATTTGGTCAGTACAAGTAATCTTGTCAATAGCATAGCGGCTGTGACCGCCAATCCAGCAAGCAATGGCAATGGCAATGGCAACAACGGGAGCAGCAACAACAACAATAGCAACGCAAGCAGTGTGCATACGAACGTTGTGAATAGCCTGAGCAGCAATGTACATTTGCATCTGCGCAATACAATGCAAAATGTTGCCAACACACAGCTGCAACAGACAATCAATACGCTGGGCAACAATTTGGTTGGCAGTTTGCCGCCGAGCAGTCAGCTGTTGCATCATCGCTTGCAGCATTTAGCGAATGTGAATAATGCCGCGGCGGCGGTGGTCGCTGTGGCGGCGAATAACATCAACAACATGAACAATATCAGCAATGGCAACGGCATCGGCAATGGCAATGTGCTGGCAAATGTTGGCAACACCGCAAATTTGATTGCTATCAATAACAGTGGTGGTGGTAGTGCTGGCAACAATAGCAACAACAATAATAATCCTGCGACACCGAACAACAATTTGAGCTTGAATGGGTTGGTGGGCATTATGGGCGGCGGCGGCGGCGGCCAGAACGGTCCGAGCAATGGCAATGGCGGCAGCGCAAACGACAGCAATAACAATAGCAACAACGGTGCTGGCTTAGCGCACAACAACGGCAATGTGCCCAATGGTGTTGGCAACAACAATAATAACACAAATGGCAATAACAATAATATCGACGATAATAACCGGTGGACGCAGTTTCAAGTGCAACAGCTGTGGAAGCAACATGCCTCATATCTCAATGGTAATTACAGTAAAGAATCAATCTTTTTTTTTAATTTTTATTACACAAAAACTAAAAGTAGTGTTAGAAATCCGCTCTTTCAAATAAATATTACTTATAATTGCTCATGACTCCTGTTAAGTTTGAAGTGTCATCATTGTATTCTAATGTTCCACAAGTTCAATTATGCTCTACCTTTCAAAATCGTCTTCGAACAGTGCAAAATCAAATCTTACACAATTTTGTATTGTTATTATTTAATTTTCGTCGCTTAGCAATGAAATTTATTTTTATATTTTGCCTAAAGCATGTTTCTTTTGAACATAACTCTGTTGTCCGCTTATTACTTTTCACGCTCGACTGATCTCGCTCATGATTACATATTTTTCATCAGCCGAAGTTAGTAAAGAACTGCACGTGGCAGTCAGCTAATTTGCAGTTAAAATTGAATTTTTCTAAAATTGAAAAAATAGCTTAAAAATGTTCATTTGTATAACAGTTATTATAATATCAGGTAAATTTTTGCAAGGCAGAAGATTATAACATTATTTACGAATGGTGTTAGAAGGAATTTGAAATATTTAATTCTTATAGTTTAACTACTATTTAATTCTCAAATGGCTTATAAGAATGTGTTTTAATTTTTTGATCACCGCTATAATTTATTATTCAAAGATTTGATACATTTTCTAGTAACTTAACTATTTCAATGATTTTATGGAGAAAATAACGAGGTTTTGTCATAGAGTTTTTGAAATTAATAATTTTTGGAAAATCCAAAGTGACAAAATATTTTTACTTTTTTTAATAATAACTATCGTCAGGCAACCCTATTTACAGTATTTTTAAGCATATAATATAATTTTTGGTTGTAAGTGAGTGGCTAGCGAATACTTAACGTTCGATAGATTATTCGTCATAAATTTTTTGTCAACTTACATAAAATTTATTCTGAAGGGTAAGCGAGTGACCCTCACAAAAAAATTTTTCGACAAGCTTATTATTATTTTTTTTTTTGAAGTTTATTTTCTTATAAGCGAGTAGCAAAAGAACACTATACTCGAATAAAACTAGCGATAGGATTTACTTTCACCACCATTTTTTTTTTAATTTTTTGGTTTTTGTGGTTTTTGACTGTGATTATTTAATAATTAGTATTTCTTATTTGAATTTTCAATCTTACATTTACAGTAGCTAGTTTTCTAACCAACTTGTTAAACTCGCAAAAATAAACGAGTTATATTGTTGGCTACTTTCTAGTTAGAAGTATATAGTATTTTTTCTTCAACCATATCGATTCGAGCTTGCTTAAATAGCGCCAACTAATTTAGCGTTCAATGAAATAACCTAGACTTTGAAAACATAAAACAATGAAATGACATTGAACTTGGTCGTATGTTACGGCTAGCCTAAGCAGATTTACTCGGCACCACAAAGCCAGGTAAAGCGTGGACAAGAATAAGCTGCAGCAGAAGGCAGTGGCACAAAGCTGGCTTAAAGTTGGCAAGCGCAAAGAACAAGCGAAGGGAACCTAGCTGCACGTACGAGCACATAGTTTCTTGCACGAAACACTGCAGTGCCACGTGCTGCATGCGATTTTTTCGTTTAATTTGACTAAACATGAGCGGCATTGTTAATAGATATTTTTTTTTATTATATCTTTTTCTTAATTTTTGTTATTTTTAGTTTGCATTAAGCGCAAAACAGGAAACAAATGCGTTAGGTTTGAGTCGCAGCTGCAAAATATATGTCGGTACATAGAAAAGTCGTAACACTTGCTGTGCATGTATGCAAATTAAACAATTATATTAATATTTAAATATTTCTTGTCAACAAATTCAGCAAGAAAGGCAGTGAGTTTGGGAATTAGACAAATAGCTTTTGATTTAGTTTAATAAAAAAATAATTACTTAAATAAATATAATTAGCATAACAATAATTTAAAACAAGAAAAGGCGTTAACATCAGGTGCTCTGAATCTATTATATAATACTCTTCAGAAAAAAAAAAAAGTTTCCCTACAAGAACTTTATTTTGATCGATCAGTTTGTTATGCAGCTATATGATATAGTGGTCTGATATCGGCGATTCAGACAAATGGGCAGCTTCTTAGATCATTAACTCAAAAACTGAGAGACTAATTCGCGTATATACAAACAGACGGACAGTTAAATGGATATGGCTAAATCGACTCAGCTCGTCACGCTGATCATTTATATTCATATATACGTTATACGGTCTCCAACGTTTCCTGCTGGGTGTAATAAACTTACTAAATACAATAATGACGCATGCAATTCATTTTAAAATACATGTATATTTGATAACAAAAAAAACACGTTTCGTAATAACAAAAATGGTAAAAAATTAATTTATTGAAAAATTATCGCATGCAATTTTTAAAAAAATTTTTAAATATTGAGTTTATTTATTTTTTTTCAATTTCTTTAATAATATTGACATTAAATAAAATTCACTTTACTCTTGAAACTGCCAAATTAGTGTTAACAACCGTAATTCTCGATAATTTTCTGCTATTTAAATTCACGAAATACAAGAAATCTCAAAAACCTAAACTTTCTACCTAATATACCTTAATTTTAAAAGCATTTTAAAAGCAACAAGAAGTTATAATAAATTAGCAAATTTTTACTTTTAATGACAACATAATTATTTTCATTTATTTGTTGTAAACTCATTCGAGCCTAGATTTGTGGCACAACCCTTTAACTTTACATATTTATCTCACTCTCACTGCGAGCGCCACCACGCGCTTATCATTTGTAGCATATCGCTCTATCGCTTGCAAATGCTTACAATTTCGGTTTTCCGTGTCACGCAGCCCTTTGCACGCATTATTTCAGCGCTTTCCAGGCGCAGTGGCGCAACAAGACAACAGCGCCAACAATTAACAAAACACAGCACACAAAAAAGTGCTGGAGAAAGAAACTGCTAAATAAAGTCAAAATTCGTAGTAGACCTTATAACTACAAGCGCTGTAAGCGGAATTAAGCGACAGCTAGCAACAATCATTCGTTTTTACTTTCATTATGCGGTGACGCGTTACGGCGCATGCGCAGCGAACGCCACTTCAGCGTTGCGCGCAGCATGCTAGGAAGCTATATACATACATATGTCTGAGTGTGTGTAGCTTGCTTGTTTAAACGCTGCCGCAATGACGTGGACGCAGTTGAAGTGAGTGCTGTGTCGGCGCGCCGCTAACTTAGCAACATCATCTGAAAATTTCGAGCGTATAAAACTTTCACTTTTTCGGCAGTTTTTTGACGAATTTTTTGTTTTAGTTTCAATTTCATTTTCGGGCTCGAATTTTGCTCATTTCTTGTTTCATACTTTGTACAATATGTATGTACATATGTAGTGGGATGTGCGCTTAAACATAAACATAAAATTAAAATCCACATGCAAATTAAAATTAAAATTAAAATAAAAATTATAAGTAAAATTATTATTAAAATAAAATTAAAATTAAATTCAAAATTACAACTACAATTACCATTAAAATTAAAATTAATTTAAATTTACAATTTAAATTACAGTCACAGCTAAATTTAAATTAAACATATAATTAAAATTAAGAATAACTTGAAAATAAATTTCGTTTTAACGCATAATCATACAAAAGTACATATATATGTACAATTATAATTGAAAAAATATCTTGCTGAAAAGCAAATTCGTGTCGAATTTCGTTTTAAATAAAAAATAATGTAGCGCTCTATTATTGCTTTGAAAACCTTTTATATAAAAGTTCGATAGTGGTAAATAATCGCCATCTTATTATGAATTGAATATGCAAAAACAACAAAAATTATATTTTTTGCAATCAAAATGAAATCAAAACATTTTTAAATCGATTGAAAAAGCACACAAATGTCATTTGTATGCCCAG
This sequence comes from Bactrocera oleae, assembly GCF_042242935.1. Lineage (NCBI taxonomy): Eukaryota > Metazoa > Arthropoda > Insecta > Diptera > Tephritidae > Bactrocera > Bactrocera oleae. The sequence goes on along the minus strand of NC_091540.1, from coordinate 52,515,092 downwards.
CGGCGTCAGCGAACGCGTTCACTGCATTAATTGCCGATCAGACACTCCTCATTTTGCCGAATTTGTACATTCGCCACGCTCCACTATATTGAAATATATATGTATGTATATATATATATATGTCTGAAAATATACATATACATTTTTACTTTTATTATAAATGACTCCTTTGCAGCTTAAGCGGCTTTCATTTTGGTTATTCAATTATAATAAAAACTTTTTTAAAAATTAAAAAAAAAAGATATACATATTTTCGAAATTGTGCCATTTTGTCAATGAAACATTAAAAAAAAATAATTCAATAAAAAAATAACAAATGTTTCTTAAAAAATACGTTACTTTTTATCAAAAATTAAAATATAATACAAATTTAATTAAAAAATGAACAATCCAAAATCAACCAGTTTGCTTTGATTTCGTTTTTGCAGATTAAGATCAAAAGACTTGATTGCATCTACTAAATACTAATTCATAGACGATTCTAATTTATGTTTGCGGTTTTTCTTCTTCGAATTTATTTCAAATATGAGTGTCGAACTTGTTTGGGTTCCTTAAAAATTAATGCGTATGTAGAACATGTGTTTCTACAAACTTCCCCAGCAAGTGCATAAAAGCTCGCAAAGAGCACATACATACTTATGTGCATATTCAAAATATATATATATTAATATATACATCATATACCTGCATAAATATGTATATTCAAACACCCCGTCTGCCAGAGACATCCAAACCCGGCAAATTTAAAAGGTAATAAATACAATAAGGTAGCAACAGCTAGACATACATATGAACATATATGTATATGTATTCATATTAGGGTGGGTCAAAAAAAATCGAAATTTTTACTCTGTGTTCTCTTTTTTTATTTTCATTTTTTTATTATTTCTGTTTTCTTTTAATAGGCATTGGTGCCTTTCTCGTAAACGCTTAGCTTAATCGAAAAATTGTATGGCAGCTATTATCTATAATAGTCCGATCTAAACATTTTTTCGGACATTATACCGTTGCTTTAGGCAATCATCCTTGCCAAATTGAGAGAAGATAACTTGTCAAATAAAAATGTTTTACATATTCCAAAATGATTCTGATACGCTTCTAGACGTGTGTAAAATTTCAGATAGGTATCGCTAAAACTGAGGAAGTAGTTTGCGTATATACGTAACGGCGGACAGACAGATGGACATGACTAAATATGGTAGACGCAGCTCGTAAAGCTGATCAGACATATATATTATACCTTATGGGATCTCCGACGTTTTCTTCTGGGGTCTACAAGCTTCTGCATGAACTGAAAAGCGTATAGTTCAGCGTTAAATAATAATAATAAAAAAAAATTATAAAATATATGTAACATATATTTATGCACTCGATATAATATAGTATATTTAGAAATATCGGCAATGAATTAAAAAAATTATTATTAATAAAAAACAAATAAAGCAAAAGACACGTACAACTTAATGAAACTTAACAGCGGAAGGAATGAGCGCTTATTGATTTGATATTTGTTGTATTTCAATTTGAAACCAAGTCAAGCGGTGCAAAAAAAAAAGCCAGCCAAAAAAGAAGAAAACATTGCATAAACATACGGTACACATAACTGTATGAACGCACGCATATATTTTCATATAAGCAAACAAACATATGTACAGTGCGGATGGGCACCACCAACAACTACGACGATCGCGCACGGGCGCTAAAAATGCCAACATTGCTTGTAAGGTGTCACATTTGCCCGAGCAACGAGCGCAATTGATACGCGCCACCACGCCATCGCACGTACGCGCTTTGCCAATCGCCAAGTGCCTATTAGCGGCAAGTTGCGGTCGCTGTTGTTGTTGTATATACGCGCGCTGGATTAATGGCGGGACCGCGCACAGCTGACGAGCATAGCGTACAACGAAACAAAGCTTTAGATTAGAAAAAAAATTGCGCGCCAATAATCAAAGCTGGCCAAACAAACGCAAAGGCGGTACGTGAGTGTCGGTCGGTGTCAGAAGGTAGCGGCGATAAGCGGCGCTACTCTATGTGTCTGTCATTTGTGTAAGTTAGCGGCAAAAACATTGCGGGCGTTTGTGGCACAAACACACGTACACTCACACATGCGCAAATAATGAACGCTCTAACGCTCGCTGTACAAAATATTATCAAACACACACATATGCACATATTGTGTCTTTTTATGGCAGCGTGTTCGCGTAATGAGCCATGCCACCAGCTACAACAACAATAGCAAACAGCAAAGCAGAAAAAACACTAAAACTGTCAGTTATAGCGGCAATAAAATGTTGCATAATCCATTAGAAATGTGGCGCACCAGCAACTGGTGTGCTTGCGCTGGCAACCAACACGTACGCGGCGACGTGCAAATCGCCAACCAGAAAAAGAAGCACCACCACAAAAACAACAACAACTGGTACAATTATAATCATTGCACATGCGCAACTGAAACAATATACATATGTATGTACATGCAAGTATGTACAACAAAAAAAAAAACAAAACAATCTACAACTCAACAACAAAAATCAACCAACGAAGTCAACACAACGAAATACGAAATCAGTGAAAGTGTTTTTTAACATGCAAACGGTTGGGCAGAAGTGTGTTAGCATGCAAACGACGCGCTGGTTGACGCTGGCGCATGCGCAGCGCACACTAAAAACGCAAGCACAGCGAATACTTAATTTACTGCTGTGTGAAGCTTCCCCGTACTTAGTAGCTTCATTTTTGTAGTTATTTATATATATTTTTTTTTGCAGTGTGTTTATGTCTGCCGTTGATAATTTTTGCTTTCGGTTGTGTCACTAGTTCTACCAGATCATTATCAGTAGTTATTTACATAGCATTTAGATGTCCATTCAGATAGTGACAGAGTTGACGCTTTCATGACACATGCAATTTAACGCTTGCCATTTTATACCAAATATTAGATAGTTTTGAAATTTTTTCTCTGAAATGCATATTTGGAAACTCTAGCTTTAGTTCGTGTCATATGTTTTTATTTCTTATAAATAATTAATTGTTGCATTTTTTTGATAAATAAAAAACACCAAAATTTCTTCGTCTGCATCAATTTTTTTTACACTTTCGATAAAAATAAATGATAAAAAAATGTTTGAAAATAAAGTTTTTGTGTGAAAATTAAAGCTTTTATTTTCAAATAAGCACACCATTTTCAATTATGTAATACAGTGGTGAAAAAAAATATTGTAAGAAATTTTTGATAAGGGTGTAACGGTTAAAGGCAACGAGCAGAGAATTGGAATGTTTTACTGAATCTTAATTTGTACGTTTAAGATGTACTTGTACTGTACCAAAAAAAAAAAACACTCTTTTTATGCTAAAATACACACGACTTCTGTGGCGGTGTTACATATTTCGTGGCTTTCTTCAGGCGCCGGTGTGCAACACTTCCTTGTTTTTAAATTAAATAATATGTTTAAGTGTGGAAGACGCTACGCTCAATTTGAGGCATGCCGCAAGTGCTTAAAATGCCCACATGCCACAACCTGCATGTGCTAGTGTCCATATATGTACGTATGTATGTACGTAATTACTTTTACCCATTTGCCTGCATTTACAAAAATGCATTTTACTCCACTTTTGCGCTTCGCAGTTTCGCGTTTACAATAAACAATAACATTTGTGGCAGCCAAGAAACTGGGCTACTGTGTGACGGCGGCGCGGCACGTTGCGGCTGGCTTAAATGGCCAATAATGTGGTTGCCACCAATTTTGTAAATCCATCAAGCCATCAAGTCAGCAAGCCATCAAACCATCTAGCGATCGAGACACGTCAAGTGGGCAAATCATCAAGTTGTCATGGTGTGTGAGCGCATATATAGGTATGTGTGTGTGTGTGTGTGCGTGCGGCTCGACGCCAAATGTTTTTGCTTTTATTTATTTCACTACATACATTTTGATTTATTTTGGCTCCGTTTGCGGCTGCGCGTGTTTACCTGGACTCACACACACCATCACATATATATGTGCATGTGTGTATGTGTGTGTGCTGGCATTTATCTGTCTGCAGTGAAGGTGCGAAAAGTGGGTTATTTACTTACACCGTTTCACTTCCTTATGGTTTTGTAATTATCCGCACGTTTTTTGTTGTTATTGTAATTCTTTAGCTATACTTTTACAATTTCTTCACTTTTGCTTTAAATTTGGCCATTTACAAATAGTTTAATGGAAATTTTATGTTCGTAATCGTGGAACAGCTGATAGAAATGTAACATTTTTGCCAATTTTTTGAAAGTGTGTTAGTATATTGGGTAATATGGGTCAGGCACGTGGAGAAAATTAATTTTTATGCTGATATTTTTCTAATAGCAGTCGCAGCTGATAATAATTGCGTTTTTTTTTTTAAATTGAAGTCTTACAAATAAAGGTGTTGCGCTGCCCTTTTTGGCGAAAAAAAAATCTTCTTTCAGCGCCAAATAACATTTTAGTGACATCTTGATTTCGAGCAAACCCAATGTCATTCGTCTTCAATAAAAAAAATATGTATACATTTCAACACAAATTTGTAGCATTAAAAGGCATTGTACCTCTTTATCGACGTATTCGCTACCTCATTGTACCGAATTCAATTCGCTAACTTTGTGGCATTCTTCTTTTATTTGTGGTATGAATATTGTTATTATATGACACATAGTTTATATGCCACCTTCGAACTTCTGAGATATTTGTTTAGAAGCTTTTTATTAATAAAAATGCACTCGTAGGTTTTTCAATTCTTCAAATTTAGGGGCGACTGCTGTGGTTACGACTTGTATTATATTTTTATTTTTGACATACTTGGTAACAAGCTACAGAGGAGTAGCAGACTTATACAGTACCCTACAGTAACAATAAAATTAATTAGAAATCGTAAACTCAAAGAGATCTAATTATGTTTTAGAAAAAATATTTTTTCGGATAGAACTGTTCACTGAAAAGCAGAAATATGTTCAAATGAAGAAAAATCTGGAAAAAGAACTTTCCTGTTAAGAATAGTGTTTTTTATTTATGTTTTTTTTTTTTTGTTAAATCAAATTGTGTTGTTTCCACTTATGGACTCGTACATTGTGCCGTACATTGTGCCGAATTTAACCGTTATTAGAATAAACAAAATTAATATTGGTTTGAACTGGATTGCCATAGTAATTTTTTATATTATTTTTAGGAATACTTTTCAATTCTGAGTTCCGATTCAGCTACTACTATTGCTAACAAAGTATTTAAAAAATTCGTTTGGGATGGTTTTAAACTAATTTAGGACTTTACAAACCAAATCAAACTAAATCAAATCAGTCGACTATCTTTTCTCCATACAACTCTACTAGTTCAAAAACCAAAAACTAAAAAAAAAAAAATAAAAAATAGTAATATAAATACATATTTATAAAATACGCTATTTTTGGTATCAAAAACATGCAATTAAAAAATAAAAATGTTTTTTAATAAAAAATAAAAATTTCTAATTAAATTTAATTTAAGAGTTGTATCCACTTGTCAGAAAAAACACGTTTTTAAAGTACGCTGTCTGGCGGTGAAATAGATTTGTTCGCTTAAAATTAGTGCAAAGCCAGAATCAAAAAATAATAATTTTTTCTTATAATTGAATACAGGTAATGAAGGAATAGTCAAAATTTTGATTTGTGACATAATGGCGGCTTTCCAAAAAGGTCGTTATTAAAAAATTTAAATTATTAACAAATTTATGTATATTCGATTTATATACAAAAAAATCGATATTTTTGAATTCACATGTGGATAAAAGTAATGAAAATTCAGAGACTCAGCATAAAAACCTATTAAAAAAACTTCCTATAATTGGTGCAAGTCTGATATTATTCTGATAATATGTAAAATAAAATATATTAATGTCAGGCTTAAATAAAGTTCATATTGTTATTAAAACATCCGCCATTTCATTTGAGATGTCTGTGTCCAAGTGTAACTCAACAACTATAAAACAATCAATTTACCACCTTCAAATCAACACAAGAAAGTACACTACTATAAACATGTACATAAACACTCAAAAAACAACCCACATTCGCATATGCATATGTATGTATGTACGTGTGGCTATTACATAGCTGCATGGCCTGCCACATAAAAGCTTAGTTGCAACGTAATGTATGAAATAAGAAGCAATAAATAAAACCTGAAAAGAAAATTGCAAATATTATGTCAGTGCGAGCATCGCTGATATCACAGCGGCAGCAGCAGCACCAACAACAACAGCAACAACAACAAAGACAACTAAAAGCAACCGAAAAAAATGTTGCAGCTGCGGCAAGAGCAATCAGACAGCGCATCAGCGAAGCAGCCAGCCAAGCAAGTCAGCCAGTTTGGCTGGTAAGCAGAAAGTTAACATTACACACACACAGGCACACTCGTATATATGTAAGCACGCTAAGCCCGGAAAAGATAAAACAACGTTGTAAAAATGCAAACAAAGCAACAATAACGTGAAGAAAACGAAGAAATAAAAGAGCAAAAGCAAAAGCAATAATAATCACGACAGCGTCAGCGACAGCATTAACAGCAACAATAACAAACGTACACGAGTATACCTGAATTCGCCATGAAATGAAAGTGAGAGTTTCCAACGGCCTCTTTACCGCCTTCCCCCCCTTCCAAAACAATAATAAATGCAACAAAAATAGAAGCGACTGTTGTAATAACTGTAATAAAAGCCCAAACGGCGTACATCGTCTGATTGCCGAAGAAATGCTATTTATAATTGTGCTCGTGCGTGTGTGTGTTTCTGTTTGTTTGGCAGTTGTCGTCTGCGCGTTGATCGAATATTTTCCCACACGAAAACGAGTCTCGAACGGTAATTGCATTTCGAGCAACAATATATACTTGTATATTGTTTTTACAAGTGTGTACTTAGTTATATACGATTTACTCTTAGACATAAATATATACGCAAAAATGTACATACATATATAAAAAATTTTTTTTTCTTTAATAATTTCATTGTGATTGTGTTACCAAAATATTTTAGTTTCTTGAATTGAAATTTCCGAAATTTTCGAAATTTGCGGGCCTCGACTTAAGGTAAGGAGCTAGTGCTTGCTTCATAAGAAAGTGGTTGGTAAATTTTTGCTGACTATTCCTATTGTAATTTTCTAGAAAGTACTCTTTTCGCTGCAGTTTCCGCGGCTTTTGAGCTTTTCTTGAAGAATTGTAAATTGATCATGCTGCAGGTTGAGTATCTTTATTTCGCTCTTAAAGATATATAAACTAATATATTTTAATAAGTTCATCTAGATCTGAAAATATAGATCTGAAGCAATACCTGGACAATATTTCGGATTTCATTAACAAAATATTGGTAAATTATTTTCCTGTTGGTAAATTAAATCCTGTGTCGAAATCTGTCGAAGAGACTAAATCATTTAAAAAAAAAAACAGAGGTCCAAATAAAATTAATTTCCTCGAGATACATATAAAATACTACGTCAATAGAAGCTCGCCATAAATTTATCTTCGATTGTATTTTCAATCTAATAGTAACGGTTAAAGTTGTACTTCTGACCATTTCGACGCTCAATAAAATTTTGTGCTAAATTAAAAAAAAAGAATATTTCACAAAATTTACTGTTAACATTTTATAACAGGTTTTTTTGTCATACTCACGTGTGTACGAAGGATCATTTCATCATTAGCATTACTTCATCAAAAGTTTGCTCAGCTCAAGTGCAGCTCCGACAAATCTTAATGTAACCAAACATTAAAATATACCTGTAATTTATATTAATTGCCATTGAAATCAATCAACAGTTGCTGCTTAGGTGCAGTTTGAGTTTTGAAGTACATTCTAGTCACCAACAAACAATTTCTTGGTACATACATATGTATATATTAAAATATATGTATATATGTATGAAAACTCTTTTCTCGCTGATTATGTAATGTTGCATGCGTAAGCTTGTTGTATATGCAACCACAAAATTACAATAACAATAAGACGAGGCATTGCTTTAACAAGTCAAACAACTGGTGAAATGGTGTAATAAATACCACAACTCCATATACAAAAAACTATGTACATGACACACATACTTATAAACATATGTGCTTTGCATGCTACTCCATTCATCATATTTGTTATGACATGCAGTTGATGTTGGTATTGGTATGCCACATTTGAACTAAACGAACTGGCATGGTTAAGGAAAAGTGTGGCAAGAAAGTGTAACACTTTTTGTGGCAATTACGCGCACTCGTCGAAAAAAGTAATCAGTGGAGCAAATAAAGGCATATTTATACATATTTAATCTGTATGCATGTATATATGTATGTATGTAAATATTTATGCATGCATGAATGTATGAGCAAAATATGTAGAAGAGAGGTTCGCTTAGGTTAGGGAAAATTTTTAGGAACAAAATATAATTTTCAAACTGAAAAAACACTAAATTAATGATAAAATAAAAAATTGTAAAATAAATTAAATAAAAAACGAAATGAAATGCAATTAAATACAATTTAAAAAATAAAATAAAATTACATTAAAATAAAATTACATTAATTCAGTGTTAATTAAAAGCAATAAAATATATTCAACAATATTAAAAATAGGTATATTAAACTAAATAAAATAAAAATAAAATATTAAGTATAAAAAACAAAAATAAAAAAAATATTAGTAAGTGAAATGAAGTATATGACAATCAATAAAAAAAAGCTATGAAATGAAAAAAGTAACATGAAAATTTTTTTTATTTAAAAAAATTATTATTGAATTAAATTTAAATAATAAAAAAAGATAAAAGATAATGAATTTATATTATATTAAATTTAAAACTTAGTTAAATAAAGTTAAAATAAATAAAATATTGATTTATATAAAAAAATAAACTAAAATCTTTAAAAAAACATTTATACAGAGAAAAGTTTAGTATATTTTAATAAACCCATAATAGTAAAAAAAATAAAAACAATTTACATTAAAAATTAACAAAATCAAACAAAAATATTTTTTTATTTTATACAAAGTATAATATTCTAGTTTTTTTTCTAGTTTATAATATAAACCAAATTAAATTAAAATAAAATTTATAAAATAAAAAAAATTCAAATTAAAAAATATTTTTTTTTATATTTTAACGAAATTTAAAAAATTTAGTATAAAACAAAAAATAAATAAAGTTAAATTTAAATTAAATAAACTGAGATGAAGTATAATTGTACATTGAATGAAATAAAAGGAAAGGTAGTAAAATTAAACATTTTTTTCATTTAAAAAACTAAATAAAAAATAAATGAATTAAAAACATAATGAATTAGATACAAAAAATATTAAAATAAAACCAAAATGTTTTTTTTTTTTAATTTCTGAAAAGTGGTATATCATACAGTTTTATAAAATAACAAAAAAATTTAGAATTTAGAAAAAATTAAATACATATTAATAATTTATAAGTATGAGTGTTAAGTAAAATATATAAATTTTATTTTAAAAATAATTATTTGCTTGTTATAAGCTTCCATTGACGTCGTAAAAGCTAATAGTACTCATATAAACGTACTTATATGAATATATTAATGTATATGTGACATATCGTCACACAAATATAAACTTCTATGTGCTTCAAAAAGACGCCTGTTACTACACTTTGCCTTTTATTCAAAGAACTGTGCAGATTTTGAACACTTTTCCTTTCTTTTTCACATTACGTAACATAAGAAAGCAGTAAAATACATATCATATGCACATGCGCACACTCATACACATGCTACACTTTCCGAAAGCCCCAAAAAGCCATGAGCCGAAGTCGGGAAAAAATAACAACAACAAAATTTAAATGTGAAAAAAAAAACATTAAATAAGTGAAAGTTTAATTCCGCATTATTGCTACGGTCCAGTAAAATCCCATATATCAGCAGTTGTTGTTGCTGACTGGTTGTTTTTGTTGTAGCCAGTCGACAGACCGGCAGCATGAAAATGATCAAAAGTAAAAAAATATGAAACATAAAACATAATAATAATACAGTTACTAAATGCAAGCAGATTAGTGCACACATACACACATATGTATGTACATATTTATATAATGAGCACCTATGTATATACATACTATAATATGTAAATATATGTATGGCGACGGCTGTATGCATATTATATTAGTATAAGTATGCCAACATGTGCACAAACGCCACAAGTAAAGAAAGAAAATACATACAAATATATATAAATATATACATATATTTTACAGCAAAAAATATATTTTACCTATGTGTGTTAATATAGGTATACAAGGTATGGCAACTTAAAAGATTTAAATTACATTTTTTATTTGAATTTTGGTATGATTGCTTGCTGACTTTTTTCCTCTTTCTTCCATTGTTCTTTACATACATATGCACGCAATATGGTATCATTAACGCCGACAACTAACGCGAGCAACGCCAGCTGACAATGCGTTGTCGTAGTCCCAACTGAATTGAGCAATCGCGTCGCTGCTACTATGCGCATGCGCAGCACTCCCTTCGCGCTAACTTCTACTCTTTCACATACATATTTCATTTAATTGTTGTTGTTCTTTTTCACTTTCTGACCAAATGACCGCTCGCTTGACCGGTTGTGCCACTCGAGCGCTTCTAATGAAAGTGAAAATGCCAATGAAATTTCGTGTTAACCTTTCTTTTTCCGTTTTCGCGCAGGCGTTGTTGCTAGTTGCCACCAAATTTACCAAAATTATGCAAATTAGTTTTAATTGCATGCGAAACTCGGTTAAAATTATCGCTGCCTCGGCCTTTTTCTTCCAAATTCGACTCTTTTTCACAAACTATACGCTGATGAAGCCAGCAGATAAAGTGCTTTGTTTCTATTGTTGGCGTGCATAAGCCATAAATTTGGTTGTTCTTTTTGTTTTATGGTCTAATCTTTTGTTCGCGCTTTAATGTACCGCTTCCTATTGAAGCCGAGCTATAGACGGGAAATGAGCAGATAATCATATTTGCATTGGATTTGCATGTTTTCGGTAAAATGTGCGAAAGTTTCTAAAAATTACAAAAAATGGTAATATGTACATATATGGAAAAGATATGTTATAATAATAAATTTTACTTTCATGCAATTTCTTTATAAGGATTTATTTAATCGCCAACAAATGCCGCTTTTGGTAAGCGCATTAAAATAGTGTGAGGTTTTAGCTATAAATAAAAGTTGACAACTAACATCGGAAATAGATGGTGATGATAGAGATGAAAGTTGAGCACAAGTCCAAAGAAGGGAAAATATGAACTTGTAGATATATATAAATATAGAAGAAAACTATCATGCTTACATAGAGAAAAAGTCAGCATACTGTAGCAAAGCAGGAGGAGTTAGAGAAACTCTAATCTCAGTAGGAATAAAAATAGATATTACTTCTGGAGAGAGACAGAATTGTTATTTAGATAAAATAATTAGAGATAAAAAAAATCCACTTCCTTTTTCTCGTATCTGACTCGGCATCAAAAGCTACGTGCGTTGTTGCTCCCGTTTTAGCCTTTAGTAATATCCGCTTTTTACTATCGTTTTTAAAATTATATCGTTGTACATTCTCTTTATATAAACATTATTTAACTCTTTTCTCATGCTTTCCGAATTTAGAAAAATTTTATAGCTGCAAGTTCTCTTAAGAGACTTTGTGTTATTTCAGCCTTTGTGTATACATTTTAATATACAACTTCATATCACCTTATCACATGATTCTAGAGGAATATTGGGGGAATACCAAGTTGAGAGGTCTTAAGCAGACAGTTGAAAAGCAAACAGGGAAACTGAGAACCAATAACATGATACACTACATATATTACTTTTGGCTACCTGGTATCGTTTTTTTAACTTCTTGGCCTTCATAAACTTCTCTCACAAGTCCTCATTTCTTATACATTTATTTCAAAATAAAATCATTTTGTCTACTAATAATATTTTTGTGGTAATCTCAAGACTTTGTTGACTCAGACTCATCTCGAATAGAAAGTTAAAGTTAATTCTTATTACGAAAAGCCCTTGAATTTAAAAGCAGTAGTTAGGGTAAAGACAGCATAACCAAAGAAAGATGTACTTGATTTTGAATAAATGTGTCATTGTTGACAACAAATATCTTTTATTTTTGCATATTCTGCAAACTTCAACTCATTCATCCTAAATGCAAAATCGAGCAGCAGCTGACCTACAAAGCCATATTTTCATTTATATACTACAGCTACATATTTGGATTCACCAAAAAGTGCTAAAAACGAGAGTTAATGTGATTCAGGTTTTGCCATCAACACTACAAGAGTGTCTCGAAGTTTTTCAACTGTACATGCTATACACAGCCTATATTTGTAAACAGTTGAAGATTAAAGCATCATCGAAGACATTTCTCTTTGGTTCACTTTCGCAACTTCTATACGTACTTCTGCCGAAGGTACAACAGGCATTTCTGCGTATGTGCACGCGTCTTGGGCTTGCTGATCTGCGGTTAAATTGCTATTGTTGTTGTTTTTGTTGTGTGCTAAAAATATGCACACAGAATTGGGTCCATAAATTACACAAATTCAGTTCACCATAATTTTTTTTCCTCTGTTTCACTTTTTGTTGTTGCTGTTTGCTGCATGCTGAGGCCCTTCCTCATTCTCTCAGTTCCCTTCATTCAGCATCTTTGGCGCATTTCTTGGGCACTTTTTTCTGTTGCTCGCATGCTTAGGTGCGCTGTGAAAGTGAAAATAAAAGTAAAAGTTATCAGCAGTCAAATATATGCACATATATATGTACATATGTATACGTACATTAATATTCATAGTTAATTTTTTTTCGTAGAGCTTGTATTACCAAAATGGCGTGTTAAATTACTAAATATAGTGGAAGTCCGACCAACCAGGAAAGCAGTGAAAAAATCTGCGCAGTCTCTGTGTCGCTTTTGTGCATATTTCTGCGCCGAATTTGTTGCAAAAGTCATTTATTTATGATTTATTATTTTCCTTTTTAGTTTTGAGTTTTGACTTTTGTAACTGTGTCGCCTTGTTGTTGCCACTTTGTGTTTACTATTATCTCTTCTTCTACTTCTTTATACATATTGTTGCCGTGTAAATCTGCGCAAATTATTCTTTATTTATTGTTTTTTCTTTAAACAACAAAACACACACATACACACATACAATAAAATACATGCACAAAATTTCGTGCCAACTTTCATTCACCATCTTACATTTAAGCTCACATTTGCATAAATCCCATTGCCAATTTTCTTCTTCATATCCACCTATTTTTGAATTTTTATTTGTTTTTTTCTCTTCACCTAAAATATTTTCCGATTTTTTTTCTGTGAAATTTCTTTAATTTACATTATTTTATTACTTCTTTGTTTTCAGGCAGGAAATCTCCATTTTTGGGTTTCATTTGCAAAACAAACGGTAATTTTTTTTTGTTTTTTGTTTGTTTGCATTGCGTTGTTGTTGTTATTTTACTTTTCTGCAATCTGCTTTTGCTTTCATTGTGTTTGTGTTTGTCTTTGCTTATGCCTTTGTTGTTTCGTTGTTATTGTTGTTATTGCTATTGTTTTTGCATATCTTTTATTTTTTCTCTTGTATTTAAATAGTGAGAAAGTTTAAAATGAATGCCTTAATTGCCTTGTTTGCAAGGTTTTATGTTAGCATTAAACGAAATATATAAATAAACAGATTTTTAAATGGAATGAGTTATTTGCATATATTCACTGTTGAATGGGGCGTATGTCGAAATGTACGGTTTTTGAATACATTATATTTTTTATAACTTTGCTTATTTTATTTTTATTAAATTTATTTAAGCGTAAACCTGCAATTTCATCGCTGTGATGGCAATCGAAGCTTTAAAAATAGTAAAATTATTTTTACACAAAAAATGTTTTTATTTTCATTTTCATGAAAAACTTCAAAAAGTATTGTTTATTGATTAAATAAGCGGCTGTTCCTTAGAGAGGGTTCACAAAGTATCGTTGATAGCAACCCGAAATTTTTCTATTTAAGAGAGCTTCCACTTTTGGTAAATGAAAATCAGAGATTTTTTTTTCATTTAACAAACTTTTTTTCAATTTCTATGGCAAATTTGAAACGAAATTGCGATGGTCGCAGTGCATATGCTCCCATAAATAAAATCTGAAAATATTTATTATAGTTGCAACCTCTATATTTTTGCTCCTAAGAGAGCTTTCACTTTTCATTAACTCAAAGCTTGAAAAACAGTAAATATTAAATAGAAATTTCCTTGAGTTTCTATTTTGTTTTGTTTTTACTAATATATAAAAAATCACACACTTTCTTAAAATCTTTAATTCAGAGCCTTCGAAAGCAAGCTATGTTTCTTTTACTTTAAACGAAGCTTTTTTTAAATATTTGATTTAAAACTTTGGTAAACAAACCCAAACACCTATTTTGTGCCAAAATGAGCTTTCACTTTTATTGAATTCAAACGAAATTTGCTTTATAAAATTTTCATAAGCATGAATTAGTTATAAGCTTAAATTCATATTTACATTTTTTTGAAATGTGAAAGGTTATTTAAAAATGTTATACTGAATAATAATTAAAAAATTTTTACGAAGCAGTTTAACATCTAAAATTTTCTTTTTAAGCAAGTTTACATTTCTGTAATAATCAATTTCGAAATAGTTAAATAAAGTGAGTTCAAAAACAATAATTGAGCTATTAGTTTGAAGTAAAATATTTAACTATTTTTGTAGAACTTGTCAATAGGTAATAAAATTTATATAAAATAAATATCGGCGACTCATTATGAGTGTATTGTTGCTTTCTCGAAAAAGATTGAGTGATTTCATAAAAAATCTTATAAAAATTATAATTTATTATTGTATATATATATAAATATGTATACGCATAAATATAAATATTAGGGTAGGCCGGAAAACGTAAAATTTTTTTCTTCATTAGACAACGTGAAAATATCGTCAGAAAAAACGAAAAAAAAAATGATGGTAAAATTTGAGCTTTTAATATTGATATTAACAGGTGGCGCATTGTAATTTTCGACTTCCCGTATAAATAACACAGGAATATTTTCTTACTCTATTTGGGTGTTTAATGCATTTGAACAAATTATTGTATAATGAAAATGAAAACTTAGTCTTGTAGGGAATTTAACTATATATATTAAAAGTATATGATTTTTTTGCCAAGTCGACCTCGAAAGTTATTCAACGTCAAAGTAAATCTTATATCGTAAAGAATATTTTTTTTTACAATTGTCTACATTATCCCGCAATTTATTGCCTCAAGTCATAAACTTCCTTATTTTTATAATTTTTGTTTTTTCTTTTGATAAATTCATCGAAATTTTGTTTTTCACTTAGCACGATTAAATAAAAGAGGTGAACAGACCTTCTATAATTACATATTTGGAAGTACTTATTAAAAAGTTTAGAAGTTTTTAGTTTGTTATAAAATAAATAAATATTATATATATGTATATATCACAAAACACAAAAATATTATATATACATTTTCGGCTAAAGATATACGTCATTTTGTTGAAAGGTTGGTTTCGACATAGCCAATTTTCGCTAAAAGAACACTGTAAGCCTAAATTAGACCATTTGTTAATCGTATTGATTTTTTATAAAAACATAAAATTGTTTGCCAAGAAATTTTAAAGACAAAAAAATTTAAAATCGACAAGCTTATATACTTAGATCTATTTTGGAGCAAAATATTAATGACATTTTAAAATTGGCGTCTAAAATAAATCAGAAAATAGTTGAATCTGCACCACAAAGGGTCGTATCAATAATAAATCGGTTACAAATCTCTATTGTAGTGAAAACTGTAAATTCGTAAATACCTGAAGCGCTTGCAAAACTAAGACTTTCTAAGGCATACTATAAGACAACAGACTATAGACTATAGACTATTGCGAAATTTTTAATATTTTGGTAGGATTTCAATCTGGTCGTTGCGGGTTTTCTAGTTGGGAAGCGTCAAACCTATCCGCTCCATTCAACTCTCACTGCCAGTATTCTCAACTATTTATTGCCTTTTGTCTACAAGAATCTTTCCCAAGTTTATTCAATAGAGAATTTGGTCCAATATTTTTTTTAACTGCCACCTTTTCCTATATTACTTTACAATGAAAAAATTCACTTAAACTGGGATGAAAAGAGTATTGAAATCAGTGAACTTATAATTTCAAGAAATACCACTTGTATACCAACATTATCATACAATCAAAAATATTAACATAAAGACAAATATGCCCACATGAAATATAAGAAAATTCGACCAAACGTGCATTTTCTAAGTTGCAAGTATTATTCAATTGCAATCGTAACACTTACCACAAATGATAAGCAAAGATTTCGCAACATTTGGTAATAGACCGAGAGACAGACAGACAGAAAGCAGAAATAGTAAGACGGTAACAAACATATGATAGGCAAAGCCAGTTTACAAAGCAACAACAACCAGTTGGTAAAATAAGAAAAGCAAGACCCAATCGAAACGGAGTCAAATGAAAGTGAGAGTGAATAAGAAAGCGGAAATTTTTAGCTGGCTGGTGAACACGAAGTTTGAATTGAAGTTGAAACCAAAGCTGAAGCTGAAGTTAAAGCTGAAACTGCAGCAGACAGAAGAGTTAAACGGGAAAAGAAAATATGTATATAAAAAAGTTGTTAGCCGAGAGCTGCTCTAGAGGTGGGCAAGAAAAAGCGCCAGTTGAAGGAATGAGTAAGTGGATGAAAATAATGCATTAACGGATATATAGGCAGTAAATGCGTCTTAAAACGTTGGCTATACACACCAAAAGATTTGCATCACAGATAATGCATTCACAAAACACAAATTATAAGCTTGCCGAGAGAAACATGTAGACGTAGCAGAGAAAAAATGCTGAGCGTCAAAAATAAAATGCGAAGATGAATTTAAGGCAAGAAAGCCAAAGAAAACTCAATAGAAAATGTGTACACCAGGAAAGCGGAAAAAGCTTTCTGTGAGCTTTAAGCCAACAAAAGCCGAAAGCTTTTACTCAACAGTCGATAAGCGTTAGTATAAGATTCGACTGCATATTACTTCAGTAATCACTCAAATGGCAAAGCGTACTAGTGTTATAGGTCACGCATGCTCCGAGCTAAGCGCTCCAACTGAGCGCGCACTCTCGCCTTATGAAAACCCAGAAGAAGCAAAGCGCGCAAAGTAAACAAAACACGCACGCACACACACATACGCAACAGATGGCAGTGATAAAAATCAGGCAATGTATAAACCAGAAAAAATTTCACTTTCATTCTCCATTTTATTTCGTTGTTTTCTTTTGTTGTTGCAGTTGTTGTTATTTGCTGTAATTTTTTCAACACTCCACATGGCAATGTTTCGTCATTTTTCAGCTGAAAGTCAGCCAAAGTCAGATTTTACAATGGCCTATTGTGCCTCATGGCCCCCCATATATACAATACATACATATATATATATCATATGTATATGTTATATATTACACTTTTTCTCATATGCTTATTTGCTGAATTTATCATTTTCGCTTGCATGCTTTCTGGTTTTCCTTGTTTTGGTCAATTGCTTTCTGCCAGTGCATGTGTGCGCATGTTTGTAAATATGTATGTATGCGTGTATGTTTGTATGCATACATGCCATATGCACAGTCATTTGGCTTTTATTACCAACCCACAGCGAGCCCACTCCACTCCACGCCAAACGAAATTTGTATTTATTTTTTGTTATTGCTGTTGCTTTTGTTGTCGTACTTTACGATGTAACTTTTGAATACGGAAATGATTTTATACAGCGCGCTGTTGCCGCCTGACTTTTAGACTCACATGTGAAGTGTCGATTTGCAGCGTCGCTTGTACGTGTCTGGGTGGATATGCGCCGCGCGCATGCTTTGTTATTGGCTGTATGGCTGCGCATGCGCTTTTACACTGTTCGTGGCGCTGTTGTCTCTCAACTGCTGTGTGTGAATTTTCATTTACTTTTTCTTGTTTATTTCTGCATGTTTGCATTTCTTGCATTTTTGCCTTGTAAACGCATCGTTTGTATTTTGTTTTTACCCCTGCGTTTGCCTTATTTTGCTTAGTGCCAATTCGCATTTCTGTTAATGTCTTGATTTTTGCATTAGCGTTAATTTAATGTGGCTATTTGCCATCTTTTATTGAATTATTAACCTACTTCAATCAACGTATTCGATTTATTTTATATCCAGCGGCTAATCAATTATGATGCGTATTTGAAGTGCCATATCGGTCAGTTAGTAAATAAAAATTTATCCGCATTTAATATCCGAATGGATTTAGAAATAAAATTTTTTCACGGGTTTTAAATAAAATTATTTATGTAGTAAAGATGATCTATATTACAATACAAGAAATTTTACACTCAAAGTTGCTAATTTTTTTTATGAAAAGAATTAAAATTTAGGAAATAAAAATAGAAAATTAAATTTTTTTTATAAGCTTGGCATAAAATTTTTTTTATTTTAAAATCAGGTATTTTGGATTTATTTTTTTTTAATTCGGTTTTTGGTTTACAAATTTTAGTTTTAAATTTGTAATCGGTATTATTTATAAAGTTTTTTTTTTTAATTTTCAATCCGTTATTTGAATAAGAGGTTTTAAAATTATTTTTAATACTGATTTTTAGGTTTGCAAATTTAAATAAAAAATTACTTTAAATGTAAGTTCAATTGTTTTTCTAATGCATTATTTGCATACTGCTACGTTGCCACTCTATTGGCAACTCTTATTCATTCAAAAACACTATTTTCAGATATATGTTATTTATATACTACACTAATAAAAGGTGATGCTAGTTATTTCATATAAAGTGGCATCGGTCTTCTTATCTAAGGACCTTCTTTGCAGAGCTCGTGCCCTTAAACTCTAAGAAATCAAATGATATCAAAAAATTCAGGTTTTTCTTTTCTTACATACTTTACCCATTTCAATCACACAATGAGGGACTGAATTTCCAATTTAGAGAACTACGTCTTTCCCACTATAGTCTGGCATACGCACCGGAGTGAACTCAGGTTTTCAACAGTCAAAGAGGATTTAACAGTCTTGGCAGCATTTCTCAAATTTATTGGGAAACTTATCAAAAGATTGGCGATACAAGTCCAGTTTCTTCGAAAACTAATCGATCACATACACATAATGTGGAACTCTCAAAAGGATCCTTTCTTAACTTTCACTCGTAATTGGCACAACGTTCTGATTTTTTTTTTAATTTTTCACATTATACAATTTAAGTGACATAGATATAGAATTCTTTATAGAGTCGTTGAAATGCGTCTGAAAAATGTTTTTAAGCTTCACCACCTAAGATCTCAAGGGAAAAAACACTAAGTCTCATAAGAAATGCTTACAAAATGACTATTGAATTTGGAAATCCAAATTTATGAAGACTTGCGAATAGTTAGATATTTGTATAGAAAGAGTAGGTATACATTTGAAGAGAAGGAGTATGTATAGTTTACATCGTACCCAAAGGACGCGTCACATTTATAAAAAAGTTGATACAAATTTAGAGTAAACTATTTAATTTCAAGTATCTGGGCCGAAAACAGGCAGTATTATAAAAACGTGATTGTCTAAATATAATTGTAATAAATACTAGAAACAAAATATACACAAGAGCTCATACTATTTTTAACACTAGCCAAGTGTTAAATAGATAAACTATCAGAAAAAAATGTTAAGTCAATGTAAGACGTCAAAATCTATTAACTAAAATCAGTCACTTAGTTGTTAAATCTTCAAAAACTTAGAAGTGTCATCAAATCATTAGACAATTGACAACGAGCTGGTAAGACATAGTATCACAGACAGTTAATACAACCTAAAATAAATAACGTTATACACCGTTAAGCACTACTTGTGCCGAGCTGTTTAAGAGGATATTATACTAATAAGCAAACACTTAAGTGCAAAGCACCAGTTATACGTAGACATCATCAGACTGATTAAGTGCACGTTTTTACAATTTATTTATATATATTGTAAATACAATAATATTTAAGGTGTGAAATTGCACACTTTCCAATTCATATTACCACATAAAATACTTGATTAATTTGTATTGAATAAAATTTGTAGCATGCTATATACTTGTAATTAACACTGGCAACTATTTTTTTGCATTGCAGGCAAATCCTCATCGAATAGCAAAGAAGTTATCTGCGGCGATGACAAATACAAAGAAGAGGGTGATCTCTGGAATGTGGAGGCACAAACCGCATTCCTCGGACCGAATTTGTGGGACAAAGCTCTGCCGTACGATGCCGATCTTAAGGTAACACAAGTTAGTATCATTTCTGCTGCGTAGTGAAGCGTGCTTTACATTTACATACACATACGTATCTACATAAATGAATGTCTCATTTCAAATGCTTATTTTCGTACAACACACAAATGTCACAACAAAAAGTTTTATTTAAACAAAAATCTTAAAAAATTATTGAAAAATATTTTTAAAAATATTTTGAAAAAGTTTAGAAAACAATTTGGAAAAAATTTTAAAATTGTTTAATAAACAAAAAAATTTTTTCAAATTTTGAAAGTTAATTAGAAACTTTTTGTAAACATTAAACCAAAAAAACTTCACAATAATTTGAAAATTTTTTAAGAAAATATAAAAAATATCAAACAATTTTGTTTAAATATTAAAATTGTTTAAAAAAATGTTGTTAAATTATTTTTAAAACAAACTTGTAAAAAATTAAAAAAAAAAAATTTTAAAAAGTTTTGAAAAATTATGTTAGAACATTTAATTAAATATCGAAAAAACTTAAAAAAATTTAAAATAGTTTTAAAAAGTTTTGAAAATATATTTTAAATCGTCTTATCGAAGATCTTTTTAAAAAAATTTAAAAACAATGTTGAAAATATTTTTAAAAAATTTAAAAAAATTGATTAGAGGCGGTCAGTTAACGAGCAGCGGCTTGATACTGCCTTGACAGTACTTGCCAATCTTACATACACACACACACAAGAAACTACACAACGTACCTTTTCATAATTCATGAGCTTTCAAGCTTTCGTAGTGCAAATCGCTTTCTATATAAATTGAAATTTACATGAAGTAAATAAAATAATTCAACGAAGAATGCAAAAAAGTAGAACAAATACGCATACAGCATACCCACTTACAATACATACACACACATAATGCAACGTGAGTGTTATTTGTGCGTGAAAAATGCCGGTATATGTATGTATGTGCGTGTGTAGTATATTAAAATTGTATATGTTTATTTGTGCGATTTAATTGCATTCAATTTTTAGCTTGTTTAATGCAGTGCTAGAAATTTAATACTTAATTATTATCTCAGAGATTACTTGATTTTAAAAATGGAAAACACGTGCAAGTTAAATGTGAGACACTACTGACGCCAAATAGTTGTTGTGGGATTGAATTTTTTTTTGTTATATTATGATAGTAGTTCGGCGATTACGCTGATAATAGCGGATTTACATGTCATTTATAAGTGCTAGGACTTTGATTCGTATAGTTATGGAAAATTCTTAACCCAGAACTTGAATTACTCATAGCTGTACAGGCAGCTCTTCGAATCTTATACCTACCGAGTTTCAATAAATAGCGACTGTCACGTGTGACTATCGCTCAACGAACGAATAAGATCAACCTCATCTATTCAACGTGAAAAATTATCTGGTTGTATTTTTAAAACAAAGCCCCTCTGAAGCAGCTACTTTTTGAATTCTCTAAACGGGAAATGCAAAAGCTCAGTAATAAATAATAATGTTTTGAGTGAAAGCTCTATGATTTCTCCAAAAAAAATAATGTGCCTACTTAAGCTAAAACTCAATCTAGATACTTTTACTTTGTAACTATTTTAGGTTTCAAATTACACCTTTTGAGCTTTAATATTCCACACAGCCAAAAGTTTTGGGTATTTAGAAAAAATGGAGCTCATTTGAAAGCACCAATTTGTGCGCTTAACTCTAGAACTCGTAATTAAGCTCGACATATATACTATAGCAAAACATTTTCATTCCTATATGAGAAATATTTATCATACGTCTTACAGTCACCGAAATAAACCTTTGCCTATTTTATATCCATATTAACACTGCTTTTTCGAACTCTTTAACCCCTTTTAAGTCCAGCGATTATATGGCGAGCACTTCCGTTATTTAAATAAATTCGAAACTCTCAGCAAGATAACTTTTATTAGATTCATCAAAAGCCTACTCAATAATTTTAAATACGGTGCAGATAGTTAATAATACAATTGAAGAGCGTTGCCAGCTGCTTAAAAAGTTTAAGTAAAAGAATTATATTAAAAATAAATTTTCAAATATTGGTATCGAGCAAGATACAATAGATCTTAAACTTATTTTGCAAATATATTTTGTCGGAGTTGCCACCTGTTTAAAATTTTATGTAAGACAATTATAATAAAAAGAACAGCAGAGAGTTCTAAAATTGTTGTTAAAAATATATCAGCAGGGCTGCCACCTATTTTAAAATTTTATTTAAATGAATTAAAAAGAGTTATGTGTAACAAACTGAAGGTTTCATTCGACAAGGCTTATAAAGTAGAACTTAAAGCAACCACTTAGCCTTAGTTTGATAAATTTGTTTTTTTTTTAAATTTTTGCATAATTATACCCTAAACAGGATATATTAAGTTTGCCACGATGTTTGTAACACCCAAAAGAAAACATCAGAGACCCTATAAAGTATATATAACAGCTCAGCATTAGGATCTAAGTCGATTTAGACATGTCCGTCTGTATATGTACGAACTAGTCTCTCAGTTTTTGAGATATCGCACTGAAATTTTTAACCCGTCTTTTTCTCACCAAGAAGCTCCCCATTTTTCGGAACTGACCATAGCATATTGCTGCGATACAAACTGAACGAACGGAAGAAAATACTTGTAGGGAAAACTTTTTCATTTAATTGATATCTTTAAGAAATTGGGCATGGATTATTGCCTAAGGCAATGATGCAATCTTTGAAGAGATTGTTTAGATCGAGTCACTATAGCATATAGCTGCCTTGTAAGGGATCTTTTGTATTTGTGCAGGGTATTATAGTTTCGGTGTAACCGAATTTAACGTGTTTTCTTGTTTTTTTTTAACAACTTACATTTTTAGAAACAAATTATATGTGTGTTCTTTTGTTAACGCAGAAAATGTGTGTTATACGAAAATTAATGAATCCAAACTATTTTGAATAATTTCGAAAAATTTGTTGCTGGTTTTATTTTATTATATTTTATATAAAATATAAAAGAAAGTTCATTTCCAATAAAAACTAATAATAATTTGCTTTTGTTTATTTCTCGCTTGCAACAAATGTGACTACATACATATATACATATATATAAATAAATGTTCCACAACAAACAGTATGCAGATTTGGATGAATTCTTGTCGGAGAACAATATACCTGATGGCTTGCCCGGTACCCATTTGGGACACTCAAGTGGTTTGGGGCATCGATCAGATTCGCTGGGCCATGCAGCTGGTCTGGGGCTGGGTCTCGGCCATATAACGACGAAGCGTGAACGTTCCCCATCGCCATCGGATTGTATAAGTCCGGAAACATTGAATCCACCATCGCCGGCTGAGTCAAGTGAGTAACGAAATGCAACGTAGTTTTGAAAAAATTTCTTCTTATTTTTTATGATTGATTACCCTCTCCTTTGTTGCTAGCGTTGATGTTTTACTATAGCTTGACATTTTTTAAGTAATCCCACCTTGAAATCATTTTCAATGTTGTACCTAATTGTGTAAATAAATAGACAACTTTTTGTAAAATAATAATAAGTTTTGAATATATTTTATGGGTTTCAAGTAAAAGACAAAGAAAACGTTAGAGAAAAGTAGAGAAAAGTGACAACTAATCTCTAATTATACATATTGTATTCAATCGCGGGATAAGTTATAGGAAGACGGTTAAGAAACAAAAAATACACCTTCATTCGTATAAAGTAATTCGTAACTTTATTAATACCTCAAATTTCAATCGTGAAACTAAATATTGTGTCATACAGTATCCTCATTGAATATCAGACCTACTGTTGAAAGTATGTTCTAAACAAAATCGTAGTGGTCCAGTTGTAACCAATATATTGTCTACCGCCACCCTAAATTCTGCTTGCAATAATTTCGTTTTGTCATTTCTCTTAACTTAGTTTACAACGAACAGTTTGTAAAGCATTGTTAATCTTGAAGTATTTGACATTTCAGGTTTCTCCTTTGCATCGTCGGGGCGGGATTTCGATCCGCGCACCAGAGCATTCTCCGATGAAGAGCTTAAACCGCAACCGATGATCAAGAAATCACGCAAACAGTTTGTGCCCGACGAACTGAAGGACGATAAATATTGGGCACGTCGCCGGAAGAACAACATTGCCGCCAAGCGATCACGTGACGCACGCCGCCAAAAGGAGAACCAAATAGCGATGCGTGCCAGATATCTGGAAAAAGAAGTGAGTGCTAATCAAATATTTGTTTATAAATTTATAACTGATTCATTGTTGTTGTTTCTTATATTTAAGAATTCGACATTACATCAAGAAGTGGAACAGTTGAAACAGGAAAATATGGACTTGCGTGCGCGTCTCTCAAAATTCCAAGATGTGTAATGTTAAGAAGTACCACCTCTCCCCAAAACAAAAACTTATTTAATATATATATACATAAATGTAAATGTATATATAAATGTGTATATCACCTCCAAAAACCACAACCACCAATCTAAAATGCAACCAAGCAAGGCAACAATATATGTATAATATAAGAAAAATTAAATAACCGTTAACCATAAAGGCGGCAAAGAAACTGGAAATGGTTAAAACATGAACCGATATGCAGCACACACAGCGTATAGCCTCATGCTACACACATACTTTCACACACAAACATATACAAACACACACACGCAATTGCCTATCTGTATCAGCGGTACATTAACATAAATATAAATAATATATATGTATGTATATATAAATAGTATACAAAAACAAAAACATACAGCTTGTAATTGAGGAGCATAGAAATGATAACGGTACATAGAAATTATGTTAAAGTGGTTTTTAATTAAATTTATAGTTTGTGCGAAAAATGAACACACAAAGAATAAGAAAAATTCAACACTAAAATAGAAAGAATGTAACAGAAAGCAGGCAACAACAACTAACTCCCACAAACTGCAACAAAAGATGTGTGCAAAGAACAAAGAATAAAAGTAAAAAGCAAAAGAAGCAGAAAAATCAGAAACATTTACAAAATTAAATATAAAAATACAAAATTCAGCTCCTACCATAATTTTAAAGAAGAAAGAAAGAAAAAATAAGAGAAAAAACCGAAATACAAAAACCAAAATCGTCTAAAGTCTGGCTAAAATTAAACTAACTTATTATTGAAATAAAGCGAAGAGAAGAGCAAATGTGAGGAGGCTAGTTGTGGAGGTCGCGCCAGAGTTACTTGCAAAGCGTGGGATATTTGTAGGAATGCAACCATAAAAAACAGCAACAAAAACAACACTAAATAGTAACGGCGAAACTAAAAATCGGCAAGAAACATGATAAAACATTAAACTTCTTAAATGAAACAACAAAAAAAAACAAGACCACAACAACTATTACAACAAACACAATGAAAATAAACATATGTATGTATGTATATTAGATAAGTAATAATTTATAAACAAAAGCAGACGTATACATGCAATCGGCGCATACAATAAAACAACTACAAAGATATATGGTACATAGATGTATGTGCTGCATATTAACAATTACAACAACAAACAAACATTATTTTAAAATTATTATTAAAATTAAAGCAAAAGGAAATCAAGAAAGTCAGACAAAAAACAAACTGCTTACAAATATTTAGACTAAATTAATATAAATAATTAGAAAATAGTTGCATAAAGTTATAAATATAAATAAAAGTTTATAAATAAATAAAACAAAAACAAAACATTAAGAAGCACTATGTGAAATTTAGAAATAATTTTAAAAATAATGGTCAAAGTTAGAAAAAAAATGCATTGCTTATATACACAAAATTTCACATACGCATATAAACACCCATACATATATACATACAGCCAGCTGAGCAGAAATGCTCTTTTCTTACGCAAAACGCTGCAAATGTACAGACAGTTGCGAAATGTCGCCAGCAATGTGAACTAGAAAGGTGCGCATCATGTTGCAGCAACATATCTGTTGTATGGAGTGGAAAGTAATTTTCTAATATTGTTGCGAAAATAAGTTTAAATATAAGCCAAAAGCTTAGCAACATACATATATGCCATTTGTAATGTTGCAGCAACATCAATATGACAATAAACGTTGCCGCAACATACGTTGTGAACACCAAAATGCAGCGTAAATATCGTACGTGATTTTCTTATGTTGGGTGGAAATTTCATAAAGATGTTCTTGCAACATTTTTACTGTGCGTTGTAGCAAACTTTCAGTGGCGCGAATATGCATGCAACTATCATAACGGCAAACAACAGGTAGTGGCAAGTATTGCTACAACACGTTTTTCTGTAGAGAAATTTAATTTTCTATTGTTCATTGCTATGTTTATGTAACATTGCTAAACAACATATGCTGCGAATAAAAATTTTGCGGCAACATATGCAGTCTTGCGTCCAAATTATCTTCAGACGTTTTTCTATCGTTGTTCATTGCTAAACTTTCTTAACATGTTTCAGCAACATATGTTGCGGTTAAAAATATTGCAGCAACATATGTAATTCTTCCCAAATCATGCTTCCTTACTAAAAGTATCCATCTAAACTAGCTGGTATTATATATATCACAGGCCAGAACAAAAATTTTAATATAACAGTTCAGCAAAAGCTAAAAATCTAGTATTTTGCAAATAACGGCTTTTACTTCTATAAACACACCAAATTGTCAAAAATTCATTTGTGATTTAAATCAATATCGCCATGTAAACGAGCCTTTATTCTTCGTTTACTACCGTTCAATATGTTGTTGCTCACGAATTGCGTTCGCTCTGACTTCGACATTGTTGCTGGCAACATTTCTGTGTCTCTAACAAACTGCAATCCCTGCTGGAAATACACACATTTAGGGGACTCACTATAATTACCACTGCGAGGCAAGGAAATTAAAAAGCGCAATAATACTGACTTAAAAGGCTTCAACAAAAAATAAAATTAAAATATAAAAATAAATTTAAAACTGAAATTAAGTAAAGCAGCAAAATTATCATTAGTGACTTAAAAGGTAGAAAATAAAACGAAAAAAGCTGAATGACATAAAGCAACCTAAAACAATACGGAAATTGTGTACCTAAGTTTATAATTAAAAGTACACAAATAAGAGAACATTAACTTGCATTGCTTATATTAAAATAGCAAAAAAAAAAATTTGGCTATCAGCAAACACATGAGTTGTTTTAAATAATTTCGTTCATTAAATTTATAAATATACAAACATACTTGTCTATGCTAAATTCTGCTAGATTTCAAAATTGCATAAAAGCTTTGTGGCAAGGTATCGAATTCGCAGACAAACAACCTTTTGAAATAAAATTATTACCAGTACAGTGCTGTGACATGTCAAAATATATAATAGATTTAATAATTCTCTGACTACATTTATAGACTTCAAACATTTTAAAAAATATGAACATGTGAAAAAGTGAACTGAAAGTTCAAAAAAAATAGAAATACTAACAAAATGTGAAAATTTTATTCAAAACTCGAAAATCAGAAATTCTCCTTCTAAATGTGTACAAAAAAGTTGAAAAACAACTTTCCGAAGTTCGTTAACAAAAAAGTTACATTTGACTTTTACATCTGTCACTCGATTTAAACTAATTGAGACTGACTCTTCACAGACTTGACTTGTTTTAAGCTGAAAGTTGCGCAAAAACAAAAAATCATATAAAATTGTAGCGACTAATGAGAGATCTACCCAGATTTTGCTATAGTGTTCATTAGTACCGTGTCCAGTTTCAGAATTTGTTGTCACGAAAGTTGCTTGTGTGCATTATGTAGTTCTAAATATAACTAATTAGACACTCAGAAAATGAATTCCACCGTCAAACGGTGAAAAATTTACAAACTTTTCAATAAAAATGCTAGCTTGTGTTTGAAATATTTTTTTTCAATAAAATATATATATATTTTTTTAAATTAAAATCGCTTTTCCTCCCTCCACCTTATCAATTAGTGCTTCCGTTAAAAGTTTTATTGCCAATTATCCCTTTACAATTATCGTATAGTTAAAGTTGACTTATAGTGTGTAGTAACCGTTATGTTAAAATATTACATATGAAATGTGTGTAATATGTTGAAATTAGATTGAAATGTATTTTTTGTGAGTGTATGAACATAAAAGCATATAAATAAATTTTAATTGTTTTTTATAAAGTTATATATTTATATGCGGTAGTAAAACTCTTCTTTAGTAGACATTTTTTTTTTATGTTTGTTACAACTGGTTAACAATTGTTTATAATAAATAATTTAGTAGTTTGACACATAACTTGTTAATACTAAACTCAAGAATACAATAGTTTATAATTATAATGAGTTGATTGCAGATGCTGTAAAATACAATAAATGAATATATAGGGTGTTTAGTAGTTCATCTTTCCTTAAAGCAACAATAAAGCATAATTCACAGTTTGTACCTTTGAAGCGCCTTTAAAGAATAATAATGCAAAATGCAGATAATATTTGTACACTTTTTTTCTATAAAATCATTGCGGACTATTTTAAGTTCTTATTTTTAGAATACAACTTAAAGTTAGCAAGTTGAGCTTTTTGATATTTGTTTTATAAAATTTGTAAAAATTATAAATAAAAAATTTTGGTAGAAATGATTTATGCAATAAAAGTTTTACATATCTATTTTACTAAAATTAGGCAACTCTGTAAATTTTTAAAAAACAAAATATCAGATTTAAATTATTTTCTACAAAATTTATAATATTTTCAATATTGTGATATTATACCACAGGGTGTGTTTTTGTTTAAGCCCTATCCAAAGCTTTTCGAATAAAAAAACTTACGACGACATTCAGTCAAGTGGTTACGCAATTTTTTGGTACATTTTACGATTTTTTTAGAAATTTCAAAATTTTTTTCCTGTTACAAAAATTGTTGTTATTTTAATTTCAAAAAAGTCTACAAAATGTTTTCAGCGCTGTTAAGCACATTTTTCAGACATTTTACAATTTACCGATTTTATTCCAAACAAAATAATGTTCAAGTAATGTCAATTAAAAATATAATACACACCCTGTATATACACAATTCACACCATGTATTTAGCTGATACTAACAGTTAAATATTAATTTTTATAAATCACAATTTTACGGCCTCAAAATTATAATTTTTATGTTGAAATGGAAATAATTAAAAAAAATAATTAAAATAATTTATAATCAATAAAATTTAAAAAAAGTGATAAAAATTAATGCATAAAAAATAAAAATTATTAAACTAAAATAACTAATATAAAATTAAATGAATATTATAGAATTACTTTATATAAAAAAATGTAAAAGAAATAGATAAGTTATAAAAACAACCAAATAAACTAAAATAAGAGAAAAGAAAAGAAAATAAAATAAACTAACTTAAATTAAAATGCAATAAAATAAAATAAAAAAATGAAGAAAAATTGAAAACAAAATAAAATAAGAAAAAATAAATAAAATTAAACTAACTTAAAAAACTTAAATCAAATAAGTAAATAAAATAAAATTAAAAATTAAATAATAAATAAAAATTAAATTAAATTAAAGAATAAAATTAATCAAATAAAAAACAGTAAGATAAAAAAATAATAATTAAAAAATTTAAATTCAATAAGTAATATTAAATAAATAGAATTAAAATTAGAAAAATAAAATAAACTTAACTTAAATTAAAATCATAAATCAAATGAGTAAAATAGAAATCAATAAAATGAAAATTTATAAAGAAATAATTTATTAAAAAAATATTATAAAAATAAAAAAAACTAAATAAATTCAAATAAAATTTATTAAAAAATTTAATGCAAAATAATGTATAAACTGGAAAATCAAGTAAAAATATAATAATAGATAAATAAAACGCTCGTAAACTCAGAACAAAAATTTAAAGTTTTTTAACAAACACAAAACATATATTCATATATATTTCCAAATTATTTAATTTCATAAAAAACTATTATTGCGCGTTTTAAATTTTATAATATTTTTTTAGCTTTGTGAGACAAAACTTTAACAGACATTTAATCTGACTCAAAATCTGTTGTATATAACAATAACTTTCCATAGACCTACGTTCATATATGGATATATGCAAAATTTTTTGGGTATATTCATATAAATAGTTCAGCGTCTGAACATTTTCAATTCACATAACATGTCAACACAAAACTCTAAAAAAAACTCAACAACACACTTTTTCCCAGTTCAACTAACGTCGACTCTCAAAAATACTTTAAAACTTACCTCTCAAAATGTGGTATAAAATAATTGTGCATTATGATTACGTGAGTGACGTTGATTTCAAAATGCAAATATTTCAAAGCTGTTTTTTAGCTAACCATTAGTAGTGTAGTTAATTTTACTTTACATATTTTTTTGTAATAAAATACTGATTTCATTATTTGTAAATACGATTTACAAAACATATTAATGTTTAACATATTTTTTAATATTATTAAAGCAAACATTTGTTGGTGTAGTAAATATATGAATTTTAGTTGTATAGTATGCCTACCTACCTTACTATTTTTACTACATACATACATACATACATATTATTACAATAAATATAAATAATTTTATTTTAGTCCCATTTCACAGTAAAAAAAAAATATATAAAAAAATACAACAAAATTTTACGCTAAATTTAAATATATATAAGTTTGTTTGCTTAAGTTTTAAATGAATTCGGATATTCTTGATAAACTAAAAGTTATTTTCCTTGTTTTATTTTATATTTGTGCGCATGCGAAACAATATTTTAAATATAACCAAAAAAAAACATAAAACTTATAATGAGTAATGCAGCAAATTAAAACATGTTATACATTTTTTTTTAGTTTATAAGTTAATTACTGTAAAAATATTCGATTATTTATTTTATAGAAAATTTGTAAAATAGTGTTTTATTAATATTATTATTTACAAAGGTTTGCATTGTACTAAAAACAAAAAATTACACAAAAAAAAATATAATAATTATATGTATATACAAACAGGTTAGAACAGTTAACGCTTTCTGTTGCCCACAAAATGTAAGAAAAAGATGAAATACATTTGAAAGAAATAAAAGCACTTTTCATTGAGTATAAACTACATATATTTTGTTGTTATTATTTTTAGTTACTTAAAAGTTAGAATTTTACTTTTAGTAGCCGCGAATTAATATTGAAATATAATTCTTTAACTTTTAAACTAAATTTTACTTTTAGTAAAACCGGTTCTACTACAAAATACGTAAATCTTATTAACCCACCCAATTCGAGCCAAAAAAAATTAAGTAATTAAAATTCTCTATAAAAATTAGACTAAAAAAATTTCAAAAAGTATACATACACTACATTAATGATCTCAAAAATATATATACAAATAAATAAGGAAAGAAAGGTTGACTTAAATAAGTGAGTAATTAAAAAATTTAAATAAAAAATAAAACATGAAATATAAATAAAATAAAGCGCAACTAAAATTTACAAAGAAAAAAATTATTATTAAAAATTAAAAAAAAAAATAAATTTTAAATATGTACAATACTAAAGACCTATTACTAAGCAATGTTTAAAAAACAGCCGACTAGTTTCTGCAACCCAAAGTATCCTCACTACACCGCTAATAGACCACCTAGTAAACTAACTTTCTACACACACACACACACACACACACATTCACCTAAAAAATAAGCCATATTTAATGAAAAATAAGCACCTACCGCCGCCTATTGACGTCTGAGCTTACTCGCGTAAATATATTGGCTTGTTAATTTTAAGAGTGAAAATAATAAGAACTAATAGTTAAATAAATTAGTAAGATAAAAATTTAAATTAAAAGATTTCACTAGCGAAAACTTCAATTGCCGAAAAAATACTAAAAGGGTTCATGCTTAATATTTTTTAATATCCACCTCTATTTTTTATTTACAAATATCATTTACCATAAATACAGATTGCCAAGAGTTTTTTGTATAACATATAACATAATAGAAATCTGAACGACATAGGAAACGGTTTCTTAATAGGACTTTTTCCAAAATGTATCTTGAACTTGCCGAATACATTTCAAAATAAATTCTGAATAATGAGCTGCTTATTAACGCTTTAATTTACTATTATACTAAGTAATATTTATAAATTATTTTTTACACTGCCCTTAAATATTGCCTTACACATACACAGTAACTGTTCCACAAGTTCATTTAATGCGTTATCACCTGATTGTGGTGTGAAATTAGAAAAATATCAAGTTTTTCACATTTCGATAGGTTATACCTTTGAAAATAACATACTACAATATTAAATAGTTTTGGAATTAGAGGCTTTTAAAGTGTTGTCACTCAGTTTAT
Source organism: Bactrocera oleae (assembly GCF_042242935.1). Classification (NCBI taxonomy): domain Eukaryota; kingdom Metazoa; phylum Arthropoda; class Insecta; order Diptera; family Tephritidae; genus Bactrocera; species Bactrocera oleae. The sequence goes on along the minus strand of NC_091540.1, from coordinate 52,482,539 downwards.
TTTTAAAGGCGTGTGTCTTAAAACTACATTTCTCAAATTTGCTTGAGTGATTATTCGGAGATGAATGATCCGATCATCCATACAATGATTTATTAACTTTTTGATCTGAACAGAAGCCGAATTTGGGCAGGCCAAAAACGACAAATATTTTGGGTAACTACGACTAAAGTCATTATCATTAGTTATTAGAAGAGTTTTTAGGTTTCATTTACGGAGAACGCTGCAGCAGTGGAGAACTATTTTTCTATGTAATTCTTCACGTTCTTACAGTTTTCCTCGTATTGAAGCATGTCAGTTACAATGTTGTCCGAATTTAGGACTTTCCTAGTTAATGTAGACACTGCCTTAAATATCCATAACCGGATAACATCTGTGTAGTATAATAATCCAACTCGCCATGTTCCTTGTAGGACCTTTCCTTCATATTTTTTATAAGCATAGCCGTCCATCTACTTGTTCAAGTTTGCCATCGTTCCTTCTTTATTTTCTCTCTTGGGATGATAACATTTGTTTATTTTTACTTCAACGTCCTTCATTATTTTTTTTAGTTTTAAGATTTACCAATATTAATATATTGTATTAATCACAATTACTTTTTTCCGGTCTTCAGCTATTAACATATTCGGTCTTCTATTTCAGAAGTTGAAAATCTACATTAATTTACCAGCCCGTTATATGATTACAATACTTAACAAAAAATTTTTTTTACTGAAATTTTTTGCGTTAAAATTTAAATATCATATTTGAAGGTCGCTAAAAATTATATTAATACTTCTTACAATTTGCTGGTTCAAAATTCAGTAACATCGCTTTCATAGAAAAAAATCTGTCTCTTCATGGTATTGTATAAATAAATTCACTAAATTTGATAAAAATGTAATTATCGTTAACTTTAAAGAGCTGTCTCTAGATCAGAATGATCGCACAGATTAAATGATTGTGGAACCCTGGCTCGTGTAACTTAACACACAAATTAAAACCTTTTCCATTTTTGCACAAATTCTTTACTAACAAAACAAGTACTGACCTTGACCGATATTAGGCTAAGCCTAAAAGTATGCAATATATTTTTAAAATTGGTCAAACAAACATACAGCACATAGGGTACCTCATAGTTTTCATTATATAGTACTTCTTTATTAGTTGGTTGTTGCTTTACTCTTTTTAAAATTTTTGCATGACTAAAAAAGGTAACAGCATGGCTCTTTATAGATTTATAAGTTATATTTTAATATTGCAGTTCTGTTGTATTGATATATATAAGTTTAAAACTACGAATACCGCTCTGGATATTCCTATTGAAAATTTTTATCAAAATTTATTATTAATTAACTCCATTAATAATATTTTCGTCGAATTTTTCGCAGTTATGTGGACAATGGTTTTTTAAGTTCCCAACAACAACACAGTATTAGCAAATTAGTAGTTACTAAAAATTAGTTATAGTCAATGAAGAAAACAACGAGTGAAAACAAAAGTATATAATGCAGAATTTACTTACATAGATTTTATTTGATTAGACAAAAAATTGAATTTAAGTAACATTTATTACGATGAATATGTATTGAAATGATAATGTTCCATTAAAGCAAAGTAGTAGACTATATTAGAAAATAGCAACAATAACATTGAAGATAATTAAAGTTTGTAGTATACATAATTTTAAAGAAATTTACCATTAAACAAGAAAATACTTACATATACATATAAGTAGTTATAGAAGTTGAATTTTTTTAATGATATTACGGCATATACATACATATAACGGTATATATCAGAAGTTAGTGCTAAGATTTTGTGCAAATGGCAAAAAATCTGCGTTCGAAAGTAGAAAACACTGGGTAAATAAATAAAAAAGAGGTTAATAAGTAGCAAAGCAGTTGTAGAAGAGAGGTGAGAAGCGTGTGGAGAAATAAGCGATCTTTGTAGTTGCTTTTGATTTAGAGAATAAAATACAATATACAAACATATATTATAAAAAGTGCATGCATTATTTTGTAGAACAATACATTTGATTATCATAGAGGTTTAACATTTTTCGAGAGACACAAAGAGAGGGAGTGATGAAATCTTTAATAAACTACGAAAAGGTGTAAAGACTGGGCAAAACAGTTTGGGTTTAATGCTTGTTAAAAAGGGCAGATTAGAGGAGAAAAGAGTGTTGGGAAAAGCGCTGAAAGAAAAAGAGTAATAGAAGGAGAAAGCAAGCGAAACAGAAGATTTAAGCAACGAACGCGCTGCGTGCAAAAAGCAGAGTATAGCGAAAACTATTAATAATGTGTAAACCAATGGACTGAATAGATAAAAGAGAAGTGTGGTGAAAATTCTTTGTGCTGAGTGTTGTATTGTAAGCTGTGGTGAATATATGTAAACAGCTGATGTGATGTATGACTATCACATACAGAGTTGCATGGACAGGCAGGCGGTTAAAATTTATATGGTTGAGTATGCGGGAAGTTTAGATACAAAACATATTGAATACATACATACAAGTTATACATATTGCTATATTATATACAAACAAATAAATATATATCTAAAACTATATATATAAATCCATGTATATATATATATATATATATACATATATACATATATGTATATTATGGTCAACAATTAATATGTACTTTAAAAGTAATGCGAATAAAGTAAAATAAAGTAAACAACAAAGAGTAAATAATAATACAGTAATAATAAAAACAAAGCGTTGTTAAATTTTAAAATAGCAAAAGTGAACAAAAAAATTAAAAACTAGAAATAAAAACTGAGAAAATGTGAAAAACAAGCGTAAATAGCAAAAATGAATTAGTTTTGTTAGTTGTTACAAATATTAAACGAGTACTAAGTATTGTAAGGCGACAAGAAGCGTAAAAGCAAACGTACAACAAGTTGCCAGTGGATAAATAATTTATATACTTATATACATATATGTACGTATATAAATTAAGCAAACCGAGATACTAGCGAAAAGTGTTGAAAATAAAGACAGTAACACTCAAGCGTAAATTAAATTGCACTGCGCCTGCGCTCAATAAGCTAACGTGTAAACAATAAGCTATTAGAATGACAGCATGCGAACTTAATAAGACAGTAAGGAATGTGTTAATAATATAATAAGTAGCGAATGAATTTAGTGTGTAAACGAAGAAAATTACGTAAAGAACTAAAAAATGCAAAAATAATTGGCTAAATCAAACAATGCTAACATACTAGTCAGCAAATGCATAAAAATATCAAAAACTTTAAAAATAATAAAATAAATTGTAGCAAAATAAATGAAAATGAAATAAATAAATTTGAGAGCCTTTATTTACATTTTGACAAAGATTTTGCATGGTATACAGTTATATGGATATACTACTTGAAACCCAACAAGCATATTATGAGTACATAGCTAATTAGGTTTTGAAAAAATACAACACAAAAAGCAACAATTAGATGGAAATGCATTCACATATTTTGTGTAATGCTGAGAAAATGAATTTGGCACATGCTTACCGTTATGTATAATGTATGAAATAGCGCAAATCATCTAATATTTGCTTAACTACATGAAGAATTTAGAAATTGAGCATTAAACTGAGAACTAAAACTATTTAATTTCGCCAAAGAATTATGAAAGAACAGTTATATTAATAAATATGTATGTACATACTAACACCTAAATATAACGCTCACACTAACAGTGACATTGAAGAAAGCTACTCTAGCCAAGTCTAAAAATATTTTCAAAAATATAGAAAATTATTTACTACTACAACAATTTTAGACGAATTAAAGTTGTTTTTGATTAATATGAATTATTTGAGGGCTTAATGAGCTTAGCGAAGGATGAATCTTTCGATCTCCCCTTGCACCCCAATTGTTGGGGTGATTGTATTGATCATGTTCAATAAAATATGTGCGTCAATTGTTCTCTTTCGTCTGTCTTTTCCTTCTAGCTATGAGGAGTGTGATCCGTTTCAACAGTTTGCTTTTCACACTTTCAGCAGTGGCGTTGGTGCACAACACACCAAATTTGTTTGAAAACATTCCGCATAAGTGAATACATCCAAGGTTGTTGAATCGTTTTATAGTTGAAATACATTAACTAAGTTCTTCACTATTTCAGATTTGTTGCTATAAGTCTAGGTTCACACACGAACTCTTTTGTCGCTTTCAAATTCATTTTTAATGGGTGACACGAATCCGTCAATTTCAGTCGGACAATTTTCTGCATTCCTGTTCATATCACATTCTCCAATTCTTATATGCTTCATGTACGCGATGGAAAAAAATTATTTTTGATAATGTTAATTTTTATCCTTATTCATTCATTTCTACAATATTTCTATTATATTTTTTGCACATTTCGGTATTACATACAAAAAAAGAAAATAAAATTCAAGTTTCCAAGCATATTGAAAATATTTAGTTGTAATCGTTTTTCCACGTCGTCTCCTCGCCAAAAAAAAAAAAAAAAAAACGGATTGGGCCACAAAAGAGTACGTGCTTAAACCGGCATTGATTAAACCCCCTAAAGACCTCTCCAAGGATATACTCATTCTGTCAAATACAAGTAGTTTTGTGGTAAGCTTCTTATATTGTTGCTTTATGTAACATAAGACCGTTTCGAGAAGCTTCATGACTAATAGAGCAATTCTCCAATCTGATTACTAATACGATTATTATATTTAATTTATGAAACTTTTTTTCATCAATTTCTTATTCACTGCATTTGATTTGAGTACGCAAAAAGACTATAATTTGGCTATATAAAACTCATCGGATATACATAACTCCAGATGCGTTTCTATACGTACACCCGAGTATCGTGATAGCGAAGCGCCTAAACTCTTCTTGCGGTTTTTGAAGTTAAAGTGAAGTTCCAAGAATTTAGTTTTATAATACTAATAAAATAAACTTATCAGCGTAGACGAGCGACTTCACATAGCCCCACTTAATATAGTCTAGGGGTCTTAAAGCGGTCTAGTGGTAAGAAATCATACGATCTTGGAGATCACGCCACAGGCTCACAACGCGAGATAATGCGCTCACCAAAAGTTTCCTTCAATGAATTGCTTGTTTCGGACACACTAACATCCTCTAGTTCAGGCACCAAAAAGTTTTTAACTAAACGTATGACTCTATAGCGCTCCCCGTTCATGGTAAAATTCTGGTCGGCTTCGTTTTTAAAGAAATGGGTACCAATGATTCCCTCTGCCCATAGAGCACACCAAATAGTAACTTTATCGCTGAACAAAATTTTCTTGTGAAAATCGGCATCAGTGGCCATCTCGTTTTAAGCCCATTCACCGAAGATTTGCAAACGTTGTTCTGTTCATTATGAAATGGCAAATAAATCGGTTACAAGCTATCAAAAAGACCAACTTTGAAAAACTTGAACATCACACATCGAAATATAACACCCATTATAAATGATCAGAGTAATATGCTGAGTCGATTTAGCTCTGTTGATCTGCCTGTCTGTCTGTATATACGAGAACTAGCCCCTCAGTTTTTGAGATATCGAATTGAAATTTTGCACACACTTTTTTCATTCCAAGAAGCTACTCGTTTGTCGAAATTGCTGATATCGCAATATACTTGTAGGTCATAAATAGTGAAAATTGCAAAATTTGAAAAATTCATTTTGATTTGTATTGTAAAAAAATTAGGTATGACCCCCAAGTCTCAAAATGCTATATGTATGTATTTGCTTTCAACTGATAAGAGTCGTCTTTCAAAACTTAATCTTATCTGCTTCCAACCAGCTGGCGCTTAATGAGCTGATCATGAAACAATTGAGTGCGGGTAGTTCAGGCGATGATTATTGAAAGAGCGGTGAATGCAGTTATCTGGAGAGATGCACACAAATGAATAAATTGTATATGAATATATAATTTATTAATAGTTATTAAATACACTTATCACGCCCATATGTAGTCTCAGCTCAGCCGCAATAGCACATCGCAATAATCTTTCGCAACAATGGAGATCTACAAAGTAACACAATGTAAGCCACTTCGCGCTCTACCTGTTGCAGCTAGCTTTGTGTAGGTGTTGCCGATGCAAAAAATAAACCGTAATCTAGCTTTTGAAGGCAACCGGCAAGCAGCGCTTAGGTAACTTGCACTTAACGCTGGCAAATAACTGTAATGTGTAAACAAAACATTCGCTTAGGTGTTATTTACTTATTATTACTTAGTTGACATAAACTTATAGGTATACTCACACAACTACAACAGAACGACATACTGTTATTTACTTTTCATCCATGTAAAAAGCCTATAAATATTAAAAAAAAAAAACCGTAACTTCTACATACACACATCTCTTGTACGTATATATGTATTTAACGCGTATGTATATTATATACTATATATGTGTTATATACTTAGATTATATTGTATTTGCTGCGCTGCATATGCAATGTTCATTTTGCACGCACACATTTCTACTAAGTTGTAATTTAAATAAATATAAATATATATATTATTATTAAATTGAAGCGGGTTTTGTCATTATTATATGAATACTGTTAGTTTACGATATGACACGAAGTTATTTTAATATTTACAAGCAAACAAACAAAAACGACAAAAAACAATTATGTGCAAACACACACACACGATACAACTATAAAAAATGATGATAATATAAATACTAAATTATTAATTATTAAATAAAAAGAAAAACTAAAATGTTTAAAAACATTGCAATGCAAAAGCAAACGTATAAGTTAAACGAACAAACAAAACAAACAATAAAGGTTTAGATACAAATTTTGAAATGAAGGTTATATAAGGTGTTTCACTTTCTGATTTTTGGAATGGAAATTTATTATTTTAATGGAGCATAGCATCCTTTGGTTCAGACCAAATCGGTGACATAGAAAAAATGGCATATGCCTAGGTTTTTGTTTAGCCCAACCTAAAAGCATTCTCACACACGTTACCCAACATTTATGTGGAACCCAGAATTTATCTTGATTCCTCAAAGGAAATCCAAAATAGTGTAAATAGCGGTGTGCAGAAAAGAATTAACTAAAATTACAGTTATCGACAGTAGCGATGGGTCAAAACATCAATCAGGTATAGGACCAGGAAACTTCTGTGGTAACCACTGCACTGATGGTAATTTCAAACTCGTTGACTATGTCTTTCAGGAAATTATTGCGGTTTTAACATAAGGAAGCATGTGGGCATTTTACACCCAATGTTTTAGTCGATTGATTGGTCCTTGACAAAAATGACTATTCTGTTAATACTTCGGCAATATCGATGAACACTTTTTTTTAGAAACGAACTTAATGAGCAGTGGCATATTCTTAAAAGTATGTCATTCTAAATCTGTGCCACCGGAGACATTGGGATGTATATAAGAGATGACTACTGGACTATTGGTAAGCATTAAGTTTACCATGAATTTTTTAACACCCAAAAGGAAACCTCGGACACCATATAAAATATGTACGAGTATATATAATTGATCAGCGTGACCAGCTGAGTTCATCTATCCATCTGTATATATACGAGCTAGTCCTTCAATTTTTAAGACATCTATCTGAAATCTTCCACCCGTTCTTTTCACACAAAGAACCTACTCATTTGTCGGAACGGCTGCTATCAACACCGAAGCTAACGTTTTTTCTTGTTATCTGAATGCTTTGTTTTTAGCTTTGCATGTAACCTACCAAAACAAAAGTCGAATTTTGGCAGGCCAAAAAGGTCCAAAGTTTTGGGTAAAATTCATCTTCTTTTAAAAGATGCCACCATCGCCCGTAGCTCATTGTACGCACAATACCTTCTTGAGATAATTTATTTTTAGGTTTTATATCCGGAGAATACCGGAATTACTGCAGCAGTGGAGCAACTTATTAGAGCGTCGTCGAAGATCGCATGTAACACGAAAAATACGCAATTAGTTTCTTCAAACATTTTGCTGTGTATTCCTAAAATAAATTTAAATATAAGCTTTAAATTTAAAACCATATGCTTACTGTCTCAGCTATCATCGATCGGTGGCTGCAAGTACGAGATCACAACCTTTTAACAGGTTATCTTACGTGGTCAACATTATCCGGTCAGTCGGGTGCATAGTCAATAAAATTTGGCTGAAATCGACAACAGTTGTCTGGGAGAATACACTAAAAATAGATTTCTTTTGCGTAAGTATTTATCGGTTCGCCATCGTTGTTGCGTTATCTTGTCGAAAGGTTCTACTCAGAAATTGATGGATGAGTAATTTGGTCTCATCCACTTAATGATTGTGATTTATATGTGTTCGGTTAATGAACAAAATTATTTTATTTTATTAAAAGAAACCTAACACAATCCAACTTTGGAAAATGTTAAATGTGAAAATGAAAATAATATATTCCGCTGCATATGTCAGCATATGTCATTTATATAAGAAATTTCAAGTTATGGTATATGCACTTCGTAACTTTCTCAAGTTCTAATTCCTCTAATTGATTCTAACTCATTACATACAATCAGTCGATATGTAATATGTGTTTATATAGCTTACAAAGTAAGCAAATTATTGTCACGCCATGCATTTTACAAAGTAAACTAATTTATTTTCACAGCAAATTGACAACTTTTAAAATGTTGAAAATTGCTAAGACACACAGACAGTTTCACCGATCGCCGCGCAACGACAGTTAACAATATGCCTTTGCATGCACAAATTTATTTCACGAAGGCAAAAAACAATTGGCACAGTTAACAGCGGCACTTACGTAAAAGGCATAAAAAAATGGGTACATGTAAAGTGTGCTTCAGAAATGAGAAAAATTTAGCGATGAAAACTGCAAATTAGTTTCAGTTAAAAGCTGCGATATGGCAAGTGAAGTTGATAAAAATAAACAAGTTAGGTAACGGAGCGAGACGATGCAACGCGGTGGACGCGAACATATGTATGTATGCGTGAAGAATATCTATCTCCGATATTGCCAGCGAATGCGTGTCGGCGAAGAGATGAGCGCTGTGAAAGAGTATTTTAGGGGAAGCGGCGAAGCGCTTTGAAACGGAAACATTTTTCACCTATCATAACAAAAAAATTATTTACACATAACTTATTTATACATAATTTATTTATATGAACATAGGTAGCTTTTATGGCGGTATGTGGGTACATAACTTTTAAGCATAATTTTTGTATGCACACGTACATGTACCCTTCACAGGTGCATGGCTTAAAGCATAAATTGGTATACAAATAACTTTATCTTGATTATGATCAGTCACTTCGTATGGCAACTATATGCTATAGTAGTCCGATCCAAACAGTATTTTCGGATATTGCAGCGTTTCGCTTGAGAATGACTTGTGACAAATTTTGTGTAGATATCTTGTAATATAAAAAATGTTTCTATACAAGGACTTGATTTTGGTAGCTCACTTTGTATGGCAGCTATGTACTATAGTGGTCTGATCTAAACAATTTTTTCGGAGATTCTAGCCTTAGTTATTAATCTGTGTCAATTTTCGTGAAGAACATTTTCCCAATAAAAAAGTTTTGCCTTAATTGTGATCGCTCAGTTTGTATGACAGCTATATACAAGTATATGCTGTAGAAGTCCAATTCACACAATATGCTCGGAGATTATAGTGTTATTTTGGCCAATAGTCAATGTCAAATTTCGTGAAAAATATTTACCAAAAAAAAAAAAAGTTTTCCATTCATGTCTCTTAAAATGAGAGACTTGTTCGCGTATATATAGACAGACAGACCGATCATTTATATAATCGTCTCCAACATTCCCATCTGTATGTTGCAAACTTCGTGTCAAACTTAATATACCCCGTTCTGAGTATACATATTGATGTTGTCGCGAGAAGCGAAAGAAGATAAAACGAAGGTGGAAATAATTTCGCTGACTTCGCTCTTTAACACTCTGCGTTCCAATTGCGTATTTGTGTACACATTGTTGTTCAGTTAAATTTAGGTTAAAAATGAGGTTAGCTCATGCGACACACCAACTAAATACTTGAGGAAATGTGTAATGTCACATTTTATATGTCTTCATGTACGCATGCGCATATGTACAAGTATGTGTAAAACCGGCAATTGCCATAATTACACAATTTGTAATTACATATAAAGTATGTACAACAAATATACACGGTTTTGGCACTTTAAACATAAGTGGCAGGTAAATAATGTCTTATAGCTAAAATCGCCAAAGCCAAAGTCAAGTTGCCGTCCATGAAAACCATGTTATTCAGACATTTACATACAAAGTTGGTGTCGAGTTTTCTTTTAAGCCACGCCAAGCCGAACTTTGTGAAAGAAAGAAAAAGGTGACATAAAGTCGGAACCTTTTTGTCGGATAATCGGAGCTTATATTTACTAAATTTACGAGTGCTTTTTTTAGACGTGTGGTTTCCCATGAAGCAATAAATGTTTCGAGGTTGATCTTTTTTAACAGATCTTATTTGATTTATACAAAGTTTGGTTGAATAGACTTACAACGGAACAACGTTTGCAAATTGTGCAAATTTATTACCAAAATAATCGTTCGGTTCGTGCGAATCATCGTGCAATACAAAGTCAATAATTCAAGCAACCATGAATCGGTTTCACACCACTTTTGCTTTAGTAGATAATGAGTATCCTCAGAGCTGTGCCCAACCATTTAATGGAAGATTTTGGAAGGATCTTGATTTGCGGGCTCAAAAAATCCTTGGAGGAGCATTTTTGCCTCTGGTCTGGAATTTTTTCGAACCAGCCGCGGCGGTCACTTTTCCAAAATCATTTTTGAAACATAATGGAAAACCCTCTTTATCTTTATAATAAGCGGAAGTCTTGGCCACAGCATTAAATTATATACGTTTTATTACTTCTTGAAAGCCATATGTCTAAAAAAATACCCTTAGTAATAAACAAGAACAAAGACTTGTCATAGGCTGGATTTGTTTCATGGTTCGCATTGGTAAGGCAAATACTGAAATGGGTAACTTGCTCTATGGACTTCGTTTATACACTAAGAGCTAATAGGTACAACCGATAACCTCCCATTTTTCTGGCATCTTACTTACATCGAAAAGCATGTGAAAAGTAACCATAAACAACGGAATAGTATAGCCAATGCTGCAACCAACAACAATCAACCAGACAAACGCCGGCAAACCGACTTGATGAGCAACTTAACCATAACCGAAAGAAATGATGACGCGCTAGAAATAAAGCAACAAAAATAAAAAAACCCGGCTACCAAAGTTGTTGCGGTTTGCTGAGACGTTGCGGTGGTCGTGTACGTGGTTCCTGTTTGGTGGCCGTCGCTGAACTTGAGCTTGAATTTTACAGTTATAGCAATTTGCATTATTACGCGCCGCATTCACGTAACGTCAACGTTGCTGCACGCTGCGCGGCCAGCGTTGCCAACACTGAGTGACAGGAAGTGATTGAAAGCATGGCGATGGCAACAGACCACCGAGCCAAGCAAGCGGTGAATGCGAACAAAACTGAAGTCGCCACGGCATGCCAGCTAGCCAACTCATTCATATGATTTTATTTGTGTTGTTTTTTTTTCTCAAATTTGTTTCTGCTTTTCGGCCTCTGTTTTTATTCGATTGGCGCGTGGCACGCCTTGGCGGGGGTTTTCCAGTTTTTTTTCAGCGCGCGCACAAAAACGAGTTTGCCGTCGTTGTTGATTTATTATTATTTTTTTGCTGTTGTTTTTGTTGACTTCGTCGACTTGTCGTTATGCATTCACTCATATTATGTACCCATGTTTGATTATGAGAGCGTCGGCGACGCAGGAAATGCGGTAATAAAGTGCACAAACAACAATAATGACAGTAACGGTAACAACAAGTGAATCAAATTGAGAAATTGAATATTAAATTATGATGGAGAAGAGCAAAGGAGGAAACTCTTGCGATGTGCTTTGTAGACTTTGCATATATTTGTATGAAATATAAAGCAATTGACACAAATTGTAAAATAATTGAAATAAGATTAGTAGTGCGTAGTAACTAGGCAGGATAGATATATGTAGATATATATCAAAATCATCAGGCAAAGGTGATGAATGGAATAAGTCTGAACTGAAACTGAGCTTTGCTCCGACACCAGAAGGGTACAATATAACTATGTACATAACTTTCAAAATACAAATATCTAAATCGATTTGCTAGTTTTCAATACCCTAGATGCCGAATATAAGGGCCTCAGTGACTAGGTTGACCTAAAATATTGAACAATCAGTAAGATATCTTAATGAAATTTAAGAAATTTTTGCTGAGGATAATATTCCATATCGGATCAACACTTCCTCTAGTCTTCATAAATAGAATATATGTAAGATATAATGTAGTTTAATGTTAGTTTGGTGGCGAAAATGGATGAACTTGATCCATGAACTACTCATAGTCCTCTTACGCTGAGGTAGATATAATACTATTCGTTGCTCTGGTTGACTTAAGACCAAATATATGGGCCAATCTGTGAGTTATTGTAATAAGTATTTTTTTAAATGTCCTCAAGGTGCTCAGGGCTCGCCCTAACATAAATAAACCCACTATAGAATATCTTCAATTCATATGCATTCCTTAATATCCATGTATATATAAATTACTTAACACGTTTTATTCGGGATAAACTTCTAAACTGATCCGATTTTAGTAAAATTCAGCACACTCTGACCAGTTTGATCCAACTTAAAGGATAGAATAGTTTATATCTCAATTGAAGTTAAAATTTAAAATAATTCATAAATTAAAAAAATGTATTTATTAACATAAGCAACATAAGCATGTGCTTTAATTTTGAGAAAAATATCAAATGGAAAATTTATTATTTTTTCCATTGACGAATATTTGCATCAATCATTTTTAAAATCAAATCTCAAGTAAAATCGTTTTCGCTTTTATTCCTAAATAATATTTTCACTGCTTTGAACAGCTTATTATGATAATATTTTGAGTATACTATAGCCAACGGCAAAGCGTGGACGGATCTGCTAGTATAAATACAAAAGTTTCTATGAGCAATTTTGATCTTAGATCAAATTACGAGAGTTATAATTGCTCGACAGCATCAGAGCTTAGCCTTCCTTACTTCTTTATGACCAAACTAATTTAGTTAGTTAATTTTAACAATTTAAAAAAACAAAATTGCACGAAATTAAGTTCAGTACACTAACAAAATTGATATATTAAAAAATATGAGCTCATTGTGTAATGCATTGCAGTGGTTAGATTGTTACCACAGTTTATTCTAATCAAAAAAATTCTAAAAACTTCTAAAGCTACTGAAAACGCTAAAATACTCACCTAATTATCACTAGATTGTCATATAAATCCTTTAAAAACATAGTTACACCCCCAATAGAACCCCAAAAACATTTACTATGTGTTCTTCGTACACCTCGTCGTATACGTAACCTTAACTAACTGGAATAAAACTTTCGGTCGCTTGGCTGCGCAGATTTATACTGCAGCTGTTGTGATCTGTTCAAAAATTATGTTTTGCATACAAATTCTTAGTGGTTGCCTTTCAGCTAATATTTTTAACTGAAATAAATTTAACATAAAAACATCAACATAATTGTCTAGGTTTTCAAACTGACACTTTTGAAAAAAATCACAATAACATTAAATACTACAATATATAAATATAACTATAAGAAATAACATAAATACTATACATATAACATATATATATATATATATAATTTATATATATATATATATATAATACAACTTTTCACATTTTTATCATATTCTTAATTACTTTTCTTGGACATATTTCTTCGAAGTCAAATTGTGTATAATTTGTATCTTATACATATGTATATACATGAAATAATTACCAATAATTATCAAAAATCTACACCTAGAATTTAATTTATTTCAATCTGATACATACATAGGTTTAGTATATATAGTATAATATTCCACGCGCATCAGGCCACACTTCAATAATTTTGTTTATATAGGTACATGTATAATAAGCGTGAGAATTTGGCAGCAGAAGCAATAAACAAAAAGAACACTTAGGTATTTTGATACGTATGCAGGGCTGCATATGTACATGTATAGATTATTGATTATCGATTATACATTATAGATTATAGATTATAGATTATAGATTATAGATTATAGATTATAGATTATAGATTATAGATTATAGATTACAGATTATAGATTATAGATTATAGATTATAGATTATAGATTATATATTATATATTATGGGTTACATATTATAGATTATAGATTATAGATTATAGATTATAGATTATAGATTATAGATTATAAATTATAGATTATAGATTATAGATTATAGATTATAGATTATAGATTATAGATTATAGATTATAGATTATAGATTATAGATTATAGATTATAGATTATAGATTATAGAGTATAGATTAAAGATTATAGATTATAGATTATAGATTATAGATTATAGATTATAGATTATAGATTATAGATTATAGATTATGGATTATGGAAAATATAATATAGATTAAGGAATAACAATTAAATATTAAATGTGATCAGATTAAATATTATATATTATAGTTTATAGATTATAGATTATAGATTATAGATAATAGATTATGGATTATGGAATAAAGAATATAGATTAAGGAATAAAAATTAAATATCAAATGTGATCAGATTATAGATTAAAGAAAATAGATTATGGATTAAAGATCGTAGCTTAAAAAATAACATTCAAAAACTAAAAGTTAAAATAAAAAATTAAAAGATTGAAAATGATTATTTAAAGGTTAAAATACAATAATTACTGATTACAGAAAAACAAGATTACATATTAAAGATCAAAAATGGAACATAGTAGGCTATACTTTCAAGATTTTGTATGCCAACCTTTATATAGAATGCGTCTTCCCAACTTTTGTTTATAATTTGCCGCAAAGAGAACGAAGAAACAGACAAAACGAAAGTGCTGAAAGTAGAGGCACAGAAGGTGGGCGCGTCTGCAGTGCCGACGAATTGTTGCGCTCATAACACGCTACCACAAATACAATTATAAAGAAAACACAAATACGTATGTGGGCATAATTGCATTGAGTGTGGGAGCAAGCCGCCATCACAGTCGTTGTCAGAATGACGTAACGCACATGGCAACGCGGCGCTCTCTTGTTGTTTTCATTTGTTTTGCGTTGTGCTCTTTCGAAACAATTGTGATATAATTGAAAAAGTGAATACAAAATCGCCTTTTAACAATGGCACTAACACCATGAAAGCCATAAGAGAGTGCTGATACTATTTTACACAATGTTGTCGACAGCAGCGCTGCTAAAGCTCTGTAAAAGCTGAAAAATAGCTGCAAATATTGCTGTGGGAGGTTTCGATATTGCCAGATTGTGTAGATAACTTTATTTTGTTTAAAATATTTAAATATTTGTATGAAATCGAACTATTGAAACTTTTTTTCGACCTAGGGAAGATTTTTACTGATTTATTTGCTAGTCTCGAGTTTATACTTATCTCAATGATATTTCTGTTCTAAAATTATTTTCATTTCATTTTATGATTATCTAAAATATTATAATAAATTTTTTCGATGGAAGCTAATTGCATCAGCTCGTTGAGCCATTTTTTTACTCTGAACAGGGTATATTAAGTTTGCCACGAAGTTTTTATAACCAAAAATAAAATGTCCGAACTCTATAATATATGCAGATAACTGATCACCGTGACGAGCTGATTCAGCTTAACCGTCCGTCTATATATACGCCAACAAGTATTGATGTGAAATTTTGCACACGATCTAATCTCATCATAGAAATCGAGCGATCAAAATTACTTCTTTGTATGGAAAACTTTTTTATTTGATAAGATATCGAAAGTTGACTTTGATTACTGCCTAAGGCGACGCCACAATTACCGAAGGAATTGTTCAAATCAGGTCACTGTATCATATAGCTGCTATACAAACTGACCGATTAAACTGATATCAACTTTCATTATAATTACAAGCAAAGCTTCGCCCTCCTTTCGATTATGACGTCGCGAACTGTCAAATACTCTCCAAAAAAAGTAACGTTACAAAATTGACGTAAAAAATCCAATATGTTGTGTCAAAAAACATTAAGGGACAGCAGTTTCTCCACTACTGCAGTGATTCCGGTGTTCTACGGGGATGAAATCTTAAAGAAAATTCTCGATTATAAAAATATGGTCCGTATGGTCTACGATCGAAAAATAAAATAAAAAATTTGAAAAACTGGCTTCCTCACTTTAAAAAAAGGGGAGTTTTTTCCAAAATTTTGGTCGTTTTTGGTCTGCCAAAATTGTATTACTGATCAACTTCAAAAGGCTGGTATTTTTTTTAAATTCAGACTAGATGTGCCCCTTTAACTTAAAATATAACCTTTTTTAGTCCCTTCTTGCTATTTGTAATAGTATATATGTATGTTATTTTGTTATTACCCGATAAAACTTAACTTGAGTCTCTTCATTTAGTGCTACGAAATTTGAATTGAAGATTTCACCTTAAAATTTGACGAATTTTAACAAAGTCAGTTCAACAAAAGTTTGATTTACAAATGTCTGCTTATTCCAAAAACCAACTAGTATTAGGTTATGAAACACTTCAATGACTTTTAAATAATTGCTATCGTACAGCTGTCATTATTTCCTCTATTTGACTCTCACCAATGCCACTCGGAGTCAGGTGCGCTCAGCGATTCTTACGTTTACATTTCGCGTCCAATACAAACCCATGCTGGGCGCTGTTGTTCTGTTACTCACTGTTGTTGCGAACAGTCTTAGCGTGGCACGCCATTCATTTCGGTTTCAGTTGAGCAGCATAAACGGCGCACGTTGGACGCTTTTCTTTGCGAATTTTTCAGTTCGACAAACGCGTTTTCTGTAATTTTCAAAGTAAAATAAAGAACAAAAACACAGTGTTGAAGGTGTGTGTGTGTGCGAATACAGCGTTGAAAAGTCGTGGAGAACGTGCCAGACGCAACAAAAAATATGTTCATTGTTTTACATTTTGTGCTGTGCTGATTTTTAACCAATTCATATTGAAGGAAAACAGTTGCTTTTGTGTTTTGTGTTTTGTTTTTGCGTATTTTTCTTACATTCTGCTACCGAGTACGCCGATTTTCGTTCGCTACAGCATACGGCAAGTAAAGTTTTTGTTTGGTTTGAAATTTTCATTTCTTACAATTAAAGCATGATTAAGAAATCGAAATCAAATCGAGTGTTTAAAAATAAATTCATCGGTGTGAATCCAAAAATACAATAAATAAATGTGTTACGGTGAGTGTCAGAACGTCACATAACGTTGGCGACGACGTCGAAGGCAGCTGGCTGGCTGGCTGGCTGACGTGAGTACGGCCAAGCAAAGCAAAGCAAAGCAAAAGCAGTTACGTAAAGAGTGGAGAAGCGTATACAGTATGTGTGTGTGTTTGTGGGCATATTGAAATGGTTACAAAACAAGTTGTTACGCCCATTGGCTAGAATTTTCTGAAGCGTTTGTTCAATTTTCTCACCAAATCAGGCGTAATTTTCACCAGTGAAATTTTAGTGAAATTATTTGGAAACCAATTTGTGCTAGCAGCTGGTAGCAGCTGTCGTGGCGTTTGTAAATATGCGTGGAGGCGTGGCTGCCTGCCATTAAAATGTTGTCGGCAGTCACATTTTCCTACAGGTGAGTCACAAAACCATTCAAATAAATTATTTAAGCGTGCTTTATTGCTTGAAAGAACACTGAAGAAAAATTTATTTATTTTCATAATTACGACTGTGTATTATGCAAGAAGCTGTGACGCAAAATTCAACTAACGCGGGTTCTAAGAAAAAAGACGAGCACCAAGCAAACCCAGTTATAAAATCACCTCATGGCAAATACACAACACAAAAGCACACACAAAGTCATTGCGCGATTTGTGCTGCTCTTTTGTCAATGTGTTGCACACAAATTGTTGTTGGAGCGCGCTTTGTAGGCGCTCTGTTTAGCGCAGAGCGAATATGTGCACAGATGGCGCTGTGAGAATGTGAGTGAGTGGCGGAAGAACGCTTTGTGGCAGCCACATGTTAAGCGCTGACTCAGTATTGTTAATAAATTTTTGTTTTTTTTAACCACAATATTCCAAAAACAACTGGAAAAAGTGCAAAAATCCCCAATAAATGCTCTTAAAACCATTAACAGCGCACTGTTAAGCAGTTGTTAGGCTGCTAATTCATTCATTTGCAATAAATGAGGTTAAACGTGTGTGTATGCGCCTTTCTCTCTCTCTTTCTCTCTTATGCAGGTGTGTATTGCGTTCGTGAAAGAGTGCTTGTGTGTCATCTGTGTTTATGCGCGAGCGTTTGCAAGCGTCAATTGAGCGCAAAATATGCTAATGAAAAGCAAATAAACGTTTCGTCAAGGAACAAAATATACATGCAAATTTAAATGCAAAACCAACAATAGTGTTTGCATTGTCAACATACGGAACTCAAAGAACGCCAAAACGCTTAACAACATTGTTAGAGCGTGAGCGGCATGGAAGGAACGTTCGTGTCAATGGGCAAATAGACAAAAAAAAAAACAAAATAAGAATTTGAAAAACAAGAAATAAAGAAATAAAATTAAACAAATATAAAAAAGTAAAAACAACAACAAAAACTGCATAGACTGCTTACGTGTTGTTTATATTTTTAAACAGCATTACTAAGCGTTATTTTGCCGTCTTCGCTGAAAATTCACACGAATCACAATATTTATTTTTTCACCACTGTGAACAGTGCGAGTCATTCGCGAAAATTTCCCTCATATATGCCGACATGCCAGCGTTTGCGCTTAGACAAGTGAACGCATTCCATTTTAATTGTGTCAATGTTTGACAGCCAAACAACAACTGCCTTGTTTTTGCTAGTTATTTTCTACTATATTTTGTCGTTGTTGTGTTGTGCTTATTTCTTGGCCAATGCCGCCTCCATCCGACCAGCAAAAGTAAGATACGCGGACGCGCGGCTCCAGGCCAGGCGCGCTTATCCGCGCTAGTTACATAAGTATAGGCACTGCTTATACCTATTAGGCGCGTTGGGGTACGCGCGCCTAACTGAATTAACGAAAAATTAGCAAATAAAAAAAAAGTAGAAAAGTTGAAAAAAAATCGACGCAACGCTCAATTGAGATGCGTAATCGGTGGCACATCTAACTGCCCGTTAGCGTTGGCCAATTCCTATCTAGACACATGCATGCGTCTGTGTGTGTGTGTGCGTATGTATCCATTGAACTGAGCGGAAATGGTTATGTGTACGCTTATATGGCGACGTAACACACCTTTCTTGCTTATGAAATGAATCAAAAGTAAACAAGTAGGTGTATATTTCTGCTATTTTCTTTTGGACTGACGCCAAAGCTGAGTGTTAAGGCGTGTGATTGACCTTCAAATTTTGATATTTATTTGGTATAAATGCTATTAAATCGAAAATATATATGTGTTACATTTTAGATCGCTTAATTTTTAATTTTCTCAAAGTAATTTTACTCACTTGAAATTACCAAGCCACTTATGAAATAAGTAAATCTGATGAAAGAAGACAAAAAATGTTTTAAGTTGTGAAATTACTGTATTTGTCATCATACAAGTATACTTATGTATGCTAGAGGTTATTGGCAGACTAAGAAGGCAGCCTGACAGCTAATAGGAATAGGCTTAAGTTAATTGTTACGGCTGAGCAAGAGTGCAATAGTTCTTGGCATGAGTACGCTTCTTCAGAGCTGCGATCAGTTGTATACAGGCAAGGTTGATTGGAGTACCAAACATATCTACATAAGGCTGGATATTCATGACTTTCTGCAATGGGTGGTAAATGGAGTAAAGAGAAATTTGATAGATTTAATTGCTCAGGCTGCAACTTTCTAAAGTGAAGCCTCTTTAGATCAAAACGCATTTTTTTGTTGCAAATAACGGACTTTGACGGTTTGTACTTCAATTAAAAGCCGCTTAAAATCAAGCTCAAGGCTAGAGTCGTCGCCGTCATAATATTGGAGTCGATGGTCTGAAAGAGACTTATTGCTACTTTAATGGCAATCACTTCTGCTTGGAAGAAGCTGCAATGATTGGGACGCCTGTTCCGCTTTAGACCGGCTTTAGACTCATATCTCTAAGCAAAGTAGTTCAGAATGATCCATAGAATTATCCCGCATAAGCGATTTTATAGAATAAAATCGACCCGCTCTACTGAACATGGAGTTGAAGCTAGTTCCCAACAGTATATTTCTCCACTAACTCTACGATTGAACATAGTTACGAATTCAGATCTGTTCTCATAGAAACGGTACGAAAGAAGAATTTCTGAAATTTAAACAAGAAGGACTCAAAAAAACCATAAACAAAGTTAATTTGGCAGTAGGTACTAAAAATAATTTCATAAGATTGAGCAATTTTTCTAGCAAAACAATCTTATAATATAAGTGGATCATGGAAAATATTGAAATCATTTAGAAAATACTTCAGAGTGATTTTTATACCCGCGCAACCTGTTGCTACAGAGTATAATAGTTTTGTTTACCTAACGGCTATTTGTATCACCTAAAACTAATCGAGTTAGATATAGGGTTATATATATATAAATGATCAGGATGAAGAGACGAGTTAAAATCCGGGTGACTGTCTGTCCGTCCGTCCGTCCGTCCGTGCAGGCTCTAACTTGAGTAAAAATGGAGATATCTTTATAAAACTTGGTAGACATGTTTCTTGGTACCGAGAGACGGTTGGTATTGCAGATGGGCGTAATCGGACCACTGCCACACAACAAGATACAATACTCTTATTTGGTACACAGAATCACATTAGTGAGGGGCATCTGCAGTTAAATTTTTGTTTTTAAAGTGGGCGTGGTCCCGCCCCTAATATCTTTAATGTGCATATCTCCTAAACCGCTAACGCTATAATTACAAAATTCGCTAGAAGCAAATGTTTTTAGCACCTCTATGAACGATGTGAAAATGGGTGAAATCGGGTGGCAACTCCGACCACTCCCCATATAACGGTACTGTTAAAAACTACTAAAAGCGTGATAAATCAAGCACTAAACACTCCAGAGACATTAAATTTTATCTCTGGGATGGTATGAGTATGCCACCTTGTGGCCAAAAATTGTCTAAATCGAACCAAGTATTAAAGTATTAAAAATGTGGACCCCAGTGCCTATAGTTGACCTTCTACCGAAAATATCAGTCAATCCACAAAGAAATCTCAAACGAGTATACCATTTGACTTTGCGAGAGTATAAAATGTTCGGTTACATCCGAACTTAGCTTTTCCTTACTTGGTTCAGTTTGGTTTGTATTCAAAATACAAATAGTCACAGACGAAAATACAAAATAAATTTCGGTTTTTATTTTAGCTGCTCAACAAAATACCTTATTCACTTTGTTGTGGCAATTTCCTTGTTACGTTACTTAATTTATGTTTCATTATATAAATCACCGCATGTATATGACATAATTAAACATATAATCCTCGCTACCCTTCGCCACAAGCGAAATACAAATGTAAATAAAACATGAAAGGAGTGACGAAAATAAACACAACAACATAAGCATGCAGATCGACATTATTTTTGTACGCAACCGACATACGCACACACGGGGGCAAGATTAATAACATAACAGCGCCGACGGCGGCGTCAAACATTTGTAGGCCACTTTCGGTTATACAATCGCGCTCGATTATGCCCAATAAATTTGTTGTTGCCAACTGACGGCTGTCTATTATCCGCCCCTCATAAGCAACGCATATGAAATATACACTGAAATATACATACATATACATATGTATGTGTGTGTTTGCGCTTGGTGACTGCCCTGATTTCCTTGATTAGCAGATGTGCCGCAGTTGTTGTGCGCTGAAAACTTTAATATCATAAAATTATTAATTTCATAAAGCCACATGCGGATACAACAACACACTACAACAAAAGCGCAATTGTGATAAATCGAAGCAGAAATAGAAGTGAATATATCCCAGATGAAGGCGCAATCAAAGAAAGTCAATTCCATCACTCCGAAAAGTCATGAGTAAATATAAAGCAAAGCAACGAAAAAAAGCGAAAAGATTTTTGAGAAAAATGGCGTGTTAATGACTTTGATGTGCGTCAATAAAAAATCGAAGCATTCGCACAAAGTGTAAAAAAAAGCATAAAATGAAACAACAACGCAACAAAAAAAGCTCAACTTGATCGGTCCAAGTCAGCGAAAAGTTCATGTGTGGTGTGTGGCAAAATTTAATTAAATGTTATAAGCGTTCTAAATGACGGCGCTGATGCACAGTGGGATAAATGTGACTAAAAATTGAGATTAATCTCCCAACACATAGCAAAACCTTCCTGATGGTTTTGGGCGACGGTTCCAAAATATATATTACTGCTATATGAGTATATGGCATATATATGTATATGTTTTTAAATTCATAATTTTAAAAGCTTTCAAATTGATTGGCTTAAAAATTGTCTCTACCAGACTTTTGTTTGACTTAATTCATGTTCATTATATCGGGAATAAAATGACAAGCGAATCGTTGAAGATATACCACCGTAACAGGCTTTACATATTTCCCGTCTTAAATGCTTATTCCGCTTAAAACAATTAGAGCTGAATCATTGAAATTTTGATACTTAAAACTTATTCAGCTTAAAGTATTGACAGCTGAATTAGAGATATTTGGCTTTCTGTATTTATTCCGCATTTGGCTATCAAAAATTAATCAGCTTGAGGCAAAGATAGCTGAATTGAAGAGTATTGGCTTTCAGCAGAAATGTAGCTTAAGATTATGTTAGTGAAACTAACGACCATTATTTGGGCTTAGTACTATTATAGCTGAATTAAATGCTGATTGCGGTAAATCAGCTTATTTCTTTTTATATTTCATATTTTTTTAACCTCTTATCATATACATACAATATCTGACATAAAATACCTTTCAGCAGGTTGTCAAACTAATTTTCGTATTAAAAATTAACGAGTCAGTCGCACAAGTCTTATTTAATAGTCTCCTTTATTTTATTTTATTTTTGTTTTCAATAAATATTTTCAAGCTTTTCGTCGTTTACACTGCACGGTGCGCAGTCACTAGCTGTTAGTGGTGGTCGCAATACACATTAGCTGACTGCAAAAGTAAGAGTGAAATGAACTGAAATCAAATAAAACTTAAATAAATATATTGCTACGAAGCTAATAAAAACCTAAACAAAAATATATATGTTATACGTTTGAAATGAAATCAAAAATCGAATAAAACAAGCGAATAGTGGAAGGGGTAATCAAATAAATGAAATGAGTTGTTCATTATTTGTATGTTTTCGACATTGAAAATAAAAACCGAAATGAGAACTTTGGCGAATAACCATACATACATACATATGTAAGTGTATAGTAAATAAGTATGCTTAAATATACAAACATACCTAGTTATGTATGTAGTTTTGCTGCGCATACGTGATTGCCGGGCAGGAATTGTTATGAAATCGGCACAACTATACGCGCACACATCCCCCCGCACATTAAATGACAAGTCGAATGAATTAATTTTATAACTTTTGCGTTGCGCGCACCGCAAAGCAAAACGACGCAAGGCAAATCATATCAAATCAACTTAAACCAACTCAATTCAGCATTTATTCAAACGCTAGGCGAAACGTCGCGGCACGACGTGACGACAGCTAGAACTGTGGTGAGGCGCGGTAAGGCGCGCTGGCTGCGGCAAGTGGAAGGCGCGTACAAGCCACCGCCGAATGAGTGCCAGCGCACTTGAGCAGCGCTGTCGCGTTATTGAGTGATTGCACAGCAACAGTAAACGACAATAACAAAAGCAACAGTGGCAGCAAAAAAACAATAATAGCATAGATGACAGATCTTGATGCGTTGCGGCGACCATATGTCATTCGATTCTATTTCGATTATGCACCACAAACGCGCGATTAATCATAAAAAGTCATTCAAGGCAGTCAGCCTCGGCAGGCCAGTAGGCAAGCGAGCTGACGGAAAGCAGGCATCGTCACAGCTGCTCTTATATAATTTCAAGTGCGCTACTTGCCGCTCGCATCGCATGGGAAATATGTATCAAAACACACACAAGCGCGCGCATAGACACAGGTGTATATTTATGCATATATGTATGTGTGTATAAGTGCAGGCACTACTCTCCTGTAGCTTTATGTGTGTGTGACGGCGCGCACGTTTAGTGCCACTTGTCACCGCTGTGAAATAATCAAATAGCGCATTCGTGCAGTTGCCGCGGATGCCAATGAGATAATCATATTTTCTTGTTGTCTAACTCAATGATTTCATAAAGACCTTGGAATTGGCTTGCTAATTTGTTTGTTTTTCTATTCATCTACTGCCGCATAATGTCAAACTGATGGATATGTTTTATAAGCTAATTTGTTGAACATGTTGGGTGGAGTCATTGCAGCGCGTAATCAGGCGATATATAATATAATTTTCGGAAAGGCAATGAACTGCAGAGAACTGTTTTTAATATAACAGGAGAGCAGTACAGGTCAAAGATGGGTAGTTGGAAGGCATTTTTTAAAGTTTACTTAAGTAGGTTCACAAATTATTTATTTAGAGTTATGCTTCCCAAATATTTTATTCTAAAAGTAAAAAATTCCAAAAAAACGTTAACTTGGTTGCATATACGAGTACTATATAAATATCATAGCTATAGTACGCTTCACAAATACAAAAGATTACTAACAAAAACTTCGAGCGATCAGTTCGTATGGCAGCTATATGCTATAATGAATTGATCTGAACAAATTCCTTTGGCTGCTTTAGACAATAACTCATGCTAAATTTCGTGGAGATATACATACGAATATATTAAAAGGTTTTTCACGCAAGCACTTTATAGACCAGGTTGTAACATTTTTGAAAACATAACAAAAAACCTAGTGAAAATAAAAGATAAAATATCAAATATTAAGGAAAAATGGGAAAAGGAGGAAAAGAAGCGTGGCTGAATTTCTAAGTGTTATGAATGCTTTATCTCAATTTCTGTCAAAACTACGAGTTCTATTGAAAAAATGGCAATGTTGTACGTAATGAACACATCTATAACTTTTGTTACTAAACTTTTTTTACACAACCTAAAATATTATGTGAAAAATTCAAATAACCAAGTGTCTGGGTTTT
Source organism: Bactrocera oleae (assembly GCF_042242935.1). Classification (NCBI taxonomy): domain Eukaryota; kingdom Metazoa; phylum Arthropoda; class Insecta; order Diptera; family Tephritidae; genus Bactrocera; species Bactrocera oleae. The sequence goes on along the minus strand of NC_091540.1, from coordinate 52,457,434 downwards.
TTATTTTATCTTGTACAAAATAATTTTTTCTTTCACGAAATTTGCTGTAAACTAACCTCCTTGTATCCCAAACGCACTGTTTTTTCTTCACTATTTTGACCTAACATCGCAAAAAATCCTAATTTTCAATAAAAAAATTTCAAGTCAAATTAACAGATTTTTTTTAAAATTCAGAAGGCTTTATATTCCTTAAATTCTCTAATTTTTTTTGTTATAAAAATTATACACATGACTATTATTATATTCAAGAAAAATGTATAAGTATTTAATTAGATAAATAATAAAATTTTCTGAATAAATTCTTGAAATTAGGAGAATTTTCGACGCTGAAATGTAGTGTGCTCTTTAAAATTAAGCAATTAGTTCTCAACAAAAGCAAATAAAACTTACTACAGCTGCAAACTATTTGCTTAAAAACAAACTTTTTCTCTTCGTAACGGTTATACAATCCTAAAAGTATGCGTCTGTTTGATTTAACGGAAGCATAACCCTAAAAGTATGCATTGCTTAGAAACTTCAATACTATTTCTAGCTTTTTTCATTATTTCAAAGCAAGTTTATGATAAAATTCGTAGATATATGTATATTTTTGAGAAGTTGACGGGGGAAATTAAAATCTTTACTTTTTCTAAAGGAAGTGGAATACCGAATGTAGGAAGCTTTTATCTAGCAAACATGGCCAATATATGTATGTGTATAACCGTACATCTAACAAGAGAGAAATCTGTAGTTTTACCAAAAAAAAAAAAAAAAAAAAAATACAAAGCCAGACATGTACAATTTTGATAGCTAAAAGTTGTTGAGTCTGTATTCAACCTAGTAGATGGTAGTAGCTAGAAAAAATTTCAAGACCCGAAATTCTGCTTTCAATTAAATGAAAAAAGAATGATTCCACTAACTTTGTATTCGTTAATTTATTATTATGATATAAAAAATAACTTCTTTATATACCTATTTTACATATTACCAAATATTTTTTTCAATAGCCTATTATTTAATAATGTTAATCGGGTTAAACTAACTATTCATTAACAACTTTTCGCCATCGATGACCCACTGTGTCTACTGTAAAACACAAAAATAAAATGTATTTGAGGATTACTACAAATACAAACTGTGGATTATGAAAGAGACTTAATCAAGATTGACATTAAATTTTCACACATTTCCTTTATTCTTTGAATCTGCCATCCACTGTGACCGTAAGAAGCTGCGCATCTAATTGCAATTGCCATAAATGCTGATGACTTATTCGAATCACCGTAGAATTGCGCATAAATAGATTACATAAACCAAATAATGGCTGAGAGTGGCTGACATCATGTGAGTTATGCAGTAATTTTAGACAATACCGCAAACACTTGCCCAGTGTGTCAAGGCTCGGCAGACGCGGCATGCCGCTGCGGTCTGTGCGAAAACTGCGTTGCCGCCATTGTACGCCACTTGCCACACACACACGCATACATAAATTAGCTAGCGCTATGTGCACTCTATCGCTTATCTATGCATTATATGCATATTCATATGCACTTGCGCCTATTCTGATACATTTTGGCTTCCTAGAAAAGCGCGGCGTGTAATGCAATGCCGCAACGCGTTAATATTTCAGCTGATAAATGCTGACAGACATGCCAAAATTAATTTATGTATCAGCAGTTGTACATACGTAGATAGTGCGACGATAGCTTGCAGTAAATATCCGAGATTACTTGTGAATTGAGGAGGTAGATATGTTTCTGTGACTTTTACAGGCAGCACAAGGCTGCGCAAGTTATGTGGCAACCAGGTGTGTATATATGTATATATTATTTATTATTGTATTTAAGTACGTCAATGCCAATGCAAATAATACGAAATGCATGAATTTATGCGCCAGCTAAATTTTGATGAGAATATCATGCAAAAATAAGTGCATAAACAAATTAACTGAAGCACAATGAAGTGCCAGCCACAGAGAACATACATACACACACACACACACACATACACACCTTTAAGTACATATGCATGTATTTAAGTAGAAGGAAGCACAAATGCAAAGCAACAAGCACTAGTGGCTTGCATAAAAATAAATCTATTAATATTTACAAGCAGCAAGGCACTTAGATCACCGTGTGTGCGTGTGTTGTGAATGTGTGTGAAATTGCTTTGCATTGTTGTTGTATTAATATATATGCATCTGCATAATATTAGCTAGCTATTGTTATGCCACTTTTGTCAGTTGGTCGCAGTAATTGTTGTTGCAATTTTGTTTTTGCTGCTGACATATATATGAGCATGTTTGTATATGCGTGTGTGTATATATATGTGTTTGCGTTCACGTAATGTGTTATTGAAATTGCATAATATGATTTCTACAAATTTCTTTATTCAATGCAAGGAATTTTATTCGCGCACACACAAACACATACAACAAATATACGCCGCGATACGCTTATTTGCAAGTACGCCACTAAACTGCTCGCACCTACATACCGACATACATACATATAATATACACATATGTATACAAGTATTTGCAATTCCCAAGCTTGCAGTGAACACTTGTTCTCGATGCACGCCGCGATTGCGAGCGTTTAGATTTGCAAATAACTGCACATATGTATGTATGTATGTATGTATATGTGTATATGCCCCTATGAGTGTGAGTAAAATCGTAAAATTCTATAATTTTCTATTTTATAACTGTTGCGTAACGGTTTTTTATTATTACATTAAAAACAAATACAAACAAACACAGAAAAGCAGTCACATACTCACACACAAACCTACGCATATACCATATACATAAGCAAAGCAACTGCACCTTGTCAGCTTTGCACGCCAATATACCCACACTACGCCCCTCCCTGCCAACGCAAAGGGCAAAGCAATACCATTAATTGTTTTTGTAATCCCATTAATGTTGACGCAGTCTGGCTGTGTGGGTGTGTGTATGTGTATGAGAGTCCCTCGTTTGTATACCCTGAACAGGGAAGTTTGCCGCAAAGTTTGTAGCACTCAAAAGGCAGCGTCGGAGACCCTTTAAAATATAGGTATATGCATATAAATGGTCAGCGTCAGACGAGCTGAGTCCATTCAGTTATGTCTGTCTGTTTATATATATGCGAACTAATCCCGCAAATTTCAAAATATGGACCGAAAATTTTGCACAGGTTCTTTTCCCAACAAGAAGCTGCTCATTTGTCGGAACCGCCAATATTGAACTATTATAGCATATAGCTGTCATGCACACTGAACGATCGCAATTAAGTACTTGTATGGAAAACATTTTAATTTGGCGTGATATCTTCACAAGATTTGCATGAGTTTTTGTCAAAAGCATTGCTCTATTCTCCGAACAAATTTTTCAGATCGGACCATTATAGCAAATAGCTGGCATACAAACAGAATGATAAAACTCAAGTTCTTGTATAAAAAGTTTTTTTTTTGCTTTTGTGAAGGGTATTATAGCTTCGGTGCAAGCGATATTCTTGTTATTTTTGTTGTTACTGTGCTGTTATGAGCGGTGTTATTGACTTGTGTAATTATCAATTTGTGCAGTGTCAGGCAAGTTTGTTGCTATTGTTGTGCTGCTTGCTTATTTATTTACCATTAGTTGTTCACAGTTCGCTATTTGCACATTACCCATACACATGTATGTCTGTATGTGTTTGTGCTTACATCGCATTGTCTTATCGGGCTTTTTCACTTTTTTCACTTTCTACTCGCTGATTTAAGCGACTTTTTGTTGGGTAACCTAATAGAACTTACGTTCGTTTGCAAACTGCATAGCTGAGGAAGTGTTTTAAGTTGAGCTTCAGAAGCTTTAATTTGTATTGCAATGCAAATTGTGACATAACGGCTGTGATATCTAAATATTTCCAGAATATTTCAGAAATTAAAAAGAAGTAATGGTTTTCCTGAAGTTGTTTGTTTTTAGCTAAACATAACCCCATTTGTTTAACCTAAATATGAGATCGCCGAGTGCATTTTTTAAAATTTTAACAAATTTCTGCCAAGTGGTTAAATCCACTTGGGACTTTCAAAAAGGTATTTTGCATTTATCTTTTGTTGAATCTACATACATATAACCAAAAATTTAAGGCTGATTCGGCAAATAGTTTTGAAAATGTGATCGTATTTGTAAGAATTGTTTAACTTAATGTAATCGGCTTCCAAAATTTTCGCGTTTCTCGAAACACTGTTGTCAGAATCGATCCAAAAAAAATTCTCCGAAATGGCTGCATCAATCGAATAATAGATAGAAGTAATAAAATTTTCAATAATAATTTCGATTCTTTAAAGCCACTTTGAAGTGTAAATTTTCACAAAAAAATACTTTTTTTGGGAAAGACGCTATTTATAAAAAACAAAAAATGAATGTTTGACTAGTCCTAATGGCCATTAACTCTATTTTTCAATAATAATAATTTTTTTTTTTTTGGTTTTTGGATTTTAGAATATCTGAGCATAAAAATTTTCTTCGCCACCAGACACATTTTTCGGTGGCCCTCTTGGAGATCGCACATGGGATCAAGGAAATCAAAATATTTTTCAATATAATACCGATTATAAAGTATACTAAATTCGTTAAATATATATTATTTTTTATTTTTTTATTAAAAAAATTTTCTTGTCATATTTTTATTAGTAAAAGATCCTAGTATAGTTTAAAAATCTCCGTATCACTCGAGAGATTCAAATCTGCAACTTGAGAACCCTTATATTATGAAAATTATGAATTCGGATTATGTTTTCTAAAAACATTCACAATTTTACCAGTAAAGCTGTCAAGTCGAAATTGCACCACTCCTTAACTAATGATTCAACCAATTCTCTACAAATTGCTCTGCCATCGAAATAAATAATTCGTTGGCAAATGCATACATTTGCGCTTACGTGGCTCAGATCACGTCACATTATTGATCACAGCTGTAGCTTATGAATGCGTGCTTCTTCTCGAACATTTGAACATTTGGTTCTGTTGACAGGGCGTTGCTGGTGCTATTTGCCTGCATTTGACAGCTCCAATGCCCAATCTGTATTTATGTATTGTTGTTCGCTGCTTCGCATCGCGCACATAGCCAGCATTTGTAGTGGGTGCTATGGCAGTGTGCACACCATAAAATATGTGCAATCAAATGAAAACGAATAAAATCGAAGCGTATGAAATTCGATCGAAAGTGTTTTTAGGCGAAGATGGCAGCGATAACGGTATGTGTTGCTTTGAGAGGCATTTATTCACTTTATGAATCTACAATAAGAGAATTTATAGGTAGATATAATAATATGTAAGTGTTTATGTGGGAGTACAAGTAGTTTAGTTTTCTCTTAATTTTTAGAGTATTTTTTTTATTTTTGGGTGATTTTTTAGTGATGACATTAAATTAAACTATTTTACTTTTTTATGAAACTTTACTTTTGTTTTTATGAAACTACATATAAACTTTTTATTATATTGTTGTAATATTCATTAGTTTGTCTATAGAAATACAAAAACAACTACAAAAACTAATAATACATCGATGAATGATCGATTTCTTCACATTAATAATGAATAAATGTATTTATTTTTTTTAATTACTGTTATTTTTTGTGTAAAATTTCTATAAAAAAAATGTTGGTACATTTTTTTAACTTTTTGAATAAACTAAATGTTTTTATATATTCTATTATTTTTCTGAGCATTAAAAATTATATTTCTTCTTTTTGAGTAAACTATTATTAGCGCGTATTTTTGTTGAGGAGTTCATGTTGAAAAGAAAAACTAAACTTTTTATACCTTGAAAGGATGTCTTAAGTTTGCCACGCGGCTTGTAGTACCTAGAAGTAAGAGTAGGTGACCATATAAGGTTGATCTACATATATATAAATGATCAACAGACGAGCTGAGTCGATTTAGCCATGTCCGTTTGTCTGTCTGTGTATATACGACCTATTCTCTCAGTTTGGATATGTCGGACCACTATAGTATATTGCTGCCATACAAACTGACCGATCCAACTCAAGTTCTTGTATGGAAAACATTTTTATTTGACAAGGTATCTTCAAGAAATTGTTCATGAATTATTATCTAAGGCAGCGGTAGAATCTCCGAAGAATTTGTTTGTATCGCACCACTATAGCATATATGTAGTTGTGATTTTCTAGCTTTTTATATATGTATTTGAATTCGATATTCGTATTTGTACTACATATCCTAACTGAATCTCTCGGACTCATATTCATAGTCAAAATAATACTCATACTTTCACTCACATTTCTGTTCATATTCACCAATCAACTCACTTTATTGAATATTCTAAATCGAATAATATAAATAAATTGCCGTTCATTTTATATTCAATAAAAAATTCAAAACTTTTCATTTCATTTTCCTACTGCAAGACTTAATATTCACTCAGAATGAAGGACACTTTGATGTTTGGCTAATATGTACTATTTTCACACTTTGCTTGCGCGCTGCTGACTACTTAAGCTATTTGTTCTAGCTGCGTGTATGCTGTCAGTCTATCAACAACTCGCGCAGTGTATACAAGTACAAGTATGTGTGTTTGTATTAGACACCCGGCAAAAGTTTTGTTTACATAACAATAGAGGCAAGCGAAAGAACGAAAATCACAACGATACAAACGAAAAAAGCGAGACAAATGAAAACACAACAAGTTCAGAGTCAAAAATCAAAGCAAAAAGTTGCGAAGAAGAAGCAACATAAACTAAAAAAAGTGTTTAACGTTCGCTGCTCAGCATTTGGTTGATATTCTCTTTAACGTTTGCCACTTGGCTTTTTGGGTTTTACTAATGTGTTGTTTGCTTTTTGCTTTTGCTTTTGTTGTTGTTTACACTTATGCGTGGTTCTCCTCTGCTGTGTAATTTGTATGTTTACATGGGGATGCGTCTTTTACAAACTTGACTGGATTCATTATATATGCTATATGTATGTATGTATATACTTTAGTTGCGTATGATCTAAATGTATGTACAATGTATATTTGAATGAAGCGACAAGCTCTCTATGCAGTATATATACTATAGATGTACTATAGGTATATTATATATTCTCTACTATTAGCTCTCTGCTAAAAGTAAGTTTTTGCACAAAAGTGGGCATATTTTGTGCGCTTAATGAGTTTACTGCTCTTTTGTGTTTCCAAGAATTTCTTATAAAGTCAGTATGTATGAGTACATTAGAGTGGACAAAAAATATAGTCCGAAATGACAAGTGATTTTTGATTTCTTATAGAAAAAATACAAGAATACTATTTTATTTTGTTTGAATGGTTAATGTATTTGAAAAAATTATCGTGTGGTAAAAATGAACATTTAATCTTATGGATAATTTAATGTTCCACTAAAAAGGTCCAGCATGATTTTCTGCGTTTTCACTCCTTCAAAAGTTATTTCAGAACAAAATCAAACCTTAACATAAAGATGGTACTTTTTTTTTATTTTTTTATATGTTCACAAAAATAATGCCTCAAAATCATGAAATATTTAATTTTTTGACTTTCGACGTTTTTACTTCCTTAATTCATATTAATTTTGTATTTTATTTAGCACGATTGAAAAATGGCGTTTAAAGGATATTTTACAATAAAATAGGTGAAAGTATTAAAAAGACTTAAGATTTTTTATTATTTTATAAAATGAATGGCTTTTAATCCTACTTTTATTTAATTTTTCATGTTATCTAAAGAATGTATGTATATATTTAATTCAAGGCGCTAAAGTTTTATAGGCATATATATAATTTCAACTACATTTGGGTCTAAAGTACTCATTAAAAACTCATTTCTCATTTTATACATTCACACATACATACATGCTTGTATACATAGTATGTTACATACTTAAGTACCATACAATATGTTTTATTTCAACAGTTTGGCTTAATTCACTATAAAGTAGGGATACATACATATATTATGTTATATGCAAATATGTATTATATACAATAAATACACTAGACAGAAAAAGTCAGCGTACAAGGTACATGAGTCGAGCAAAGATATTCTTCCACCGAATATCCCCAACGTTTTAAAACTTCCATTAAGTGTTTTTGCATTGAATAGACAAGCTTAGAGCTTTCTGTCGAAGGGTTGTGATGCCATTCCTCGTGCAGCACATCCTTGAGCGTTATCCTTTGAGGTAATTGTGCGTTGGCGGATTTTACGTTTAGGTGAATTCCAGAGGTGCTTTTTAAGATTCAAATCTGGTGATTCTGTTGGTGTTTGAAGCTGCTTGGGAACGTTGTAGAGTAACCAAAGGTTAACGATGTCGATGCAGTACCCTTTGGATCGTTCTCCTGTAGAATAGTAGTAAATTCCAAGACCCAATTCTTCCACTTCAAATTTATTTGTATGATATTAAGGTGCGCATTTAACCATGTTGGACTCTATAAATTCCATTTGGCCCACACAATTACTAGCTATGCACCTCCCTATCATTGCTTCTTCACCACCGTGCTTCACAGTATACATCAAGATTTCCGTATCGAATGATTTGCTCGTTTTCGTTATAAAATCTTACGGCCTTTAATTCCAAAGACCCAAAACTTGTTTTCATCGGAAAAAAATATTTTCTGCCTAAACTCCTGGAGCTTGTTTAAGCGCTCTTCCGCCAAAGCATTATAGCGAGATATAAAAAAAACCGGTACGTTTCTAATTTTTTAATATTTTTTTATGGAAGAATATGTACTTGCAACAATTCGACTGATTTCACCGTATGTTTTTCCTTCTTTCAAAAGTTTAACCATTATTTCGCTTGCAGAGGATTCCTTTGTTTTCTTTTGAGCGCGATTCGATGTTTTAAATTTAATAACAAACTGAATAAAACAAAAATCGTTTAAAATTGCTACTTTTACGAAAACATTCTTCCTCTTACGCGAACAATTCCCATTTTACTACTTATAAAGCACTTAATGAGATTTCATTCTAAAATGCAGTATATAAAAGATATTATTTAACAAAAGCAAATAGGACATAAGCATGTACGCAGAGTTTTTCTGCCGAGTGTATATGACCAAATGCCTTCCTCAAATGTCGAAATGCTTAACTGACAACTTTTTCACACCTACATATATACATATGTACAAATATGAATATATAAGTATGTATACATACATATTTATGTACTGATATTTTTACGACTATCTGCCCAATTATTTAATATATGGCAGCGCTGAAGTTTTAATATTATGCTTATGTGGGGTATATCCGCCTGCGAGATGACTCGCGATGACTCCTGGCAATATAGATAAGAACTTGCGAAATACGCGCACTGATAGAGAAGAACCGAAACTCAGATTGCTGAGTGCTTGGCGAACGTGATTCATTTCGTGTTAAAATTATTGATAAAAGCGGCTTTTATTTCATATTGTTCTTGTGCAATTTCCGTCACTTAAATTTTATTGTGGAATTAATTTTTATGGGCTGTAAAATATGAGTGACCTCCAACAGACAAATTAACACACTAATGCTGAGCTTTGAGGTAGTTTAAGTTGGGTTCAAACTAGGCATGCAAATTACTTTGAAACAGTCATCTTTGATGCATCAATTTTAAGAAAAGCGAGCAAGTAGTAGTAGGTATTAAGTAGTGATACAACCATAAACAAAACCGATTTAACGATAGTCTGGCATACGTGACCGAAAATTACTCTAATTTATATCTGGCCGATAACTGGAAGCTTGACAATATTTTTCAAAACTATCTCGAAAATGGTTTAAAATACTAGCTGCAAGCACATAGCTAAACAAATGATAAGCGTTACGAGTCCCTCAGTTTTTGAGATATTGATTTAAAATTTTGCACATGTCCTTTTTTCACCAATAAGCTACTCATTTTTCGGAACCGCCAATATCGGACCACTTTAGCATACACATATGTACATACTAGCTATCTTACAAACTTTTATTCAAAGAGATATTTTAACGAAATTTGGCATGATTTTTTTCCCAAGACAACGGTATAATCTCCGTGGAAATTGTTCAACTCAGACCACTATATCTAATACAATAGCTGCGATACAAACTGAATGATCAAAATTAAGTTTTTGTTTGGAAACTTTGTTATTTGTGAATTTTATTCTGGTTTTGGTTCGACCGAAGTTAACAGTTTTTCTTGTTTCATACATATATCACTTCAAAAATCCCTATATAAGTTAACGTTCCTACTCATATTCATATTTATACTCGTATAGTACATCCTTGTCACCTTTACTCAAAACATGCAAATGCACAATCGCCAAATCTTTTAATAATAGTCTCTGCACTAATCGTTCGTCGCTCGCACTTAATTGAGCACTCTAAATCAACTAATAAAAATAAATTGCTATATAAATAAATTTATAATAATAGCCGCCTCGGCTAAATTGGAAGCTGGCACCGCATGAACTCATGACACGACGCTGTTGCTGACGAAAGACCGATTGCTAATTATTTAATTTACCAAATTTGAAGCAACAATTTCTTGCCAGCGCTGTGTGCCATTGAAATCCGCTTCATAGCTATGAGTGTGAGTATGAGTACTGACTGTGTATATGTGTGTGTGCGTGTCGCAAATATTTGCGAGAAATGAGCGTGATTATATGCGGTTGTACGTAAGCAATTAGTGGCGTTTTTAGTTTAGTAAGATCTAAAGCAAAATGTTAAAGAGAATATTCAAAGGCGCATTGTTAAATAACTAACCATATGTGTGTAGTGTGTGTGTGTGTGTGTTTGTTTGTAAGTATGTGTGACTTGCTGGAAGGCGGATGAGCGCAATGGCTGCGTCCGTTTTGAGAGAGTGGTGTCTTTATATATCATAACGGCATTGCATGTATAAGTGTGCGTAATTTCATTGAGTATTTTGTGTGGAGAGAGTGCGCGTAACCAAAACAAAAACACAGTAGCGCACTCCCGCACACACTAACACGCAAAACTATAAACAATTTAGTGATTGACTTTGAATTTGTGTTTGAATTGCCTTTTGCTATTTGCTTCTTGTCATTTTCTTTTTTAAAATACTGTGACTTTTGTTGCTCTTTGCGCTCTTGTTCTCACTTGCTGCTCGTTCTCTTTGCTTTTACCGCATTTATGGCGGCATACCGCCTTGCGACCCATACACGTGCACTCTTGCACGCACGCACACTCTGAGCAAAATACAGTTTTGTGCCTTTGCTACGAATACACAGTTGTAATTATGTTTGTAGTTGTAGCACCAAAAGCAACCTCAACAAATGCCACCGAAACTGAAACAGCATTTTATAACGTTACGTAAATTCTTCTTCTCCAAACATTTCAGAGTTCAAATACGGCGCTGAAGTCGTCGGAAGCGGACGCATTAACTCCAGCAGCTGGACAAATTGGTCGAAAAATAAATTCACCTCAATTCCAAATAACTTGAAAAATAACGGTGAATTATTGCAAATCAAGGCGTTAAATAGTGTGTACAAACGGTTTTAGTTTTTGTGCTCGATTCAGTGTTATAAATGAATGCCAAATGTAATGGTTGATAAGTGTAAAAATCTATAACAGTGTTACGTAAAGTACGTGTTACGTCTTCATGCGGTGAAAAAAACGAAGAAATTACAAAAATTTGTTTTTGTTTAAGAGTTCGAAGTGTAAGTTTTGAGTTTAATTTATTAGCTGGTTAGCTGATAGGAATTTTTAAAAAAATTTTTGATGATTAAACAAAAAAATTCGAATCGAAAATTTTTATAACATCTGAAGACATGCAATTATTTAGACCAACAAAACTGTGTGTGTTTCTTAAATAATCAATCAATTAGCCGGATTTTTAATTATTATATTTACTTGAATCAAAAAAAAAATAATAATTATTAAGAACTTAGTTTAAAAAAAATATATGATAAAAATTGTATTATAAACTAAATTTTTTTTGTTGATAAAAAAAGATAATTAAAGTTTTATTGACATAATTTATGTAAAATTTTATTAATAAAAAAATAAAAATAAAATATTTTAATAAAAAAAATTTAAAGAAATAATTTTTAATTAAAGTAAGTTGAAGTCAAAAATTTAATTAAAAATTTTTTTGTGCAAATTTATTAAGCATTCATTGATACAAAATATTACATATTATTTAAAATTTTTTTAATAAAAAAAATTATTCTTTTAAGATCAAAATAATTTAAATAATTTTTAACTAAATATGGTTAAGGTATTGTTGTTTGAAAAATAAGCATAAATGTTTCGGTATTAAAGCAAAAATAAATTAGTTTCGATTTTTAATTTTTATTTTAACTTTATTAACAGATAAAAAATTATTTTCAATTCCAACTCTCTCGAAAAATGTTTAAATCACTTAATATTTGTAAATTTGTATGTTATTTTAAAAAATTTTAATGTAAATAATATATAAAATTTATACAACAAAAAAAATATTAAACAAAAAATTTATCGAAACTTGAATTCTCTTCTATTACTTTGGTAAATACTTTAAAAAGTAAATTTTATTATTAAATTCAAAATTTATTAAACACAAAATAACTTATATAAAAAAATTTTTATTTATGACTATAAAAAGTACTAGTTAAAAACGACCTAAAAAATATTTAAGAGATAAACAAATTAATTATAATATTATTAAAATCTGTTATATTAAATAAAATAATTAAGGTGAATTTAAAAAACTTCTTAACCGTAAAAATTTTAAAATAAAAAATCAAAAAAAAAATTTTTACCAAAAAATTGCAGTAGGTAGAAAAATTGAATTAAAAATTATTTTGAAAAGTTTTACATATTAGAAAAGCAGATATTTTATTAAATTCTACAATTTATTAAATAAAATAATTACTTAATAAATATAGAAAAATATATATTTAAAACTTATAAAAGTAGCTAGCATTAAAAAAAATTAAGAAATACTTAATAAATTAATACGAAAACTTTCAAAATGTGTAAACATCAAAGTGCTCACAAGAACCTGCAAACACATATTTAGAATTCGTAATTCCTTACTGGAATCGGGAAAAATATTTTTAGGTAATCGGATTCAACTCCATACTAAAACGCAGTCAGCTTGCCAGCCAAACACGTCGTACGCCACTTAAGCCTTATAAAACTTGTGATGAAAAAAAAAATTTAATAAAAATTCTATTTTCTCTCTACAGCGCACCGCAAAGGTGAAAGGTTGTGCATTAAAGAGCAAAACAACAAAAATAATAATAAATAAGTAAGATAAATAAAAAATAAAATCAGAATTGTGAAAAAAAAACGCGAAAATGCGAAAAATTATTACTCAGTGAATGTGTAGCAACAAATCAATAGAATAGTGTTTACACAAGAAAAAGAAGAACAAGCAATTTTGCAGTGAATAAGCAACAAATAATGTCAAAAAGTGCCACTGAGCAATATCAAATCAAAAAGAAGCGAAAACACAACCAAAATAAAGCAAAGAACAACCAGCAAGTGAAGCAAACAAACCAAATTTTTAAAAATCAAATTAAAATTCACCAAAATAATAAATACAAAGTGTTTAAGAAATATACAACAACTACTGGCGACGCTCTAATCAAACAATTAACGCTCACTGAATTCTGTCTGCAGCAGCAGCAGCAGCTACAACAGCAACAACAACTTGAATACTTATTTAATAACAGCAACAGCAACGTAAATTTAGTGACGCCAACCAAAGTAATTGTTAACGCCAAGAACGTCAATAGCGACGTTGTTGCGACGCGTCAGTGCGCGCAGTGCAACAATCTAAATAACAACACTGCAACGCAGCGTTCGTGTTGCTTACGTGACCACGCGCAGGTGCTGTTACAAAAGAGCAAAACACGCCTAAGCGAATATAATAGCAACATTAGTAGTATTCTGATTAGAAGCAAACGCAACGCCAATAGCAACATGCCGCTCTCACAAGGCTTCTCAGCGAAAGTATGTGCAGGCGGTGCAGTAAAGCGCACCGCACCCAAGCCTGCGCTACCCCGTCAAGTGGAGGCTGCGAAGCGTAGCAAATCAGCAGCGGCAGAGAATTTTACACGCCTCGCGCCGCAGCGGCATCTACATGCGCGCCACGCTAATAGCGGCAATAGCAGTAATAGTAACAAGTGTTTGAAGAGCAGCAAATTCGACAGCGCGTACAAGTCCATGACAACCGCGTTGGGCGCGTCGTCACTACTAGTGGGCGCCGGTGCGCGCTATGCGTCCAATACTTCTACTGATCTCACGCATAGCAGCAACTTACAGTTCTACTATTTGCTAGCTGAGTCTCTGACGCGCTACGGTAGCCTCTTAGAGGCATTTGATGTATATGCATTTATAGCCAGCGAGCAGCTAGATAGCTGCATACCGCTGGATCGTCTCAATACATTCGCGAGCGCGCTTATAACGTACGTGCGACAAATGGGCGCGTCTGCTAATGACAACAGCCAGGAATTATTCGCTACGTCCGTGGTGAGCGCGAATAAACTCTCCGACAGCACTGCGCTCGAGTCCGCATTAAAAGTGAAGTATGAGCGCAGCTCCGCCAGCTGGAGCGCCGGTGCATCGGGTGTGGTGCCATGTGGAATTACAGCCACTACACCGCCCGTGCCGGATGCGGTCGTGGGCGCGGGCTTAGCGGACATGCATTCGCCTACGCGAGAACTATTACGTGTGCCAAGTCCGACGCAAAGCGAGGACTACGATCCATTACTTTGTCCGCTGTGCAATGACATACTGCGTTGTCCGGTGACAACGAATTGTGGGCACACTTTTTGCCGACTGTGTTGTGATACCATTACGCAATGCAACATTTGTCATGTGAAGTTTCCGCGCAGCAGTCACGATGACTTCGTCTCGGACGTAACGAGTGGCGCGCGCAGTTACGCGAACACGTCTAGCTCAACGCTCACCACACTAACAACTGCTACAACTTCGTCGGCGGCTTTATCATCTGCAAGCGCTTATTCGATGCCAGCGCATGTAGGCGCGTCGCGCTTGCCATCATCTCATCAAAATGCGTCCACCTCGGCGTCGGTGTTCAAAAACATTTCCACTTATGCACCAACTGCTGCGAACAATACGGCTTCACTAAGCAATGATAATTCTTTGCTTAGAAGACGCCTTCAATCACGTACCTCACTTGGTGCTAGCAACAACGGCAATGATAGCTTGGAAACAACTGTTGCACCCACTCGCTTGCAGTTGGTGCCGACGCCGACGCCGACGCCTACCCCGCCAACGACCGTGACGACGGCAACTGTTGCTTTAACAACGGCCACGGCCACCACAACAATGGCGTCCTCGGCATCCGGCGGCGGTGTTGGCGGCGCTGGCATTGCGGCGTCATTAAACAGCTCTGCAGCAAATATGAAATTCATGCCAGACGTCTTAGTGCGCCGTCTGGTGGAGAAATGGTGGGGCGCTGATTTGCAGGCAAAGAAGAACAATGAAACCGCCGCCAGCTATATGCATATGAATCTGCTAGATGATGCGTTAAAATTCTGCAACGCCAGCTTGGAGAAATGTAAGTAGCAACTTATTTTCAAAATATGTTATTAGATTTTACTAAAATTGTATCTCTAAACGTTCAGTTTTGACTACAAAATCTGTATGCATTATACTAGAACGAAACTTTTCAGCTTAAATATATTATAGCGTGTATCAGACCGATTTTTATAAAAAACAATTTTTGTATCTGCGTTCGATTTTTAGACCTTGTAAACAACATAAACTTTCATCCGAACGTTCTGAAAGTTCTATCTGAAATTGCTTAAACTTTCATTCTCAGTTTTAAACTGATAACGTTTAATTCAATCTTAAAATTTGAGCTTTAGTATAGAGCTTTCACACAGCTTTTTTATAGCTTTTCTCGATTAATATTATATGTGTATTTATTTAAAATGGTTTAATGAAAAAAAGCTTTCTAGAGGCTATATATATTATTTTCATAATTACTAAGCTTTCATTTCGATTTTTTGTTGTAATTATATTTTTCATTGACATTGCGAAATTGAATGATTTAGAAGTTATTTCGTAACCATTCGTTAAATAAGCTTTTGTGTGTAAAAAGCTTTAATATATAATAAATATTTTAAATATTCTATATATAATACGCATGACTTCACTAATTTCCCCGAATCGTGTATACATATGTGTAATATTTCATCTATTTGAACAACCGTCGATAACAATTTCGATGGACTTTCGAGATGAATAATCAAGCGATATGAAAAAAAATTTCATGGAAAAGTCTCAAATGGTTTTACCAAATTAAAATGAATTCCTAGACACTAAATAAACGCCACATCAATCACTTGGTGCTGAAAGTTACGTAAATGTTTTAAAAGAATGTAACGGTACATATACACACACAGAGATGAATTGTATAAGAACACTTGAACATAATAACATTTATCTGTCGCATATTTGTGTTCTGTCATGCTATCAGCCTATTCGGCTGGGAGTGTAGATTTCTAGGTATATTTTCTGTAAATCAGTATATGTTTGTATGTGTTAGAGTACGTGACACTCGCTGATTACAAGCGAATGTAAATATCGGGAAAATCGATAAATGCGCCAAAGTGTTTGCTGCTGTTGTTGACAGTTTACTCTTATTGTGATGATTTTCCTTCTAACTTTTATTGTTGGTTTGGTTCATTCATTGTTGTTGCTGTAATTTTCCTTTGCTGTTGCCTTGGTGGTACTCATTCTTGCTCAATATACATATATTATATATAAATATTTGGAAGGGATGTTGAAGCTAACCCACATCTGCCACCCATCCGCCACCACACAATGTCAATGCTGATGTCATGCAGCGCACAGTTAGCCACCAAGTTAGTCAGTCATGCCAGGCAGCCTGCTGTCCAACAACTATACGGGTATATGAGGCTTAGCACGCTTCACTCAAGCGACGGCAACGAGCAACAAGTTAAGTATAAATATCATGCTTGTACTTGTTGTACTTGTATGTGAGAATATGTTGTGTATGTATGTATACCTATATGTGTCTGTAGGTGTATGCTGCGGGGCATTTGCGAAAATGGCAAACGGTAGCGGTTACTCTATTGAGAGCAGCCCAGTTGTTGGCTCTACATGCTTTCGGTCGTTATGCTCATTCCATACATACATATGCATATATTGTCGTATCTATTATATATATGTGCCATCTTTGCTGGTTCCTCTGAACGCTGTAAATATTTGCTTATATATGGTTCATACACACATATATGTTATGTCTATATATATCTATATATAATAGAATATTTGCATATGCATCTATATTATCTATAGCTACATATTTGCATTTTAACCATGTTAGAGTATGCCTTGCTTAACGATCTGTACGCTCTGCCATAATTGACCATAAATTTCTTCCGCCTTCGGATCAATATTGGTCACACAGTCAAGCAATAAAAATTCCTATCAGTGTTGACATATAATGACTACAAGCTATGTGGGTTCATATAAATACATATATACTACATATGTACAGTCAGAATTTAATTGAAATTTTAATAGGTTAGAACAGTTCAGAGGCTTCAAGAAAGAAGAGTAAGAATAAAGGTGTCAAACTTCTTTCTGTCAAGCTTTATTCATTAGATATTTCAGTGCGTCTAAAACAAAATTGTTTATTGATATGTTGATACCAAATGCTGACTACTGATGCAATCTTCGGAATCACCATTTTCAAG
The DNA here is from genome assembly GCF_042242935.1 of Bactrocera oleae. Lineage (NCBI taxonomy): Eukaryota > Metazoa > Arthropoda > Insecta > Diptera > Tephritidae > Bactrocera > Bactrocera oleae. Next base: position 52,439,829 of record NC_091540.1, on the reverse strand, counting down.
CGAGTCGTTACAGGCGACAGTGAACTTATGCTATCTGGTGCCAAATACAACACAAGAAAAACTTTAACTTCGCTTGAAACTGAATAGACTAAAAGAGTATAAAAAACGTTATCTGGATTTGGATCGGTCAGTTTGTCTGGCATCTGTATGCAATAGTAGTTCGATCTGAAAAGTTTCTTCGGGAAAATTGCTGTTGTCTTGGCGTTTCCGGCAAATAAGAATATGGCCAACTCAACTAAGCTCTTCATGCTAATCATTTATATCTACTCTTTATAGAGTTTCCGATTTCTCCTTCTGGGTGTTACAAACTACGTGACAAACTTGATATGCCCTGTTCAGGGTAAAACAAGATTTTTTTAGAATCCTATTTTAAGTAAAAAAATTTTGTCGATTTTTGGAAAGTTCGAAACTACATAACCAAATATATTGCCTCCACTGTGACCATCATTCACAATAACAAATTTACAGGAATTTGTAAGACCATAAATTTCGATGCTTCCTTACTTGATATCAAATGACTCGAAAAAAAAAATTGTCCGTATTATACATATACAAGTATGTACCTTAATAAATGACCACATCCTTGCTTATCCTGCCACATGTACGACAAATTATTGGCCACAACAGCAACAAGCACAGGCAAATGACATAACCGAGTGAGCGCGTCTGCTGTGCTGTCGGAAGGTTATGCAGCAATGCGGCAACAAGCAACTACTAGCATTTATATGTACATACATAGATAACTTTTCAAAAAAATTTTAAATTCATTTACGGTCAAGGCCTGCCATTGGACAAAATGCTGGCGGAAACTACAGGGTATTCTTTGTTTTTGTATATATGCAGGTAGCATAGCAGCCGGTCAAAAGGTGACAGCAGAAAGTGAAAAACTGTGAAATAAATTTTCGAATGTGTCTTTCAATTTACCTCCACACACACGGCTGCTTTTATGGCATTAAATATGAATTGAATTGGCTGTCAGCAGCATATAAACTAGTATAAATGATATATACTTGTAAAGTTGTTTTTTTTTTTTTTTTTTACTAAGCGCGTGAAGTGTGCTGCTGCGTCAACATTTACGGAATTTGATGTCATTTGTAGTTTCGTGCGAATGCCGCAACTGTAAAGCTTAATAACTTAATCTGGTACAATGATCAGCGCATCAACGTGTCTATCACTTACACGCCTAGTAGTGCCAAGCACAAAATTTCGCAAACATACTGACAAACATACCCTCGTTGGGAAAGTAAAGCTGAATATAAGTTGTATGTTTATCACAGACTTAGAAAAAAATATTTTTCAAAATTTAGATAGTAACCCAAATATTTTTACAATTTTTCTGAGAATTCATTCGAAAACGCTTTTGAGTAAAAAAAAAAATTTAATTGAAACTAGGTAAATATTAAATTAATATTTAACACAATACAAAAAATAGTTTTCAAAATCAAAGATACTAACCTAAATTTATTATGGAAAACTTTTGGGTTAAAAAATGTTTCTTAAAATTGTATAATATTTTTTTTTTAATTTTCTCGCTTTTATTACGGCAATAATTCAACAAAACTGCTTTTTAATCGTTTTGGGTATGTGACTTAGCTAACTAAGGCTACACTTTTTATATTACCTTGCCTACATTTAGGGTGACATTCTAGACCAAATTATCTCTTACGTTGAAAAAGATTATGTCATAATACATCCTATGTTAAAACTTTTTGGCTGTGCGATTTACCTAAAATATATCTCCATTATATTGCCTACAATTACGGTGATATTTTATACCAAAAAACCTCTTACGTTAAAAAATATGAACAAAAAATTTTTTATGAAAAGAAAATTTCTCTCTCGAACAGTAGTTAAATGAGTATGTGGCAAATAGGTTTTGATATGGAGTAATTAAAATACAGATTTGAGAAATAAGTTCACAATAAATTTAGAATTTGATTAGAACTCTTACTTAGGGTGCGGAGCTTAGCTAAAACAGAATTGTGTTGTCTACAATTAACACGATATATTCCAAATGATAAATGTTGGCTGCAGACAAAGGCAACTCAAATTCACTCTCATCGTAAAAGATATCACTCCAAAAACACTGCTGAAATGCGTCACTAAATGATTTTTAATATGATATATATACTTTAGATAGCTTAATTAGAGTGTGGAATTTGTGGGTTTAGGTAGTAATAAATAAATGACTAATATATTGTATATTTAATTTAACAATTATTATTTTTATTAATAAATTTACAAAAAATAACAAAAAAAAGCAAGAAAAAAATATTAATAATTAGCGCCTGCAAAAGCAATTCTCTACTGGGTACATACAAGTTTTTCCCCGCTTGTATAATGCTTTGTTTATACATACCCATGTATATTAGCACAACGCTGTGTGTAAATTAGCGCTCCGCTCAGCGCTATTACCTGTCAGCATGCGCAACGTGAGCGCCGGCACGGCAGATGTCAGCTAATCATGGAAAAATAAGCATTCGCCCAGAACATTGTATTTTATCATCCGACCAATATATGGTATTTGTGATGTGCGGTGGTGGCAATGAACCCAACAACAAACAAAATTTCTCTTATACGTGCATATTTACATTCATACTTACCAAATACATATAAATACTAATATATATATATTTGACTATAAAAGAGAATTCTTTACTCAGCGCTTTTGACTAGCTTACTCATAGCACTGATGTATATGGTATATATAAATATCTATATATATATATATGATATGATATTAGTGTGTATGTATGTGCTTATGTAATATCTTCAATAGTAGCACGTAAGAATTTATTATCGCTGTGTGATTTCGTTATCAGGTCATAAATGCATGCTTAAATCACCTTTTGGGTATTGTAATTGCTCGAGAATGGTGAGAAATCGCTGACACACTGTTTACTCTGCTCGCAGAAATTAATCAGAAAATTGGAAGATAACGGAAAATGATATGAAGAAAACAACATGGTGTTAACTACTCTACAAATAAATACAGTTACACAGTCATATATATACACATATTTACTGATATGTATAAACCGACTTTAGTTGGTACAACTTAAATAAAGTTAAGGTGATATTTTTGAAGCAGTACAGTTGCATGACAGTTACAATCAAAATGTTATTTTTTGGTTTAAAAATGTAATACTAAGAGTTAATAATTATAAAATCTTACGATAATGTATAATAACATCATTTTATATATAATATTTTCTTAATATACCATAAATTTTAATTTAGTTGAAAAACACATAAGCTCAATCAATATATATCAAAGTTTTCCATCATTCATATTTCAAGTATCTCTTAATAAATGCTATTGGCATCCTAAATGTAGGCAACATATGTTGTATTGTTTATTTAGCAAAGTCACATACCTAATATTAAAACATTTTAAGCATTTTTTTCAAACACATATGAAAGAATACCATAACCATATTTTCTTCGCTACTAATCTTATACAATTTTATGAGTTTTTCTAAAATAAGCTATGGCAATGTTTTGAAAATAGCAAGAATACTTAAATGTCAAGTACGTTTCTGTAATAAATGGGTTTTGTCCAAGAGAAAAACGCTACTGCTCTCTACACGTATCAATTTAATCGAAAAGTTTTTCAAAATAGTTTAAAAAAATTAAACAGTTAAAATTATTATTTTTTTAATCATTTCTAAAACAACCGAACTCCAAAAATATATATCAGGCATAAATCATTGTTGCAAGTTCCAGTTTAATTTCCGTTTCACAGTTAAAAATAAAAAGCTTTGATATTTCAATAATGCACAAAGGATTTCGCTGCAATGCACAGAGAATACTTTGTATTGCCTTGTCAGTCATTTAACCATCTGAGTTTTATTAAATGCTTCGTTTAATTTAAGGGAATGTACTTCACAGAATGATACACAGGAATTTGATGCAGGGTGTCTGCAAAAGTTGGGGAAATAAAGAATTAAACTAACCTCCCCAGAAAATAAGAAAACGAAAATAGTTTAGCCGGATTTTAAGCAAGCAGATTCCAAAACCTGGGTTCTGATATTTAGAACTCTGAAATTAAATCCTATTTTTGAAATTTGTTCGCTGTCAAAAAAAATATATAATTTTTTTTTTGTCATACATTTTACTGAACCCTTTTGTGGCTTACTTAACTCAGTACGGCGAAAGGGAAGAAAATGGTTTTTGCAGAGAGGCTAGAGGTTTTAAGTTATCAGTATTCATCTCATCATAAAGTCACAACAGTTAGTAAGATACCTTTAAATAAAAATATTATTAACTTAGTGTTAAAATTTTTCTTTATAATCATATCAATGAAATAATACCGATACAACTTGATTATAGTTAAGAATCATGTAAAATTATAAAAAAACAAATTTATGAATTCTAAATCAAATACAAATTTTCTCCACTGCTCACCCTGTATGACTGTATGACTATCATATGTTTAGCGGAGCATGTCGAACTCGCTGTCGTGTCAAGTGAACAGTACAAATGCTTGAAATATCTGAAATGTGGCACTTCGACATTTTTATTGAGTAAAAGTTAAGCGAGAAAAAGATCAAATGAAACGCAAACATTCTGTGTAAATTTTTTGGTGAATTTTTTTCAAATGCAGTGAAATGTAAACAAAAGATTATAATTAATATGAGGTTTAATATGAACATTTTCGAAGGTCAAGTAGTATCGTTTCATCGAAGGATGTAGACGTTGTAGACGTAGACAATGTTTATAAAAAGGTATCAAGAATAGCCAAGGAAAGTACTGACTTGAAGATAGTTGACTCAAAACTACCTTCTGAACTCTGTATGATTCAATTTGAGGGTTAGAAATGGTTAATTATAATTCATGAAATCAGCAATATTAGTATCAAATATTATTAAAAAAAGGTAAAGTTCAATACTTCCATAAAATATAAACAGCTAAGAATAGCGCTAATAATTTCCCCATATTTCATAGAATATTTCTTATAAAAATTATAGAAAAATTCCAACAATTTTTATTCGTTTTACCTAACCATACACCATCTCTGCTGTTTCCACAAATAAGTGGCTCATGCCAAATCACTTCTGCTTTCAATAATCTCTTCTGTTATCTTCCCCCGATCTACGGTTCGCCGAAAGTCAACGATTTTTTTCATTGAATCCAGCAATTTGGAAAAAAACAAAAACAAGAAAAAAATCAAAGAAAACAAACAGTTTCCGAGAAGAATTTAACGTTTACCTTTAATTTGCACATCAAAGGAAATGCAAGAGTATAAGAAGAAAAAAGTTAGCTCCAATGAAATGAACATCTAAGGGGCTTAACTTATGAAGTGAAATGAAATGTCTGTCGCTAGGTTCAATTTTATTACCAAGTAAAGAATAGCAAATAAAGAGTTCTTTTTCTTTTTACATCAAAATGTTTTGCAAAATAATTGGGTATGGCCCGAAGGCACAAAGTTTGTGGCGCAAACATTTTAAGGTGGCATACGGTTCGACAAAAGCGGCTAGCCTACTCACTTTTTATACTCTTTATAAGTATATATGTACATATGTATTTATGTATAAATGTACATATGTACATACATAGCCAAAAAACCTGAATAATATGCGCTTTCAATTAAAAATATTTAACAAGCCTACATTAGTCCCATGTATATATGAATACAAATTTTAAGCAAATTATGTTGCGTAATAAAAATTTCATTAGCCCAAAGTTAATGCACTAAATTGGGCAAAAATATACAGCAACCACATTTACGAAAAAACACGTATTTATTGCCGACAATAAACGCAGCCGCAAATGGCCGGAGGCGCTACGTGTGTGCAAATGATGTTAACAGCCACAAAAAGTGGAAATGGATTATGTGGATTATGAATGAATAGAAGAATAATAATTTCGCAGGCCACACTAAACACTACCTTATTGCGAAATTCTTGTTTTCTTTTTCTGATTCGAGCAATTAACTTAATTGCTTGCGTCCACGAAACGTCGAGAGTGAGCGCGCGCGAGAATAATTTGTAAATTAAGCACGCGATTAATTGTTGATGGCTGTTGGGATGTTGGCAAAGGACGAATTAATTTTGTGGCAGCAAGCGAATGACCTTCAGCTGGTCCAACCAACTGGACAACGCAGAGATCATTGCTTTATTTTTTCAAACGCCATTCAATTTTTTTGCAGAGATTTGTTGTTGCTAAAGCTTTAAAGCGTTTAAAGTGCAAAGTTGTCTTATATTTTTTAGTAAGCGTTGAAACCTAGGTAAGCGCTGACAAGCAGGCAACAATAAAAATGGAAATTTTTCCTCTGACTTCTTATCCTTTTGCTCATTCTGCTCAGGTCTCAAGCGCTCATTGCTCTCACGTTGTCTGTCAACGAAAATTACTGCTGTTGATGTGCTTTATATTTTCGCTGGATATAAGTGCGAAAGCAATTTATTACACTTTTTGAGTCTGCGTGGTCATTTGGTTCCTTAGCGTTACTTTTGGTTCGCTTTTATAGGAATTTCTCGGATTAATGTGGTATTTTTAATACCCTACAGCGAAATTTGTTGCTTATAATAAAACGTTTGCAAATGATAGAGTTTAATAAAGCAAAAGAATTAATATGTGCCAAAACTTGAGTTGGAAATCTTAAAATAAAAGTTCACAAGTTTTGTTCAAATTCAAAAATTTTCAAAAAATTAAAAAATTGTATAAGTTATTCCAATTCAAATAACCAAAATAGAAATTAAAAAATTATCAAAACAACTAAAAACTTTTTAAGATAGTTCACAACTTTACAAGTATATACAAAAGGTGTTATATAGAAGATTTTCAAGAAAAAAGATAAAAAATTTGATAAGAGTTAAAAAATATTTAAAATAACTATAGAAATTTCAAATGTTAAAAAAATTATAATCGTTGAAAAATACCTACTAAATTTCGAAAAAAATACGTTTTGTCACATTTTTTTCAATCAAAAAATTAAAAAAAATTTGATGCTCTTTAAACTTAAATTTTTTTCACAAAGTACTGAAAAAACAGAATTGTTTAAAAAAATTTCGAAAAAACTCTAGTTTCAAAATTTTTGCAGTGGAAAAAAAATAATGTCCTCAATTTTAAAACTTTTTCAAAATATTTTAAAACTTTTTAAATATTTTCTTTTGAATAAAAAGTTTCCAAAGATGCTGCTTTAACTTAAAACTACTTATTTTTTAGCCCGAAAGAGCTATAAATACTGGATTGTTAGTACTCAGTATCATTTTTACTTGAAATATTTAATTTTTTAAGCATATACATAAAGTTTTCACGAAACTTAAGAAAAGAAAGCTTGCTTTAAATGCAAAAAAAAAATAGCTCAGAACCTTTGTGGACAAATAACTAAAATATTATCAAGTCTTCTTTACCTAGTAATTTATAGCTCAGTATGTCTTTAATTTAATACTTGTTTCTGTATGTAAATATGTTTATAAAAATGACTTTGTATTCGCACATTCCAATTGTGCAAAATTTAATGCCACTTCAAAAAGAAAAGAGTATTTCACCAAAGTAATGATGCTGTTGCCGCAGGACACAAATAAATAACCGACTAAATAGCGAATTGTGTGTATGGCAAAGCGTGTAGGACATAAAAGACATAAGCTAAGCCAAATAACTGAGGCGAAGATGAAAGGAAAACGAAAAAAGTTAATTGAAGTCGTCATATAGTGGCCGAAAGCAACCAAGGATGCCACAACTACACACTTATAAACGGACTGAAAATACAGACATATTTATATATAATATATGGTGTATATATAACCACATATTTCCTCATATGAATACATACTCGTATGTGGTAGCATTGCCAAATAAAAAGTTCTAGGAAAATGGAAAGGAAATATATAAGTATATTCATGAAAAATTCTGTTATATATGACGAGTGCGGTCCTTAAAATCGTCGAAAGCAACGCACTCTCTACAGCTATTTATATTGAAAACCAGACATAAATGTTCCAAGCAAGATTCCATAGCACATAGAGTGCACACATACATAAAGACACGAGTATGTATCTGGTTATTAAGCGCGTGTAAATTAGTCGCACACTACGGATTACAAGAGTTTATGTTTCTTACCCCAAAAATTCTCAAGCTGCATAGTGCTGTGACACCTCAATATAGCTTGTAAGGATAAACCATCACGCACGCTCCATTCTTTACTTCGCTGAATGTTCGAATTGAGAGTTGTATGTTTTTTTATGTTTGGCAAATTCGTTGCTTACTCGTAACCTTGCCTTGTAGCATGAAAATATTGCGGTAATAAAGACGAAATTCGCGAAGGAAGAGTCGTAAACGAAATGGAATTTTCTGTACAGAACAACTACATATAATGTACACATCATTTGGTTTTTCGAAAATAAGATAGAGTATTGAGCGAAGCTGGGAAATAAAACGAATATTGATTCAATTTAATTCATTCAATGAAGATTTTAGCACAGTAAATAATGGAGTTTGGAAGACATGTGACTTGAATTATTTAAGGTTTTAGGTCTAAATAAGGAATAACCCTATCACAATAACACTCCTTTCTCAGTGTTATAGGAGATCAGCAGTAATAACGCATTGTTTTTTGTGTTGTAGTAGTAAAAGTAAAATTAAAGCCTTGAAAATGTCATTTATTGTTGTTGTGACACGCAGCCAGTAAATAAATAAACTCGTTCAATACAATGGAAATTTGTCATAATTTTTTAAAAAAATGTATATCATATATAACAAACCTATATGTTTCTTGATTTCGAGCTCTCCATAAGAGTTCTCATTTATATATCAATATTCTAGTTGATTGAAGTCAGTTAAACAATGCAATATTCCTGTTAATAAAAAATAATAAGTCTGCTTTCAAACATCAATATATTTCATTGTGACTTGTAGTAGCTAGAAATTTTCGAGACTGAGTTTCTGAGATCGAAATTATATTTGATCAAATTTGACCCGGACTGACAAAAGAAAATACATTTTCACGAATTTTATTACAAATATTTATCTTTTATCGTCTTCAAATATACATACAAATACATATAGCTGTGGCATCGTTTCGAAAATGCACATAATTATTCGCATCTTAAATAAATATTATATTATAATATTTTTTGAAGGCGATCTCTCCTTAAGACTAAGTTTCTTATACAAATTTTTTGATTGCATTAAGTCAGATATAGCATATGTTATGGCCAAATGGCCAAATTTTACGTTTATACGTTACGAGTACGAAAATATCTAAACACCTTACACTATCATCTTTAGTTTTCAGTTTAAGTTTCCGTAATCAAAATTTTGCAGCAAGATCAACAAGAGGCGACTAAACACCCACATATAAAGAATTGATAGTATTTTTAGTTTAGAAACAACAACTGTTGCCCCAAATAAAATTCAAAATATTTACACTAGGAAAAAAATCAAAAAACAAAATAAAAAACGAATAAATATTTACTGTAAAATTTTATTCATCTAAGTCGTATGCATTGAAAGAAAACAATTTTGTTGTTGTGTAGAAAACAGTAAGCACTTCGAAAACAGCCACATCAGAAAAACTAGTTCTTGGAAAGGCATAAAATTATCTCCCACAGGAATTCGTAGTAATAACTACACAAAATGTGTATAAATTTAAATGCGTTATATATTATTCACATACAGGATTGCACATAATGACATAACATTTGTTTTTTTTTAATTGGATTGAAAAATTAAAAAAAAGTTTTTAATTCCAAATACCTTATTGAAAATAAAAAATCCCAAAATCAGTTTGAAAAGTACAAAACAAATGTTAATCTCAAGTTTATTATTTAAAATTAAAAAAAAAAAAATATTTTTGCATTTACATTTTTTCGCGCACGCGCACTTCGTGTTCTACCAATTTTAACTGGAGTTCGCACAGAGCTATCAGCTTCAATACTCTAGAGCCGTGTTCGGCAAACTTACTCATTTAAACGATTTATATTTTATCAACTTTTGATTCCGATTTTGCAAATAAGAATTACATTTTCAATTTTTAATCCCGAAATTTAAATTAAAAATTTGAAAATCGAAAAATGTTAAATTCAAAATTTTTTTATTAAAAGATGTGTTTATATTATATGTAATATATACACTTATTTTTATATATATTTGCATCATTTTTCATATATGATATCTGGGTTTTAAACATTCAACTTTTCCTACAGGGCGTGATTAATAGTCTATCTATAAACGTGTAGTATATGTGTGCATCACTATGTCTGTAAATACGTTGCTATTTGTGTACTTCGACGATTTTGCGTCATTTTATTTTCTCGGTCACCGATAACAATAGCTATTTGTTGTCATTAATGGTATATAAGAATTCTAAAAATAAGTTTGCCGAGAGTTTCAAAAACACTTCGGTAAACTAATTAATTACAAGTTTCAAAATGTATTTAAATACAAATAGGTAAATACATACATACTGACGTATTATTTATGTATGTGTAGATGGTTACACGTGCCGCCGATAAAGACAGCCAAAGCTATGCACTTTTGTGCTAATTAAGAAATTATTATTAAAAATGGTGTGCGAGAAATGGAATATGGACTTCAAAACGGATAGTAAAGTTTGGTTTGGTTTCATTAACACTTCCTCTTATTTAGTATTTTTGTTCTGAATGGTAAAAATGGTTGGTACAGTAGAGTAACGTATACGCCGTGTATTCCAATATAATTGAAATTCAACTAAGAAGACCTATTGTTCCGATTGAGTTGCAGCAAAGGGCATTACAAAACACATTCTTGGATAATAAGTCTTATACAAGTTCTCTTAATTGGACCACTATTTCTCCATGATAATATATAGCACGAGAAAACACCAGTCTTTATAAAAAAAATTAAAACTCTTCAGCCATTCTAGATTGTACTGCTTGTATGAAAAAAATTACGGAAAAACTAGAAGAAACGTTAACTTTGGCTGCATAGAAACTATAATAACCTTCACAGTTTTTTTTTTATAGCATAAAAGGGTATTAAAAATCATGACCTTCATTTTTATGGGTCAGTACGTATAGCAGCTATATACTATAGCGGTCCGATCTAAACAATTTCTTCGGAGATTATAACGCTGGCTTGAAAAATAATTCATGTAAACTTTCGAGAAGATATCTCGTCAAATAAAAATTTTTCCGTACAAGGACTTGAGTGTGATCGGTCAGTTTGTATGACAGCTATATCCTTTAGTGGTCCTACATCAGCGCTTTCGACAAATTAGCAGCTTCTTGAGGAGAAAAAGGTGTGTGCAGAATTTCAGAGCGATATCTCATAACCTGAAACGATATCTCATAATTCGCGTTCCAATTTTAAAATGAACTGAATTAACTTTTAGTACTACAGACATAACATGACTAACTGCTAGAGTAAAACATTTTTTTCAGCACTACTTAAGGTTTTTAAACAATTTTTCACTTAACAATGCGAAATACTTTTGTTTGCTTTAAATTTTTATATTGAATTGCTCACACAATCCCAGCTGATTTGACTTTCCATATTAGGTACTTAGGCAACATTAACAAGAATTCGCGCTAAACACGAAATCACTGAGCGTTCAGCAGTGTGAAACTTTGCTAATGCATGATTTATATGCGTGTGTATGTATGTGTGTCCAAGTCAATGCGCTAGTTCGCGTAAAAATTTCCAGCGTATATCCTTTTATTTCATTAAAATTCCGCTGCGAAATGCTTTTAAACACGCAAACACACACACACATATATACGAGCGCGTACACATTGTAATTGCCACAGGCAGCCACCAACCGCAACACCGCTGCAATAGCAGCAACAAGGACAACAGGCGTCAATTGTGGCATTTATGGTAATTTCGTTTCACCTCAATTCGAAGCGCATGTTAGCGTACAACTATTTCAGCATTTTGCTGTTGTTGTACGGCTGCTTTTTCGCCTTGTGTCCAGAGGGCGCACCATCAAAGTGGATTGTTAATATTAAAATTGTTTGGCAAGTATGTATGCTGCGGCGCGCAGGCATTGTGGTTTACTTTAAAAAGGATATCATAGATGCACATATGTATGCATGTATGTAAGTACAATATATAGCGCGCTACAACAGCGCACATATTTATATGCGCGCATACTCATGCTCATTTATTCCTTTGATTACTCGCTTATTTTTAGCCTCGTTCGGTGGGCGTTGGCGTTGGCGTTGGTGTGCAGTGTGCGCGTCGCAGAGCGGCACTGTCGCCGGAATGTGGCTGGTGGGTTCATTGCACTGCCTTTTATGAGTTCACTGTTTACGATACAATCAGCCGAGTGTAAAGAATTCTTTATGAATCTGTTGCATATTAAGACGTGCCACTCCAGCATTCATGAGCATACATTTGCAGGCAATTCCGTTTGGCGCAGTTCATAAAGTTGATGTTAGCACGAAATTAAATATGTATATGCAAGTTTGTGCAGCTTTTCGCTATTGTTCGCTATAAATTTCATTTAGTACTCGTAAAGAGTTCTGTTTATTTTATAAATTATTTGCCTGCTGCACCCTTGTGGGAATATGCTCGGCATCAAGGCGCTGTAGCTTTCGCAGTAGTTTCGCGAAACGTTTGCGGTTGAGTTGTAATTTGAACCAGGGCAACAACAATTACAACAACAAAGGCCATATGAAATACCGCACCTAATTTAGAAATCTAAGATTTCGTCAGCTCACCAAATAGTCTGCTTGCGTTGCTCAAGCTGCTTTTCAAGTCATTGACTTGTTCAGTTGGCTTTAAAGTACCTGAAAATTTTTGAAGATTTTTCGAAATTATTTTTTATTAAATAAAATAAGCTTTTCGAACATAGATGACAAGTGTTGAAAGAAAGTAAATAATTTTGAGTAAATGTGACGGTTGCAGCTCTTGGTTTTCAGCTTTACAGCCACTTCGAATCGTTCACACTTCCATTTTTCACTAATTTGCTTAAATACCTAAATTAATTTAATTATGAATATTTTTAATATATAGTAATGCTATTTTCGTTTTATAATAACGTAGTAAGTTTGGTTTTTTTTTATATTAATTCTTCATTTAAAGTAATAACTGGCAACCCTATTAGCGGCTACTGTTGCTCTAAATCAGGTAGAAAATGCTTCTTATTCTTTCTTCTTACTTTAAAACGTACTTCAATACTTAAATCAATGGCAACTTTTATGATTAAAAACATAGTTATATATAAATAATATTGTTTTTATTTTATTTTAAATTAATATATACATATTTATGCAAATACAAGTATATACATATAGCATGATTTTCAAAAAAATCAATAGAAAATAATTAAAGTAAATTATTAAAAAAAAATAAATAAATTATAATATATATTATATTATAATAAAAAGGTATCTAATTAAAAATTAATAAATTTTTACAATAAAATTTTTAATAACCAATTTTTAATTATTTTATATTTTAAAAATATACAAATTTTCTTTTAGATATGATATGATATAGTATAAAGTCAATAAATATTTTATTTTACCTTAATTTAAAAAATGTTGTTAGGATTTAAAAAAATTTTAATATAAAGTTAACAAATTTTCATAAGTAAAATTTTTAAGGCCAATTTTTAAAATAATTTTAAATATTAAAAACTTTTACAACTTTAAAAAAATTTAATAAAAGAAAAACAAATTACTAAACCATACATTTAATTTTGGTTAATTGCTTTTAGATTGATTTGTTTTAACTACATAAATATTAAATAGACGAATTAAAACTATTAGTTATTTGTTTATTATGATAGCAGCTTTACTATTTTATTCCACTGTACTCTGTCCAGGGCATATTTATATCATAGCTTCACACAAACACACGCCAGATTGTGACACAGTTAAGAAACTAACTGCAAGCAGGCGGTTTTCGCAATGTTCTCGTTTTGCCATTTTGCTGCAATTTGCTTTGATATTTCACTTTTGGCGGATTGGTGGCTCATTTCGTTACCAACGGCGGCTTCATTTCATAACCCAAGACAGCAACCACAAACAAAGTTGAGCTGACGCTGCGTGTATTGGCGCAAAACTGCTGACAGCAGCGGCTTAAATGCAACAGCTGCATAACGTGCCACAACTGGCGTTGCACACCATGACTGCACGCCGATTGCAACAGCGCTGACGTCGACGATACGCCGTCGCAACAACTGCAACTACAACGAAACGCAATGCAGCGATTGCAGCAACAGACAACAGTGCGCCACAGTTATATTAGCCGCTGCGGCAGCATTTATTATTGCAGCAACGACGAATGTAACGGCATTTACTTACCTACGATTGCACTCGATGTGCAACTGTTGCATATGAGCAAACAGCTGCTGCTTGTTGCTGGTCGCTACTGATATTGCTGTTGCTGTTTGTTGTAGTGCCATGCTATTATAAGTGTATTTGTGTGTGTATTTATGTGTGCGTTTGTCCCCATTTTCAATCAGCGGCAGTAAAAATGTCGCAATTTGAGCATAAAGTATGCCTTCGAGCAATTCAGCCGGCCAACTCGGGCGGTGAGTCAGTCGGGCGTTTCGTCAAGCATTCACTCAGTTAGTCAGCCAGTGAGCCAGCAAGCCAAGTGGTCTCATTGTTTGTCTGCAATTTTTGCCATTTCGTGCAATGTTTGACTGCTGTTGCAACTGATTTTGCTCTTAATATTTTATTTATTTTTAATTTCTTTATTTTTTGAGATTTTCACAGTCGTTTTTGTAATTTGTTGTTGTTGTTGTTACTCCTGTTTTTTTTTTTTCGTTAATGCATTTTGTTGTAACATTGTTTCTGTTGTTGTTATTTTTTGTAGTTGTTATTTTTTTTTTTGTAGTTCACCCATAGAAAGCTCAGTCAGTTTGAAATGCAAACTGTAAATTGAGTAACGCCTGCTTGGTGTGCTCACACAAACACACACAAAACAACAACGCCGACTAAAAATTCGAGTGAAATATGAATAACCACACACACACACACACACAAATTTATAAATGAACAATAAGCAATTTTTGTTGGCAATTTATGCAATGCTAAGCGGCAATCGTCGTAATCAAGTTGAGTACTTGTGTGCACAGGAACATAACGGTGCACTTACATACATACATATATGTATTTGCATATACATATGCATGTGTGTGTGTGTGTGTATGTATGTGCTTTGAAAGGCATGCAAATGCATATTTAACTGCTGGCATTTCAATTACGTCAATGGTGATCAAGAATACGATTATGCAGCTGGAATTAAGTTTCATAATTACTGCGTTTGTAATATGAGTATACTTGTATAATGTGTGCAGAACTTATGCAATAGCTTTAGGTGTGTGTTTGCATACATACATAAGTATGTATTTACCCAGTGTATGGGCGTAATTATGCAATTATTCTTTTGATAATGTTTTCGATGTTCTTAGCTAGAATATTATAATATAGTGAAATAATAAATATTAGATAATAAAATATATACGCATAAGTAATAAGAGGTAACCAGAAATATGACATCCAAGTGTTTATTAATTTAATGAAAATTTTATTATTGTATTTGTATACGAATTGTGATTGCATAAGTCGAAAGGTTTTTATACCCTGAACAGGGTACATAAGACTTAGAAGTAAATTTTGGATACGCTATAGAGGACACATAAATATATAAAAACAAGGAAAAACGTTAAATTCGGTTGCATCGCAACTACCACATAATACCTTTGACAACTCCATAAGATTCCTTACAAGAACTTTGTTCGGTTAGTTTGTATGGCAGCTATAGTGGCAGATATAATGACAGTTGATTCCGATCGTTCAGTTTGTATTGCAGTTATATGCTGTAGTGGTCCGATATCGGCCATTTCGTCATACGAGCATTTATGAGAAAAGAATGTTTAAAATTTCTGGTCGATATCTGAAAAACTGAAGGACTAGTTCTCGCATATACATATACGATGTTAAATAAATAAGTTTTCCATACACGAACTTGAGTGAAAAATTTCAAAAACTCAGGGATTAGTTCGCATATATACAGTCGAACATCGCTATAACGAGTCCGCTCGTCACGCTACTAATTTACATATATGTATGTATATTTTTTAGGCACCTACGACGTTTCTATCTGGGTGTTATAAACTTCGTGGTTAACTTAATATACCCTGTTATAATTTATATAATATAAAAAATATTGTTTACTCAACTTTTCTGAACATTTTTTCTCATCTTAACCAGTTACTGCATATGCACATTTCTATTCCTAAGTTGTCAAATTTTGATTCAAATTTGCTATGATTTCTTATCTGTAAGTTCTAACATTGCACCGTTATGAAACTTACACATTGCTCGTAATGGCATGCAATTTAAATTACTGTCATGCGAGTTTTTGTATGAGCGAATAATGCTTGCAATGACAATTTAATAGTTCGCAACGCTTCGTTTCACAGTTAACGAACACGCCAAGCATTGCATTAGTCATGAATAAGGCAATATTGCAAATAGAATGCAAAAAGTAATAATATTACACAATCATTTTGTTATAACGAAAGTTACCTAGTAATAATGTGAGTAAGTATTGACTAGCAGCAAAGTGAATTCTAAGCGGAAAGGCTAGTAAAATTACTTATAAACGTAAATATGTATATATTTAGTTGTACACATGAGTATATATAAATTGTACAAAATTATATTACGTTAATTTAACACAAAACCTTATTAGTAAGTTATGAACTTCCGCGCGTCAGCCACCATATAAAAATGCTAACCAACACTTAGTAGTAATACTTATTTAGTAATATAACTAACCTAACGTAATGTAATCTTTAGCGTTTCTATTAGCCCAACACTCGACACCTAACTATTTATAATTATTGTTGTTATGACATAATAATTATCTGTATGTACACAATAACAACAAATAACTTTTGCCCACTTGGTTCGCCATTGCAATCAGAGTTACACAATTATTACGAGATATTTACATACGTAGGTGAGAGATACGACTAGAAACATGCTAATGTTAGCTATGACATAACAGACTGCCGGCGAACTTAAGTTTACTTGGGTATATGTTTGTGTTTGCTTAGCGGCGATACGGGCAGTTGTCTCCTAGAAGTGAGTTGTTTGCGCGCTTGACAGCTTCATGAGTGTGTGCGATGTAAACTACCGTTACAGCGGTTGCTGCGTTGCAACTGAGCACATAATCTATATTGCATATATGTTCATGTATATGTGTGTATAACTTGTGTGATATGATGGCGTATTAGTTTCCAGAATTATTTTATAACCTGAGCCTAATGCGTAATAACTGTCAGCCAGTTAATTTATTTATGTAAAGTTTGTAATGATCGATGAAGCTAATATTCGATTTTGTTGGAAAGGACAACTATGTACATATATACATATGTACCTTAGTTTATTGAAGTTATAATCCTGAACATTTTTTAGCAAAAATGTGTATACAAAGATCTTTAGCTTGTTATTCATTGAACAGTTTCTATAGTAGCTATGAGTTATAGTGGTTCGATCTAAACCATTTTTTCGGAGGTTATACCATTGCCTTGGAAAATAATGCGTGCCAAGTTCTCTGAAGATCGTTTGTCAAATAAATAAAATTTCCATACAAGAACTAGAGTTTAATCGATCAGTTTGCTGTCATTATCCTAAAGTGGTGAGACATCGGTAATAGGTTCTTGTTTTAATGCCAGACTATGGCTGGAGAACAGTAATTTAATAATGCAATATTTTTGAGTCTTAATTTTTTTATACATTTTTCATATTCTAACACAATTCCGATATTTAAAGTTCCAATAGTGCAAATGCTATAATTATTGTCCATAACTTAAGAAGAAATATCTTAGATATCATTTCACCACTGAAATTACAGGTATAGCATAAATTATCGAGACAGGATATTTCCATAACGTACATAAGCAGTTGTCGATTCGCCAACCACTTTAGAGTTACGTATCGAAGACACCATACCAGCTGTACCAACAGACAGGCAGCACTTATTTTTTTTGTTGGAAATATGCTTCGTTCTGGAGCAGATAATTAAACTTATAAATAAAATTAAAATTTTAAAAGTCTTACGTTAATAAAATAATAAAATAAATATATATTTTTAATAAAATATTTTTCATAAACACAATGATACTGTTACTTGCTTTAACCACCATTTTAATATATTTGTTCAGTGACTTTTTTCCTGACGGTAGACTTAAAAAATTGTTTTGGATATAGAAATATTTCTACCAATAACAATATAGCTGTAATTCGAAACTTATAAATAATTTTTGATAAATAGCATTACTCAACTGCGACGCATCGACAAGTCAATATCGAGCCTTGGGTTTCCATAATATGAGTCATTATCTTCAGAGCTTATGCTCAAGGCTTACTGAGAGTTATTATTTATAGTAAATTATAGGTTAGAAGCCCAGGATTTAAAAGTTTTATTTCGAGTTAATTTGTAATAATAATATATTTGAAAAAATTTAACTTTGTGCAGCGCATTCTAATCATCATGTCTTATCATAGATCGTGCTCAAGATAACTACTCGATAGTTTAAGCAAATGTTATCTATGAACCACTTCCTTACAAAAGCTTTTGCTTTAAAAGAGCTTTCGCTTGAAGTTAGCTTTCACCTTCCTTTACTGAATTCTCTTGTACACTGAAGGTAGTAGCTTAAATTACTATGTTAAACTGCAATACTGTGTGATTAATTTTCAATCTGCATAATAAATTTCACGTTTACGATGCGAAAATTCGCATTACAACTGTATTGTTGTACTTTGTGTAAACCTCGATCACTTATTTATTGCATAAGAGCCTACGTAACTTCACTACACGATAAAATGCTTACATGTATTTCACTTCTATTCACCACAAATACTCTCGAAAGCCCATAATCGCCTGCTGCGGCTATTACTTACCTTAACAAGGGATTAATCTTTTGCTTACACTAGTATTTACACAATTTAACATACCTACTAAGTACGAGTACATGCAAATTATTGCCCCTACCGCTCAATTCCACACCGCAATCAAGCGATCCTTTCGCCTATAAACCCCCCCAAACAGCCGAAATTGCTACTCTAATTGCAACTCCACCTCCACAACGGAGTCTATCTACATATTTGATAACAACAACAATAACAGCATTGTCTGACAATCTAATAAGCCCACAAAATTTAGCCTTAACATAACGATGCTGCAACCGTTAGACCAACAAAAGTGTTCGGCTACAACACGACGATTTGCACAATCGCAACGCTTACAAGTCTCGTCTCAGCACGACGCGCCTCGCCTCGCCTTGCTCGCTTCCCTTTGCATGAATTCCCTCAGCCAACTAGCTGTGTCTACATTTAGGTTTGAAATTGGGATTGGTTTTCGGGTCTGTCCATATTTGATTAAGTAACCGCCGAGTAGTACACAATCAAAATTGTTACAACACAAAATTGCAGCTAACAACAACAAGAAGTAAAGCAAACGCTTGCGAAGGCATCGCTTTAAAAAAACGAAATCGAAATCGAATTTGCGGCTGTTGGGAGGAAAATGCTAAAAAGCATCGAAAAATAATAGCGGTAAGCAGGCAAAGGGAGAGAAACAATAAAATAGCAAAAACAAAAATTAACAAAAAGAAGGGGCATTTACAAATCACGATTTAATTTAATATTCAAATACGAGTGTAAAAAACCATTAAAAAGAAGAAACAATAGAAAATGTAACACAACAACAATTACAGCAGAGCCGAGATAAATATGTAACCACAAATGCCGGCTGTAGAGCAATAAATGAAGCCAATTGCTTACGAAAATGTACACAAACGAAGCATAGCACAAAAAAAAAATTATAAAACAACAATAAAAACAACTACGAGCAAAAGAAAAAAATGTAAAAACAACTGCGATGATTAAACAACGCGGCGGCGACAAGTTAAAGTCGAAGCTATATTTAGCTAATTTTCGACAGTGCTGTTGTTGTTGGAGCCGCATATTCAGACAATTGAAGCCAAAAGCCAAACGATGAGCCAACACGCAAACCAAAGTTTAGAAATACAACAACAACAATGAAATATCTATTAAAATGTAATAAGCTATAAAGAGAGCCAGCGGCTTGAGAAAAGGAGGCAGCAATTTAAGACACAGCTTAGCTGAGTAGCAAAAGTGCAGTTACTAAGCGGGTAACGCCGAAAACCAGGTCTAACCCACAGCTGTTAGCGCAAAGCACTTAAGTGAGTTGGCTCAAAGTCGCTGACGAAGTCAGAGACGAATGCCAGATCAAGTAGCCGACAGCAGACATCAGCTGCCGAAAGCTGTAGTGTTGTTGTTGTTGTTGCGACAGTCGCCGCTTATGTAATATGTAGACACACTTATATGTTTATGTATGTACATATGTTTGAATATGTGAATGCGAGCCCCACTTACCGCAACGACAACGTGCTAATGCGGCAGCGCTGCCAAGCGGCGGTAGCAATGGCAGCGGCAGCGGCAGCGGCGTATCGGCCACACTCCGTCATCATCGTCTTCGGCATCGTCATCGTCAACATTTGACTTTGACATACTTTTCCAAAAGCGCGGACCACGCAACAATGGCACAACACCAACACCAAGGAAATAGAGAGCGCAAGGCGAGAAGCAAAAACAAAATACAAAAATAAAACTAAAAATACAAAAACAAATTTAAAACAAAAATTTCGCAAAAACGCCTAAGGTATCTCAGCAGACAGGTAGAAAGAGTGCTTGCGCCAAAAGCAGAGAGTAAGAAGCAGAGAGTTGTCCAAAGCGAAGAGTACAAAGCTTCGATACAGCTGGCTGATTGCTTGGCTAGGCCAGCAACTTTTGGCGGCGCATTTGTTTGTGGCCAAATTATCAATGAGCCAAAAGAGTTGAGCGCTAAGCGAGCGGAGACACGAGCGCACGGAGCGTTAAAGCAACAAAAATAAAAAATAAAAACACATGCCGAAGAGCGGCCACAAGACAGTTTGCTAGCATTGCCACAGGCCTTCAGCAAAGAAAACTAACAACAGTAGCAACAATGGTGCACAAAAAGCCGGTTTCGGTGACGTTTACGTGCGTTACAGCCGAAATGAGTAAGCGACCACGTTGTTCAAACGGTTACTTGGCGCGCTCTGCATGCTGTCGTTATTGGTATTATTTTTGTAGGTGTTGCTACCACACTGTGTGCCATTGTGTTTGCACGGTGCGTCGCTCAATTACATAAGCATTGGTTGCCGAAAAATGCGCTACAGAAAAGTTTCAACTGCAATGAGTCTATGATTACAACAAAAGCAAAGCAACAAAAAACTATAACTAAGAGCAAAAGGGAGGGTATGCGGGTAAATAATTTTTAACAAAATTTATATATAACACTATTCCTGTTAAATGAGTACAGCCGCGGCGCTGTATCTAAGTGTATAAGTATGTATTGGTGAGTCTGTTAATGTTTACATTATTGCATAGCGGTACTTGTGTAGGCAGGGATGACTGTTGGCTGCGCTGATTATCTAATATGGCAAAATTCGAAAGGACGTTTGCGCAACTCAAACTCTCAATATTTGTAGCAGCACAGCCGCAGCGCTGTTGGTTGCAAAATGATATCACGGCATAGATTTACATATATACATTTTATTTTATATAAAGTCGACAAGTTGGTTATGAAAATATGCTTGAAAATAATGCATAGATATTTTACTTTATTTATTGGAGAACTAATTTATAGCTTACGCTGCTTGCCGAAAATAATTTTCAAAATCACCAAATATTTTGAGTTAACTTAAATATGCACATTACAAGTATTATAACAAAATTCAACGAGCTACTTATAAAGCTGCAATACTCAGTTCTTTATTGATCTGCAATTTTGCACACGTCCTTTTCTCTTCTAGAAGCTGCTTATTTGTCGGAATTGCATATATCGTACCACTATAGCTTATAGCTGAAATACCAACTAACCGATCAAAATCAAGTTCTTATATGGAAAACCTTTTCATTTTTCGTAATTATGAGCGCTTAATATATAATAGAATTGTTTCAATAGAAAATAAAATTAACTGCATTCATTTCCAATCGCGCCAAAAACAACACGCTGTAGTTGCCACATGCAACAGGCATTTAAGCTCAAAATAACTACATTACCTAAATATATACATATTCAATTAAATTTTTCTTCTAAAAATAAGCATATTTTCATTCTCCACGCTTTAGCCTTAAGCGCTTCAAACTTAAGCTCAACAAAATAGCTACTTCATCGTGACACAAGTACTACATACCCATACATTTAGTACATTATCATTTGTTTATATCAAAAACACATTTTTTAACGCAAAAAGCCATTTAGCTTACTTACGCAGTTTCTTACGCATTTTTACTTGTTATCAAGCCGACATAACTGTATATACATTATTTACCTATTTATCAAATTAGTAAAGTACCAAAAAAATGTGTGCATTGCAAATGATATGCCGTTAAACCAATATAATAACGACCCTGTGATGTTGCCTACGTTTTTAGCTGCGTACACATTTTGTTGGGTATAGCAACAGACCAAATAGTTGGGTGCTTTTATGAATGTTTGGAATATTAATTTTATGTATACGACAGATCTGAAAAAAAAATAATTAAAGCATAGGGTAATCTTTAAATAAGATGCAACGATTTTTTTTTGTAACATAAGATCGTAGAATTTTTAGATTACCTTAAAATTATCTTAAACTGAACTTAATTTACTTCGTTTTAGGCCATATATATTTTTGGGTATCTTTTCAATAAATTGGCATAATTGGCAACATTGAGATCATTATATTCGTATGTTCAATAACTCATTTTAAAAACCTTAAAAATTACACAATAAATTCAACATTTATTCATTCAAATTTAATACCTATAAAAAACTTTAGTGTTCTTAAAACTGTGTATTTATTATAGATATTATATATGTTATAAAATAAAGGGACTATTTTGATATCAATACATTTTCATACATGAAGATTAAGAGTGCGACCTCTCAATAGAAACCCGTCAATAGAAATTATCGATTAGCATGTGCTGTCTTAGATTCACCACTCTGTTTGCATGACTTGAGGTCTACTCTCCTGTAAAAAATTGCCTATTAAAGTAGCATCAATGTTAACCCGCTTGTAATAGGTAAATTTACATTAGTTGTCTGTTCGCTTTTCGACTCTCAAATGTTTGGCGAGTTAAAGACATTAATTATCTCTTTCCTTAATTGATTATACACTTACTAATTGATGACTAGTGAGTATATTTTATTCCAGTTGCTTGTTGCGATTCACCTATAAAATTTATGAAGATTTTGTAATAATAAATTTGGTATAATATGCACATATCTTAATTTTATGGTTTGTTGGGTTAAAAGCAGCATGTTAATAGTGTTGTAAAAGTCTTCTAAATGCATAAAATGTGCGAATTCATGAAAAGAATTAATGTAATAGCAGTGCTAAAGTTAGAATGACAACATAAAGCTGGACACAAGCAGAAAAAAGTGATAAAACAAAGCGATAAAGTCAAAATGAATGAATAAGAAATGATGTGCAATGCGATATGTAGGTACTTGTGTAACGACTAAGCTGTGATATAAAAAGCTTTTAGAGGCGTTTGCTGTCATTAGAAGCTTAAAAAAGTGATATGATAGAAATTTACATATAATATTTTTAATAATAATGAGGTAATATTTTTTGAATTCTAAATTTTAATGTATTAAGACACCTACTCAAAATGCGTTTCAGTAAGGATTACTCAAGAGAGCGGGATTTTAAGTAGATAATTTTATATTACTGCAAAATATTGGCTATTGGGAATACAATATATAAAACAGTGTGATCTCAAGCCACAATTTATTTATTGAAAAATAATTCTTACATTATTCATATTCTAACTTGGACTACGTGACGATTTGATTTGATTGGCATGAAGCCAAAAAGTACTTAGCGCAACGAAGTGCTAAATCTGCATGTCTTTAACGCTTCTATGTATGCTATTGTTGCATTTTTCGCGCAATAATAATTTTGTATATACAGATTGACTTTGTTGCTCTGTACATGTCAGATTATCGAAATAACAGCTGTTTCTAGCAAACCCAATGAAATTGATTAATTACACGAGACAATGTTATGCAGTGGCTTGCTTTTGTTGGAAAAATATTCGAGCAATGCGATTTATAGGTGGCGAAATTTTGCAAACCCTCAGATCATTTATTTATTCGCTGTCATTTGTTGCCTCAAAGTTCATTCGCCGACACGAGCGGACTTTTAAAGCAACAAAAGTGAAGCTCCAATGAGTTGGCAAAGAAAAAATTAATCAGCTTGGATACAGTAAAGTATACAAAGATGGTAAAATCGTCGAAATAACATTTATTGGCCAAGATTTGGATTAGTTTTGTTGACTTATGGCAGAAGACGAGGTATAAACATCTCAAAACTTTATTTTTGAATGTCCCGCTTTTGCGAGTTTCAGAGTAAAAGTAAAGTGAGATTTCACACCTTCAGGCACTCAGATGAGCTAGCAGAAATAGAGAGAAAACATCGAAGCAGATTTATATTGGGTTCTAGGCACTATACTGACAAATCTCTCAGCTGTTCTGAAACAGCTTAAACCTTGTATGCTCCTCCAATTGTTTGAAAAATTTCAACACTCAAAGCAGAAAATCGGTCAATCATCTCGGACAGGTGTAAGCACCAATTATATAGACATATATGTATGAATGTACGTCATGAAAACTTTAGAGACTAAAATTTAGAACCTCAATATTTAGAAAATCTGAATTATTTACTAAGTTGTTATTACTATGATAAGCTATACTCATGTGTACATAAATATACAGACTATTGCAAATATATATCCATATCCATATAGATATGTACCATGTATGCATATATATCCCTGTGTATGTCTATATGTGCGTCTAAATGCAATTATGTGTTATTTTTGTGATTGCAAAGTCATGTGCAGTGAAGTGTTGTTTATTATTGTTATCGCTGTTACGTACGATTGCCATTGTTGTTTTTGTGACTGCTGCTGCTGTTATGGGTCGTTGTGCAGTAGACTGGCCTTGAATATGAAATAATAATAATTTACTTGTTGTTACTTTTTGCGCTACCTTGCCTTTGCTTTGTTGGCATCTACTTTGTTGGGTTTCAGTTGTTGTTGCTTTTTCCTTTTACTGTATATTTTATGATGGTTGAGGAACTAAGCTACTGACAGCAGGAGTGCAATATTTTAGATATTCGCATGATTGTAGTGAATTCGAGAGATATTTTATTAGTGTGTGAAATAGCTAGTTAGTCAACAATTAAATCAGAGAACAAAAAAAATAATAACTATGTTATTGTATTCGAGCTGTATTTTCTACATACAGAAGCTTTATACCTACATATGTATATATGGTAGTTATAGTCAACAGAATATGATCTAGAGAAATTAAAGTAAGGTGCGTGAATTTTTGAATATTTCGTTATTATATATCTGTGTTTATTAATTATACCTTTCAATATTTTTTTTTGTTTTTTTTTCAATATTTAAATTTTTTTTAAAATAGTTTTAAAAAATATACGTGGGTACTTTTTAAAATTTTTTTTAATATATTTGTTTTTAATTTTTTTTAGAAATATAAAAACCATATTTAGCAGAAGCTTATAATAAAAAACTTTGATACACTTTTTTGTTTTAAATTTTTTCAAAACACTAAAAATGTTTGGGTAAGTTTTTTTTTCAAATTTTTTTTTTAATTTTGAATTTTCTTAAAAAATTTTTTGAAAAATTTAAAAACCATATTTAGTAAAAAAAATTAAACCAAACTAAAAATTAGAAGCTTTGATATAAAATATTTTGAAACATTTTCATAAAACAAGTTTACAAGACAATTTTTTGGTTTTAAATTTTTTTTCTTATGGAAAATGACAAAATTTCCGAAACCAGTATATAAGCAAATAGAATGCGAATTCATATTTTAAATTATTTTATATGATTGCGCAGCTTTTGTTATGAAATATGTTTTATTTTATTTATACTCAAATTTTTAAATTAAAAAAATACTTATACACTTTTTAGTGCACAATTAGAATTAAAAACGGTGGTTTTAATTTTTGATCCAAAAACTTTCAATTAGAAAATTAGAAAAAAATGCTTTCTTTCTAATTAGAAAATTTGATATTCATGCGCCAAGGTGCCCCACAACAAATGTGAACTGTGTCAAAACATGCAATTCTATAATTTTTAATTAATTTTGCTTTCTTAATTGTTTGCAAAATTCAAAAGCATAAATTTTATACCACAAGAACAACAACCAAAATTTAAAGTCATCAACGTATAAAATATAAATAAAATCTTGATTTAGCTGTCACCATAAGCATAAAATAATTATACCCAACCTTCAGCGACCAATGCGGAACTTTTGTGGGCGTGTACCCTACGCCATTGTTGTTGCTATTTTATGAACATGAATAATTTATCAAACAGTTCATTTAATGGCAGCGGGCAGTCGCACAAAGCTTTGCTGGCCTGCGTGTGCCTTTTATTTAATTATTTATTTATTTGCATAAATATTATTGTTGTTATGTATGTACATACATAGCAACATGCGCATTTGACAATTTTTCAGTGCAATTTAATGGCATTATATTTCAAAGGCACACACACATTGTACATACATATATATACACATATATCAAATAATTATATCTGGAATATTGTAAATTTTAAATCGATCCACTTCACGCTCTTGCCACAGCCGCGTACTTGGCGACTCGTTTGTGCATATTTGTGCATTCAAGTATAATGTACATATGTGTTTGTGTGTGTGCGTACGCGCATTATTTGTTTTTACTGCGATTGGAGGTCATTTACGTAAGGCTATGCGCATTATTACATTGAAACACACACCTTTCCGTGTTTGTGTCAAAATATGTATGTGCGCTTACACAGAATTATGTAATATTTTTTGTGGTTTTCGCTTTGTATATTTGTTTGTTTTTATACAAAAAGCTTACCTTGACTCGTTTAAAGCGCTACTTTTTCGGCTGTTTTTACTGGTATTGATTATTTTTCGTTTTTAATGTGTTTATGTTCGACATATTTTGTTTTGGTTACTTGTTGATTCTTTGTACTTGAAGCTAGCAGCGTTCCACATGCGCTGAGAGCAGGTTTTTACATAACACTTTGTTTATACTAATATTTTATTGGACACTGATGTTAATGCTGTCGGGCTGAAATTTGATGATATTTAATGTTAGAAATAGAAAAATTAGAATTTGGGACCCAAAAAATTTGTTTTTTTTTTTGAAATATGTATATATATTTTAAATCGTTTATTTTTGATAGTTAAAAACTTTATTTTTATATATGCCAATTCAATATATTTTTATTTTAATATTTTCTTTAAAAAAAAAATTCTTATTGAAAGTACCAAAGTTTAAAAAACTTTAAACAAGCAAAATTATTATATTATTTTAAATTTTCTTTCAATTCCTTAATTAAAATATATTTTTCCAATGAAGAGCTTCAAAATAGCTTTGTAAAAGCAAAATTAAGCTTAAAACAAGAAAAACTTAAACTTGTTACATTGCAGCTATAATACCCTTCACAAGCCCAAAAGTTTCCTTATACGAACTTTGATCGGTCAGTTTGTACGGCAGCTACATATACAGTACATAAATGCTATTGTGACTCGATCTGAACAATTTCTGCGAAGAATGCTGCCTTAAACAATAATCCATGTAAAATTTCGTGAAATATCTCGTAAAATCAAAAAGTGTTCCTTACAAGCACTTTACTCCGATCGACATATGATCAGCTTCTTAATAAGAAAAGGACGGGTGTAAAATTTCAGATCGATAACTCAAAAATTGAGGGACTAGTTTGCGTATATATAGACAGACGGACGAAAACCCGGACGGACAAATGGTGAAAGCAAAGTGAAAAATTGGTAAGCTATAGTAAAAAAAAATATAAATTTTGTGCACAGGTCAAATTTAGTTTTTGATATTTTAAAATTTTTTTAATATGCAAAAAAATTTATTTATAATTTGTTTATATGAAAAGTAGCAAAGTATTTACAAAAAAAATGTTGAAGAAACAAATAATAATAGTACATTTCGAACAAACATTGTTAAAAATATATTCAAAAGGATTTATTGTTGAAACTCGCAAAATGTGTACTAAATTTTAAAAGAGAATAGATAAACTCAATTTTAGCTAATTTTTACAAAATTGCCAGCATATTTTTGTTTAAGTTTTATAAAATCGAAACTATAATCTACGAGCAAGAGAAGTAAAATGTAAAAAACGTGTAAAAGAAAACATAAAAACTTAAGTTTGTTTCATGGATGCTAAGATTTTTTTATAAATAAAAAATGTTTTTTAATACCAGCACATTGTATTTGAAAATTTTACAACAATTTTTTTTTAAGCTATTAACATTTTCTAATAATTATTTTGATTTCAGAAAAATATATGAGTATAGTAAATTATATAATATATAATTATAATTTATCTACACTCAAAACCCTAAAAAAACACAAAATCTTTAAAACACACAATTTCTTATAGCAGCATGTTTCAGCAGAAACCCCAAGCAATTGAACAAACTTAAGGTCAATTCTTATAAGTAAACCTCTAATACTTATGTACTCGAAAGTTGATTTAAAAATTCATTTAAAATAATACCAGAACATTTCAAGTTCATTGCACGTATTTTCCTAATCAAGTTCAAGGCTAAAGGCACTTCACCAACCACATTGAAAGCTAATTGCCTTTTCGCATGAAAAATTACTGCAAAATTGATAAAAAAAAGTATGGGTGTAGGTATGAAAATTCGCACACAGCACTTTTTCTACTCAAACAACGCGAATTACGTAAGCAAACGCGCACACACAAGAAGTGCAAGAATCCATACATAAACGCATACATATGTATGTATTTATATACATTTATTTCATACGAATAAAATGCATAAAGTCACACGCTGCTGATTGTGTTTATTGGATTACCAAATACGTTAAATGATGAAGCAAATTGTCAAATCATTGTTATTCATAACAACAATAAGACTAGATTAGAGAAGTATCAAGTCAAGTTGGTTTGTTTGGATTCTTATCAAGGCAGTGTTGTTCTTTTTTTTATTTGTTTGTGTTAAAAGTCAATTTTATCAATTTTATGAAAGCTTATTTAAAAGCATAATAATTTTAAAAAATAATAGTGGATTCAAACGAAAACAAAATGAAAAAATTAATATAGCAATAAATGAATATAATTTAATAAAATTAGATTAAAAATATAAAAATTAACATATAATAACAAAAAAAAAAAAAACTAAATAAAAAACTAAAAAAAAAATGGAATATAATATAAAATTCAATTCGTTCAAAATAAATTACACATTAAAAAATATTTTAAAATTAAATGAAATAAAAAAACAACACATTAAATAAAATAAAACAAAAAAATTAAATTTATATAAAAACACATTTTAAAAATTAAATACAATAATAAAATAAATTAAAAAATAATAATAACCAAATAGATTAAAAAAGGAAAGTAAATATTATTATCTAAAATTAAAAAAAGAATATTAAAAAAGGAAATTTAAGAAAACAAAAATAAAATAAAATTTAAAAATAATAAATAAATTATAAAATAACTCAAGTTACGTAGACTGGGTCGTCCTACACCTGGACGTACACGTCCTCTTCACATTACCACCCGCTCAGCAGCCGATGCACTTTCCATTATCAAATACAGACCAACAGACGAAAACTCAGGTTTTATTTTCAAGACTGATCTAACTCCCTCTCAACAACTTCATCTGAAAAATTAACGTCAAGAGCTTGATTCAATCGTGAAGAGTGGTGATGACAGTAACACAATTAAATATATCCATGGTGTCCCAAGAATCGTTAAAAGAAATTTTCGTCCGCTCAACGAGCAAGAAGAAAGTATCTTACGTCCACCTGTGCTACCAGAACGTCAGAGGTCTGCGTACAAAACTCTCAACATTTCAAACAGCATTAGCGGCTAACCAGTACGACGTTGTATGTATTTCGGAATCCTGGCTTCACTCATCCAT
This sequence comes from Bactrocera oleae, assembly GCF_042242935.1. Lineage (NCBI taxonomy): Eukaryota > Metazoa > Arthropoda > Insecta > Diptera > Tephritidae > Bactrocera > Bactrocera oleae. The sequence continues at coordinate 52,409,832 of NC_091540.1, read as the reverse complement.
ATGTGATGGTGAAGTCTTCATATGATCATTCTGATTTTAATACCCACTTAGACTCACATATTTGCACTCATATTCAATTGACTACAACGATTAAATTTATTTAACAACTTTGGTGATCTAAGTACCCTATATATTATATAAGGGTGGGCCTATTTTTTTCTACTTTTAATTTTTTACTTTATTTCACAAAATTTATAATGCCTCAAAAACATAAGAAATCCTCTTTTTTATGACTATTGTTGTTTTTATATGATGAATTCATAGAAATCTCGTTTTTCATTTAGCACGATTGAAAAAGGCAGTAAAAAGAAGTTTTCTAATAACTTGGTTGGAAATATTAAAAGTATTAGACATTTTTATTATGTTATAGAACTAATGATTTTTAAATTGTGTTTTGGTTCACCCAATCATATACGATACACACATACAGTCTGTGCGTCAAAATATTATTATCTTCAAGTTATTATCAGTAGAAATTGTTGTTATTTTCTTTACTAATTTATTATGAATGAGCATGCCTTTGTATTGCGGGTACTTCACCCACAAAAACTTATTCACGGCTGTTATCGCTAACCAAAACCAACACAACAGATATGTATTGTTGTTTATTATCAATAAGAAAGCAACAATAAAAAGGCAGAAAGAACACAACCCTATATATGTTAAACACACAAATTAACAAATAAGAGAAGTGATGACACACTTTCATTATTGTTTGAAGTAGAGCAGAGAAAGCCAAGAAATAAGTTGCGAAGAATAAAAAAAAAAAAAAAATAAGAAATATGAATAGTAATATTTCTCACAAATCAAAAAATCTATATTTGCGTCAAAGAATGATTATTGTAATGCCTTATAGTGTTCTTTCACTTTTGCTTTACTTTTTAGACAGCAAAAACTCTTGCATTTATTGAACTTTGAACCTTTAGCATTTACCGAGCATTAACATGAAGCCTGCAGCATAGTCCCACTCAACTTTGCTCTTTTGCACTTCAACGACAGTGAATTTATGTCCACATACGCTTTGATCATTTCACAAGCCGCCGCAAAGTGCTGTCAGCTCTGCAAACACGCGCGCTTCCCACCACAGCCCGCTACAGCGACCATGCTCATACTTATGACATACTTATGTATGTACAAGTCGCTTCACTCTTGTGCAAATATTTGTGCGTGTGCGCGGCGCTCTCCTCCTACTCCCTATCAGTTTGTCGCGCCTGTGACTTTGTGCAGCGACCACGCTCCATCCATATGTCTAGCGCTCACTCCCCACTGCGCTCACCCAAAACAATATTTCAGATTTTCGCTTTGGCCATTATGCCTGCCTAGCCGGTCAGTCACCTTGCATTTGCGTCAAAATGCTCATTATGAAATGAAATGGAATGGAATGAAGTGTGTGGAAACGAAATGACATGGAATGCCAGCAAATTGTGTGAAGTGGTAATGAAACCAGAGAACGTAAATTAATATTTTAAGTTCTCTGGTGAAACGTTAAGAATTGCGAAATTGAAACGCGCTTTGGCTCGCGTGCACAGCTGCTTTGTGTGTGAGTGTGAGTGTGGGAATGTGAGCGCCGAGAACAGTCAGCGCGTTGCTCTCGCAAGGCAATGTTTGTTTGGCGTGTAAACATTTGCGTGTTGTTGTAAACACCTACATATGTACAATATATACATTGAATATTTTTTAATGTTTTCAAAGCTCCCTTCATTGTTGATTTTTTAGCGATAAGCTCCGGCACTTGTTGTAAAAAACAATATTAGAAATGTTGTGAGAATTTTCAGTTTCCCACAAGTTCCTTTTCTGTGTTTATTTTTTGTTGCATTTCTTGCTTTTTGCTCCATTTTTATTTTGATTTCTTTGGTCGCTAACTTTTTCATAGAATTATTTGCTGCTGTTGCATATTATTTGAATCTTTCTTTACTCCAGCAGAATAAGCAACACTTTTCCACTATTCGACGTTTTAGGTGTTTATACCTTCAACAGGGTATATTAAGTTTGCCAAGACTGTATAAGCTATATACCTATATCAATAATCAGCGTGTCAAGCAGAGTCGAGACCTGACTTTAGAAACTTCTTCATATAAATTATTCGAAACTTTTTTTACTTCATTCAGTTTTCCAAATTTATTTCCTTCACTGTTTTTCCTGTCCATTTAGTAAGCGTCCATCTCTTACTTTGCATAGTCTTTCTTTGATTTATTCATAAAACGCTTTGAAAAATCTGCTTAACGGACGACACTCTTTAAGACAGACGCGTTGCTTTGTGGGCATCTTCAGTTCGTTAAATGTTTTGCGTCATCTTCTCTTTTAAAATTATGTATTTATTCATTGGTACATTTATTCATACGCTGCCTTGCAAAATTCTTGTTGTAATACCAGTAGTTAGCATATTTTTGGTGTACTGTACTTGTTGGAATTATAAAGCGTTTGAAATTTACATGACATTAAAGGAGACGCATAACTTTCGGTTGGCTGGTTGCTCATACGCCATGGGTGCCTTACGCCCGAATAATGTTTTGCAAATTACCTCGTTTGTTTTGAAAAAAATGCAAAAGCTCAAGAGTTTTTGCATATTCTTTTCTTCAGTGATAAGTTTTAGTAACTTATATAAATTACACTAGACAACATAATATAAAACATAATTATGAAATAAAAATATAAAAAAATTAAAAAAAATAAATATAATAAAAACACTTAAAAAAATTATCCTGATCACAATTACTATATTTACTATTAAAATATATGTATCAGCAAATAATTTTGGTGGACCAAGCCAATTTCGAGTCATTTTAGGATTTTTTTTATTTTTTTAGAAATTCAAATAAATAAAATTGAATAAACAAAAAATCATGTACAAAACTTTATAAATCACTGGTCTTGTCTACAGAGACCTCTACTTGATTTTGTTATAATAAAAGTTTTCTGTAGACCCTCTTCTGTTTAACCCTCTAGCCTACACAGCCGATCTAGTTAACCGATTTTATAAAAATTCGTTTACAAATTATATCCGAAGAAGGAAAAAATAGCTCCTGACTTTGTAATTTTCTATAAAATTTACTAACAAACTATATACTGATGCTAATGACACAAATAATAAAAAAAATTTTCCGTTAAATAATTCACATGACTTGATTTTTGTTAGTGTGACAACACCAGACAGCTAAATAATACATTAAGAAAAACTGTTACTTTTTTCTTAAAAAAATATTATTAATTATAAACTTTATTCTGAAAACGGCTAAAATTTGAAATGATAAAAAGTTGTAACCGAAGAGAATTTATAAAGCATACACCAAATAAATATTGCGTGTCGTTTGGCAGTGCTATAATCATAACCTCGTTTTGTTAATTTCGTTAAATAATTTACAAAAAAAAATTTTTTTTGGCAATTCTAAAATTAGTATGTGATAACAGAACCGATATTGTTTATTTTTACTAACTTTTTAAATTTCAAATTCTTTAGTGTTAGAATGGAAACTCTAAGCACTTGAAATATCAAGAAATATTTTTTTTGCAGGCAATTTCGTTTCTAAAACTCAATACATTTAAAATACAGCATATATACTGCCATATTGGTGCCAACTCTAAAAAAACTGTATTAATATTTTTCTCAAATAATTTTTTATAATATATAACACAATTTCTAATCAACTAAATTATTTCATATAATTTTTTCTCAATTATTTTCGAAATAAGTTGCTGTCTTGTAAGCTTGAAAACTTGATTTGTTGTGTGAAATTTATGACAGCAAAATTTTAACAATAAATTATTTACAGTTTTCGATTACTTGCAAAGTAAATAATTAATTATGACTAAATATAATATAATACCGCAAGCAATATATCAAAAAGCTAGTAAAGCTCGAAAACTACCCTGCTGGGTAGTATGAAAATATTATGACTCAATAACGATAACCAAAGTAAACAATAAATAAATCTAACAACTTCTGCAAATCAGTAATAATTATTAATAAATATTAGCTAATTTAAGCGCCGCTTGTAATTATCAATAATTTCATTGACTGTTTAATTGTGCAATAATATCTATAGTGGCGGAACAGGTTTCGAACTCAAGCAGCCAGTAATATTATGAAAAAAATTACATTTCAACATATTTTTTTACTAAAACCGCTTACATGCCATGCATTTGCAGTTACTTTAGTACAACAAACATTTTTAGCTGTGTGCAATATCAATAATCGACAGCCTCTATATGCACTTATTTGGCATCATTTCCTGCTCAATATTTTCAATATTTCGTTTGAGCACTAAAATTGCTCGTAATGCACCGTTATTGACGGCAGGTACATTGACTCACCTACATCAATAAATAAGTTATTACACATAGTTATAGTTGTTATTGTAGTTATTATGCAATATTGATCCATATGCCCGCCTTTGAGAGCGCTGGGAAAAAAATGATTTGTTGTTGGTTTTGTCAGCTTTTAGAACGCAATTATCAATTTATTTTACTATCGCTAAATAGTTTGCGAACTTAATTGTGTAGACAAACTTACACATATACACATACATATATTTACATATGTAAACAACATTTGCGTCTCACTTTGCCTTTGGGAAATTGAAAAATAAATTACACAAATAATTCAGTATTAAAATGTTATTTGTCAGCAGCAATTCAATTTATTTTAATATTTATCTAAGTTAAAATTAAAAAGTTACGTAAGTGCATAAATTCAATTATTTTAAATTATAAAAAAAAATATTTGCTCTTCTTCAGAATTTGGTTATGTTTTGTTGTTACAAATATATATACCTTTTTTGGGTTTTGATTTGACTAAGGTCAGAAAATATTTATCATATTGGCTTTAATTTGAAGTGATATTTTTAAATAATTTACAAAAAGAAGCGAATAATTTTCCTAATTTATGCTTTTGGACAGATTTTTTGGGATATGGTCCCCAAACTGTGTCTTCTGTTCTATTTTTGCATTATTTTTTTCATCATTTTTAAATAAATAGCTGATAACTGGTCAGTCTTAGCTGATTTTAAGAATTTACTAACGAGACATTAAATCACATAACCTAAGTAGAAAATTTAAATACTCATTTCTGGATATGAATCATCTCACCAAACAGTTCCTTTCAATAAATTGCTGTCTCTGTGACCTGAAGATAAGATAAAAATCTAAATATAAGTTCGCAACGATTTTTAAACTTTGTTCCATATTATTTTCGAAAATATCGAACATAAATGTCGAACGCGTGTGTTTACTTTGACAGTTGTTTCGACAGCTATCCCTCTAACAAATGCTATACATCTAAAATATATACTGAATTGTAGCCGAAAAACTTCTCGTACTTCATTTTTATGTGTTTGTTTCTTTAGTGACGTCACTTTAGCTGCCAACATTTACTACTTTTGGGAGCCATTAGCAAACTTAGAAGAGATCTTATCTTTTAATTACAAAATCATATGATCAAAAAAGTAACGGTTTAAACAAAAGTAATACTCAAAAGTCGAATACCAGAACTTTGTAGTTATAAATATTTCTAAAACTACGCCATGAGTATTCTTTTATTATGATTATGATTTTTTTGTTTTTACGCATTAACATGTTTACAATTTTTTTAATTTTATATCACTTTTGTTTATTTTTAACTTTTACTTAAGCCATTTTAAGTATACACCATTTTTGTTATCAGCATAGTCACTGCTGGGCAGTTTGGCTATCGGTTTGCCACCTTAGTGACCTATTGTTCTAATTATTTAAACATAAAAAACTCTTGATTGATAGGCCAATCAGTGAACGCCTTATTTTACAATTAAGTTTTGTTTTGTATAGAAAGTATTTGAGCATATTAAACAATCACTTTCTGAGTAAGATATGGCTTTGGATTTTGTTGCTGCTACATTACGCAGATAAAAAATTTATAATAATTATTTTTTTAATTTAAAAATTTGAGATTTTATGTATTATATAAATTTTTTAATTTTTGTGATATTATTTTTTTTTCATTTAAATTTGTTTTTTATTCAGTTAATTTTTTGTTTACTCAGCCAAGTAAATGTTTTTAAAGAAAAAACGCGTTCCGCAATATTTTTGGTCTGTTTTATAAGACTGTCCATAAATTCTCATATGCTTGTCTACTTAAAATAATTATCCACTGTAAATTCGCCAACATCGTTTTCGCATTGCCAGCTGTTTATTGTTTATATTTCGTGCTGTTAAGCTCAATCAACATTTACACAGTCACACGCACATGCCACACTTGCTCTCAACCCCACAACCGCTCAACCGCACATTGCACTCGGCTGACCGTCGGCAACCTCAATTCAACTAAAGTAAATACATATTCGGTATAAACAAAAACAATAAAAACAACTAATTAAGAATAATATGGGCAATAAATAGCGCTATGAAGCCTGTCGAAATTTCCGGCGTCGCTGCTGAGTTGCTTGTCGTTTTTGGGTTTTGTGGTCTGTCACTGTTCGCTTAATGATAATTTCATTTGTTTCTTCGACGCTCCCTACTATACGAAGCACTTTAGCGCGCTGCGGAATATGATTTGTGATCACAAAAGAATTATGTGTTTGTTTCTGTTTGTTTGGTTTTTTTAATTCTCACTGTTTCTCTTCTGTGAGAATTGGCGTGTTGTAGGCATTCCTTTTTGTTTTCGTTTACATGCCTTGATAAGCCGTGGCGAATTCTTTGTGGTTTCGCGGCAAATTTAAAAAAGCCACTATGTGTTTGCTTAATGTAATACTTTTATCGACTCGTGTATAATTACAGATAATTACATATTGTTTAAGTGGCAGATTATTTGTTTGCTGGGGGCATCGGTAGGAAAAATATTTCTTGGGAATAAAAACAATAACATAGAAAACACATTCACATTTCTATGAATAACAATAAAACTGATATGTAAAAGGAAAGCTAATAAAGAGAAAGATTGAACTCAAGATATAACAAAAAATTTAAGAAAATACATTCATTTATTGAGTTTATCAAACATTTTTTTAGTTGGAAAGCGCGTAGTTTAAAATTTTTTTTGACTTTGTATTTTTGATATTTTTTTTGTTCAACAGCAAATTGTTTTCAGGTGACAACCCGGATTATACCCACACATATATATATATATATATTTATTGACACAAATAATCTAAAACCGTTTCTTTTAAGAAAATTCAATGCAAACTCACAATATTCATATTATAAATAAAAATTGGGTGCTTATGGACACCCCCTTTATAAATATAAACTAGATTATTTTTTAAATGACTATATTTAAATGTTTTCTTATTAATAACATTTTTTTATTCTTTGAATAGCAATAAAATTATGTAATATAAGAGGATGGCATACCCATAACTTGTTTCTATCAATCCGTACCTGGGTTAAATTGTTCTCAAATAACTTTTAATTTTTTAAATAATAATTACTACATGAGTTGATATAGTTAAGAGTTATATTGTGTTAGTCTGTTCATAAAAATGCATTTTATATATTGTATTAATAATTTAATATAAATTGTTTAAATATGGCAACAAAAAATATTTAAGACTTTCGAAATATTTTTATAATGCCTTTTAAAAACTATTTTCTTTGTTTTCATTTTGCATACAAATGTAGATTCAAAATAGGTGGCAACCCTAAACACAATTTATTATATATTTTTAAGACCTTAGTACTTTATTATTGCTAAATTTTTAACATTTTTAACTTACAACAAACATTATAGAACAACAGTTTTTATTCTGTATGTACATACATATGGCTACATCCATTATTATAAAAATATAAATTTAATATAAATGTTTCAAAACTATTTGTTAAAGCCAAAAGATATTATATTTTAAATGAAAGCTACATGCGAGAAAATTGCAGGTTTTATGATTGAAAATTTATTAAATTTAAATAGAAATCCATAACTTTACAACTCGATAATCCCTCAGCGTCCAATTTCTGACGCTCACTCGTAAAAGCAGAAACAAGCAATATTTTTATTTCTATGTCCAAGGTTTAAATCACCGCACAACCTTCCACAATTTTTCAACAGTGCTCCCTCTCTACCCGCAAAAATTGTGACCACTTACAGCTGTGCCCGTGTAAAGGCACTCATTCGTAAAACATACCTACCTCTGCATTTGCATACCATGCATATTCATGAGTATTGGCTACTGGAATTGCTGGCCGTTTATTTTTCCTTGCAAATTAAGCGCAAACATACCACACACACAGCCAAGTACATAAGTATATAAAAATACAAGTATGTATGTAAATAAACAGAGCGTTAATAACAGCGCTTGGTACCAGAGCATCGCCAATACAAAAGCAATAACATCAATAGCAAAGACAACAATTTGCAGTCATAATCGCAAACGTAACAATAGCAGCGAGTGAAGAAGCAAAGTACCAAATTTACAACAACAATACGAGTTGCGTAATGTTATGCAGTGCTGTTGAGCATATCTCACGCTCTGCAGCAGGCGCTCGTGCTGCTACAAACTCATTTAACATACCATAGTTGAGGTTAAATTAAAATAGCTAATTTCTCTTTGCTGTTAAGTGACTGTAAACGATGTTTTATGTTAAGAATTAGAATTTATTGAGATTTTTACAGAAAAGAGAAATTTTTGGTAGCACATTAATGGAGCCCCTACCCATTTAACCCTGATAAACAATCATATAAAATGTTGCATAATTATTTGTACCTAAAATGCATGGAAATACTTTGTGTTATGTGTTTGCAGAAGCCCCATGCGATTTTGGTAAAATATATTTGGATTAAGAATTTATATAATTTATGAAAGAATTGTGCAGGTATACAATGTTTATATGTCTATAAATAAAGGCTGGCGTACGTGACTTTATCCACGAATCTCGTGATAGTCTAATAATGAATGGAAGGTAGGGATTTTATGGTTGGCATCTTTTCAATATTAAGAGGGAACTTTATGACAAATGCTTGAAGCTGGGGCAATTTATAAGGGCGAAGTCAAACGCTAAGCTGAATTCATATTTTTTTACCTAACTGTAACATGAAGGCTAAAATGAATAAGTAATGGAAAATATGCAGTTTAGAAATTATTATTTCTAATGTAATAATATTAGAATATTTCTGGGTTACACTTTTTAAGCTCCTCTACACATAAGAATTGTTATTGAATGCCTTCACTAATTACATAATTTTGCTGAAAATACTTGTAGTACTAATTCAAACGAAAATAAATAAATTATTTAATATGTCAACAACAGCAAACAAATATTTTATAGCTATCTTGTGTAATCAACCATCAGAGGTCCTTCCCTTGTTTTGTTTGGTTGTTTTTTTTTTTGTATAAAAGACTTACCTTGCCGTGACCATATATCAATCAAGTCTTCATATAAGATTATTATGTGATTCTTGCTAAAAATAAGGTTAGTTCTTCTGTTAAAAATTATTTTCTTATTATCGCAATTTTAAAATAATTATACCTATATTGCCTCTAATTCCATTTCAACAATTTTATATTTTCTGCGCCAAAATGTAGGCAACAGAATCCTATTCTATCCTATTATACAAAATTTTATTGTACTAATTTAACAATACTTTTATGGAAGGTCAAATTGTATATCTAACAGCCAAAAGCTTGTGATTGCGCTAATAACCTTTTCTAAATTTTTAAATACAAGTTTACTGAAGTATTTTATTTTTCACTTTGCGCCGAAATGTAGGCAATATGAGCTCATTAATCTATAAGCGTTTTGATGGCGATTTGGAGCTTGTCAGTTTTTCAATGTATCACAATACACTTAAATTTCTGTTTCTGCTTCTCACTGTTTTGATTTAAAAAGTATTTATTTTTTTTTATAACTTTGTATGTAATACTTTGTGAAAAGACTTTCAAATCAATCAAAGAGATTGAATAATTTTAATCATGTTTGCTTAGATATTTTAATTTTTCACTCTGCGCCTTAATGAGGGCAATACACACTTATTTTTACAATTTAAAAAAATCCAAAAACTCTTCGAGCCTTTTGGTTACTTTTATATAGAGCTAGAAAACTTCGTGCGTACCAATCGCATTTCCATTAATATTTAATTTTCTATTTTTGAATGAAAGGTTTCCAATAAATAATTGCTTATTGTAGAAAACACAAAGTAACAGGCGACCATCTCAAATAATAAAAAAAAATTAATGAATTTTAAGACAATTTCCTGAGTTAATCAAATATATGCAACTTAAAGTCATTTTAACATATATAATCACCAATATTGCCGATTTTATGTAACTTACTCGTTATTGCATTCACTTTGTGCAAATATTCCAATAACTTTGCCTGCGATCGCTAAGCTTCTTCAAATTTATGTAACTAGGTGCAAAGCTCATTCTCGCATTTTTGATGTTCCCCAAGGCATTTTGTTAATATCATTCAAAATGAACAAATTATTCCTGCATTGCAAATGTGTTTTGTAGAATCTTTTTCCGAATAATTACGTATACGCAGCGCGCTCAATTTGCATAAAAATAAACTAATATACATAAAATAGCTACACGGACGAGGCAATAACTAATTTACCTTTGCCTCGAGTGGTGTCACCGCCGCTAATTGAAATCCATCACATATATACACTTATACACACATAATAAAATATGTCTTAAATAACAGCGGCAACATCATGAAACCGGTTGCGATAAGCGGCACGACCTCAGCGATGCGCCTATGCAATAGGGACGACGAAAAGGAAAATATCTTACATAAAATATAAAGAACAACAATGTGAAATGCAATCAACAAATAAATAATAAAAATGCACATATGTAAGCAGTCAACGCTAAGGTAAATATAAATCGAGTATGACGACATGCGCGCTCTGTGCGCGCATATAGCGCAAATGTAACCGAGCGCACGACCGCAACAAGGCATGCGGCAATCGCTTGTGCAATAGCGGTATTGCATTTGTTGGCGCCGCCGATGTAATCGTACAGCTAAGTAGCGCGGATCATTGTAAACGTAACAGGATTGCGGCTGCCGCTTTTTTAGTTGTGGGTGGTTCGCGGTGCGCGCGCTTATATTGCTAGCGCACAATGGACAATCGCTTTGCCATAAACATTGGTATTGGTTGGCGCTAGTAAACAACAACACGGAGTATCAGTCGTTGATTGGCGTCAATTTGCACATTAGCGTAGCAGCAGCTAGAGGGCGCGCGCGCTCGCCATTTGACAGCGTACCGGCAGCGATGACTTAAAGAACGCAAAAATTGAGTTGAAGAATAGCAAGCAAATCGAATAAATTATTCTGAAAATTACCTTAACAAATGAGGACTGTGGAAAATTTTTTTGTGTTTTCTGCATGCTGATATTACAGTAAGCGACATTGTATCAGCTACGCTGCGCGCTGTCTCTTGCGCGCACTTCTTGCTAAGTGACGTTAAATGACGCGTGGACGGACGCGCTATACTGACCACACACGAGAGCTCGCTTTAATTTTTTGTTTTACGAAAAAATTAAATAACGTGAAATAATTTTTTTTTTATCTGCTGTTGTTTTTGCATGCTTAATATAATGAGCGCAAAACGAATGCTATACATATTTCGTAATCATCAATGGACATGCTGCTCAACTTTATTTTATTTATACAATTTTCCACGACATTTCACGGTTGCACCCACCAATATTTGTTCGCAGCGCGTCAAACACCGGCTACTTATTGTCGCGCTCTACCGCCGCCTTCGCCGCACAACCACCTAGTCTGTTTGTCTGCGGTGCGTAGTGCGGTGTGTCCATGCGCTGTCAGCCACTCAAAAATTGACAGCGCATATTTTCGACCACTCTAAAAGTTCATTTGTGCAATTTAGTTTGGAAATGTATGTGTGCGCCCCCCACGTACGTCATAGTTTGGCTAACTCAACCGCATAATGGCACAATGAGCGCGCTTGTTAGAATTTTTTTGACATCTCTATTTAAATTGGCATTAATTAAAGATTTTTCTTGGCGGGCTCTATGGTCACTCGACCCTTTTTTCAATTTACAAATTTAAGTACCTTTAGTCTAAGTAATTATAATATATCGTCCATTAATATATATATTTCACTTTCTTATTTTTTTAGCTCCATCCAATTTCAAAAGCTTATTATTACGCGCCGAAGTCCTGCGTAAGCTCAATCATTTCCAAAGCTCTTTGGCCGATGTTGAGAACGCATTGAAGATACGCCATACATCAGCGAAGGTAAAACCGATAATAAATTCAGATAAACTTTAAATATAAAACTAAAAATTTTATTTATTTTAGGCTCATTATCTACGCTCTCTGGCTTTATGTGATTTAGGCCGCTGTGATGAGGCACTCTACGACAATTGTCTGGCCATTAGTCTCGACAGGGACACTTTACTCACTAGTTCGGAACTATTTCAACATGATCTCGCAAAGGTAAGACGGAAAGTTTGCTCCAATTTAAGAAGTTAAAATAATTGTGAGGTTAGGAGAGGAATTAAAAAAAAAGGCATTGTCGAGAGAAAAACAGACAGTTGAAGAATTTAAAACGCTTTTTTAACACTTCAAAATTCGAGAATCTAATGTTTTGAGTATGTAAATTTGTAAGGCCAAGAGATTCATTTGAACTCCGGTAAGGTTCGGATGGAGCTGGAGGTTATCGGAATATATACTTGTTGTCGAACTTGCGAATTGAGAAAGAATCCTTTCCACTTAGTATGTTAAGCGCTGGTATAAACTAGTTACTAGGAATAAGTTCTAACATCTGGTGTCCTTATATAAAATCTATAAAAAAAGATCTAGGTTATTATGAAATTTAAATCCAACCTGCATTCAGCCCATAGCCTTCCTAAAAATTCCAAAGTACAGAATGTTAAATCGCAGAGACTTTTAATATTATATACTAAATTCCCCTAGAGACTATCAATTTTCTAAAGACAACTCAATAAAATACCACTTTTTTCTTACAGAATTTGCAGAAACTTCTCGCCCAAACCCCGAAAAGCAAATCGCTGCTACAGCGTACCTTCAGCTCGGCCGCTGCTGTGGCCGCAGTTCCTTACAAATTACTCTCGGTGGAGCAACAATTGCGCCGGCGCAAACAAATCGCTTTGCTGAGCAATGCCAATGGCGATCATCTGAGCTCATACGATGACGAGTTCATACCGTATGACAGTAATAAATGTGATATTGTCGCAGATAGCGACTATCTAACACCAATGGATGGCGCCATCGGCGACCTTGGTGGTGTCGGTGTGGGTGATGGTGTGGGCGGCGGTAACGCCAATATTTCCGGCTATATCTCAGGTATCGGCGACACACTCATGGATAAGCGTTTCTCCATCTATGCCGGCATGGAGAAACACTTCGATATTGAGCTGCGACGACAAGCATCGCGTAAACATTTTCGTCGGAAATGGACGCCCAAGGAGACGGAGCTGGTGCCCACATTGAGTTCGTCGTTGGAAGAGGTGCACTACAGTGCGCTGTTTCGCAGCACTTTGGAGCGGGCGAAACTAGAGCTGCAGCGATTGAAAAGTGAGTATTTGAACATTTAAAAGAGTACAGTATATTTTGTAATGGAAAAAATTTGTTAACCCGTGCAGAGCTCGATTTGGCTAACGGTGCGCCACAGAAGCAAATGTTGCAAGCGCCAGCCGGTCTTGTGGATGCCAGTGATTTCGATTGTGTGCTGTGTTGCCGCACCTTCTGGAAGCCGGTGGTGACACCATGCGGTCACACCTACTGCCGGGTATGCTTGGATCGTTGCATGGATTACACCTCCTCGTGTCCATTGTGCATGTCGCCACTTGTGGAACCAAATGTCAATACCATGTATCAGGGCTCATCCTCGCCCGTTCCCTTCATTGTGGCCAAGCGGCCTGTGACCAAATTTCTTGAAGCCGCAATGAAACGATTCATTCCAGACAACTACGAGAAACGTTTTCAGCAAGAGATCGATTTGGAGCCATCGGTGCCGGTCTTCATTTGTACAACCGCCTTCCCCTACGTACCATGTCCGCTATTCGTGTATGAGCCACGCTATCGATTAATGGTGCGTCGCGCTGTCGAATCGGGTGAGAAGCAATTCGGCATTGTACAGCCGAATAGCGGTAAATCACGTTACTTCGATGTAGGCACTATGCTGGACATACGTGACTGTGTGTTGCTCGGTGATGGCTGCTCCATACTCAGCACGGTGGGTTGCAAGCGCTTCAAAATTTTAGCACGAAACGAGAAGGATGGCTACGAGACGGCCAAAGTGGAATATATCTACGATGAAACCATACCCGATGAGATGGTGAAGACGGTGAACAATATGCATGCGATCGTTTTGGCAAAAGCCATTGACTGGTTCGAAAGCCTCAGCACCGACCTCAAGCAAGAGATATTGCAAAGCCTCGGCCAGATGCCAGCGGTGGAGGAGAACTGGGAGACCATTGCTGATGGTCCGGCGTGGGCATGGTGGATCATTGCATTGCTGCCGCTCAATCAGCAATTGAAGGTAAATTATAAACACAAACGCATTTAATCTGTGCAAGTTTTGACCGCCTTTTTCTCCCCTTGTTTTACAGGTTGATATACTGGCTACAACATCGCTAGAGAAGCGGCTGCGCGCCATCGAAAAGACCTTGGACTACATGTCCGGCACTTTGCGACGCACGCAACAAAATGACTGCAGCGTTGTGGTGCCGCAGCAGCAGCAGCAACAGCAACAACAACAGCAGCAGCAATTACAACAAGAGCAACAAGAAGATTGCGAGCTTGAGCTGCCGCAAAGTGATGAATGCTGCCAGCGCACAACCACCAATGCGCTGCGTAGCGTCAATGGTGAGCCGCATCATCACCACCATCACCATCATCATCATCACCATCATCACCACCACCATCATCATCATCACGCGAGCAGCAGTGAGCAACAACAATTATTACTGTAGTGTTACTCAGGCTGTGAGGCGCTGTCGTCGCGAGAGAGATACGCAGGGAATGTAATTTGTGAGAGGAGAAAATGTTTGCGTGCAACGGGAAATGCATCAATAAATACTAAAAGCTTTAAACAAATCTGAAAATTAATTAACACACACACACTTGAAAATCACAAAAATATAAGTTGCGCTCTGCGCATGTGCAACCTCTGCACATTAAGAAAACCCATATTAAACACACATACACACAAACTGCAATTGTGCGGTCTTCTATGTAAAGTGGCAACAGCCAAGGCTTATGCCGCAATTAGTTTAAGTTTTCCTAATATTTTTTCTAAAAATACCATGTATGTAGATATATAAGTAATGTAGTTACCAGAAATTAATCTGATATATGTAAGTGTATGTGTAATATGAGTTAGATGTCGTTTAAGCAGTTTTAGCATTGTAATCTAATTACTCGTCTTATACCATTTCAAATGAGGGAATTTATAAAAAAATCTTAAAATATAAACAAAAGTGTAGACAATTAATCGAATTAACAGTTGAGCGTGAAAAAATAATATTGCAAATAATTTTTAGTAATTTTTAATTTTAATATGCAAAAAATCCATAAAAAAAAATCTAAATGTTTAGTGGCCAAACACAGCAAAGATGAGTAAATTAAAAAATTAAATATATATATGATGTGCAAGTAGTGACTTGATGTGTGATTGTATTGTATACAGTAGCGATTCTATATCGAAAATTTCAAATTACAAACCTATAACAAATATATACAGATGTGTGTGTATAGAGTAAACTATGTATGTAGTTACATTATAAGGCAACAAAATTATTTGAATTATTATGAAAATAATATGACGAAACACGCAAAATGTTGACAAACAGTGCGTTTGAAAAGTATAAATATAAAAATTGTGCGCTGGATGCAAATATTTTATTTTCCCTAAAGAGAGTACAAATCATTTTTGTGTGTTAAGAATGTTTATGCATAAGTTAGTTGCTACTTTTTTATTTGTATAAACTTTATTTTTCACTTTTATATGCAAATATATGAAATTTATAATTAATTTGACACGCTTGTTATTATTTTTTGGAAGAAAATAATTCGCCTTTCTAGCATAACAAATTCAACTTATTTTTTATTAAAAAATCTTTAAGTAGAAACTTAAAATATTGCAAAATTATTTGAATTGTTTTGACTTTAGATTTACAGTGCCACAATTTACTGCTGAAAGTCGACAATTTTCTAGTTAAATTTTTTTTTTGCCAAAAAGAGACGTTTCTATGGTCAGAAATGTAGTAAACTCTTAAATTTTTGTTTAGCAATTCAAGGCAGAAAATTTAAAATAATATTTTTAATAGCTAAAGATTTATTTCGCAATTTTTTTTTATTCAAAAAAATGTTTATATGGAAAAATTCTGAAAACATCATTAATGTATAAAAAATGTTCTAACACTTTTTACCCTAAAACTTGAATTGTAATGGAAGCTCTTAGTTTACAATAACTATTAACTATTTTTAAAATAATTCAAACTAAAATATTTAAATGTTTTAAATAAATGATTATTTTTTTAAAATTTTTTTAAACAAAAAACGTCATGAAAACATTTCTAATGTACAAAAATTTCTACTTACAAAGTTTTTTAAGCAAAAATAAAATGGGAATTGGATAAATAATTACTCTTTAAAAATACGTAGAAGCAAACAATTTTTTAAAGTAATTTTAATGCTAAAATAATTTTTTTTTTCAAATTCTTTTACAGCAAGTTTATGAATATATATTTTATCTAAAAAAAGCATGTTTTCAGGTGCAATACAAATACTTATGCATTTTTTATTCTTGAAAATAAGTCACAAAATTTTATTGCAATTTTCTTACAACTCTCAATATTATTAAATATTCTAAAACTTTAAGAGGATGCGAGTAAGACTTAAAAAAAACTAGTTCAATATTAAAATTTTCCACATTTAAATTTTTTTAACTATATCTTACGCTTAAGAATCAAGTTCTTTAAATGTTCATTTCGTTCCGAAACAATCGTGTTTTATATTTTTTAACTCTGCCTTTTTGTTCAATATTTTATATTTTGCCTCTCCGGCCATTTATTTATTTGCATTCAGTGAAATATTTAATTGTACAATAAGTTTTTCTACAGGCCGTTACACAAATCTAAGGTGTAACCTTGTAACTACCAAATCACAAATTAAATGGTATAACAAAATCAATAAATACAATACAACTACTACTGATTTAGTAAATCTGTAACCACTATTTGAAGAAACACTATTTTCTATACCTACTCAAAATAAAAAAAACTATAGACAGCTGAATTAATTTAGATAGTATTTTTGAATGAATATAACAAATGGTGATTCAGACAGCTCTTTAATTGAGTCGATTAGCACTATTTAGTCGATATGCATAATTATAATGAATTCGCTAATTGTATCAATTACCAAATTTTTGCTAAACTGTTAGATATAGGCAAATTGACGACTGATTCAATTAAACGTTTTCATCTAATTTAGGTAATTTGTTAATTGAGACAACAAAATTTTTCCAAATACTTAAGTATAAAAAGTACACAATTAACAATTTTTTTCTAAATGCTTAAGTGTGGAAAATTTACTTATTGACTCAATTAAGTCGCTGCCTGAAAAACCTATTAGCTATGTATAACCAAATTAGCTGTGTATATATGTGGCAGTGATGTGGTGTTTTTATCGTCATGTTGCAAAGAGTATATTTACAACAAATATAAATTGTCAAATGCTGCACTCGAAAGGAAATCTATAAAATCATACTTCAAATAAAAAACGCAGTCAACAAAACAACAAAAATAATTCCAATAATTTTCAAAAACATTCCGTACTCTAAAATAATAGAATATTTTTTCATATACTGAAGAAAGTACTGGAAGTGGAAATAAATTTTATAACAAAAAATTTCAAAATTTATTAAATTTTGTATTGAAGCCAAATAGAAAATTTGTCATCAAAATTTTTCTTAATTCATATTTTTAATTAATACAAAATTTGAATAAAGAAAAAAATTGAAAATAATAAGCAAAAAAGTTTCAATATTTACAATTAAATTAAATATCTAATATCAAGTAGTTTTTTTCAGTTCAAAATCAGTTTTTAAGGCATAATACAGAATTTATCAAATTTTGCCACACAACAAACTTTCATTTCTTCCTTAAATACACAAAATATGTACATACAAAAATTTGAATAATAAATTAACAAAAAAAAAATATATAAATTTCTTTACAACTAGTACACAGCAAATAAAAGAGAAAAAATGGTTTCGAACAATAGTAAAACTCAACACCGATTTTGTTTTTAGGCAATTTCGATTTACACAAATAACCGAAAACAAATTTCGAAAATTCATATCGGATATTAAAAGCCGAAGGGCAATAGCAATAGCTTTAAAACGAATAAACGAGTATTATATAAATGTTTAGAATTGAGAATTACAACAAAAAAATAATAATAATAAATTTAAAAGCATACATATGTAACAAAAACAACAATAAAATGTGCGACTAAATTTTAATGTAAAAAAATTAACTTAAAAAATAACATAAAAATTAAAAAATTGTGTATAAAACAAAAATTTACAAATTAAAATTGCTAAACTTAAAATTGTATGTTTAAAGCAGCAAATTCAAAGAAATTTTTAAGAAAAGCATATAATAGAAAAAAGTAAACTTTATCGTTAAAAAAAAATCATCTAATGCTGGAAATGTATGACAATCTCCAACTGATAACAAAATGTAATGAAAGTAAAACACGTGCAACTCACAACAAATAGTTGCACAGATACCAAAAAAATGTGAGAACAAAAAAAAAACAGGAAATAAACAAAAACTATTTGAAAAATATATACACATAAAACTAGTTATTTTTTACTATTAAAAAATTTATGAAAACATGAAAACACTTCATACGTGCATAACTAATTAGATATTTTACATATTTGACACATACTTGTATTGTATATAGTTGATAATTTTTCTCCACTAGTAACAAATTTCATATAATAACTAACTTTAAGCTTACTTTAAATAAAATTTCAAAAAATTTTTTACGACAAATAAATTTGAATTTTTCATACTGCACTCATTTTTTATAAATTATAATACTAAAAAGTTATAGAAAATATAAAAAGTATTTTTGTAGACAGCAATTAATTTCGAAATTTTTATAAAATTTATTAATCATCATAATATTTACAAGTAATAAATGTAAAAAAATAAAATCTTCAATGTTTTTTAATAAAAATTATTGAGAACTAATTTTTGATGACAAAACATTTATAAAAAGCTATAATTTTAAAATTTCCAATTATTATTATATTTGCAAGTCGTTAAATGAAATTTATGAAAAATATTTCAATTTCAATTTAAGCAAAAGCAAAAAAATATTACCAAACATTTTTTATGACAAAATTTAAAAATAACATTTTTTATTAAAAATTTTAAATATAAGTAGGTTTTCTAATTAAATTTTCTTAATATTTTTTTGCTATATATAGTTTTCTAAATAGAAGTATTTGAGTACACAATTTTGGTAAAAAATTTAAAGAAAAGATATTTGTTAACATAAGAAATTTATAATTTTTTTTATAACATTTTTATGTATTATGCTTTTGCAAATCAAACAACCAGGAAAAATTTTCGTGCGAAAAAAAATATAATTCTGTTTAATTAAATTTTTTTGTTAACAGAAGACTTTAAATTAACGCTTTTTTTCTGTAAATATTCCGTATATAAAAGTTGTTTATAAATTTTCAAAATATATGTATTTGAGTACTTAGATGTTAATTTCAACAAAAAAATTTTTAACATATTATTCTTATTTTATGATTTTATAAACCTTTTTTTCAAAAACTAAAAACCAGGAAATTTTAAGTAAATTATAACAAAACTTTATGAATGAAAGATAGCAAAAAATAAAAATTTATAAAAATATAATTCAAAATATATATTCAGCTAATATTTTTTATAATTAAACTTTTTTTTTAGTTTTTCCATAAATTTTGTAAAAAGTTTTTTAATTTATGAATTTATAAAAAAATTTTTAATTTTTTTGAAAATTCTACAAAGATTTTTTTTTAATTTTAAATGAAAATATAAAAATATTAAATGGAAATAATAATTTATGTTTTAATGAATTTTTTATTATAAATAATTTTTCTGAAACATTTGATATAAGATTTACCAAAAATGAATAAATTATAAAAAGTAATATTATTATATAAAAAAGAGAATTTGTAATTGTTTCTGTAATTATAAATTTTTTTTAAAATTTTTCAAATAAATTTTATAAAAATTTGTTTAATTAAAAATTTTAAAAACAATTTTAATTTTGAATACAATTTTTTCTATTTATTTATTTTAATTAATTTTTGTTTTTAGTTTTATAAAAGTTTTTAATTTTTTGTTTGTTTTAGTTGTATAAATATTTTTGTTTGTACTAAAATTTTTCTGGTTGCTGCTAATGCATATTTACCGTTTTCCACTTGACACACCTTTCCGTAAAAACCAACTGGCTTTTTTGTATATATTTACTTTAAGTTTAATTCTTCTAAGTCAGCACGTAAGCTTAAACTCCCCCTGCTATATAACCGGAACTTTATCACCGTCATTTGAACGACTATTATACACAATTTAAGCTTAGTGGTTGTTAATTACAAAAGCAATTACTCTTAGATATATACACACACACACACACACTCACGTGCGCGCTCACACTCGCCCACTCATACATACACACACACGTTAATTACTTAGTTGCTGTTACCAAGAAGTGAAAATTACAAGTAACTACAAAAACAATAACCAGTGAAGCTGTGAATAATTTAAGTTTAGTTATGCATATCTTAAGTTTGCCGTTAAGCTCCGAAGCATAATGCATCGCACTGTATTTAAGCTAAATCTAATGATTTGCAGAGAAACAAAGCTTTGTTATATGCAACGTATGTTTATGTGTGTGCGCTCATTTTTGCAAATTCGCTTTAATTTTCTACTTTAATTCAAAGAGCACATTGTATTATGCTTAGAAATATGCACACACATACATACATATATGACATATAATTTATACTTTCGAAGCGTGCATTAATTTCTATGTTAATGATTACATAATAATCAAAATAAATAAAATGTAATTTTGTATTTGTAATTTATAATTTTATTATATTCCTAATTGTAATCGTATTTGTATTTTTCTATAACATTAACGCTTATATTTCTGTACGATTTCTTTAAGTAAAGTTTAAAAATAAATTTATACATTTATAATTGTAATCATTACACACATACGGACAGACACGCCCCTATGGAGTGCAAAACAATTTCATCCATAAATACATACATATAGACATATATGTTAACTGTAAATGTTTCCTACACACTTTTTTACTTCATAATAATTTTATTTAATGATAAATAAACAAATAATTATTCTCTATAAAAAATGTAAAACTTTGTTTTATTTGATTTTGTTGGATTTTTTGTTAAAGGGTATCTATCGGCGATGTTACGCAGATATTATAAATATAATCGTATATAAGCACATTAGAGTGAGGCAGGCAGATACCTCTTTCTATAGCTTGAGAACGACATTTTAATAGTTTTTTTTTTTAAAGCTGACTCAACGTTTTCGGTTGTTTGTTTTGTTGTAAGACAAATCTTATAATACGTATAAAAGCAATTACAGGTTTGTCTAGCCATTTTAGTAAAGTTCACTCCACCCTAATGAAAACTCATATATAACAAGGGTGTAAACGAATATTTTATAAACATGCAACTTGCATGAGTCAAAGGCGGGAAAATACCTTAATCAATTTTAAGAAAGCGTGTTAACCTAATTTTAATAAAATATTACACATTGTGACCAACCTAAACGGCTTAAAGACAGGTGGGAAGTCGGAAATATTTTTGTAAAGTATATTGGGGTTAGTAAGGATCCGGGCTTATTGCACAAACTTTTGACATCACTCAGGTATATTCAAGAACAAATTTGAAGCAATTTTATAAATATATAACTTACACACTGACCGACATTTTCGGCATAAGGTTTGTTATAATATAAAAATCGTTAAATGTAGTATATAGGAGTTTTGGTAATTCGTGGATTAATTTCACATATTTTCGACATTACGCTATAGTATGTCCAGAATTATACGCTCTATTAATTTTGCTAAATATCTAACATATTGATCGCCATATACGGTATAAGGCCAACCGGAAGTTTGAAAATATTGTATTAGGTATATCGAACATTGACACGATTTTATCTATTTTTTGGCATTACTACATATTATTAACAGAAAAAAATGCTCTCTGAGTTTCATTAAGGTACCTCACATACCATCACCAAGATATGCTGGGTAAAGTCAACCGTATGTTTGAAACTCCTGATATTAATTTAAGTTGATCAATATATGCGGTATAAAGTCAGCCGGAAGTTCGAAAATCTGTACATTAGATATATGATGGATAAGAAAAATATTGACTCGAGTCAACCCATTTTTGACATATAGATATACTATTATGATTAAAGGATTTTCGGTAAAAATTTCGCCCATTTTGACACTGTAAAATGAGAATGACACAATAATACAAGTCACCAAATTTGGTTGAAATGGTGAATTAGATTCAAAATTATGCGATTTCATTAAAACATGGGCGTGGTCGTTGTCATCCAATTTGACACCTGCTACTATAAAGCCTTCTTGTTATATGTATATTTTTTTTTGTCTTTAATAGCCTTTTCAAGATGTCTCAGTACTGTATAAACTAAATTTTAAAGAGTCTCTGAAGATATCTCTTCCTAAAAGAAAGTGATCTCAAAAATTGCTTCTCCTCTCTTTTTATCTCGCAAAGTTGTTCCTTTGCAGTTCAAAAGACACCAGACGCTTTCTATATTAATTAAATCTGGACTCTCTGAAATCTGAAATGACCAGTCAAAAGTGGTAAGACCAACAGCTTTCAAATAGTTCTTCGGTCCTTATGGCATAGGACATTATTCTCTGACAGGGTAAATTATTCGTTGATAAACCTATACAGAAGGCATTTCCATCCACTATTCAACGAGCTGGTGATATGTACCAAGGCACCCAGCCCACTACATGCAAAACATTCTCAAACCTTGGCAATGTACCGGCCATGTCTCAGTTTTTTCCCTGCTTAGACTTCTTTTTACTGAGCTCTCAAGAGCTTCTTTACTTTACGATGAAATTGTGTTAATTTTAATTTTCAATTAATTTAATTAATTATTAATTTTAATTTTAACCATTAAAGCACGCCAGAGGCGCGTCACTTATACGACATGGATTGCTGCAGACTATTTTAATAAGCACATAAAACCCTTTCGGATTACCAAGTTAAGCGGCATGCATAATTAATGGCATGACGTTATTACAGCACAATTTTAAAAGAAACGAGTCGATTAATAAATATTAATTGTCAGGCAGTCTGTCATTTACAATGTACTTTTACGGCGGCAATCGAAGCAGCCAACTGAGCAAGACGGTAATTACTGAGACCCGCAATAGTGGTGTGCGACAACGTAAATTTACATATGTATGTACATTTCAGCATGAAGATGCGGTGGTCGCGTTTTGCTAATGATCATTAAACTGAAGTGATCGCGCACTTGAGGGTTTCTTCTAATTCGACGAGTTACACGATAATAAATCTATTGACTATTGATGACTTTTGATTTTTATTTCGATTTTTTTTCAGTTTTTTATATAAGTGAATTATTAATTACTCGCTTTTTCCATTTAAGTGCAACAACTGTTGTTGTTGTATAGAAGTGGTTACTTCAATCTATGGATATATGCACATTAATAGGTATATACATATATGCTATTTAATTTATAGTAACATATTTTTGTATTTATATGTCTGTCTATATGAGTGCTTGAAAAACTTTGTGTTAGTATTCTCATTGCTTATGTACGTCATATGTCACACAGAGCAAGTGTTTAACAGTAAAAGTAGACTCAGAAGTAACAAAAACCTAACGTTTTCCTTTTAATATATTAGAATCGGTATTGAATTGAATTTTTGCCATTTATTTAATAACCCCTAATAATTAAAGACTTCGATATTCCTTTATAACCCATGACGCCCTCTAGTTGCATTTTAAATCCGAAATTTATTATTGTTTTTAGATGGGAAATCGCACAGTGAATTGCAAGAGCGCAGTACACGGTGACTCTTCTCTTTTGCTGGCGGTTCGCTTAACAAGTTTCATCGTGATCGGTATGTTTTTGATGATCCACGTCCAGTTGAACCGAAAACGATGGCCACGGAAAATAATTTAATATAAGTTCATTATCTCTTGCTGGCAGATTGTGGAATGAAGGTGCGCGAGATAGCTTAGATGCAGCTGTAAAGATCGGGTGAGCCTTATATTGAACATGAAAAACCGATCGCCGCGATATTCGCCACCTGCTCCTAATCCGGACAACAAGCACAACTTATAAGACCACTTCTCAACAGTAGGTGCCGATGTTTAACGTCATCCGAAGAGTTTTTTGCGTCGTTTTGGGATCGCCGCTGAAATATGGATTTACTGATATACACCAGAGACCAAAGAACCATTGAGGCAGTAGATTTCAGCGGCGAAATTGTTTCTGAACTGAAAGAAGACGAACACTGTCCTATCGGCCGAAAAGGTGATGGTGACCGTTTTCTATGATTCAAAAGTTGTGATCTACATCGTCTACTTGAATAAGTTAGAAACTATCACAGCTCAATACTGTAGCGAGTAATTCGGCTACGATTTGCTACTTCTTCTTTTGTTTTCAAGCAAGAAAAAGTCGCTAGCCAGTCAGAAATTTTAGTCGATTGAAGACCTTTTGGTTCTTTGAAGAATGTCAGAAAACATTAGACAGGCTAAAGAAATTAGACGCTGGGTCGAAAGTATTAAGCTAAAAAAAGACTATGTGGAGAATAGACTGACTACTTATCAGACCGCACTCGTATTTAACTTTCTCCATAATTTTTTTTTACTTGACTCCGTTAGAGTACTTTCAATTGGAATCTGAAAAATTTTCTTTATTTTGGCTTTTATTCTTGAATACGAACTAAATTATTCAGAATTATCCGACATTTGTGTTACTACATTACGATCTACGTAGGGCTTCCTGTTGGTCACATTTTTTAACTGACTACAGCTTTGTCACTAGCTCAATATGTTACATATTACAATCACACATTCTCTTGCTGCTACAGATTTTTATGCATGCATGGTACTATTTAGTAAATATACTTATTAGGCCCTGAATAGTCTATATTAAGTGTGCAACGAAGTCTGTAACACCCAGAAGAAAGCGCCGAAGACCCTATAAAATATAAATATGAATGATGATTTGATAAATCAATTTGACCATGTCCGTCAGTATGTATATATGATCCGAAATTTTGTGATTTTTGCTCCAAGGAGCTGTTCATTTGTTGATATCGATAGCGGACTACTATAGTAGTATATAGTTGCCATACAAATTGACCGATTTAAATCAATTTCATGTACGCAAACTTTTGTATGTGTTGTGGGTATTATAGCTTCGGTGCAACCAAAGTTAACGTTTTGTCTTATTTTAACTTTGTGTATGCTTTTGCGCAGCTAAATCGGTTTCAAAGCCAAACCTAATAAAACATTTTTTGCATCCACATATAGTTTAACTTCTTTTGAATTTGTAGAAATATTTCGCAATTTATTTACTCGCTAAATTCAATTGTTTTGTAATTTCTTCGCCTATGCTTACCAGCATTGCTGTTGTTGTTATTCGATTGGATTTCAACATTGTACATAAATTTGAAAAAATTTTCTTGACGGTCGGTCAGCGATCTCGGCGTGTTTACGCATACCGTAGCACACCTCCTTCCCAGTTACTTGGTTTATTTATATGCTCCGATACAATTCGCACTGCAATGAATATGCGCATAGCCCGGAGTGCATTGGAGTTGGTGGTGGTTAGCTACTGAAATATTAATAGCGGAAATTTCTTGATTTTCATAATATATAGTATTTACGGGTATAGTTTACTCCAGCACGCAAGTATGTATATGTATATATACATATGTATATAAACATATTCTAATGCGACTATGAAGGCTTTTTAGGATGACGGTCATACAACGGTTACTGCCCCGCAATCCTAATAGGTCAACATATTTGTGGGTATTAGTATTATTATTGATAGAATTAAAAATTTAAAGTGTTCATGTATAAAATATTAGTTGAATATATTTTGAGCAGCTTTTAGTATGTTTTATTTGAAAAATTAGTTGAAAGAACTGCCAACGCATCTTAAAAACTGCACCAGACCTTCTACTTCAGTAGTATGTAAGTAGACTTTTGGATCATTGACATATCACATATATCATCTGTTCAAATTTGACTGGGACTGGGCAAACCGAATCGATAAAATTTTTTCATGGATTATTACAACCTTTTTTATCTTCGTGTGCTGTTTGATCTTGATATGGCAATTAGTAAGTGTTTGGCGGCTGTTTTTACGCCTTGAAAAGTTTGTCTTCCGGTTTTTATCATGAGAAAAAAATTTAGCAACGATTTTGCTTGAAGTTTTGTGCTTTTGTTTTAGGGAGTCTACTTTACCACGAACACAAAAATTTGCGTGGTACAAAGCATTCGGTAAAGGTCGTGAAACCATCAAAAGCTTGCCTCATGCGACTCGTCCATCCTTCTCTGTTAACGACGGTAATATCGAAAAAATTAAAGAAACTGTGCTTGAAAATTGTCATATTCGCATCAGTGTGGCAGTAGATAATATAATAATAATCTCTTAGGGATCAACTCAACACATTTCGTTTAATGTTTTGAATATGAACTGGATCAATGCTAGCTACGTACCAAAAGAATAATATGCAACGAGTCGACATCGAGTAGAGGTCGCTAAATAGATGTAGCTGAGAATCCTACAAGTATGTTCATCAAACGCTTTATTACTGGTGACAAGGCATGGATTTATGAATATGACATCGAAACTGTCCAACAACTAAATGATTAGCGTTGCAAAAATGAGCTGAAACCGAAAAATCAAAATTCCTGAAGGCACTGAAGGCCATCCCAACCAAAGCTTATAACAAGTGTATGGACTATTGGATTACAATATTGGAAAATGCGGTTGTCCAACCCGAGTTTTATCAATTCGTCTATAAATTTTAGTAAGCTAAACGAAATCTTCTTTTGTAATTTAACACCGCAATATCGTACAATTGACTGGACTTATATCTTGAAAGCTTATCGGCCGGAGCCTCAATGCATTAAGTAATCTAGCAATACCAAGCACCGATTCTTTACTCCATGGTAGATCCATTGTGTTCCTAATTTGCAATTTTTACATTTTAATGTTGACAAAGGATTGTTTAAATAACGCTAAAAAAAATTAAAATATCGACCTTTGGATATTGATTAGCAAACCGGTTTAAAGTTGCTTTTCGGGTGTATTCCATATAGCATAAAAGGATACAAAGTTCTTGTCTCGATTTTGTTCAGTCAGTTGGAAAGCTTTATGCTATATGGTTTAGTTTTTAGTGGTCTGATTTCAGCGATTCCGACGCACCTGTCTTTATCCAATAAAATGCCTCTCTTGGTGATCAGACATAGAACTTAACCTAACATAACATGTTCGATTCGAAACTTGCTAAGTTCTGGCGTATAAAAGCCAACTGTTTTTGAAAGAAAAAAGTCTTAAGTTGAGTATTGTTGGGTTTGCACTTATGCTATACACCTACCACAGAACAGCAAATTATAGAACGTTGGCGACAAAAAAAGTAAAAGTTCGTAATGAGGTACCAAAGAGATTCGAGCTTTATGACATTAACTTTTCGTATTTTGGCGCATAAATTCGTCGAGAACTAATAATTTCTCTGTGAAAAAAAAA
This sequence comes from Bactrocera oleae, assembly GCF_042242935.1. Taxonomy (NCBI): domain Eukaryota; kingdom Metazoa; phylum Arthropoda; class Insecta; order Diptera; family Tephritidae; genus Bactrocera; species Bactrocera oleae. The sequence goes on along the minus strand of NC_091540.1, from coordinate 52,382,033 downwards.
AGATATTGATTGTATCAATCAGAATTTTAAGTTAGAATTGGTTGAATAATAATTAAAAACATATAAAGTCTAACCTTAGTATTAAATTATGGAAGTTGTCTGTTTTTATAGTAAAATAAAAGCAGAAAGGGTATAAATAAGCTATCGTTTAATAACTTTTCTATAAATGACTTCCAGATACCAATACATTTCTATATATAAATATAAATATAATACTACTAACTCCATAAAAATTTACTATACTTATTTTCGATTTAGTAAATATTTACTGATCTAACATAAGCAAAATTTCTACTTAAATAGTAACCGATCAATCTTATAAACCTTTTTAAAGAGTGATAAAATAGGAAAATGCATCAGTTTAAGATATTTAGATATTGTTAGACTACTAGCATTGCTGGGAAAATAAACAACTGACGCCGGGTAAACTCAACAATGTTGTTTAAAATTACAGTAAACTTAATTTACAAATAGACTTTGCTAATAAACAAATATATAGTAAGCATACAAGTTTTTCAAGCGACGGACTCAGACATACGAGTGCGCGCATACCGAAACCCATTTAACCAAACTGAACTTAACACCCTCAGTGCAACAGCGAACGTCCGGCGGCGACCAGAGAGCACAATAGTGCCGTCGTGCAAAGTATGGAACCCGCTTTGGAAAACCGGATCGGACGACCGCCAAAAAGCTCTCCAGCATACAATGAACGAGCGCAGTGGCCAAAACTAGCTGAGCGCACACCCGGAACCAGCCACAAGATCACACCAAGGCGCGGCGAATGCAATAAGTACTACTTGAGTGAAATAACTATCGAGTCATTTGCTAGATGACGGAGGTCTCTAGGCGAAGGGTTGCGCATTCTCTAATGCTATAGTGCAACGACTCAGATAACGAACTAGCAATAGAGGAATGAAGGGATTATTGTATTCTAATAAAAATATTTAATCATTTCACTCTCGCACATGATTGTAGTGGAGCGAAATGCATTACAAGTCTTGAAAGGCAAAAAAGCTCTGACACACACATACACACAACATTTATGACAGTACATATGTGTATGTGCTTACGTGTACGTATACTATTAAGTAATCTACGTAAGTCCGTCATATGTAATATTTATTACATTCACTCGGCTCAATTCACAACTGAGACGAGCACGCGGCGTCGCGGCAGCGCAAATGTTTACCTTGCCCGACACACACACACACAGGTCTGAGCGAATGAGTTGATCGCATGTTCGCTCGCAATCTGTGCGAAAGGGTAGATTGGCCCTCCAACTCGTGTGCCAGCGAATTGGAATCTAGCTGACGCCGCCGATTGCTGGAGGTGAAAATCGAGATGACACCGCTACGAAAGTCGGCGAGCATTTTTTGTTTACTCTGATATTTGCAAGTTTAGTGTTTCGCGAGCGATACGAAAATAATTTATACCTGTAAAAAATGATCGGTGAGTATTTTCAATGAATACAGTAAAAGCGGAATGCTTGAGGCAGATAACTGCAATCAAAGTTATTCTTGACGGGGAGAATTGTATGTATGTATATAAGTTAATTAGCAAAATAAATAAACAAAACTTCTGCAAATTTAATTACACTTTTCTTGGAAACTTCATATACATTATAAATAATATTTATCTTGATCGGTAAATTTGCATGACAGCTATATGCTGTAGTAGTTCACTCCAAACAATATGATCGGAGATTTCAGTGTTGTTTTGAAAATAATCTTTGCTAAATTTCATGAAGATAACTTTTCAAATAAAAAAAGCGTGCCATACAAAGACTTGATTTTATCGTTCAATTTGTTTGGCAGCTATGTATATGCTATAGTAGCTGTTCAGACAAATTAATAGCTTCTTGGGGAGAAAAGATGTGTGCAAAATTCGAGATCTATATCTCAAAAACTGAGGTTCGCGTATATATAGACCGACCCTCTGCGAATGGCAGGCACCTTGCCGTGGTGCAGGGGCTTAGGTCGCAAGGCATTATCGGATCTCCCAACCGGGGTGAGAAGTGTTGTCTAGCACCAGCACCTCTCACACGGGTTGCTAGAAGCCGCATGCGTGCGACAACCAAGAGCTGCCACCTCCTAATCCAGGGTGTCATGCGACTCCCGTGCCCATTGGACCATTTGCAGCCAGGAGGTAAATTCGGCTGTATTTTAACGGAGCCTTCCCAATACTGGGCCGCCTTGGGAAGTAACTGTGGCCTTACCGCGTCAAGTGGCTCTGGCGCGGCGGACATTTCCGTTCCCCCTTTAACAGAATAGGCCCGGATGCTCACCCTGTTGAGCCAAGGGTCGTAAGAACCAGACTGAGCGACAACAACAACAAACCAACACAAAAAACCCAAAACAATGGAGCAACAACGACGACGACACCAGCAACCACCAAATCGACAACGACAACAACATCAAACTGCAAAGCGACCGTTGCAGGTAAGAGTGGTCCAGGAGCTAGGCGCAAGTTCAGCTTCCTGGACGCTCTTTCGCCAGAAGAGCGCGCACTGTTTGAGGAGCGAGTTAAACTTGATTACGCTAGTATATACCATACACAAATGACGTCATTTTAGCTGTGAAAATAATTATATTGGTGTAGGTAGTAGAAAAAAAGAAAGCGAATTCAATTAATGAACTATTTATTATTCCATATGGCGAAATATTATAATTAAAGCATTCTTACTAAAGCCGGATTTGGGTAGCCCTAACTAATTCTTATTTATATCCGATCAATTACTGTCACCTTGCCCGAAAAATACGGTATATTAACTTAAGAAAATTCTAAATAGCTCTAATTATTTTAAGTAAATATAATGGAATACATTTAAGACTACGAAAATTAAAGTCAGTTGTTTGTACGATGTGGATACATCCATAAAGCGCTCATGCTTTTTGCTGATACCATAACTTTCTCATAGGAGTAATTATATTCTGTTAATACTTAAAAATAATGAAGGATTTCTATAAAGGGTTTATAATAAAACAAAGATCTTTTTGGAAAACTTAACTATAAAGGGACTGCGTGCAAATAGGTGGTCCATCAGTACAAAGCGAAGCATGTTTCTTCCTTTGCTGTCATTTAAAAGAAATTTAAAATCTTTTTACAAAGTTCTCGGAAGCTAGAACTCATTAAATTGAACAAACGATCGAAAAAAATTATATTTATAATTACTAAGTGTATAAAGAATGCTATCACTTGTTTCATGATATTTTGATGACGTCAAGAGATTATGCCACGCGCATCTACATCAAAATTAAGCAAATAATATATAAAAAAAATTATCGTTAAACAAATATGCAATATTTAGAAAAACGCGCTCGAAGCAGTTTTTAAATGCACACGTGTAGATAGATCACTTTCGACATTTTTCGCCTGCGCCTTTCAACAAGCGGAGTTAACAACTGTTAAAAGATTGAGGTTTAGATAAGATAGATCAGTGGTAGTGTACAGGGTGTTCATATTATTGATATATAATATTTACTTTTAAATTGTATAAATCTATATAATATATAACACTAGATACGGCAAATTGGCTGTGAGTTGCAAGATTCCAATTTCACTCGATGCTATGCTAAAATATTGAGTAATTTCATTCCGATTTGCGCTCAATTTGAAGTGATCTTTAAAAGATTTTCATAAACGCAACTTTGCATTGAAAGTTTTTTGAATCAGATCGGTATATTGTCTTAAACTATTTGCCAGTTCCTTAGGTTAAGCCGATCTCACGCAGCCGCTTGCTTACGCAGCCAATAGCCCACTCAAAACACTTTCTACATGCATTGAGTTCGCCTGTAAGCGTACGCTGACCCATCTACCCCCAACAAAGCGCATTTAGCTCGAGAATTTTTCGTCTTACTTTTCATTTTGAGTGCATTTGCAATGCCTGAGAATGTGCGAATGTGGAAGTGAGAATATTTTGTTTTTTTCTTTACCAAAACCACGGGCGGCTGGTAAAAAGTGCACAAGCTTAGACATTTTGCGATTTTAGTTTGTTTAGTGAATAGCGCGCGAAGCGGACCATGCGAACGGTGTACGGTGACGGCAGTGACGACTGCAACGGGTCATATTTTCATTGAAACGAATGGCTCAAAACATTTAATAATTACGTCGACGCTAGCGGTACCAATGCAAGGCCATGCCTACGTGTGCACATAAACTTTGAAAAAAAACAAAAAGAAAGGAAAATCAGTGGCGATCATAAAGCAGCTGGAAATGATAGTCATTAGATTACGAGCGTTTTTGAAAGTGATTGATTTTTTTGTTGTAGTGTTAAAAATGTTGTGAGGAAAATGCCAAACTAAAGAAAAATTGATGAGAGTGTGCGGAAAATTTTGTGACCAAGTTTTTATTGAGTTGGCATTTTTGTAACCGGAAAAAAAATTTTTAAGTGAGAAATTGCTAAATATTAAAAGTGAATTGAAAGTGTATTGAGGAAAAGCGTAAAAATAAAAATATTCAAATATATGTATTTAATTAAAGTAATTGAATCGATTTTCCAATTACTGAAACCGAATGCCAAACGCAATTTACAGTTCTACAAGCCGCTAGCGCGCTATGCAAGCTTAAAAGTAAAAGCTGCAAGCCACGAAGCGCCACACAGCCTTCGTCAAGTGCAACAGTTCAAGTGCAACACGACGCGGTTCAGCCGAAGAGGTGTAAATAGTGGAACAAAAGGCACGGCCGAAAGCTATTACATGTGTATGCGGTGCAACGCGGAAAAGAAATATTATGTAATTTGGGTTTTTTTTTTGTTATTTTTGCTAAGTGCAACTGTATGCGTGATCAGCACACACACACAAGCAAGCGAGCGCACAAGTCAAAGTATGAATGTGTGAATGTGGTTATATATGTACAGTTGTGTGTATATATACTAGTAAACATGTATATATAAGTATGTACGTATAATGATATGTATGTGTATTTGTATATATGTATATGCGTATGCATATGTGTCAGTGAGTGTTATTAAGCGCAAATAGGCGCTATTTAAGAAATACCAACACAATTAACAGCCAATGAGCTAATAATCGGTAGCGGTACAGACTGATATGCGGTTGCAGGCAGCGCGGGGGGTGTGGAAAAATCTCAAAATGGCAAAACAGTGCGCAGCGGTAATTCGCTGATTGCAATGAGCGCAATTGCCAATTCAGCATTTAGGCCGGCAGGTGGTGAAGGGTGCGCCGCAAAGGGTCGCAGCAGCGCTCCTCACAATGTGTGTGTGTGTGTGTGTGTTTGTGTCTGTAAACATGCATAAAGCAATATATGTATGTATGTATTGGCATTAATATTTCATTGCATGCGCTTTATAAAACCTTTTCTTTGCTGTGTTGGCGATTTTTACTAAACTTAATTACGTTAATTGCAATTTAATTAGCAAACGCGCGACGCAGAGGGACGCTTCTGTTTTGCTAAAAAAGATTATGGCCAGCTATGTACGCATGTATGTGTGTGTTTACATCGTAAATGCGCTAAAGAAAGTGAAAAGTGCGAAATGCGAGAACACAAGCTCCTGCACACAAGCAGCGACTGGCTAGCGGAAAGCGCGACCAAAAGTGTCAAACGATTAAAATATGAAAAGGAAGAAGATGGCATTATTCGCGTAAGAGAATTAGGCAAAATCGACTGCACTGCAATTAAAAAAAAAAAATTTAATTTTTAAAACACTGAAATTGTATGCCGTGAAATTCTTGCGTACTTTCGAGACACATGTCGAACTATAATGCACGCTGGTTTGCGCTTAGTTGCAAGATTTTCTCTTTCCAAGTATTTTGGTGATAAAGTTCCACAGAATTCATTTCTTTGTTCTAAGTTCCGGAAAATGTGCGTTATCTCAAAGGAGGCGGCAGGGTGATTTATGAAGTTTTTAAGCCTAAGAATGTAAGGCATTGTCAATATGGTGATATATATGTTTATAATAATTAGCTTCTTTGTAGGCAGATAAAATACTACAAAATATAGAATTCTTCCGGCAACTGAAAATTCTTTCAAAGCCATCTGCAGATACCTCCAGCAAATCATTTTATGTACACAACATTATTTTAAGTATCGCAAAAAAAAGGCAATTCATATTTTTACTCTAAATTTTTTTTAGTCATTTATTAACATTACGAGAATACAGGAGACACTCAAAAAATAAAAAAAGCTAAAAATTTCAAAAACTAGCTAATAAAGTGATTTCAATCCTCATAGCAATCTATAAAAAAGAAACCAGAAATTATTTATCTAGAATAATGTCGCAATGTCTGATTCTACGCAAATGTTGGAAACAATTTTTTTCACAAAATGGCGACTGCCTGAGCAAAAAAAATTGATTTTGTACCACTTTTTGACTGTTTTTCTACAAATTTCTGATAAATCGGTCCAGTGAGACCATCAAAGAGTATCGTTTTGAAAAAGACAGCTTCGAGGCATATGCAAAATACTAAGTACAGTTAGGTCCTATAATATCAATTTATTCGAACTTTCCGAAAACCAATAGTTTTGCTTGCAGCTGTATGTAAGCAGCTTGAAATGCACAGTTCTTTTGTACCGAGTTGCTAATGAGTGCTCTCACAGAGAAGAAGTGCATGTCGAGTTGAAAACCGTTTGGCTTTCGGTTGTGTTCGTAGCTTCTCGAAGTCGAACCTTCCTTGTAATTGTTGGCGTACTTTGCTGTATAGAGGCGGGTGCGTATCTTTGCTACTACAAAATAGTAGTCCACATCGATGTTAGATCCTCGGAGCATATGCACGCCAAGAACACCCGGAGACATGTCGTCCACGCTTACGAGGATATCAACCAGTTGTGCAGTGACAGCGGCACCTTCTCAATTTGCTGTGCTTTGCATTACTGTGATTCACATATTTGTTGTATTTCCCGCTAATCTTGAAATATCGCCTTATATCCGAACTTTCAATTTTTATTTCATTAAATACGTTTATGGTATATCGCCCAGTCTCCCACTAGTTACTGCAACGTTTTTTCTTATCACTTGGTAATTTTGGTTTTTAGTTAGTAATTGTTTAGTGTTATCAGAGCTTTCGAAAAACAATTTACCAAAATATATACAAAATCAAAATTTTATCTCTTTTTTATTGAATTCAGCTAATTTTAAAGGTATATCTTATTACACTCACCTGTGTCAATAATTCCAGTTCGTTTGTTTTTTTAAATAAATTAAAATGTAACATGAAGCAGCTTATTTTTATTTACCTACTCACAAGTATATACATATATATTTATTTTATTTGTTTTTGTTAGTATTTTCGCTGACTGATAGATTGCCTGCCGTCAATTTAATAATTTATTTGTGGAACTTGTTTATTATCGATATTTTTATTTACTCTTTAAAAAATATGAAAAGTACTCTAATTTTTTGTATGCCTTCTTGTCTTTTACCACCATCTTTATTGGGTGTGGGACCACAAAACGCCAATAATAGAAAACCTAAAAATTGGCTTTCACGGCTTCAAAAAAAAATTAAATAATTTTCTAATTTAATTCTGTAACGTCTCTAGATAATTATTATTATTTGTCCTAAATTCTCAAGTTGATACTAGTCATAGTTTCGGAGATACAGCTTTGAAAAGTCAGCTATATAGTCACTTAAAACTTTAAACGCGTTTTTCTCTCGTTTCACCTTTAGGTGAAAGCACATATCTCCGGACCTACTCGCCCAATTCCAACCAAATTTGGATAATAACATTATAATGACATTTCTATGCCACCGAGCGAAAATAGGCAAAACCGGATAAAACCACGCCTACTTCCCAAATACTCTGACTATCTGATTTTTTCACTTTCCAGTATACAAATCAAGCACTATTAAATATATCGGGATAAAACTTTGAAAACAAAAAATGCCTTTGAGGTTTGCAAGGCTCTAAGGACCTTGAGGAGGAGAGCTCTCTCAAATGCTCCAAGTGCTTTCTCATACCGATCCCAAATTAGCAAGAGTTATTCTGCACTTGATCTTCTGGCTTAGATTGCTTGTGGCATTTATGTTGGTTGCGAAATATACAAAGCCCTTGACTTTTTCAAATTTACAGCAGCCAACAGTGACCTTGTTGCCAAGACGTAAGGAATCCTTTTCTAGTATTATATTGAAGAAGACTCACGAAAGGGAATTACCTGTCTAACACCTCATCTGGTAACAAACGGCTCGGAGAGGTTCTTCCCGATTTTGGCGGATCCAATGGTTGGTCTGCATAACCGTATTAGGGATACCAAATTTACACATGTGTCGATTAGACAGCTTCTATTAGTGCTGTCGAAGGCGGCTTTGAAATCGACAAAAATCATGCTTAGCAACTAGAAAATGCTCCTCGCTGCCGCCTTTAAACAGCTCAGCAGGTAATCCATCGGCGCCTGGGACTTTATTGTTCTCAAGCCGCTTTAAAGCTGTGGCGGGACGACAATGTGTCACGGTATATTGTTGGCGCGGGTTCTTTTTCAGCCGTTGCAGTAGTGTTTTCGCCATTTCCCCATTTCGAGAAGTGTTCCCTCCACAATTAATTTCTGATCAAATTTTTGGGCCGAACTCCAGCATCTCAAGATCTTTGCACTGACGTCGTTCTTTCTCTCCCTTATTTTTGTTGAAAATGCGTCTCCCTTACCCATAAAAAGCAAACCATGAAAACGTGTTAACTTCAGGACGATTTTATACTATTGCTTTAGTCAAGTTATCGCTATCGTACGGACAGACCCAAAGACGGCTAGACATTCAGGAACCATTTCGTCTCGTCGTAGTACTGATCATTTTAGTGTTTTGATTGTTTCGTGAAACTTGTAGCGACAGTACAAAAACATCTGAAAAGCATCCAACAACCGTTTCAAGGTGGCGTTAAGCTCAATTTTTCAATCTTTAGTAATTTTTTATTTCATTATATGGTATGTTTTATTATAAAGTTAAAGTCACAATCAATGACTATGAACTATTAGTATAATGTCGGCATTATTCCATTTAAGTACCTACCACAATTACATTGTATAATAATTTACAGTATCGAATATTTTGTATTGTTGCAAAAACTGAAAGTAATTTAAAAACAAATTACACCAAAAATCAATTAAAATCAAATGCATTATGCAATAGAAGTCAGAAAGCTTCGAAATAAAATTAAATAATTGCAAGACAGTCGATTAAATAATAATAAGAGTACTATATATTTAATTATATGCAAGTAAACATCGATGGCGAAAGCTCTACAACCAGCTTCCTATTTGTGCTAGTACGTTCAATTAAGAGTGACTTAGTTCTGAGCAGAGAGTGCGTTTTAGTACAATAATTTGTAATCTGAGTATAGTTCTAGTCTCTAATATAGTATTACTAACAAGTACATGTATGCGCTTTCGCTTTGAGTAATTTCAGTAATTAGAAAATAAAAAAACAATTACAATTACCAATTAGAAAAAGAGGTACGTCAAAAGCCGTAATTACTATTATCACTCACTCACTCTCTCACTCACTCTCTCACTCGCTGTCTACAAACTATGATTGCAATATGACAACCTTGAATACAGACTCTTCTGGCGGACCACACATGCATTCGTACCTGTGTGCTTACAAGTGTGCAGTAATATTCGGTGTTTTCTATTAAAAGCAAAGCTTTGCTCAGATGTAGAATGCATATGGCATAGAGACCCAGCAGGAAAGTGCTTGGAATATTGGAAAAAGAGTAAAAACATTTTTCAAGACCGAAACAATGTTATTTTGAAACATTAAATATTTAAAGAAACACTCTAGGGTTTTTAAAGGGTTAAGTCGATCTAGGATTTTTTGGCCAAAAGTAGGATACTAAAACATTATGCAATTGGTAGAAGAAGAAGTAGTGAACAAAATATGATTTTGTTGTCCAATCCGCAATAGTGTCAATCAACTTCAGCACGTAAAACTTTAAACTAGTTTTACTTACTTTTTATACTGTTTCAAGCAGCACGATGTTCGGGCATTACCGTCGCCTGTTGGGGCTCTCTTGAAAAAGGTATTCCGAAGATTGAGCCAATAGCCACCTTAAGCTGGAAAGAGAGAAATTCCCTTTTCTATACTCATAGAACAAATTGTCAAAATTAGGCCGTTTTAGGACTCTTATTGATTATATTTATGAGTTTTAGTAATATTTTGTCTGAAAGAGAGTACTATTAACAGCATTTCTTTGATTTTGTATTATTTATATTTCACCATATAGTATCTTGGAATTTTCTCTTAAGATTAGATAAATATTCCAAGTTGGGAAAATTAAATTATTTTTTTGTTACAAAAATTTCTAAAAGTTAAGATTTCCGACTAACAGAGCAGGTGCTACTGTTGTACCTATCTGGGTAATCGATGATGTTTAAGGTTAGGTTAGATTAGGTTAAGTCGCAAGATTGATCCAAAATTGATGGATCACACATAGACAAATATTTACCCATTGTGTTAGCCAAAAACTCCTTAAAGTACAAAATCAAAGATCGACGAAGCGTTTTGAGCTTGCCACAAATGTATTAGGGCGGTTAATATCAATCCCAACCACCTCGCTAGATTCTCCAAAGGTGCGTGGTGATTCAACTTTCATCTTATTCAAATATCATGAAAGTACTTCCAACCAAAATTAATTAAACATCGTGATATCCGCAGTAATATCGATTTCTGGCTGGCTTCTAAGGGCTTCATATTATTTCATACTGTATGATTGTATCCGTCGATATGGTATGTTACTTGATCACGCTTATCAAATTCTTGCTCGAATAAAATCCAAATTAATATTTATTATTATTAATATTATATGGAAAAATTCATTATAAATCAAATTTCAGCAGTTTCAGTATGGTAGTTTTCATCTCACCGTAAAGCCATTTTTTGTAAGAATAATTGGGAAATTTCGGGTTCTCGTATTCGAAAATTCACAATAAATCCTTAGGTGAGTAAAAGTATTAACCCTCGACTAATGTCTGCGGTCTTATAAATTTTTCTTCAAACGTTAACCATAACTTATGTCAGTTTTTCTAAAGCCATGCTTTCGTTTTGACAACAATCGGAACTATTATGTAAACGCGAAAATCCCCTTCTTTCGCCAGTATCGATTCTGCCAGCACCTATCACGATGGTATTATATACCTACATACTTGTATATAACATATGTATAACTATAAGCAAAAATTGGTCGATGTCGGCGGAATAAGGAAAAGGATCAAATATAAATGAATTCTAAATATTTTATGAGTTTATTAATAATTGGCTCTATTTGCTTGCCATAATGAGTCATGCAGATTTAATTAAACATTAAATATAGCAGGCATTAGTGTATTTTTAATGATATGTCTAGTGCGACTAATTGCTTTTTAGTTGCCAATTGACTAACACATATAATTTATATTGCTAGTGAGTGATGAGACACTTAATTTTTATATTAATATATATTAATTATCTTATATTTATTTAATGAAGTGGACAATAAAGTTGTAAAATGTAGGGTATGAAATATATAAAGAATAAAAGTCAAGAAAAAACGTAACTTCGGCTGCACCGAAACAATAATACTCTTCACAAATACAAAGGACCCTTACAAGAACTTGATTTCGAACGTTCAATTTGTATGGCAGCTATATGATATAGTGATCTGATGTCCAATTTCCGCGGAGAAAAATTTGTTGCATTAAGCAATAACTCGTGCCTAATTTCGTGAAAATACCTCGTCAAATAAAAAAAATGTTCATGCAAGCACTTTACTCCGATCGTTCAGTTAATATGGCAGCTATATGCTATAGTCATCCGATCTGTTCAATTTTTTCGGCGATTAGATTATTGTCTTAAATAATGTTCCGTGCCAAATGTCGTGAAGTTACCTCGTTAAATGAAAGAGTTTCCCATACAAGCACTTCATTCCGATTGTTCAGTTTGTATGGCAGCTATATGCTATAATGGTCCCATATCGGCCGTTCCGACAAATGAGCAGCTTCTTTGTGAGAATAGGACAGGTACAAAATTTCAGGTCGATAGCTTAAAAACTGAGCGACTAGTTTGTATATATACAGACAGCAGACATAGCTAAATCAACTCAGCTCATCATTCTGATCATTTAGGTATATATTTTATAGGGTTTCCGACGTTTCCTTCTAGGTGTTACAAACTTCATGGCAAACTTAATATACCCTGTTCAGGGTACGGATTTGCTTCGTTTAACTTACCGTAAAGATGTAATGAATTAAAAAATAACCCCACAAAACGATATTACGTTAAGTTTAATCTGAAGATATGGGCGACCAGTGAAAGTCACCACCTTCGAAGCAAACGTAAAGCATATTACTGGTACAGAAACTTGACAGTTTAGTTCGCAATGTATTACGACGCCCTCGTCTTGTTAAAGCTTGTAACCATCAAGAACGTTTTAAGTATTTGAGTTGAGGTTAAGCGACTGGTTTTTGTTTGAAAAATATGAAAAGTTAATTTCATCTGCACCGAAGCTATAGTAAACTTCACAAATACTTGTATATATTATTTGAATGGCAGTCATATACTATACCACCACATGCTATAGTCGTCCGAGTTAAACAGTGTATTCGAAGTTATTACCGTTGCTTTGGAAAGAAAACTGTGCCGAATTTCGGAAAGGTAACTTGTCAAATGAAAAAGGTTTCCATACAAGATCTTGATTTTGATCGGTCGGTTTGTATGACAGCTATATGCTATATTGATCCGACAAATGAGCAGCTTCTTGGGGAAAAAGGACGAGTGCAAAAAATTTCAAAACGATATCCGTATCTCGCACCGTGCTCGATTTGAATTTTTGTATTTAAAAATCGAAAAGCCCTTTGGAGCAGGCATAATAATTCAAACCCCCAAGAAGCCGCATAAGTTGAAGGAAGAGAAGCTTTCAAATTGCTAATTATTACTAAATGTAACGCATTTAGGCCACACTGTTTAGAGAAACTTTGTTATTGATCCAAATTCATAATTTGCATAAGCGCTCTTAAAGAAACTGATGCTATTTAATGGACTCTCATCTATAAATAGCTGCTTGTCAATCTACTTCACATAGGCTCAACAACTATAATGAAAAAAATTTTTTTATTAAGAGCTGCAATTGAGTATGCAATAAAGAATATATCTATAGACACCTGCCGTTTAGTGTGGGTGTGTGTGCTTTATATAGAAATGTAATTGAGACTCATTCTAATGCTTGTGTTAGTACTCGTGTATTTTATGACTTAATATTTGTTTATTTACATTGGAAACCACAAAAAAAAAGCACACACCAATTGAGAACTGCAGCAGAGTAAGTGTAAGGGAGAGTTGTAGCGATCGTTTAGTAATACAGCGTTAGAGAGCAACTTACACACATACGTTATCTCATACTTGTGTGTATGTATTCGTATTACTTCATAGCTAAGCTTTTGTTGACATTTGAAACGACGCATACTGCTGTCTACCGCAAGCTTTCCCCACCCGACCGACTATCAAACGATCGCTTGACTGCGGCAAGAGCTTGTATATCACCACTGCACTCTCCGCTCACTTTGTGCGGTTGGCAAAACAGATGCACTTGCTTTCAAGCATATTTGTATGTACATATACATATATGTATGTGCGTACGTTTGTTTCGGTTAGTATTTATGGGCGCACATGTTGCAATTACGACATTCTACAATAATAGCAACAAGAGCTTGAGCTATTTTTTTCCTCTAGTTAAGCTTATTTTCCAATTAGCGCTTGTAGATAGCTAGAGAAACTAAACAAAAAATTGGCGAGCTTTGCCAGCGAATCGCGACTGCAATTGCAATTGTAACTAAAGCAATAACAACAAAAACAAGCATTGAGGTTCCGTGTTCCTATGAGACGGCAGACGTTCAGATATGACGCGGTCAAGTTCATTGCTATCGAATGATAGAGTGGAGAGAAAAACAATATAAGAAAGAAAGAAATTATGAAGTAATCGTAGATAACAGCTTGCAATAGTAGTACAGTAGAGGCCAACCAAAAGTGGTGTTATCAAAAATAGTAGTTAGTGTATATTGATTAAGTATATATACATATACAGGTATAGTCAGTATATACTCATACATATATATCAAGCGGAAACTGAAACCATAATTTAATCATCTCACGACGAAAGGACCCACACTAGATTCACTAGTTCTCACTAAACTTGCATATATTTCAGGAATCTACTTTTCCTTACTTTTTTCTTTGCTCGAACTTCGCAAAGCGTCAAGAAGCAATCTGCTTAATAATCCTTGTAGCACTTTACTTTACACATCCACCTTTTCTCGGCAGCGGTGCGTTGGAAAAATGCAAAAATTACATAGTTACAGCAGAACGAAAGCTGGGCCAGCGACAGTTGAAGGCAAGAACTACTTATTAAAAATGCTGTAGGAAGGCTAGTCGGACCCTTCTAGACATCTTTTGCTAGACTGAGGTAGACTCGGTATTTATACCATCGGCGAGCAGCCTCAAATGTGTTCGAAACACTGCGTCGATACTTACTTTTTGACATTACATCGAAACGGTTCACAGCTGATCAAGTGAGAACCTCGTAATCTTATCAAAGATTATTACAGTTATCAAACATAAAATAATCTATTAAAAATGTTATATAATCATTCCTACAGAAAAACAAGAAAAGCGTTAACATCAGCTGCACTGAAGCTATAAAACCCCTCACAGGTGAATTTTTTATAGCATAAAAGTGTATGAAAAAATCTTTGTCTGGATTTTGATTGGTAATGTTGAATAATATATATGCCAAATTTCGTTAAGATATCTTGTCAAATAAAATAGTTTTCAATACAAGGAGTTGAATTATCTCAAAAACTGAGGGATTAGTTAGCGTGTAGATATATAAACGTTATACATATATACGCTATAGAGTATCCAACGTTTAGATTCTGGCAAACCTCTATCTATCTATCAACCCTCTTACCATCCTAATCTAACGGATTAAAATGTAATTAGTCTGATGATCTCGATATCAGTAGCGTTACTGCTATTCTATGTATAATACTAGTACAGTCTTATAAAATAAAGTTCTGAGTGTCAGTTTTTCCACAAACTTTTAGCGATGTCTGGTGCAGATTGAAGTATTTTCCATCCTTTGGACAGAAAATGTTTAGACCATGACAATCTTAGGTTCATTTATTGTCAGCACTAGCTTTCTTCAAAAAACTATTGCCTACATTTAGGGTTATATTAAATATTTTCTACAAATATTGCCCATATTTGGGATTACATCAAATATGACAGCGTTGACCCCACAAATTGTATAAAAATTACCACTCAATTTTGTTTAAAGAAACATCTAGCAAACACTTTATCACAAATCATAAAAAGAAAGATAAAAAATATCTCTCAGCAAGCAACATGAAGTCAAAAGGTAACATAAGCTGTTTATGCTTAGCCAATTATACACCCACACTACTTCGCAACGCACTCGGTTAACCAAGCAACACTTCGGCATCGCCGCACCGGTACTGGTCAGCTCATACGCGCCACTCAAGTCGTTTGCCACTTTGAAGTTATCTGTATGTATCATTTAACGCCGGGGAAATTACAATTCGTTCGTTAAACGTTGCCCCAAGACTTTAACTAACCGAACTGGGATTAATTTCCGTACCAAAAGATCATATACGAAATAACTGCATATGCACATACGAGTATGTATGTGTCGAGCTATGAAAGTCGCAAAGCTGAAATATTGTGAGCAATTATAACTCATATGACATTTATAAGCGCATATGAGTATGTGTGTGTACTTTTACAGGTTTGTTGACAAATATGACAACTCCAATATGTTTACTTATTTGTTGTTTTATCCCTAAGCGCCAACGCTCCATACTCCTACTATTTTAGCGTACTGTTTTTAAAAGCCACATATATATGTAAATCACTGACTCTTAATACCCACAAAGCACCATGAAAGCAGTTCAATGCGATTTCATATCGTTTCGTTTATTTTAATTAAAGTGAAATTATCCGTGTTGCCACAAATTGGCTTAAAAATCATTTCAATCCCTAGCCGACATTTGCGGCAAATGAAAATGAAGCATTTCAAGTGACTTTCGCTATTTCATTGCATATTTTTAAGCGCGCAAGCTTTATTTGCTGTTTATGCTGTATGCTGACGCCCCACAATATCAACGGCATGAAGAAACTTCTCATTCAATAAATTCGCCATAACCTCACACTCGGTCCATGTCGAGATTTGAGCTACGCACCTTTTCGATTGCAGAAATGCAAAAATAAAGGTTTCTCTTTGCTAAACTTGCCACTCAATGCGACTGCAACATTGCGGAAGCCATTTGGTGTTGCAATTAAACACCTTTTGAAGTGTGCATGGAAAATTTCCAGCCAAACGCTGGGAATAGACTAGTATAGTTGGTGTGTGTTGCGGCTTCGACAAGACGCAACCAAGATTTGACTTAAGAAAACCACACTTGCCGTCATGTCCGTACCCAGAAACTTTGGCAAAAGTTAAGTGGCGGTAAAGTGGCACGCTAAGAAAGTCCAACGTTGGTGTTGCAAAAGAGGCACAGCTGCCACACAACCATCTTCGTCGTGTGCTGATGTAATAAGAGTAAGTCCATGTAAGCTACTTTTCAGCCATGGTAGAAGTTACATGAGACATCTGATGAACATAAATAAGCGCTTTTCTTCAGTTGTGAAAAAGTGTTTTTTTTATTTTCTCAGAGCAACCAAGGAACTGTTTACAGGAATTTATTAATTTTTTTATTCCCTAAAAAAAAGTCTTCTTTCAAAATTCAAACAGAAAGAAACCTAAGAACTGTAATTTAAATTCTTTACAAAATTGATCTTTATACAAACCTATTAATAATAAAATTAATATAATGCATCTAATAAAATAACTAACCTCTTTACTTTCGTTCATTTTCGATATATTTCTTACTAGGAAAAATAGATTTGGCACTTTCGCCAATAGGCTTTCGTATTACCAAGGTTAGCACCATATACGAAGCTAATTTCTCAATAAAACCCAGAGCTCTAAGTTTTACAGACATAATCGTTTATTTAAATATATCAGATAATCCTCAAGACAGTTTATTAATGTAAGTAGATATTATCTAAATAAAAAATAAATAAATAAACAAATGAATACATCAAGTATCATATTACCCATGCTATCGGTTGGTTTTAATCACTTAAGTTATCGAAAATCACATAACAATTTTTACGCCGCAAAACAACTCGGCCATCGGACCAGCCAACAGGGAACTGAAAAAAAGACCTTCAAATGGTGTTTCTCGCCTTCCTAGATCGTGCATCAAATATATAAAATATAATCTCAGGGAATTTATCAAACCAGTACAACATTCCGAAGGAGCCTGTTAAATAGTGCATTTGAAATGTTGTTTAAAACGGCAGTCATCCCGCACCACCTCTCAGTATTTCATAGAAACACACTATGATAAAAAATTACCCGGATTGAAAAAAAAATCACTACATTTTCAGGCATTTAATACAAATCTTTATTATCACCTTTAAAATAAGCTCCTTAGCCCTAACAAGCGGTTAATGTACGGCCTTCAGTGACTTTAGCGAATTTTGTGTTTTTTGCTTTCGATCCATTTTTGGAGCGTTATTATCTAGGTTTTTGAACAGTTTACACATCGTATTAACAAACCCACATCTCGTCACCAGTAATGACGCGTTTGATGAATGTAGGGTGCTCAGCTACGTTGTCAAGCGTCTTTTATGCGACCTCGATAACGTGAGTAATAGACGAAGTAAGTAAGTCACAAACTACATTTAGTTAAAAGTATTTATAGTTGCTACAATTCACTTTTTTTTAAATTACTGCCTGCAGTTAATGGAACAGACTGTAGCTGATAGATAAATTACTCTAAATCGAGATAATTTTAAATAAATTATTATATAAATAATCACTCTGTCAATTGATAAGTTCGAAGTTCAAGCGCTGTATGCTTAATTTTGTTTTTGTTATTAAGTAATTATCATGAAAGTTCACATAGCTTACTTATAATCTGGAAATATGTATAATATTTGTTGTAATTCCTCAGTGTAACTGTAATATTAGTACAATACTTAGAATTTTCAAAAAAAACTGTATTAGTATGATGCAATTGTTTGCTTAATAAATATATTATCAGCAATATCTGCAATACTTGAGAAAACTTCGCAATCAACTTGATTTAATGCCTACATATATGGTAATATTAAAAGATAATACAAAATTATAATAACTGCATAGATTTTAATGAAATCACGTGTTGTGGGGATTTACAAATTAAACAGTCAGCCGACGTGTTCATTTTCAGTTATCTCTCCTAATTCAACCGCACGTAATTAATTTCTCATTACTTTCATTAACAGTGCATATATAATATAATATATAAGTATACAGATATATATACATAAATAAATATAATTTTAGAAAATAACAAATATTTTGTTGTGCAATTTTTTTAATTAACATATCCACAACAACAATATCTTGCAAGTAGCGTTTATATTTTTAATATTTTCCCGATAATAACCTCAAATGTTGCATCATTCTTTATAATTTAGTGGCAAATATTATACAAGTATGTAATGAAAGGGAAAAAGTTAGAACACCGCTTATTGCAGTTAATACAGATGATCATAACAAAATAGACATTACCTCCACTGAGAGGCAAAGTGTTGAGTTCGATGTCAACTTCGTGCAATAACGGAGTTTCCACTATTTTCGGCGATTGACAGAGTAGCCACTTATAAACATTGTTGTTGCTTTTTATTTGGTTACGAACTCATTACCTTTCGATTAATTTCAAAATCGAAAGTTTTAAGTAGTAAAGTTATTTAAAAGTGCGAAAAATTATCTCACTTAAATATTGTTCGCCAGTTTTAAACTACTTTAGAGCGCGTTACGATTACCTATTTATTTGTACTAGAAACAGGCTTATCAGATATTTCTAATACTGTAAAAAAAAATCGCATGATTGAAACTCTTCTTCGTCGACAGACACCTTTTTTAGAGATTCTCCTGGAGATCGGCAACGATATTAAGGGAATCTAAAACGTATCAAAATAAATTCCCAATTACATTAATGTATATTAATTTTATTTATTCATCAAATAAAATACTTCACAAAAATATTAGCTCTTTCTGACTTGCAAGTAAATATATCTCCTAAAACGTAGGCGGTACGGATGGACAAATAATCCATAATCAATTCTTAAATGTGCGATTTTTTACCCTAATATATATATATATATATATATATAATATATATAAAAGGTGAATTTTTAGATTTATTGTCGCCGTAATATAGAGAAACAACGTTTAAAACTCGGACTTTCTTTTAACTTTTCTATGACTTAATATAGCTCTGTATAAATTTCTTTAAGACATGTTTTTTGGGCAAAAATATAGGAATTGAGGACATTGGACCACCCTTTTTCGTACGAAATTCAATGAATGGACCAAAAATTAAATTGAGGCTGAAGCACTCAAATCGCTCTCAGCGGTGAGGCTCATTCCTGGCTTGAAGGCTATGTAAATAAGCGTAGAATTTTTATAGTCTTTTAGAGCAGAAAGAAAGTTCTAAAGAGGCTTCATGGTGAAAAGTGGTGTGTTGATCGGAAAAATATTTTGGCAACCAAATCATATTAGAAAGCGGCTGCCCATAAGTCATCAATGTGATTTGACACTGTTAGACGGTTTTTCGTAGGATAACGTTACGTAAAAGGTTTGAGCTGGTAAATCAGCCATGACTGATAAGTTAAGCGGTACACTTAGACAACGTACAACACTATTGTATCAATTGTTTTAAAAATGTAAAGGTATATTTATATATTTATATATTTGACAAATACACAGCAGAAATTTTTAAGAAAAATATTTAATATTTTTCGAGTCAAACGCGATTTCCGACGGCGCGAAAAAAAATCTTCTCCACTACTGCAATGGTTCTGGCCTGCAGCATGGATGAAACCTAAAAACAAAATTATCAATTAGACGATATTATCCTTGTAATAACTTATATAACTGATTGAACTAAACAGCTACACTTTAGAAGGCTGTAACTCAGAAACTGTTGAAATTGTGATTTAAAAATATGCAAAAATTAATCGAGCAGTACCTCTTACAAGCGTTAGTAGTTTGTCATTGGCCAGGAAAAGGTGGACTTTTTGAAAAAAGTGGTGCAATATTCGGTGGATCTTTATAAGGAGCAGTCGTGGTGGTTTAATACAACTCAAACCTATCCGAATACTAAATTCAGCCAAAATATTAGTCAATTCGGTTCTTATATATGTATTTATGCTCATACTGTATATATGTATGTATGTATATGAATAAGAATACAAATGAATAAAATATTGCCAATAGGCGATTGATATTTGGTAACACGAATTCTTTGAACAAATTATGCAACTGATGCTAAATTTAGCAACGCAATAACCTTGGCGCCAGAAACGCACACAAACACACAAAGGTGTACAAAGGATACTCACACACACGTGCATACACATACAGCATCAGCTGCTGCCAGCCGTCGCACAATGCATACAACATACTGACTGAGGGTTGCTATTGTTGTTGTTGTTGCTACGATAAAGTATTCATCGTTTAGCAAACGAACTAATTGAGCGCAAAATACAACAGTTATTGAGTGGAAGTAGCTACAATAACGATATATATACATATATGCATGTGTGTGAAAGGAGTTGGTTGAGCCGCAGCTGCGACGCCGATAGCAACACTTTACAATGGAGTGTGTTGACAAATGTTATTGTTATGTACAATTGCATACGCGTATGTATGTATTTGTGTGAGGGTGTGTATGCGTACGTTGCGTATCTGACTGCTGTTGTTGTAATATATTCATAACCGAAAGTGTCGTTAAGGGTTGAAACTGCATTGCTGCAGTCATTGGTGTATTGCGACTAGCAAATTCCTAGCGGGTCGACATTAAGACAAAGCTGAGCATGCGCATTGGTCCATTGGCTTTTACGTAACTTGCACAAACGTAGCATACTTGCGGGCGGGCAAACACAAAGCGTGTTGTGAGTGTGAAGGATATCTGCATGTGAGTATGTGTGTGTGTGTGTGTGTGTGTGCAATGAAAGTGAGGTTGAGCGAAGGCTGCAGTGATCAAATCCATGCAAACAGGTTGTGTTGGTGAATGTGCTGTTTTGCATGTGTGTATGTGTGTGCGTGTGACAGCTTGGCTGTGGGTGTATGTGAGTTAGCGACGTTTTGGCAAATCCTTTCAGTCGACACCGGCCAGATTTAACTTTGCACTTGTTGCATTCGGACAAATAACGGTAAAAGCGAAACCAGATCAAAATCGTGTGATAGTGAGGAAAAATATTTTTTTTTAGAAAAAATGCAATATTGTACAAAGTATAATGCAAATAATTAATAAGAAATTCCCAAAATATCCAAAAAGGGCTTTTCACTCATTTGCAATACATTTTTTCAGAATAATTTGTGCTTAAAAATGTGTTATAAGAAAAAAAGCATAACTACAGCCTATTAAAATTCGTGTGTGTCAAGCAGCTGTGCGCACTCTGGGGAAAATGTATGCCACAAACGATTTTGAACTCTACTTCAAAGTGAATATCACTTAAATAAAATCTCAACTCAAAATTTCAGTTTGAAAAAAAATTTTATTTACCAAAATGCCAAAAGGAAATATTTTGCAAAACTGTTTTTCGATAATTTGCAAAACCAAAAAGTGCAAACGTTAGCAAAAATAAAATATATAAATAGCTACATAGTGTACGTTTATTTTCTGCAGTGTAAAAAGAAATTAAAATATAATCCTAATTAAAATATTGTCAACCACAAAAGCAGCGAAAAGTGTATTGAAAAAAATCTGCCATTCGATTTTTTGATTGGTGTCAGTGGAAAATTTTCGCGTGTTACAACTTCGTGTTTTGTGTTCGTCATTGACGCAACGCCATTCGGTTGCAGCCATATTGAAAATTGGATTATCTAACGCATTTCAAAATGGAGGACGAGAGTGACGACAAGGACGACACAAAAAGGTATGTCGACTGTCCGTTTGGAATTTCATAATGATATTATTCAACACTTACCACATCGATATTAATATTTATATACACACAAACATGCATACACACATATATTCAAATCAATTGCAACACAATTGTGGGAAATTCAATTTCAACGTTTGCTTAAGAAAATCGTATATAATAGTATTACTCAAATTGTTGCTCATCCGAGGCTCTCACATTTTTTCATTTTTCCGAAATTTTGTGGAACTGACCCGGCTTGGCGGCCAAGAATGAATGCAGCTAATCTCTGATAGCGTGCTCCGTTGTGAACCGTATTCCAGTAAAGACGTTCTGCATTTACCGGAACAGATGATGATTAAAACTAACAAGGTTTAAGTTATAAGGCGGGTGAGGCAAAATTTCGCAACCGCTGTTTTCCAAAAAGCTTTTAACCGGTCTTGCAACATGAGGCAGGGCGTTGTTATAATAGTAAATTATTTAGTCAGAAATTTCGGGCGTTTTTCGGTAACCGCTTTCTTCAATTTGATAATTTGTTTTTCGTAACGTTCACCATTTATAGTTTCAAGTTATTGTTAGAATTTCAAGTAGTGTTAGAAAGTTATTATAAAGAACGCCATTCTGTTCCCACCAACTAAAGAACATTTCAATGGCGTCATATATATTCGGCTTTGCCGTTAATTTGGCAGGCTAGCCAGGTTTCACATATGAGTTTTTTGCTTATAGGGTTGTCATAATTGATTAATTTTTCATCGCCAATCACAATCCGATGCAAAACCCATTTCTTTTTGTAGCTTAAAAGCTGCATTTCTGACGTGCAAAATCGTCTTTGAACGTTTCTTGGCTTCAATTCATATGACACCCAATTTCCTTAGTTTTGAATATACCCGACTGCTTTGAAACGTTTAAAAATGGCCGCTTAGTTGGCTCCCAAAGATTTAGCGAGCTCTTCTTGTGTTTTGCAGTAATTTTCATCGAGTATTGTTTTCAGTTCCTCATCTTAAAACTTTTTGGACCGCCCAGTACGTTCTTTCTCTTCCAGCCAAAAGGCAGTACCATCTTAGAACATGTTTGGAGTATTGCAAAAATGGAATTAAAATCAATCAAAATTATTCGCTTCAAAATACTCAGGTTTTGCCATATGTTTAAAATTCAAACTTTTCAACGCTCTAATGTGAAGAATTCTAAGTATATCTTTCATTCACCGAATCCAGTTAAGGAATGAGCTTGAAATTAGCCACCAAGGTCATGCGTGAAATATCACGTCAATGGTTTGTCTTGAGAAATCAGCATAAACTCTTATTCGTTAAAGACTAGTATGGTACCAGGCCACAGCGGAGGCGCAGGGGGCCCGCACTCCCCTTGCGTTTTTATTATTGGATAGTTGGGTTTCGTGAGCGCTACGCTACGAGCGGTTCCTGCGCTGTTGCCATATCCTTTTGACCCAAGGTCCATCGTAAAAGATCCAGTGCGCTCTTTGTCCTTAGTAAGGCTAGCATGTCCATAGTTTTGAGGGTTTCAACAGAACCCATCAGCTGCTACAGTTGTATGGAAAAACACGAGGTGGCACTATCTCAACACTTCATTATGAATTGTCCCGCAATGTCGCATCCAGAATATAAGCATGCTGCATTTTGAGCAGTTAGACGCAATTTTACTTTACTCATTTATTGAAAATTTGTTTTAAAAAATTCTTCACCGTATAATATATTTTTACAATAAATTATAGTTATTATAAGTCGGTTTACATTAGTCTACTTTTTCTTTTTCCACCGCTTCTTGCAACAAATGTTCGAAAACATTGGAGACTTAATCCCAAACAATTCACAGATTTTTCGGTCACAAGGAATATTTTTACTTTCTTTCTTTACTTGTCTATGCTAAAGATAATAATCTGCTTGACACAAGTGGAAAATTGGTTCATTAAATCCACCAAATCAATCAAACTTCCGGTTGGCTTAGTACCCTATACTACATATCCGTCAACATGCAAGATATCTTAACAAAATGAAGTGAGCGTATAATACAATATAATATTGGATATACAATACTATTATGTAATGCCGAAAATCTGTGAATACCCCTGCTCCCATATACCACATAAAAGGATTTTCGATATTTTACCAAACCTTATGCTGAATATGTCAATCAATGTGTTCGTTATATTCTTAAAATTGCTTGGAAACATATTAGCATATCAGTTCAGACCTTTTACTAGACTCAATATATCTAGTCAATATGAATGTTATTTGAATAAAGCCAAGTAAATAATTGTAATAAAAAAGTATGTGGTTAGCACGGAATATGAATGAAATTGGCCTAGATCTTGATCTAAACCCCACATTTCTGATGTGATTTCCGATTCTCTGGTTGATGTTTTTCACATTTATCCAATATACAAAATTTGACCAGCATTAGTTGAGTTTATATCACATATAGCTTAATAGAGTTAATTAGGTTGATTTAAGTATAAATACCTCGGACATGTAGCAGAATATGGTAATGAATCTAAGCGAGTCTTGACCTATAATATAAGTTAAAAAGGTACCAAATGTGATTGTAATCCTTTCACAATCTCGCTGTACAATAAATGTTAATATAAAGTTTTGCCAACATCTGAAAGTGTTTCCTCGGGTTTGACTGTGGAAAATTGTGAGGATATTGATGTCAATATGAAAGTATTGAATAACTAATAAAACACACCGTACCTTTATTTGAGATAGTTATGATTAATTTAGGCCTTTGCAAATAGGTGAGGTGTTAATACAAAAGTTGTAGATCTTTTTGTTATCTATAATTTTGCCATATAACTTTTTCCTATAAGGCCTCTAGGTTTGCTGGAAATCGACTAAACCGTTTTAAGCTTGAAAATTCAACCACGCCTCTCTGCTTCCTTTTGTCGATCTCAGATCGCCCGTAAACTATTTTTTCTTCCATTTCTGTTATTTGATCTTTTATTTCCAATAGGTTTCATACTAATTATTTTTTTTTTTTTTTGCTTTCAAAAACTATCTACCCTTATCTACCTGTTGTTGTAATGAATTAATTGTAACCACAATTCAGTGGAATTGGAAAAATACCCGATGCTTTTCCACCCCAGCTGCCCAAACTTCCTTTGAGTTGGAACATTAAAAGACGTGGGCGATAAGCCGTCTCAACCGGCCGAAGGCTGGGCCTTGCGAATGGTAATGTTCTGGGTCTCATCATCCTGAATTCCGCCGAGTCAGATTTACCAATGGAGTAGATGGGATCTTAGGAGTAGGTGTTATGTCATGGCCCCTATAATGGTACTAAGTTCCCTCTTGTCTAAAAGTAATAGAATTGAGTAAGTTAGTTAACATCATTGGCATCTCAGAGGAATGTGAGGGCATATTTTTTACAAATATTTACACATCGAACTTCGATTAAAAAGACGAATTAAGACACGACAAAACATTTGAAGAAATTATGCTTTGAAATTATGCTCCCCCTTTAGCCTCAAACAACTATGTCCTCTTCCCCAAACTTAAGAAATGGGTCGCTGGAAGATGGAAAACTCTAATAAGCAGGTCAAGATAGAAACAAGCCTCTATTTTAAAGATTTCGAAGCTATACACTACTTAACTTGGCTGTAAATGTTCGGTAACCGTTGCAAAAAAAATACAAATATATTTTCATTCAAAAAGATGTTCTTTAAGTGACACCCAGACTGACAAAAAAGGATGACCTTCAATGCCTTCAGCGAATATTGGTTTTTTTGATTTCGGCTCATATTTCGAGCGCTATTCGCTAAATGGTTGAACAGTTTTCATATCGTATTCATAAACCCAAGTCTCATAACCAAAAATTATGCCTTTGATGAATCGAGAGTGCTTAGCTTCGTTGTCAAGCATTTCTTTAGTGACCTCTACTAGACGTGGTACAAGTCCAACATTGACACGCTTTATACCCAAAACATTAACCAAAATGTTTTGAGTCGATTAATAACAGACGTTGAGATCCTCTGTTACTTCTCTGATACCAACACGATGATTTTCAAGCACTGTTTCTTTAACTTTTTCGATGTTATCGTCATTAACAGAGAGTTGGATCGACGATGGTTTTCCATGACTTCACGACCTTCACTGCATGCTTTGTGTCACTCAAATACTTGTGCTTTAGACTCCTTAAAACACTTATTTCAGCCAACTCGTTGTTAATTTTTTTACCATGTTAGAAATAGCCGGACAAACTTTTCTCCAAACACACATTAATTGATATGCAGAAGTTAAATTTAAACGAAAAATAAATTAACCTATCTAAGAAATTTGTATTGATTCTGTTTAAAGGACCCGTCCGTTTAAATTAGGTAAGGTAAATTTCTTTATAAAATGTAAATTCTTTGTTAATCTTCCAAATTAATTTCATACCCTTCAAAAGTAATACCCGGGTGATATAACGAACTTTGCCTATGGCTTTTTCTAGACCACGAAACCGTCGGTATAGTCATTTTCTGGTATAGCCTTCAAGACATTCTTCGCTTCGACTTTTATCTTCTAAATCGTGCCAAATGGCGTCCCCGCATTGGCCTTTTGAGTTTTCTGAATAGCCAGAAGTTACACAGAGCCAAATCAGGCGAATACGGTGGTTACAGAACGACATGAGTCGAGTTTTTGACAAAAAAGTCGCGAAAACCCAATGCAGTAGGGCATGGTGCCTTGAAGCGATTTTCGCACCAAGCGAGACTAGACGCGCTTGAGACAAAAAATATTCTTTAAAATGGTTTCGGCTGAGCCAGATGATATTCCAACACCATCAGCGAGTTTTCTAGTATTCAATTGACGATTTTTAAGAACCAAATGTTTGATTTTTTGGACTGACAAGGGCAGTAAGGTTGATAGTCGTCCAGGTTGGTTGTTAACAAAAACAAGTGTAACTTGGAAACACTTAAATTATTTGACAAACAGACGCTTAGCAAATGTTATAGAGAGTCTTAACAACCTAGAAAAAAAAACTACCTGCCTTTTTGATGCCCGGCAGTTTTAAATGACAATGTATAACAACCTTACTTTTTGAACACAGTAGTATATAATACATTTCACAGAATCTTAATTTTGCCATTGGTTACCCCTATTGTGCCTTCGCTCATTTATGGATTTATGCAATTAATATAATATAATCGCTTTAGCAAACCAAACAAATTGCATATCCATTTCAAATCGAAACCGAATTCACGCCTTACAATATCACCAAATGTAAATAAATTGTGGCGGATGAGATTAACAGAAATCGAATTGCTTTGATTTAATTAAATTACATAATTAACTACACAAACATACAGACACCGCAAATAGCACACTGGCATGCCTATACGAGTGTATAGGTGTTTGTAGGTTTAACCACAAAGAAGACTAGCAAATAGGTTAATAAAGAGTAAATAGGAAAAATATATCTCAGCAACACAAATTTTTTTTTACTATTTCTCCACCGAAATTCACGAAAAGAAATAATGTAGAAGATGATACTGGGTGTGTTGGAGAGGCAAGGGATTTCTGGTCGCCCGCGCTTTGCGATTTCATAATGCCAAGTATGTATATCACATGAAAATTTTCTACTTTGACATAAGCTGTCAAATACAAAAGTGCGACTTATTGTAGCGAGATAAATGCAAACGACAACAGCGGATCGCATGTAGCATTTCACCAGAAATGATGAAAGCATTGGGCGCTGGAGACCAGAAAGTGGTTGCTTCGGAGCATATTTGAAGACGAAAGTGCATATGTGTTTGTGTGTGAGCATGTGTTTGTTTCGCAAGAAGCGTAGGAGTGATAGTGGCAGCACCAAATTTAGAAAGGTAAACAAATAAAAACACACACATGAAAGTTTTTTTTTCCAAAAAAGTTTAAATGTGCACTCATCATCATCACATCATGCATATGTACATATATATATATAGGTGCGCATGTAAAGCTTTGTTAATAATACCATTTATTAATACAATAAAGTGCACAGTTGAGTTAATAACTACAATACATATACAATTGTAGAACATTAAAAGGAGAAGACATTTTGCCAAACAGGTAAATAAAAAAGAAATAAGTAAGCAAGAGCTAAGTTCGCGTGTAACAGAACATTTTATACTCTCGCAACTAGCAAGGAAATACCTTCAGAAGTTGGCAAAGCTTTATAATAAACTAGGCAGAAAGCTGCCTGATTTCATTCACTTAAGAAAAGAGAGTACACTGATATTAGAATAATATTATTTTTGAATTTCATTAAGATTTCTTACATACAGACCGATAAGTGCGGCAAAAGGTCTGATTTCGACAATTTTTGGGCGTAAGATGAAATACCTTGAGGGCACTAATTGTGCAAAGTTTCGATTACTTCATTGATGTTTGATTTGTGTACTGTAAAGTGAAAGAAGCAGATGGAATTTAAAAGTTTATTACAAGCGAAGTAGGCGTGGCTGTAATCCGATTTCGCAAATTTTCACAGCGTATGAAAGGAATTTTCGAATAACTTAACATACCTTTGTTCGAAATTGGTGTAGCAGTTCCTCTTATTTAGGATTCCATCTAAAGATGGACAGTACCACGCTTTTTGTCAAATTTTTTTATAACCGAACCTATAAAGCCCTTCCATACCAACTTGGTTGCAAAACTTAATGCTTGTGGGGCATTTATTCAGTCAGTTAGCTCACTTTTAGTAGTTTTGAACATAATTGGTATATGGGGAGTGGGCGTGGTTATTATCTGATTTTACCCATTTTCACAGTGCATAAAGTAAGGTAAAAAAGGAAGAAAAGGGACTTTTTGTCTGCAAATTGATTTAGTTTCAGCGGTTTTGAAGATAAGTGCATTAAAACATTAATGAAATGGAACCACGCCCACTTTAAAAAAAAATGTTTAGCCCATAAGCGTACCTGGTTACTGTGATTCTCTGTACCAAATAACGGTTCTGTATCTTAGTTTGGAGCTTAGTTATGAGACTGTTTTGGTTTTCGTTTAATGGCTTTTATGGGCGTGGCAGTGGTCCAATAATTCCCATGTGCAATACAATATTTATTAAGATACAATATTTAAATTTTTATTCAATTTATCGCTTGCACGGAAAAACGGACGAACGAACGAACGGACAGGCAGACAATCTGTTGAAATTCAACTCGTTTCACATCGTGATCTTTTGTATATAAATAAAGCTATATCGATCGAGCCCAGTTTTAGCAGTTTTTAGTTTTAGGTACAAACAATCGTTAGGTGAACTAATCTCTTCTACTCGTTAGCAATATTTTGCGAGAGTGTCATAAATCTCAACATTATATGCAAAACAATATTTAAAGAGTTTTGAAGCGAAATAATTTGCATTCAAAAGGAGAATAGTCACTGACCGTCATCATTATTTTCCATTAGCTGCATTTAAGAATATTTCTACCTTCATTACCATAAGTATTTTATTTTTACAAACAATAAACAAATATATTTTTTTTTAATCCCCCACAACCTAATATAAAGATTATCGAACCTCCGGTCTTTATAATCTTAATGAAATTCAGAGAGCAGGTCTTTGCAATAACATTGTGTCGTTGTGCTTGAAATGGATAAAATTAGTTCAGTACTACGCCTAGCCTTTATTAATCCAATAATCGAATTTATAACTTTCGCTTGGCGTTGTATGTATGCTATCATGTATATTAGTCAATATATAAGATAAATAAATATCTTAGCAAAATGAAAGAGGAAGTATAGTATTGAATAAACCATAGTTTGATGGCGA
Source organism: Bactrocera oleae (assembly GCF_042242935.1). Classification (NCBI taxonomy): domain Eukaryota; kingdom Metazoa; phylum Arthropoda; class Insecta; order Diptera; family Tephritidae; genus Bactrocera; species Bactrocera oleae. The sequence goes on along the minus strand of NC_091540.1, from coordinate 52,352,344 downwards.
AAATATGTGAAGCCGGTCCACAAATTGGTTCAATTCTTATAAATTTGAGATATGTATAATGATTTTCGCTATGTCGCGTGGAAACATGTTCTCGAGTATTCCTTTAAAAAATCAAAACATTACCATAGCTTCAATATACCCGAACGGTCCATCTGACTTTAAACCGTTTATGTTAATTAAAATGTGCGGCATTTTAATTTAATTAAGTGTTCAAACCTTTGGATAAACATCATATACCTGATGTAATGATTTCCGATTCTGGGGTTAAATTTTTCCTCATCAACTTAACATATTAAAATTGCCCTCTTTGGTTAGGTTTATATCACATATTATTATGATTATTTGGATATGAGGTCTATAATAGCCAGAATAAAATGTCGGCGACCCTTTGAAGTGTATATATAAATTATGACCGTGACGAGCTGAGACGATTTAGACACGTCGATCTATGCCTGCCATGTCTGCCTGTATAAACGCTGTTCTTGTTTTCCCAAGGAGCTACTCATTTGGCGGGACCGATATCGGATCACAATAGCATATAGTGGCCATACAAGCTGTTTGATCAAAATCAAGTCCCTCTGTGGACAATTTTTTATTTAACAAGATATCTTTACGAAATTTTACCTGGATTATTTTCCAATATAAAGCTGCAATCTCCGAATATATTGTTTAGATCGAACCAGTAAAGCATATAGCTCTCGTACAAACTGGCCGATCAAAATCAAGATAAATATATACACAAAAAAAATTCTTATTAAGTTACTTGAAGTTAGTTAAGAACTTGAAGTATCATAATTGACAAAAATTTGATTTCGATAATTTGGGCTTTTGAAGCTTTATTTTCTGTATTACTATTACTCTGAAATATTTTTATTTGGCAGAAAATATTTTGAAGACGTGTTAGATAAATTTAAGGCTAAAACCGTTTCTTGGGGGAGGTTTTACATGATGCCAACACCGTAACCCGAAATAAAAACTCTAGTTGATCAATAGCTAGATATTTGAATCGCTAATAGTTGAAGTTGAGATATTGTAACAATGTTATTATTTCAGAAAATAATATGTTTACATATTTTTGAATATCTGGATTGGAGTAAAAAATTGCAGCAAGCAAAGCAAGACAAAACTCTAAAACATTTCTATACACTCATCTTCAGTCCTTGTGGTAAATTTTGGATGTTCTCTACTTTTGATATGTCAATTTATAGTCAACTGAATTTATGTTAGCATTACTCAATTATTAAACAATTATTTTACCTCTTTCTTACAGAAAATCTCGAAATCTCAGCGAAAAGAAGAGGCGAGATCAATTTAATACGCTGGTGAATGATTTGAGCGCGTTGATATCGACATCGAATCGGAAAATGGATAAGTCAACAGTGCTCAAGTCGACAATAGCATTTTTGAAACATCACAACGGTAAGTGATTGAATATACATATGTGCATTTGTGAAATCTTTATACTTCATTCTAAAGTAATTGATCTTTTGAACTTTTTTAGTTTAAAACCTGAAGAGTGTATTGCTCTTCAAAAAATTTAAGAAAAAAAATAAAAAAATTTATTTTTAACTCAAAACTTTCTTTGCAGAGGCCACCGATCGTTCGAAAGTTTTCGAAATACAGCAAGACTGGAAACCAACATTTCTTACCAACGACGAGTTTACACATCTCATGCTAGAATCCTTAGATGGCTTCATAATAGTGTTTAGCGGTATTGGTTCCATATGTTATGCCTCCGAAAGTATTACGCCACTGCTGGGTTACCTTCCGGTGAGTAGACAGCACCATAAATATCACCATTTATACAAACTAATAATTTCTGTTATTCGACCCTTAGAGCGACCTAGTGAATATGACCATTTTCGATTTGACCTACGAAATGGATCATGAAAGTCTACTGAATATATTTCTAAACCCCAAACCAGTGATCGAACCACTACAGACTGATATTAATTCAAGTAATCAAATTACATTCTATTTGCATTTACGGCGTGGCGGTATCGACAAAGTGGATGCCAATGCGTACGAGTTAGTTAAATTTGTAGGTTATTTTCGTAAGTAGAACGCTATATAGTTTCCATGCCAAATGTAATGGTCTAACCACAAAATTTCGACAACCCACATAGGAAACGATGTGAATCTTGACAGCATACAATCACAGAACTCACTTGCCTTGCCACGTATCTTCCAAATGAATCCTAGCGCCGAGGTGGATAAGAAATTAATATTCGTTGGCACCGGACGCATTCAGACGCCGCAGCTAATACGCGAAATGTCCGCCATAGATCCGACATGCAACGAGTTCACTTCGAAACATAGCATGGAATGGAAATTTCTATTTCTGGATCATCGTGCGCCGCCGATCATCGGCTATATGCCCTTCGAAGTGCTCGGTACTTCCGGTTATGATTACTATCATTTCGATGATCTGGAGAGCATCGTGGCTTGCCATGAAGAGTGTAAGTGTTAGTTACATCTAGAGTTCCACTTCTGACGCTAAACTTTATAAATTATCCCCACAGTGATGCAGAAAGGCGAATGCAAGTCGTGCTATTACCGTTTCCTTACAAAAGGACAGCAATGGATCTGGTTGCAGACCGAGTTCTATGTGTCCTACCACCAATTTAGCTCGAAACCTGACTACGTTGTGTGTACACACAAAGTGGTCAGTTATGCAGATGTGATACGCCAAAGCAAGGCGGACAATAAGTTGGATAAAACTCCGTCGATCAACAATAGCACTAGCAAGTCGTCCACAATGACATTGAGGGACCTTGAAACCACCAGTCAAAGTCTTGATCCTTCCACGCTTTCGGCGAGTGATAGTGGCAATGTTATAATGGGTATATTGAATGAAGCTTCGCCTCGGCTGGACACATCACCCATATGGCCGAATGCTTCTTCAACCACGGGTATAACATCGACAACATTCAAAACATCCCGACCTGCCTCGAGTTATGGCAATATTAGTTCTACTGGAATCTCACCGACAGCTAAACGAAAACGGTATTTCCCACATAAACCTGGCAACGAATCCGATTCAACGTCCATGTCTGCAGATTCAGCCACTAGTAAACACTCGCTTATGACACATTTGAGTTCGGTGAGTCCTAAACGTAACCCTTTAAAAGTTAGGTTATTTGATTTTACATCTCTATAATATAGCTGAACTTATGTAGTTATTTTTCGAGTATACACACATTTATAATAAAAGGAATAAATTGGAAAAGTTCCGAAGTCCAGAATAATACATTTAGTTTCAAAGAAAGTGTGCGCATCCCATATTTCGGAAGCTACTTCACCGATTTCAAAATCTATTTATAACATTCCTCTGACATCCCTAGATTAAAGTGCGAAAAAGGGCAAAATCGCACAGTAACCACGCATATAACACTAATTTAAATTCCATCTGATTTCTTCACTTTCCAGTCTACAAATTAAGCTCTAATAATATAACAGGATAAAACTTTGCACGAATAGTGCCGTTAAAGTATGCCACCCGATGACCAAAAATTGTGCAAATCGAACTAAAACAGTTCAAGCCCCTAGATACCGAATATATGGACCCTAGTACCTATAATTAAAATTTTAATGAAAATATCGGTCAATCTGGGAAATATATAATTGAAATTCGGAAAGGAACCTTTCCTGATACTAGTATGTCTGTATATCAAAAATGGAAAAATTTAATCGGGTCAATACTTCTTTTAGCCCCCATATGCCTAATATTAAGATTTTGGAACTTTGTGGTGACTTTATACCCCATATATCACCCAATATGTGAGTTATCTCAATGATAATAAGCGAGAGCGCGTTTTGCTAATAACAGTGTATTTTTCTGCCTAATATGGATAAAATCGGCTGAAAACTTGGTCAGCTCCCATATAACTAATATCAAAATTTTCGAATATTCGGCTGACTTTACTCCATATAGATAAGTTATGGCATGTTAGGTGCCTTAAAGAAACCCAGGGATAAGTAATAAATAGATAAAATCGGATCAATGCTACTCCCAACTCCCATATACTATATATAATGATTTTCATTTTTCTAACAAGATTTATGCCGAATATGTCGTTCAATATCCCCTGTATATTCCATCTAATGACTTCCGTCTTACCAACTGACTTTAAACCGTTCAGGTTGGTCAAAATGTGATATTTAAATGAAATTAAATAGATAGATTTTCTTAAAAATTATGTGCTTTGGCGCTAAATTAGAATGGATTTAGTCTATAATCGCATATCCCTAATTCAATTAATTCCGGTCGTCTGGTTGACGTTTTCTACATAAACTCAATATATTAAATTTTGCCTCTTGGGTTGATTTAATATCAATGATTATGTTAAAAGTTTTAACTGACGTGAATAAAAATAGAGCAATAGCTGAGTCCAAAATTATTACCTTCAATATAAGTCAAGAAAATACCAATTTTGTTTGTAATTTATTCACGATTTCGTCCAATAATGAATTTTTAATTAATTCGCAATATTTTTTAAAATAAAGTTAGACAGCACCTGAAGGAATTTCCCGGCCTTTGAATCCTTCAAGTTGCAAGAGTACAAAATGTTCGGTTACACCCGAACCTAGCGCTTTCTTACTTGTTTGTTTTAAAGTTGCAAACAGTTGGCAACCTTCTAAATTGTTTCTTGCTGTAATTCCTTTTTGCAATCTTTGAAAATAACCAATTTACTTTAACGCAGAGTCGACAACGCCACGGTCACAGCTCGGGTATGCGAATTCCGCAAAGTACAACGCACGCGCAGCAGCTGAATGCGGGCAGTCAACATGCGCTGCACAATCACCACCAGTCGCAGCAGAGCACACCACTGCAGATGAATCAAACGCAAAATCAACAGAAAATCCTACCGATGCTACCGCAACACACCATGGCGCAGGCGCAAATGGTGCCCAACAATCCATGTCAATTCACACAGCCCAGCTTCCCGATACGCAGCTCGCAAATAGTCGGCCCCACATTTTTGGAGCCGTCGCAATATCTTGCCGCCATACCGGTGCAGCCAGTTATCGCGCAATTTCCAGTCGCACCAGTGCTGTCACCGCTGCCGGTGAATATGAGTACGGCGCCGCCTTGGAAGCCGACCACGCAACCGACAAATGGAACCTTCGACCCGCTGCAGAGCCAAGCAGACATGCTCTCCGGTGCGGTAGTGATGACGCCCACCCAGACACAGCTGCAGGATCAGCTGCAACGCAAACACGACGAACTGCAAAAGCTGATCATGCAACAGCAAGATGAACTGCGCATGGTCTCCGAGCAGCTACTCTTGGCGCGCTACACGCTGTTGCAGCCGATGATGCCGATGAACTACAATACGCCGCCGAACAGCGGTCGTGGCAATTACAATTTTGCCAGCACCAATTCGATGGAGCAGCAATTCAATCAATTCGGCTTTACTATGAACTCCAGCGAGCAGCTGGTGGATCAGACGACGCAGCATATGATGTTGCAGCAACAGCAACAACAGCAGGTTCACGCGCAGGCGCAACAGCAACAGCAACATAGTATGCAGCAACAGCAGACGCAGCATATGCAAACGCAACAGCAACAAATGCATAACCACAATCACCAACAACAGCAACAGCAGCAACAACAACCAACGGCGCAACAAGGCAATCACCATCAGCAGCATCATCATCATCAGCATCCGCAACAAAACCAGCCGCAACTGCAACAGCACTTGCAGTCGCTGCAGCAGCAGCCACAACAGCAACAACAGCAGCAGTCGCAGGAACAAGTGACTCAGCAGCAACAACAACAGCAGCAACTGAATCTGCTCTCACGCAGTGTACCTGATCTAGCGCAATTCGGCCACGAAGACATCGACGCGTTCTTTAATCTCTCGCCGCTGCAAACGATCGGCAACTCGCAGCCGAATCAAAATTCACGCAGCAACAATAATGCAGTGAGCTCTACTAATGGGCTGCAACAACAGAGCGGCATTAGTCAAGGCTTCATCAACAACACCAGCGCACCGCAAGCGACAAATGAGGACTCGCTACTCTCCTACATGCAAATGGCCACCGAATCCAGTTCGACGCTCAACTTTCCGATGGGTATTAGCGATGATGGTTCCGAGTCGCAGAGCGATCGTATCGATGGCAAACTCATAGGCGGTAATCAAGTTATGCAACAACAGCAGCAGCAGCAACAACAACGCACCAATAATTTCTTTCCGAACAATCCATTCGAAGCGCTCGGCAATCAAGCGACCACAAATCAATTACCTAACGATCTGGAAATACTGCCCTATCAGATGTCGCAGGAGCAGTCGCAGAACCTCTTCAACTCACCGCAATCCTCGAGAAATAGTCAATAGCCTTAAGCCGCAATTCGAATTAGTTTAGTTGTAAGCATATAATTAGTTTTAGTTAGTTTCATATGTGTGGTTGAATGTGTGTCTCGGTAAATATTTGTATGCATTCGTGCGTTTAGATAGGCCTAGTGTGTAGGTACAAACCCTGCAGGAAAATCCGCTGATGTATATATTTTCAATTATAAACCTGAAACATCTAACCGATAGTTAAAATGAATGTAGATAGTATAATCTTCCTTACCACCAAATTTTCGAAAAACAAAGAAAGCTGCACCGGTTTGAACTCAATTTTGATCATAGCAAATACTGCAAATAGCTTATGGTATATGTATATGACCGAAATCGACCTTTACTTTTTTCACCTTTAATAGCGAATAAGATGACGTTATAGCAAATGTGTATGTCGGTCAATTTGTGAGACAACTTAAATAAAATGGTCTTATTTCCTCAAAACTATGTGATTGGCATTAAAACTTATAATAATTTTATTATTCTCGTAAACATTTCGATTAAAGTCTGAGTTAATTTATGGAGATAGGTAGGGAATGTTTAGTTTCGGAAATAGATTGCAATTGAAATGTCTTTCTTTCTCAGTACAGGGTTACACTACAAGTGCTGCCTACTTGTATATACAATTGTTATAGTATTTTCGATTCGCTACTCTCCAACGCTTGCCGAATCGCAGACAGTTAATATAATATATATAGTGAATTGTGTTAGTTAAGTTAATTTTATCATAGACATTTTGGTTACAGAGAAATATATGGAACATAATATCTTTTGAACCTTTAGGCTTACGAAAAAATTATTGAAGACCATTTTTGTAGAAAAGTAAAATCCTGCAAATGTAAGTGCGAAATATTTTTTTTACATAGGAGATGCCGATGTTTGAATTTTCGTACAGAAAATATAAGAAACTAAAAAGCAAAGGATCTTACCTTTATTACAGAGAGAATTTTCGAGTTGTCTACCAATCAATTTGTCAGAGTAGAAAGTAAAAGAACCCACCATAATATATACCTATAATCTTGTTCGGCTGTGACCGCACTTAGCTCTTTCTCACTTGTTTTTCCTGTTAACTTCAGCTGATGTGGAGCTGAACTGCAGGGTTCGTAGAGGCTAACAGGCTAAAGCTGTTTTTTATGTGTGTGTGTGTTGGAATGCATTTTGAACTTTTATATAGGAATAATTACAGTCAAAAATATGTCTGTATATACATACGTAAATATATGGTGAGCCTAAGCATTAATTGGAACTAGATATCCTTAATAAACTATGATGTTAGTGCAATGAAACACTCTCGTGCGTGATCTGCTTGCCAAAAGTTTTATTTAAACTTGGTATTATAAAAATAAAATACTTTTAAGTAAAACCTGGTGTTTTTAAATAAATTTATTTCAATTAATTGGCAGCAGCATATTATAGTTTTTTGTTGTAGTGTGTGACACAATATTGTGTAAATTAAGTGTAAATCATTTTTAACAGTTCGAATTTGCCATCTTTTTCTTGTTTTTTGTTGTAAATTTTTTATAAAATAAATCCTTAATTGTAAAACAGCTGTATTTCGTGGGTCTAAAGCATTTTTGTTTAAAGTAAGTCGGCTGCATTACCGTTACTTGCTTTAAAGTTGAAAAATAAGACAATTATATTTAGCTTTAAACAGGAAATTTTACATTTTACTAACTCGTAGATTTATGGATTGTTTTTGTATTGTTTGTTGTTTTTTTATTATTTTATTTATTGGTTTTTTATGTTTTATGTTAATTTGTTAAATAATTTGTTAATATTAATATTTTTTTTTTTTGTATTAGGGTTGAGAAATCAAAACAAAAACTTAAAACTCCAAGGTTTCACAAAATTTCTTTCAGTAAAAAATAAAGTATCTTCTTTAATTTAAAACTTTAATTTGTGTTATTAATAGATCCCTATTGCTTGTTTTTTTTTTTGTTTTTTTGTTTACAAATCACATAAGTCACCTAAAAATTCTTTCAGCAAGCAAGAATATTATTTTAAAAAAAGTTTTATCGGAAGGAGTTGACAAAATTTTCATAAGAATGCGAGCATTATAAAAGAACTCTCCAAGCTTAAATAGGGCGTGAGTTTTGAGTATGATCGAGGCACATCGAAATAAAACTATATTTCAAGGAAATGCTTGTTTTCTATGTGAAAATATCTTAAAAATCTTTGTTCAAGTGATTATATTAAACGAAAATTTATAACACCCTCATAGAAATCTATAGTATTAACTTCAGCTTGAATACCGAAGCTATTGAAATTTTCCCTTCATAGTTTTATAGACACTTAAGAATAAACTTACTCTCTTTCATTTAAAAAAAAATTTTGCTAAGAATGTGCTTTTTCCCAAATTTTGTTACGAAAGTAATACTTTCAGAATTAATTTGCTGTCTGTCTAATTTTCTACAAATATTTTTTTTTTTCTTTATATATATAAATATATATTTGTTTGAACTTTACTTTCTCAGTTATATTTTTTTAGAAAAATATAAAAAAAATTACTGTAACAAAATAGTTAATATTTTCAAACTTAAATTCTCTTGTGATATAATTTAAGGGAAATTTAATGTTTAATAACTGTTTCTCTTAAACAGTAATTACCCACTAAAGCTAAATATAATATGGTAAATCGCTCGAGTTCAAATATTTTCTATACATACCTGTTTGAAAAATGTAAATAATTTAGGTTAGATTATTTCATATACTCAGGTTTCAAAACACTTGTTTCTTAAAGGACTAAAAAAAGTAAGATTAAAACTCCACACTCTTTAGGTTAGAAATAAATTAAAAGTAATAATTTGTAATTTCTAACATGCAAACATTCCAACTTATAGCAAAAAAAAACAAATTTAATTAAAATAATTTAAACTTAACCCACCCAATGTAAATTATAAGCAAAGATAGCCTGTTGCCGATCTTAGACTGTAGGTTTTTCAATAATATTTATATAATTTTAGCTATAAAAAAATTGTATTAAAAATTGTAACATTTAATTTTTCATAAAAATATTTCTTTTTTTTTTAATTTAAGCAGCAATCACTTTTTTTTTTTTTTGATAAAACTCGTATGCATTAAATCATAACCGGAATTTAGATGATTTGTTAAGAAGAAATTAAATTGATAGCAGTAAAGTAGGCGTTATAACTGTATATGAATCCCGAATATAAATAAAATTATTTCATTTTTAACAAAAAAAATATATAAAATTTCAGAATATTAAAATATTTATGAAAATTTAAAATTATTGTTTGTTCACATTTCTATAAAAAAAATTTTATATTTGAATAATATTTTTTTTTTAATTTAAACCAAAATGGTGGCTTTGTGGCAGTTGATTGCTGGTTACTACCATTATAAGCGTCAGTGGACCAAAGAGATCTCCTCCAGTTTTGACTCTCGAACAAAATTCGAAAAATTATTCAATTGTATTAAGAAAAATTTCGAGAAAAACCAAGAATGTTTTTTATTTCCTTTTATTTAGTTATTTTCTTGTATCATAGATACAAAAGTTTCCAAATTTGGTGTTCAGGAAAAAAACATATTTTTTACTTCAAATATGCTTTAAAAATAACAATTCAGTATTTTGTATACGCTCAACAGGATATTGTAAGCTTGCCAGGGTGTTTAAAACAATCATAAAGAAGGGTTGGAGACCCTATAAAGTATATATATGTATGTATATAAATGATCAGCTTGGCGGTCTGAGTCGATTTAACCATGTCCGTGTGTCTATATGCATATACCCTCAGTTTTTGAGATATGGACCTGAAATTTTTCACATGTCCTTTTCTAACCACGAAGCTGCTCATTTGTGGGAACCGTCGTTATCGGACAATTATATCATATAGCTGTCACGCAAATTGACTGATCCAGTTCAAGTACTTGCATCTTCACAAAATTTGGCATAGATTAATATCTGGGGCATCCCTACAATCTTAGAACAAATTGTTCAGATCAAATCACTATAGCATGTAGTTGCCATACAAACTGAACAATGAAAATTAAGATATAAATATTTTTCTACCCTTTTATGTTGCAAAAAAATGCACCTGTGAAGGGTATTTTAGTTACCGTGCAGCCGAAGTTAACATTTTTTCTTGCCCTAGATAAACTGGTTTGAAAAGTGCTATCAGGATTTCAAGGCAATTAGTGAAGTATTGAGCTTATTACGTTTCAAATCATATAAAAAATTTTGGGAAAAAAGCGAAATTGAAATAAAGGTGCTACAAAACATTATCTTCCTACATAATTGTTAATTTTAATTGTATCTTAATTTGAAGCTACACAAGACTTAAGTGAGTTAATTTCTTGGTTGGTTGCTTAAATTGGAAGATTGAGAAAATGGTTGACGCAAGCGCAAGCGGTCGCATTTAAGCCATCATAGTACTCATTATGCTCCCGAGTGAGCTCTCATTAAGTACAGTTCAAAAACTAGCTAAAGTTGATAGCATTTCTAAACTTTCCCCACCTTAGCTTCCGAGTTACCTCTTCTTGTAATATTATATATTTAACTATAATTGTTAATTATGATATTTTAAATATTTTTATAAATTTATCATCGAAAACTAGCTTTAAAAAATAAATATCCTTACAATTTGTTTTAAGTGTGTCTAGTGTAAATATAAACAGTTATTTATATACTTATATATGTATATAAGCAGACACGTGTAGCAACCTTGTGTATGTAAATAATTTTTAGCGAACTGGTATAGATATGTATGTAGTGTTTGTACATAAATGTCTATACATATTTACAATTTAATTTAATAGTACATATATCAAATATTAGTAGAGTGTATATAGTACTAAGAAATATTTCGCATAGCCAATTTTTATATATATAAAATAACGATAAGCTACTAAAGGAAGTGAGTGGAATATGAAAAAAATAATAAAAATCAAATGCATAAAATCAAAAAAAAAAATAATGTTGTTTATAATAATTTTTTTTTCAAATATATTTCATAACGGTAAATATTTACAAAAAATATAAAGTAAATCTATCAATAAGTATGTGGCTAGCTAATAAATGCATATATATAACTGTACATATATTTTCCATAGAAAATTCTCCATTGTTTCTACACTTTCAACTTCTCCACGGCGTTTTGTAGAATCTGAAACTCTGAGTTGATATCGTCCATCAGATTGCGAATCTGCTTCTTTGAGTCAAGTACTTCGATACTCTGCGTATAGGCATTATAGCGTACACCGAAGGGACGTGGTATGGAATTGGCGAATTTGCTAAATAATACAGGGAAATATGTAAAGTTAAAGTAAATGTTAAGAACAAAGCATAAAAAAATGTATGGCTTACATTGTCTTCTCTTTGGCGCTCTCGAAACTCTCCGATACATAGTATACCTCTTGGAATTGCGTAATCGGATATTTGGTACTTCCGGTGACTGTTGGCTCAAAGTCACGTAATTGTGGCTTATCGGTAAGACAATACTCTAATTCGCCGTAGGACGAGAGTAAACCAGCACCGTAGGCTTTAAGATCGCCATCTTGGCGACACAGGCCATACTCAACGGTGAACCAGAAGATCTATGAAAAGTGCAGAATATATTATATTATATATAAAGCATATGATTTCAAATAACTTGATAAATATATACTCACAGTTGCCAGCTTCTCGATATAATCATCGGGTGCACCCAAAGACGCTAAGCCGATTTCCTGACTGAATTGTGCAAATGCGGGATCAGCGAATAACGGTACGTGTCCCATAAGTTCATGACAAACATCTGGTTCAGGTGTATACATCGGTTTGCTGGGATGGCGTATATACTGTGTGGAATGGAAGACACGGAAAGCAAGCCCCGCAATGAAATCGCGTGAAGAGAGTAAGCCAGCGACTGGGCGTAAAGTAAAGCCGGTACAATCTGCAAAAAAAAAAAACCAAATACAAGTATGTATAAGTATATAAAATGTACTTTTACATAAAAAATTTTTACATAGTTAGGTATAAGATAATATTTCCTTGAATTTTTTTGAACATGCAAAATATAATTTTTCAACTAATGTTTTATACCTTTCTCTCAGTTTTGAAGGCCGATGTGCTTTTCAAGAATCTTTCACAGCTTTGTTACGTTCGAAGCTTTTAAAATATCTTTTTCTTACTTAGAGTCTTTGAGATAGTCGCAATCGAAGCTATAACTGATTACTGTGTAACTCATCAATTATGATAGGCCAGTGAAGGGAAGAAAATCAACAGATCTTACAACTAAAACTAAATACAAAGGAAAGAAGACTTTAGAAATATAAATTATCCAAAACTGTGTCCATACAGAATTAACTTCTTTTCAAAGAATAGTTGAACTGAGATCCCAAGCTTTTGAGAAATTAAATATTTGCGATGGTTTTCTGGTTCTCTTGGATCGACCCATTTTCTATACACCCGAAATAATAAGCTTTTAACCTTCTGAACTAAATTTGATGATATTATAAACCAACTATAAAATTATTCGGAAACTTATAAGAAAATACCCAACAACAACTTCTTAAGAAATTTGTGTATTTTCAGGGTCTTATGACAAAAAGTCAATGCAAAAGCTCGGTATCCTATGAGAAGGATTTATGTAAAAACTAAAAGTGTGTTAATATTAGCTTCTAGTCAGATTGCACGGTTATATAACATAAGTATAGTGCCCACCTTTCAAAAAGTTCGAAACATCCTCCAATTGTGGTATGTTGTCCTCTTTGTAACCACAATTATCAACCAGCAAAGGAAACACGTGATTATATTCACGGCAAGCATGCGTTTTGTACAATTTAGTTAGGTTTTTAAACATTATACCCCAAGTCTCAACCTCTTCTTTGGTGTACTCGACGCGTGGTAAAGGTTCGCCATGTTTATAGTTGTAAGCGATATCGGCAAAGTACTTCCTGCAATATTAAATTTCAATTCATTCAAAATTAATTAATTACATTACTACTTTATATAAACATAAAAGCAATCACTTGCCTTCGTTGACGATAAACGGGATCGGTGAAACCAGGATGATCAGAATTCAATTCCGAGCCATAACTTAAAATCTGATTAGCGAAACGATCAAGATCTCTTATTCTGCGCGGAAACCATGGCACCGCCGCACTATTATCCTTGTAATCACGTGATATTATATTGAAGTAACTGCATTCCCCACGCAACTCATCAATGGCCTTGCCAATTGCCCCAGATGTGGTGTCACATTCCACAAAGAACTCATAACCGGGCACACGAACGGATGAGCGCGATTCGATGTGCAGCAGATTGACGTTGTAGTGCGTGAAGATTTTTAAACTCTTCGCAAGCGAGCCGCTGCTTTGTTCTTTCAGTGTGTACAAAAGGCAAGTGCTACGCGACTCATTCTTGTCAATGCCCTCAGCAATGTACGAAGTGCCATCAAAACGCGTTGGCTAAAAGATCAAGCACGTGAGAGAAGAAAAACCACTATTATTAATAATTGAGTTTATCAGTTATTTTGACTAAGAGTTGTAGTTATGAATTAATTTGAAGCCTAGTTGTGGCAGGGTTTGTACCCCAAAGGTCATTGTTGTTGTTTTGCGAATATCTTATCAGTTAGGTTCATAATAATTCTTTCGCGTAGCTGATAAGCAGTTTTTTGCGTGTCCATATTACTATTTATTGAAAAGAGTCAATAATAAGCGAATACGAAATTGAAATTTTAAATTCATGAACCGGAAATAAGTGAAAAGCATTTCTAGAAATTTAGCGTTATAATTAAATAATTTAATGAAGGTCCGATTTCGGGAGCAACCGAATAATTTATACTTTCGCAATTTTCAAAGGTTACAGACGGGGAAATACTTTCAGATGTTGGAAAAACTTCATTTTAAAAAAAATATGAAATAATTTAATATTAATCGACGAAATGATGAATGGATCACGATGATGATGTTAAGAGAGCATAATACAATTAGATGTAATCATCTCTCTTATATTACTGCACGCAGTAGTAAAGGTGTGTAAGCTCATCATCATCAAGTGGCATGTTCGTAAAAACTTTTAAAGCTTGTAATATAAGCGTATTTGGTTTGAAAGCTTTCAGCATTCTTACTTTAATGAATATTTAATTATATATAGTGTATTAAGTCATACAATCTAAAACAGGTATGTTTTTCTTGTATGAACGGATTAAGTAATTGGTGTATAACACTTTGTAGTCAAGTTTATATGACAGATCCTACAAGATTTAAAATTTCGGCAAGTCTTTGAAAATATACCACAATTTTTTTACTTTTTTCGAAAATGCTACTTTGACCTCTTTTAGCACATGAGCTTGACTATATGCACGATTGAAATAAGAGGAAAACATGGTTCAAAATTTTACTTTTCTAGTAACTTACATATTAAACTATAACTAGTAACGATGTCTGAAATAAGCTAGGCTTCGAACTTTGAAGGTAAATATTTCAAATTTGGAAGCTAACTGCGAAAAGCTGTGAAATTTGTTTTTTACTTATGACTCAATCTCTAGAAAAACCAAAAAAATGTTTGTTCACAACCCAGCCAAGTAATATAGTTGAATGATATGATTGGTTAATGAATAAATCATAGTGAGCTAGATTATGTAGTTTAATAAATATTATTTTTAAATAAACAGCCATCTTTGATGCGTAAAAATTTATGAATGAAATTACAACAAAAAAAACGGGTATTATAATATTATCAATTGAAGGGTAGCAAACGCAATAAACCCGGACACGGTTTTTGCTTAGAAAGACATGCACAGAAAAAATGACGAAGCAATAGCAAAGACCGCGAGAAATCTTAATCTTGACCTTGGCAAAATGTGAGCCGTTAATCACAAAGGGCTGTCAAAACTATTGCAGTGCGTCTTAGAATTATCTGGTGTAATAATATTGAATTAATACAGTTAATTATACAACAATAGTTTAAAGCGTTCGCTTTTAATTGGTTCTATAAAGTGAAGATCAAAGTAGTACATATATGAGAATATTATTAGAGCTGCGCTGATAATAATAAAAATTTGCTTTATTTTACACGAATAATATGAAAAGTATTTTTGTTTTACAGCTATATGATATAGTGATCTGATCTGACCAATTTCTGTGGAGAATAATTTGTTGCCTTAAGCAATAACTTGTGCCTAATTTCGTGAAGATACCTCGTCAAAAAAAAATTTTCCATGCAAGCACTTTACTCCGATCGTTCAGTTAATATGGCAGCTATATGCTATAGTCATCCGATCTTTACAATTTCTTCGGAGATTACATTAATGCTTTTAGTAATAACACACGCCAAATTTCATGAAGATACCTCGTCAAATAAAAAAGATTCCATACAAGCACTTGATTCCGATTGTTCAGTTTGTATGGCAGCTATATGCTATAGTGGTCCGATCTATACAATTTCTTCGGAAATTAGATTAATGCTTTAAATAATAATACATGCCAAATTTCGTGAAGATACCTCGTCAAATGAAAGAGTTTTCCATACAAACAATTGATTCCGATTGTTCAGTTTGTATGGCAGCTATATGCTATAGTGGTCCGATATCGGCCGTTCCGACAAATGAGCAGCTGCTTGGTAAGAAAAAGACTTGTTCACAATTTCAGATTGATATCTCAAAAACTGAGGGACTAGTTCGCGTATATACAGACGGACGGACGGACAGACGGACATGGCTAAATCAACTCAGCTCGTCACGGTGATCATTTATATATATGCTTTATATGGTCTCCGCCGTTTCCTTCTGGGTGTTACAAACTTCGTGGCAAACTTAATATACCCTGTTCAGGGTATAATTATGAGGGGCCAATATGTAGAGCAGTAAATTTCCTACGAATTATAAAATCCGTAAGAAAAGAAATTGCCTTAAAATAATCATACTTTAACTGTTCATAACATTAAATGGTTAAGTTTATGAAAAATCGTACGAGACTTTTTTGTAGAACATTAAATTTCCTAAAAAATTTATGAAACCAGATATTTTTTCAAGTAGTTGGAAGCGAGATAGGGATTTTTCTAGCTGATAATACGAAAAAAATAGAAAACTGTAAGGCGGAAAACCTTACCGTTAAAGTTAAAAGCTTATACTTGGAGAAAGTTTCTTAGAGGTTTCTAAGGATCTATTTTTCAGAGCACCAAATGAAAAAAAAAATCGATTTTTCGACCCACCCTAATATATGGTATATGTAAATGCATATACTTACTATACATATACTATGTATATGATTTTTGTACCTAACCAAAATTTGAAGACACAAAAAATCATATAGATCAATCTCGTGTATAGTCGAAGTATTTTGCACCACAACGAAGACCGATAAGTTGTACTTAGTTATACTATGTATCTTAATATTTCTAAAAAGAATGCTGCTATTTTTCACTAAGACTATTTCATCTTTCTAAAATTTCCCATGCGGCCCACTAACCTTGTCAAAAGACGTCTGACGTTCCGCCATCATTTTGCTCGAAGCTTTGTTTGAACAAAAACTTTTCTTCGTATTTCTAGACTATTAGACACAACTTTTCACCAATTTTCACCAATCTTTCAGTTTTTTGGCATATTCTCAAAGTTTAACACAAGAAAAATAATTTTTTCGGCACACAAAAACTAAACTTTTATTGCAGAGTTCCAACTTTACACAAATCACAAAAATCAGATGAAACTTTATTTATGAAAATATATTGACTAAAGCGCACGCGCACGTCACTAACAGGTACTGCAGTACAAGTCTTCTTTCGAGAACTGAAGTCTTATTTGAAGTGGGCACGCGCTTAAATAGATTGTGGCATGACAATAAACGCGGCAAGCGCTTGCAGCCAAGAGCTGGTTATCTACCATGGAGCGCTGCAAAGGTTATCACCAGTTTCAAGCTAAGACATACAGACACATATATTACAATATATACCTATATATATATAACATAAAGTGCGGTTGGGCACTAATGTGCTTAGTGTATTTGTGTGCGGCAAAGCAGCCGTGCCTGCCGAATTCGTAAGCGCAAATGTAGCGAGTGTGGAAAAAAATATTCAAATTGTCTGGCAAATACTTGTCACATGAAATGAAAATCCAAAAAGGGTTGAGCAAAATTTGTTGAAAGCTGGCGTCCTACTTAAGACATAAAATGGTGTCGAAAGCGGCACAAAAACTGGGCCCAAATCCGCGGCATGATTATAAGTGAAACCATTTTTATTCCGTTATTGTTATGTCTACAACACAAGTGTATATAATTATTAAGCTGCGTCAGTTTTGGGCTGTTTTCATTTTTTAACCAAAAAAAGTAAACTGATAACTTTTATGAAAAAACACTTTTAAAATTTGAGCTCTTCATATAAGTATTACCTGCTCTAATATCATTTTTTCCATTCTCCATATTTGTAGGAATTTTTTAACTTAGTTTATTCGTCTCCCAAAACCTTAAATTCGAAACGCTGTTGTCAGAGTCGGTGCATACAATTTTTGTCAAAACGGCTAGACCCATCGATTTGCTTTTTTCCGAATTGCAAGTGGATATAATCTCTTAAGCATTGTAAAGCATAACTAAAACCTTATTCTGGCACAAAATGGAACACTTCACAATAAATGATGCTTTATTTTCATTCTGAAGATATTTCAGCTGAAAGTTCCAAATGTATGAATATTTCATTTTATTCATTTTTTTTTTTTTCTTATAGCGTTAAATTTTCGCCCGGGATATATATAGTAGATTTCCTTTTTCCTTTTTTTTTTAATTTTTAACCTGTCTTGTAGTTAAAAAAAACCACAGCCTAATAAATATGGTTGTATAGCTGTATAGAACTAAAAAAAATCTTTCAATCTCATAAGTTACATCTGTATCGCAAATTTAGACAACGCTATTATTGTTTTTGCACATGTGACGCAAAGGTGAGCTGGGCATTGTTATCACAACAAAAACAGTTTTTAAGCCGAATCGCTGATTTTAAGCTAGCATTTTATAGATCAAAACAAAAACAAGTTGTCGAAATTATTTAAAGCAATTACGTTGCAAAAAAAAATGTCGCAGCCGCTGCTGGGGGTCTAAAACGGCAGAGCTGTATCAGCTGATTCAAGACAGGAAATTTGTTTCATTTGTGTTTTTTATTTTTATTTCAAAAATTTTATTTTTATTTGGAGAAAGTAGCCCAAAATATATTATTGTGACAATAATTTGCTAACAATCTCAATACTGTGTGTAACTGAGAAAATATTAGATTTCATATTGTCTGCTTATCTCTCATTAAAGAAGACAGTTTTTTCAAATATTAAATAAAAATTGCAGTTAGTACCTAATTATTTGATGATATCAAATTCCTTTTATCCTACCGCAGATTTGTCATTTGCCTTAAACGAACCAATGAATGTAGTGTCCTATCAATGGCACTCCATAAATCAACGGAAAAAGTCGTAATCTCTATTTCTATCAATATTCAGTTCCATTGTTAATACTCTCGGAGAAATATTATCGCAACGAAGGCTCTATGGTTAGTTTGAGCATATATTACATATGTACATTCGGCTTTCGTCGCATTTTAACCTATTCAGTCCATAAAATTTGAGAAGGGAAGGGCACATCGTATTGAAACTTTTTGTTTTAAGAATATAAGCCCACAGAAAAATTGTAAGTTCTTTGTTTCTAAAACCACAATTAGTATTGAAACTTTCTAAATTCCACCCAAAATTGTTCTGAGAATATATAAAAAAGTCAAAACATCTCTTTTTCTGTTCGATGTTTTCCTAGATATGTGTATAAGCTCAAATCCTTAGTTCATTTGTAACTGTCGGTCGTAAAAATAATTTGTTCGAAGCAGGAGCAGGTATTGACAAAGGCATTCTGATAACAAGAGAGTCCAGACAAAACAAGAAGTATTTATTCACAAATCTTGCGTAAATATATATAATATATACTTTGAAAAAATATGTAAATAAAAACAGCTAATTAATGTATATTTCTAGTTAAAAGTAGACAATAGCTTACGCTATATCTTAAGAGAAAGCCAGTTTTGATGTTGTGAGATGTTTAATTGGATCAAATTGTCAAAGGGGGCTCCATTAACATTAATTGTTTTTACAATCTACGACCTATTTATGCTATATATCTAATTAAAAAAATTATATAAGTACAGCTTTACTATAACTTCGAATTTTCTAAGCATTGACCCCGTTCTTAGAATGTAATGACCGATAACTCGAGAACGACAGAAAATGCTGAAAACTATACATAGTCACTAGATACTACCAAGATAGTTTTGTATAACGCATATATATATATATATATATATATATTTTTTTTTTTTTTTAAAGGTAATATTGTAAATAAAAGTTTCAGCGTTTCAGCTGATGCAATTTATAATTGAAATTACCACTCTTATATTAATTAAATTACCCCAGTAAAAAAATTGTTTTGGAGAACCCAGCGAAAGCTTTTGGATGCTTGTCTATGCTTCTACAAGCACGTAGCCAAAAAAATATTTCGAATTTTTTAAAGACTGAAATACGCAAAGCGACCCTTAAAACTATTTATTTATGCATCGTCGTAATTCTCATATTCAGATGAAGCAGCTTGTACATTTAAGTTATAGAGGCAATAAAATATATTCTACGCATTAATAATCTCAAATCGACTCATCGTCTAATCAATAATGCAGTGGAATAGCCTTAAGCTGAGCTGGCGCTATACTTCAACAAAAAAATAAAAATTACCAGCAGTTATCGGTTGGAAATTCAAGTGTCAATAGACTAAATAAATTATGATTTCTATTTTTAAAGCATTTGCTGTGATCGAGTTTATCAGGCAGAGCCTAATTAGAAATAAATAAAATCGATGGTAAAGTTTTTATAATGGGATCTTGTATCATTCGCATCTATCGTATTCTGCAAATTTGGCCACTATGAAATTTTACGATCGCAATCCTTAAAAATGTGCTCGCTGAAAAGAAATTTAGCGACTATAAAGAGATAATCGCCCAGAGAATGGCTTATTAAAGCAAAAGATAAATCGTATTGTACCATAAAAAATGGTTTCGAAACTTTCAAAGATGCTATAACAGTGTATTATTCTTGATGATTGAACAAACCAATTGATTTTTGACAAAGAACTTTATTTTCTTTATAACGATCGAAACCGTATAATCTATTTTTCGTATATTATATAGACGTGTAAACATGGAGTTCACTAACGCCGAAATTCGCGCTATTTTAAAGTTTTCGTTCGTTAAAGGCAAAGCCGCTGGAGAAACGTTCCGTGAGATTAATGGTGTTTTGGGGGATGGTACTCTATCACTTCGAACCGCGGAGGAATGGTTTCGACGATTCAGAGCCGGTGAAAACGACACCATGGATAAGCCAGCCGGTGGAAGACCTGTGACGACAAATACCGATCAAATCATGGAATACATCGAGTTAGACCGGCATATGGCATCTCGTGACATCGCCCAGGAGATGGGACTTAGTCACCAAACCATTTTGAACCATCTGCAGAAGGCTGGATACAAAAAAAAGTTTGATGTTTGGGTGCCGCATAATTTGACGCAAAAAAATCTTCTGGACCGAATCAACGCCTGCGATATGCTGCTGAAACGGAACGAACTCGTCCCATTCTTGAAGCGGATGGTGACTGGCGACGAAAAATGGATCACATACGACAATATCAAGCGAAAACGGTCGTGGTCGAAGGCCGGTGAATCGTCCCAAACAGTGGCCAAGCCGGGATTGACGGCCAGGAAGGTTTTGCTGTGTGTTTGGTGGGATTGGAAGGGAATCATCCACTATGAGCTGCTCCCATATGGCCAGACGCTTAATTCTACCATCTACTGCGAACAACTGGACCGCTTGAAGCAGGCGATCGACCAGAAGCGTCCAGAATTGGCCAACAGGATGGGTGTAGTGTTCCACCAGGACAACGCCAGACCACACATTTCGTTGATGACTCGTCAGAAGCTACGGGAGCTCGGATGGGAGGTTTTATCGCATCCACCATATAGCCCGGACGTAGCGCCAAGTGATTACCACCTGTTCCTGTCCATGGCGAATGCCCTTGGTGGTGTGAAGTTGAACTCAAAAGAGGCTTGTGAAAAGTGGCTGTCCGAATTCTTCGCAAATAAGGAGGGGGGCTTCTACGAGGAAGGTATTATGAAGTTGCCGTCTAGATGGAAACAGATCATCGAACAAAACGGCGCATATTTTAACTAAATCCGATCGCTGTAACACTTTTTATAAAGCATTGAATGAAGAGCAAAAAAGCGGAAGGGAAATAACGGCCAATATTATTAAATGTCAAATACCATTGCATTTAATCTAACTTTCTCTGTAAAAGGTCACAATCATAGAACAAACCCTTGCTGCACAACTGGGCGTAGAAAACTACTAACGAATGCTATATTATATTGAAAATATTATGGAAACTATTTTAATAAATCGTTGGTTCATAGAATACTGATTTCATTGCGGTCTGATCAAGCATCTGTACTAACGATTTACCTAATAAACATTCCAACACCCGGAATGACGAAGCAAAAATCTTCTGTCAATCAACAGTTGTCAGTTCTGTGTTATCAATGAGAGTAAAAAATATGTAAATTTTAAATAAAATAATATAATCTACTGATTTTGATATTTAATCACTGTTCTTAAATATGATTTTGATGCCGGAGAACAACATGTTTCTTTGGGTATTATAGTTGTAATCTTTTAACGATTGTTTATTGATGTTGGTTTTAATGGTGAATCCTATTTAAAATTTACTTCGAATTAAAAAAAAATTTCCATCTGACATTCCATTTTACAATATATAAATGAAGCAACAATGAAATTCGAAATAAACGTTGCCTACATAGTGCATTTAAGGTGTGTATGTCATTTCGCGTCTAAAATTTATTGACCATAATTTTTAATGATTTTAACCAACGATCGTGATTACTGCAACAAGAGACCGCGGTTTTTTATACCTTGAACATGTAAAGTATATATATAAATAATCAGCGTGACGAGCTTAGTCGATTTAGTCATGTCCGTCTGTCTCGGAACGGCCGATATCGGACTTTTATAGCATTGTTAGTTGCCACACAAATTGAAGGATCGGAATAAAATGCTTGTCTGAAAACCTTTTTCACTTGAGGAGGTATTTTAGATCAGATAACTATAGCATATAGCTATTATAGCTTCGGCGCAACCGAACTTAAGGTTTTTTCTTATTTTTATAAAAATTCAGTAATTTTAGAATGGGTCTCAATTTATACTGGATCACACTTTGAGATATAGAACTGCATACTTCTATATCATCGTTTTATTTAAAACAGTGCTTACAATATAATAATCTTTTCCACCCACACCGGTATAATTTTTTTTAGGCATTTTTTTATACAGTATCCCCACTTTCAAAGCTTTCAAAACAATCAGAAATGTAAAATAAGATATGGTATAAAGACGACGTAATCTTCTTGTGTCGAGAGAGAAGATAAGATAGTTTAGGTATAATTTTATTGATCCCCGAACTTTTTTCAAGTGAAATTTAAATTCCAAAAAAAGTAAATTAAACCAAAATTGGAGCTCAAGGCTTGCCATTTCGTCAAATTGAGCATAAGCATTTTTTAACCTCAAGTACATGTATGTATCTATGTATATAAGTAAATTTATATATATATAATAGTTTAAAAATTATTACATGCAATTATTTATTATTAATTTTAGTTATAAATGTTATAATCAAATTTTAATATACATATATATGTATATTTATACTAATTATTTGCATGCACTATTTAATGTGTATACCTTTTTATAATAGCAAACAACAGATAATTCTAAGCAATGAAGGATTAATGAACTCTATTGATAACATACATACATATATGTGCGTATGTGTGTATTTATGCGAGTATAGTACAACTATGTTTAAACCACTTCCAACAAACATTTTGCTGCTACTCCAAATACTTCTGAAATTAGCCACACAGTTACCACAGTATTCCCCGGAGTAAAAATTTATTAACCGAAAGATTAAACCTGAACATTTAAAGTATATATGTATATGTATATACAATATACATACATACTTATATCTTCGTACCAAATTAAACGTGTCAATTAAGATGCTAGCATTACTTAATACCTACATAATGGTTCAATGGTTTGTTTTTGTTTGTAGAAAAGCTGATGCAATTTTTCATCAGCTTCTCTACAAACAACAACATTTACACTCATATACATATGTATATGTTTATATGTGTGAAATTGAAACAAGAAATAAATCAAGCACTTCACGTCACAGATAAACGAGACTAAAAATTAACGATTTTTGTTGCGCCTAAAAATATGTTACATGATTTTAAGTATATATCGGAAATTTAATATTAACATACTTTTATGTGGAACCAAAAAAGTATTTTGATAGATATGTAGAATAAAAAATGTGGAAAACGGTTGGCCTCAAGGGCCATCCCTGCAACTTCCCTCTAATTTCATACGCTAACGTTCAAATTTCGCTTTTTTCACTGCTTTTGAGCTCTTCGAACTTTTTCGTTTTCGATATCTCGCAAGTAAATCAACCGATTTCGACCCGGTTTGCGGCAAACGATGTGTTTTTTCAAGGTTTAGAACTGATTAGTTTTTGGTGTTGATCGGTCAAGTCGTTTGGAAGAAATTTGATTTTTCAAAATTTTTATTTTTGAGATTTCTCAAAATCTACTGGTCCGATTGGGTCCAAACTCACACGAAATTCAAGTGCAATGAAACCCTTTGGAATGCCATTTAGTTTATTCAAATCGGTTGAGCCGTTATAAGAGGGTCACATACATCCACACACACACACATACATCCACACATACATACAGACATACGAACATCATCGTAGAAATATTCGGGGAAGCTTCCTCGACCCTCAAAACGTCGAGATCTGTTGAGAACTCGATTTTTGCAAAATGGGGTGAAACCAATATCTACCTGATTTTTAGAAAATTTTCAATTTTCTTAGCATGAAGTTAAAAAATGTGAGTAAATAAATAATAATACTCCTTAATTTCCCACAGGTACAAATACTACAAGTATATATACCATAAAATACTAGTAGATAACTCCATTTGCCATCCGAATTGGAAAAAGCAGACCTCATATAGACGATGAAATGTAATCATTGAATTTTTTCTATAATTTTTATTAAAATCTGCACACGACCGATTCGTAGGGAGCCAACTGGGCGACTGAGCCGTGCTGCACTTTATTTTATTGCATTGACTTCTTTTCCGTGGCCTAATGACTTCTACATAATTATAAAGGTACAAAAAAAGAGCTTTTACGGAGGCGGCATTTAAATTTTGTTCATTTAATAGAAGGACACTTATTGTGGCGTAAGTGTAACAGTTATACATATCGTGTCCGGACATTTCTTGTAAAAAAATTTTAAATAATTTTTTTAACCCTGGGTTTTCTTATTGGCGTTTTAATAAGGATCCCTAACTTTTTTGAAAATATAATATAGCCTATGCTCACCGGAGAGAGTGTAGTTTCCTAACGGTTAATTTTTCAATCCCTCGAGTAGTTCAATTCAATTCAATTTAATTTAAACAAACAACCAATCAATTTTCCCTTTATAATATTAACATAAGACTACGAACCGGTAAAAATTACCGGTTGCATCATTTATAATATTTATACCATTTCCTCTTTCTTTCGTAGTTCTAGTGTTAAGTATAAATAAACAGTCTTCGGCGTCTGAGGAGCTATTATACCAAACAAGATTTGTTGGATAATTGGCTATAGTATCTTAGCAAGTCTAATAGAGGGTCGTAGCATGGTTGCAAATAATGTATTTAAAGTAAACTGAATTAAAATTAAAATTATTTTGATTATTTTGTGCTATCGAAAATTTTAATTAAAAATATTAAAATTTCTAAACACATAAACAAAAATCGGACACAAAACTAAAAATTTTATTTAATTAAAAACACGTTTGAAATTAAAAATCGAAAAAAAAAATTGTTTTGTTCTACCAACTAGCACATTTTTAATAAAACTTCAACAAAGTGCTTGCAACAAACTTGCACCATTATAAAATTCATGTTATATAGCAATGAATACCAATACACAACTGCTTGCACCGAAAGCATTGTAGCAATTAAAAATCGCACTACATTTAAAAATGCCTTATTTGGAGTGCAGACCATACTGAAAAGACCCTAAAGCCTTTCATGATGGCAACTTTGTTGATTGAATCATATTAAGGAATGGGATTGTCTAGATCAGGTAATTTTACTTCTTTAAACACCTGTTTTGTGAGAATATGTATGCCTGAGCATCGACATGTTAACCTGAGATACGAAAAACTTTATCAGCAATTAGAGAGATGGCATGGATTTCCCACTACCTACAAGTCCGAAATTGTAAATATAATGCCCCTGATCTTAAAATATAATTAAAATAATTATTTTATGCTTATACCTATATAAAATGTACATATATTTGTAAATATTTTCTGAAAATTTCAAATTAATCCGGCAAATAGTTTCGGAGATATGAGCGTATTTGTTTAACTTAGTGTAATCGGCTCCTACAATCAAAATTAAAATCAAACTCGTTTTTCTCTAAAAGATGTTGTCATAGTCGGTAAGGCTAATTTTTGCGAAACGGTTGGATTAATCGACTTGAAATTTTCACACAACCCTCTTAGATACATTTAACGAGTAATAATCTAAGTAATAATATTTTTGATAATAATTCGCATTTTTCACAAAAATTACTTTTTTCCTCCGATCATAGTCCTTCGATAATTACATACGAGTATGTACCTGTATTCATCTATTGTCATCTATTGTTTTAGGTTTTTTCTCACCACCAGACATCATTTTTCGGTGGTCCATCTAGAGATCAGTTACGTGATCAATGAAATCCAAAATTTTTCAAAATGAATTACAGATTTTTGAATACATATTAAATATGATTATTATCTTTATTGAATACAAACTGTATGTTTACAAATATAAATTTAAGATTAAAATACAAAAGCTGTTTTTGTTTAAATACACTTTACTGGCCAATGCTGACTCAACTAAGAGTAAGTACATAATATAAAATGCATTACAAAAGATTCAAACTTAAGTTACTTTGTCGTTTAAAAGGCAGTGAAATCGGACCAATTTGTGGCGATCAAACGGCGATGGGCGTGACGACGTGGTGATCCACGACGTATATTTTTCAAGACGCAGCCGAATTCTAAAGTCACCTGTTCGTTATAAAATATAATTAAGATAATATTCGAATAAATGCATGCGGCAGCAAATGAGATAAGGAAAGCAGCAATACTAGAGTAAGCAATGTTTGCAGCGTTTAAATTCATGCAGGACGTTTATACCAAGTGTAGCGTACACGAATCAGCCATTCGGGATAAAAATAACTTACAGATTGGGAATTGGTAACTTTAACTGGCGCACGACCGGGACACATCACAAAGGACTCATGGCCGGGTAGTAATTTAGCATGTAAGCCCCTGGAAGATGGCGGACGCACTAAAGGTGCGGGTGCTAACTGTGCAGCAGGAATTGCTGTGCTTAGGTCCAATGTAGGCAAGGAATTGCTAGGTGTTGAGTTGGCTTCTGATAGAAAATCGCATTCTTTTAGTTCAATAATAAGAATTGAGTATATTTAAAACGCTCACCGTGCACAAGAATTTGGAATTCACAACGGGCGGTAATGCCTTGCTTATTGGTTGCCTCATAGTATACCGGGTGTACACCGGCCTTAAAGAGTTCGCCGGGTATCTATAACCCCAAAAAAAACATGAATAAGTCCACATAATACCTTAATTTGCATAACTATTGTGTACTTACCCTCGATTTGTAGAGTTTTTTGAGCGGACCCAGTGTGCTCTCGAAGCGCGGTTCTTCCCACACCACCGAGCGTTGCAACTGATTCGGGCTTAACGATACCTCGAAGGAACGCGTGCAAAAATTCACGCTAGGCGAGACAGCACGCTCCACTTTAATGATTGTTCGACATCTGGCACGTCTACCGGAAGTGGGGTCTTGACCACGGAATGTCACTACATGTTGACCTGCAGCTAAATGAGCTTGCATATTACGCGTCCAAGCTGGTGCTGACTCAATGTAACGATAATCCATATTAGTGATGGGTTTTTGCAAAATAATATGGGCGGTGCTTGCGCCATCGGCCAGAAAGACGGTGGTATTGCGCGGACATTTAATGTAGGGACGTTGTGAAACAACAGAACTACCAAAACCACTTTGTGTTCTCACTTGTGGTACTATTGGTCTATGGAAAAAGTGATCGACGCCTCCGGAAGAAAGGCGGGGCTGAGAGCCAATAACTGGAAACGTAGGTAACAATGGTGATCTCGCCAACGGTACACACTCAAAGGTGGGATTGCGTGACCAAGTCAGTTCCGCGGTGCAGATGGTAACACTCATGCCGATGGGCACATATCCGGGCAGACAACGCAGCTGACAGCGCTCACCAATGACTGCATTGCCAGTTGTACAGGAAGCGGGTACAATCTCGCCATTAATTGGTTGGAGTAGACGAGGGCAAATGGTAGCTGTAAAACGGCAGAAATGTAAATATATATCTTGGGGACAAATCCACTGCTGATAATACTTACGCACACAGCGGCTTTCAAAGTTATCCCACTGACCGGAAGCATTGCAGAAACGTTGGGTGGGTCCATCCAAGCGATAACCCTGGTTGCACCACACTTTGCAGCGCGTATTATAGAAATGTTTCCGCTTGTGACGATATTTCGTGCAATGGAAGTCACCATTAGCCGGCGCAGTAAAGGGTGTACATTGATCGCGTGCCTCAAGCAAACGTTCGCAAGTGCGCCGATCGCTGGCCAAACGATAACCCAGCGAGCACTTGCACTGAAAGCTGCCAATATGATTAATGCATTCACCGCCTACACACCCACCATTGTCCAGCAAACACTCGTTGATATCCTCACAATCACGTCCATTATGGAGCGCATAACCTTGAGGGCAAACACATTCATACGAGCCGTTGGTATTCAGACAATTATACTGACAAATTCCTGGTGTTGCGCATTCGTCGATATCCACACACTTCGTGGGGTCCACTGAGCTCACTGTAAAGCCAGGCGGGCAAAGTGTCACACAATTGAAACCATCGTCGCTACTTACGCCATCCGAGCAAAGACATTGGAAGCCACCAGCGGTATTATGACATAGATGTGCACAACCGCCATTATTGTAGGAACATTCATCGATATCCACACAAGTTTTACCGTCCACGGAGAGCTCGAGACCGCTGGGGCAAGAACAACCCGTCTCTGGATTACAAATATGTGAGCAGCCGCCATTATCGCGAAGGCAGACATCTATTATAGCTGTATCCAGTGTATCGAGGTCATCGGTGCGCACATCAATTTCAGACGGAGTAGTTGCAATGCAGTTACGTTTGTCCGCAGCCAATGTGTAACCAACAGGACAATTGCATTCGTAACTGCCCAATTTATTGTCGCAACCGTGACTGCAACCATGCTCGCCGACTATACACTCATCCACATCCAAACAGATGGCTTTGTTCTCACCCAACAGATAACCCTCTGGACAAATACACTCATAGCCTCCTTCCACATTTACACAATCATGCGAGCAGTCGTGTCTGCCCAGCACACATTCGTCGACATCTATGCAGGTACGGCGATCCTCACCCAACTGAAAGCCGCCCTCGCAACCGCATTCGTAAGAACCTAGAAGATTTACGCAAATAAAAGTGCAATTACCAAAACCATTGGCGCATTCGTCGATATCGACACAATCGAGACCGTTCGGTGACAACTCATAACCCGCGCTACAAGCACACTCAAAGCGACCAGGTGTATTAAAACAGCGCTGCCGGCAACCACCATTTGCGCGCGCGCATTCATCGATGTCAAGGCAGGTGTGCGCATCAGCAGCTAACGCATAGCCGGTCGGACAACGGCAACTTACACCCACGCCGGGTATGAAGTCGCACGCATGCGTACAACCGCCATTGTCCTGCAAGCAAGCATTCACCAGCAAGCAAGTGCGGTTGTCCATCGAGCTTAGCGAGTAGCCAGGCGGACAGGAGCACTGGAAGCTGCCAGGAAAATTCATGCAGAAATGTGAGCAATTTCCATTTGAAATGGAGCATTCGTCGATGTCTAAGCATGAGGGTGAAGAATTGTGTATGTTTGAAATAGTTGGTGTTGAAATGATAGATGAGGTTGTGGCAAATGAGCTAGCTGGTTGTATGGATGAGAGTAGCGCGCGCAACGAAGCATAAACCGGCGGCAAACCCAATGCAAACCCAGGCGGACATATGCACGTGTACGAGCCATTGAGATTCTCGCAAAGCATACCCGCCCCACAATTATGCAGCCCCAAAGCACACTCGTCCACGTCGAAGCAAAACGATTTGAGCGGACCATCGAGAAACTCAAAGCCCAGCTCGCAGGCGCAATCGTACCCACCTGCAAAATTCTTGCAAACCTGATGGCAACCACCATTTCCGATTTGGCATTCGTCAACGTCCAAACACGATTTGCCATCAGCAGCCAATTCATAACCGCTGCGACAGGCGCACGCGCCATCCTCCTCTGACTTGCAAATATGTTCGCAGCCATTATTTTGCTCAACGCAAATATCCTTATACAAACAGTGCAGACCGTCATCAGCCAGCGACATACCCTCCGGACAGATACATTTGAAGCCCACACCTTCGGCAATGCATTGGTGTGAACACTGATGCGCCTCGCAAGGATCAGCGATGTGACAAGCGCCATTCTCGGCATCGGGTGCACTGCCATCAGCGCATAGGCAGATGAAACCGCCGGCTTTATTAACGCAATTCAGGTCACCACAAACATCCGGTGTAGCTGCACACTCATCGACGTCAGCGCAGACATGTTCGTTGCTGCCCTCGACGAAAACAAAGCCCAACGGGCAGCCGCATTGGTACGAACCCAAATTGTTAAAGCACTCGTGTGAACACTCGTGTATACCGTTAGCACATTCGTCGATGTCTTGGCAGTGATTCGCCTCGAGCACATAACCCGCCGGGCATTCGCAGCTAAAAGCACTGTTATCCTCACTCGGCACACACACGCCAGGCGCACAACTTTCATAGCCAGCCGCCTCCGTGCAAACACTCTCAGCCACCACGCAGTTGTGTAAGTCATCACTCAACTTGTAACCCGCTGGGCAGACGCATTCATAAACGCCACTCGGCAAATCGACACACTGATGTGCGCAACGTGTCTTATTCAATTGTGGATTATTCAAATCTTGACAGGTATCCAGCACACAAGTACGTCGATCCTCGAGCAGATGCTCGTTAGCGCCACAAGTACAAATAAACGAGCCAATAGTATTCTCACAACCACCGGTACACAGTTTAGTTGGTACTGCCTCCGCATCATCTTCATTCTCTACGATTACGTCACACTCGTTGATATCGACACAAGTGCGCTCGTCTTCGGCAAGATCATAACCGCCGGGGCAGGTGCACTCGTACGAACCGTCGGTGTTGAGACAGTGCTCACAGCCGCTTGTGCCCTCAGCGCATTCGTCGATGTCGACACAATTGTCTGAGTTTTCACCGCCCGCACGATAACCCGCCGGACAGATGGGACCACTCTCCGATATGCGCCGTATACCCTGATCGTCTTCATTTTCATCCTTCGCCTTGTCCTCAGTTTCGAGTTTTGTGTCTACTTCGTCGGCGTGTGTGTCATCTTCCTCCGCTTCTTCAACTTCATTGGCTGCCTCTGCGCCATCTTCAGGCGTATTCAGCGCCGGTATACAGTGATAGGAGCCATGCGTATTCTCGCAACCGCCGGCGCATTGTGCAGCCACATCGGGTTGCTCGCATTCGTTGATGTCTGTAAAGAAGTGAGATTAATGCGGTCATCGGAAAAAAGAGAGTATAATTAGCAATAACTAGCGTCTAATTAGTGGTGAGTACAGCAAGCATTTGACAAGAATTTCGACACTTTCTTCTCTCAACTAATTTCACTAATCTTTAGCAATTTTCATATCGACTTTCCAAGCTTGTAACGCGGCCCACCTTCACAATTCTTTCCGTCTGTCGATATCAGCCAGCCGCTCGGACACAGGCAATAGATGCGGCCCATCGATGAGAGACATTGATGTGAGCAGCCACCATTGGCGATGGCGCACTCGCCAGCATCGATGCAGGTGTGATTATCGTCGGATAATTGCGTGCCGGCTAGACCTTCGCACGAGCACCTGTAGCCGCCCCATTCATTGTGGCAGGTGTCTTGGCATGGCCCATGACCGTTACGTAACAAGCACTCATTGATATCTGAGGCAAGTTTGGATATGCGTGTGAGTATTGTGAGTGAGTGCGTGTGACAGATGTTTGATTGCAATACAATTGAAGAGTAGGCGGGAATTTAGCGGGTGATGGATGTGACATGCGGGCGTATGAAATAAATGATATATGAAGCGTTTACAAACTGCAATACAAATTACAGTTAAAATCACGAGTATGCTAGTTAGGACTCACCGATGCATGTATTGCCAGTCAGTGTATCGATTTGCAGACCCTGCTCACAGGAGCACTGGTAAGAGCCGGGTAGATTGTCGCAAAGCTGCTCGCAGCCGCCATTGTCAAGCTGACATTCATTAATATCTAAAAGCATAGATAATATCAATATAATGCTTTACATTATAACATTTCAAGCTCACCATGACAGCTGGCATAGTCGTTGGGATCCAAACTAAATCCATCAAAGCACGAGCACTTTAGACGCGGCTCATTCTCACCCGGAAAAAGCAAACGCTCGCATTTGTGCTCACAACCACCTTTGTCTGCGCCGCAATTGTCATCGAGATAACGTGGCGTGTATGGATCCTGTGTGGGCGCAACAATAATGTTGACATCGGTAACAGGCACGACGGGCTCAGCATTGGTAGGCGCAACGCTCTCTCTTTCTTGAGAAGTATTTTCTTGCGCCGCAGTTTCAATTTCATTGCTGATTTCTTGCTCGGTCTCCTTGACTTCCGCGACAGCTGGTGGTGGTGGTGGTGGTGGCGCTACGCGATTATCAGTAGATTCCTCTACAACGTCTTCTTCGTCTTCTTCATCGTCATCGTCAACTGCTTCATACTCGTCGTATTCTGTGCGGGTGAAAGGACTGTGCTTATAAAGAAAAATATATAGTGCTATTTCACTTCATTCGCACTCACCTTCCTCATCCGCATCGGTGTATTCGCCCAACGCCACACAAGTCGGCAATTCGCCTACCCACTTGCGTTGACTACAATATAATGTCGTTATATCGGCGTCCTCCAATTCGAAGTTATCATTACAGGCGTAAAGCGCCACTAGGAAAACATGTTCACCTTTGCGCCGACGATCGTAATTCTGCACGAAGCCATGCCTTATATCGGGTGCTGTAATTTTTGCCTGCACGCAAGACATATCCAGTGAGGCGGCCATCTCTGCGGAAATACGTCTGTCTTCAATTATATTCTGCGGCTTCTTCTTTTTGGCGCGCTCAGCATTTACCTCGTTAGAGAGCTCAACTGAAATGTAGAAATTTGGAAATAGACACTTTTATATATCTGTATGAAAGATTTGGACTGATTTCATTCATACTTGCTAGAAAACTGCATTGAAAAAAGTTTAAAATAGTCTCGTACTTATATCAAGAGAACTGTTCCATGTCAGATACAGTATTCTAATTATGAGACTGTCTAATAGATTTTGATTATTGCAAAAATAATTGTATTTGTGTTATACCATTCTATATTCCATTGCCAAGTCCAATTTTTCCTATTTATGAAGGTTCCATTTACGAGTGGTTATTACTCTAAGGAACCTTTTGTCAACGAAAAAACTTTCCCATACAAGGACCTGAGTTTAATCGGTCTGTTTGTATGACAGCGAAATGCTATAATTGTCCGAAAACGGCGGTTCCGGTATAAACGGTTTGTTGAATGTGTGTAAAATTTCAGATCGATATCTCAAACACTGAAAGACTAGTTCGCGTATATACAGACGGACTGATATACTGATAGACAAACGAACATACCTCGACTCAGCAATTTTTTAAAATACTGCGCCGTAGTTAAAAATAATACTTATACATACATCATTACATACCTTTTTCACATTTTGGTGGCTCGGCATCCCAGAGATCCGTATTCACATCGCACAGCAACTCTTTGCTACCACTCAACTCATAGCCCTCCTCGCATTCATATATGGCGCGCACAGCGTCCTCTTCATTGATCTTTATTTGTACAGTGGAATGTTCCGCAAGGGGCGCAATCTCACAGTCCTGATGGCGCGCCAGTGACACTTTTTTAAACAAATAATAAGGAATCACATAAAAAAATAAATATTGATTTAAGGTTATGTTGATTTTGAAAAGCATTAACAAATAATCTTAAAGAAATAAGCATAATGCGTTATTGATGTTCAAAAATAGAGTGGCACCCACTCGTGGTGATGCTCTTAAGCTCATACACACACACACACTAACATATGCATATTTAAATTTAAAAGTTTCTCGAGCCAATTTTCATGCTGATTTATGTCTTAAAGTTTTTTAAATTATTAAATGTTTTTTGATTGGGAAGATGTAGCGAATATATATAAACAGAGATACATATACATGTCAGTATATATGTATAACTGAAGTGCTTGCCGGCCGGCTTATACAACATTGATATATTTTATTTCATTTTTTTTAGCTCTCAATTCGGTGACAGGATTTGTTCACTTTGTAGCAACCAAATCGTAAATAATGAAATTCTTAGCTTTTTTCTTTATATTTCTTGTTATTTTTATTCTTTTTTTTATTTATATAATACGCGTATACAAAAATAAATTTTAAAATGGAAAATAGTTTAATATTGTGTTCTGATTTATAATCTAAAATTAAAATGAAGTTAGCACTCTTTCGGTTTTCAAAAAATTTTATATATAATCGCTTTAATATTAGAAGTACGTTTGTAGGGGATGTGCGATCTTAATTGCTAAACGAACGCCGCATTTATTAGTCACAGTAAAAGTATCTCTCGCTATTTGTCTGTCTGTCTGTCTGTCAATCGGTCTGTATATACGTTAGAATATTGTACACGTCCCTTTCTTTCCAAGAAACTGCTCGTTTGTCGGAACTGGTGATATCGGACCAATATAGCATATAGCTGCCAAAAAAGCTGATCGATAATAATCAACGTTTTGTATGGAAATCTTTATTAATATGAAAAGATATCTTCACGAATTTCGGTATAGATTATTGGCCAAGACAACGCTACATATTATTTAGATCGGAGTACTATAGCATGCAGCTGCCATATAAACTGGTCGTTCAAAACCAAATTAAAAATTTTCATAAAAGCTTTTTTTCCTAATTAAGTAATTTTAATTTGACTTGAAGGTTGTTTATATCAATTAGCGTTGCCACTCTCAAAAAATAACGGTATAAAGTTGTAACATAAGCTTATCAGTATTATTGTATTATCAAAATATTTAATTGATCCTGTGCAACACTCTTGGGTACTTGGTTATAAAACTGCGTGTTGACGAGCTTTCGCTCATTTCAATACCAAACAACGAATAGCGTTAAAAACAATATTTTTCAATTTGAGTTAAATCGACTCAACGACTATATTCAATGATGAAGCGTTGAAACGATTTATAGTTAAAATTATAGCGGCTTTGGTGTTTCCAAAACATGTCTCACCAACTCAATCAATTAGTAAATATTTGCATGCCGACATATAATATGACACAACCCTTATACTACTTTCTATGAAATATTCTATAAATTTGTTTTTCTAAAATTTCTTAAATAGTATTATCAACTATTTTAAACAGCATACCATATATTATATGATTCAATGACCCGAACTGACTATAAACATAACTACATTTTCACGTATTTTAAGACAAATTTTTATTATCGCCTTGAAAATAGACTTCTAAGTCAATACAAGCATGCCAATTTTAATAAAATTTTCCGTACATTTGTCATAAACCCCGGCTGGAAAGGCCTTCAGTGCCTTCAGTGGACTTTGGGGTTTTCGGTTTCGACTAATTTTTGGTTTACCATTCGCGAGATTGTTGAAACAGTTTCGACGTCATATTCATAAACTCACGTCTCCATCAGTAATGATAGGTTTGAGCTAAACCACAGTCGATCCTTAAAAGATGTTGAGATCCTCTGGTATCTTTCTGATGTCATACTAGCCACTTTGTACACTAGAGAGACAATAACCGCGACTACATAACAAATCGGATCGACCTACTATATTTTTACCGATTGAGATAGATATTTAAAAAAAAGTTCAATCAAAAATATTTTATATTAATATCTAAAAAAAAAAGAACGTTTGTGAACTAAAAGGAGCAACCTTATCCAAAAATGTTGGCATAAAAATTAATTGAGTTATATTTATATTAAAGACAAAAATATTGAATTGTTGTTCAATATTGGGAGATACCTCGTAAAGAGGTCGTCTTTAATATTTACTGCAGAAATATAGAACTTGATGTCTTTTAGTATCCACATTTTTTTACGTGACAATAAACTGATGACCATGGTTATAGCAATCAAAATGGAACACGAGTCATCAATAACAATAAAAGGTGCGTTCCAAAGTAAACAAGACTTTAAAAAAAAAAGACAGAACAAATGGTTTTATCGGCAAAATCAATTAATTTTATTCAAAATAGTCTCCTTCTGCTTTAATACAGCTTTTTGCACGGTCCAAAAGCATGTCAAACGAGTGATTTAGCTCGTTGCCCGGTATGGCCGCCAGTATGTCGGTGCAAGTCTTTTGAATGCATTTTTCCGAAAAGGTATAAGTCGCATGGTGCCATATCAGGTGAATACGGGGAGTGGTTGATTGTTAAAATGTGAGTTTTGATCAAATAATCGGCCACAAGCGTCGATCGATGAGACGGGCTCAATATCGTGCAACAAACACTATCCATCCTTCCATCTTTGCGATATTCGGACCGAATACGGCGTACCAAACGCTTCAAACCTCCAAGGTAGAATACCGCATTAACGTTTTGGCCGGGTGGAACAAATTCTTTGTGAACAATATTCTTGGAATCATAAAAACAAATCAGCATTGTCTTCACTTTTGACTTCTCCAGGCGCGATTTTTTGGGTTTCGGCCCATTTCTCACTCGTGCACTCTGCTACGGGATAGGCAATCATCGTCATAAACTTGTTTCATCAATTGAAACGTTTCGGTAAAAGTTTTACCAATTTTAAAACAAACTTTAATGTTGGCTCTTTGTTCGGAGCTCATTTTCGCACCGATGGCAAAAACATAATGACACTTAAAACGCAATTAATTTTACTTCCAATAAATGAAATGTCATGAAATTTTTACTGGAAGTCGATAGGTCGATTCTAACGCACTAGCCGACATATAGAACTCTAGCTACTAGAGTTTACTTTGTTACTTTTTTACTGTTTACTTTGGAACGCACTTGTAAGAACGCTGAACTCCATATCTTGTTACCATATGGACGTACATTTATCTTTAAGT
Source organism: Bactrocera oleae (assembly GCF_042242935.1). Lineage (NCBI taxonomy): Eukaryota > Metazoa > Arthropoda > Insecta > Diptera > Tephritidae > Bactrocera > Bactrocera oleae. Next base: position 52,315,492 of record NC_091540.1, on the reverse strand, counting down.
AAGATAACATTCACCGACTGTCCTACCTATTGTATCTCTTGAATCTCTTGAATAGATACAGGTTCTCACGCTATTGTTAGTGGAATGAAAAAGCGATAATTGCGAGTGATTTAACATATATCAGACGTGTGTAGAAACAGACAGACGGACAGCCGGAAAGGCAGGCATGGGTAAATCGACTTTGTTTGTCACGCTGATCATTTATATATACATATACTTCATAGGGTCTCCGTTGTTTCGTTCTGTGTATATAAATATCTGAGTTCAACTTCTTTTCATTCACCTAAAAAAATTTTCGTTCGCTCGTCGTTATTTAAAAATATACTTTCAGTTTACCGTAACCGTTATTTATTGTGTATAAATAAGAATAAAACTAGTTCCTTATATTCTTAGATCATAAAATGTACAAACGGTACATTTCTAAAATGGTCTATGAGAACACAACGCTTCATTCGGAGGGTTAATAAAATAGTGGAATAAATTCAATGATTGAAGACGCTCACTTACCACCAATTAATGCCACGATCGCGAGCCAAACGAGTTGACAGCGCGCTGCCATGCTGCTAATCCTTCGCGCTTATCCAAATCACAAAAGTATAAGGAGCGAAAAGCCAAATCACTCGGGAAAAAATCACTTTAATGCGCGAATGTCAACGATTTTAAATCATTGCCAGATTTATTGGCAACACCTTGAATTCTACGGAAATTGAAAAATGAAAATAGCACACACATAAATTTTCTTAAACTTTTGTCATTAAAAATAGCTGCTGCTTAAAATGGGGAAATTTTGAACAAATATGTAAATATGCACTTCGCTTTTTAATTGAAAGAGTAGAGTGATGACACAGGAAGTGACTAATATCACATCTATATATAAAGATATGTAAATAATTAAAAAAAAAAATTAATAATTTTTCAAATGAAATATATGTACTATATATAAATATATATATATATATATATTATATATATAATTTATACACATAATATATATTTATTCACTTTTCTCTTCTAAGCACTAATTTTATATTTTCACACTTCCACAGGATATCCGAAATCACTAGTTTACTTACGCACAACTTTTCTTAGTCACGGCCACGGAAAGACTGAAGATTTACTTCGCCACACGATTTTCCACAACCACTGATAGTTCTTTCAAATAATATATGTATATAATATATAGGTACACATACACACACACACACACATCCACTTGATCGGCAGCCTGCCGCCTTTAAAAACCAAACAACAAGGAAACATTGTCTCCGAAAATCATAAAATAATTCACAACATGGATTTTCTCTCGGCGGTCCGCCTGCCTTGACTCTCCGCAATATCCACGGAGCAGCAACAGAGCCAAGTGGTGCATGGTGCCCTCAGCATTTTATGCCATACGCTGCTAAGTAAAGGTGCATACGTGTGTTTATGTCGCCGGCGATCGCGCCAAAGATCTCTAAGATGTTTCGCTATTTATGCGACAAAACTATTTTTAACACTTTCCGATGGAAAGGCGTGTATGTTTATATGTACATAAGATATAAGGCAGTGTGTCTGTACACATGTACAAGTGTGCGTGTTTGTAATTATAAGCGGTTGTCGCTGTTCGGAAAATATGAGTGGATATAAAAAAGTCATTAAGCATAGAAAATCATATAATGGAAATACTTCATTCGTTGCGATTTGCGTTTGTGCTTTACGGTATCCAGGTTGCTGCCAGCGCTACGTATGAACTTTTGGTCCCGCAACTGCTTTGATTTAGTTCGCCATAGTATTTGTGATATAATTCAAATAATGATGCATGAGTATAATTATGATTATTGAAATCATAATATATAGATTAGTTAATATTTTTTTCGATACATTTAATTCCTCGGAATGTCTATAATAACTCATTTTTAGAAAAATCGAATAAGCATTTTTTTATTCCATAGAAATTACACCCATTCAGTTACAATAACTTATCTCTCTTGATGCTCAAAATATTTATTTTAACGTCGACCAAAATTACAAATAACTGGCATAATGAAATAGAGACAGATTATCAAGCGGATATAAGTGAATTGTCCATTCGCTCTTTTGATTGAATTGAACGTTGTTAATGCTTTAAAATGTAATTTTTTGAGAAAAGAATAGGGCTTACGCAAATCGAATTCAGCTGGGGAGAAGCGATGAATTTTGGCAGTTTTGACATTGAAAAATATACTCACAAACTTATTATATAATATATATGATAAAATAGTGCGGATATATTTGCATATATATATAATATGTTCAAAGATTTCTTACAATACCTTATTCCGTAAAAGATGGATTTTCACCTCAGAAATCTCGAATACTGACCGATATGTACGGAGAAACGGATATTATTAAATTCAGTATATGCGGCCTAGAGATGGATGGAAGCGAATTTCGACAATTTTTTTAACATTTTTGTTACATTTTAGTGATATAGTAGACCCAAAGAGTTGTTTCAGTAATAATTTGATAGTACTTCGGTTATATATTTCATATTGTAGTTATATTACTTAACATATGACAATTCTCCCACGCGTTACCACGTCGTTAGTAAATTATTGGAACTAATCTATGGTATGTGTATAGTACATCTAGATTATTACTTATATAATACCATCGTATGGAAACCGATCGTTGTTCGGTTGAGATTTATCTACTAGTTTACGATATATACATTAAATAATATATACATTACATGTAAGCAAGTCCATGGTAATTTTTCACAAATTTGAAACCACATCTAACGAAAAATTTTTAGTTAAAAAAAGACTATTATATTTTATGTGACAGTTGTTAGAAAAAAGAGTGAATTTTAACAAAACTTTATAATTTAAAACACTTATATTTTAATAAGCTTAATTAAAACTAAAAATTTGCTAAAACAATGAGTTTTAACTTCTATCTAACAGCTAAAAATTTTAAATTATTATTATAATTTTTTTTTTTAATTATTTATATTGTCGCATGACTGCCTTCCAGAAGGTTCATAGTTTTTGTCTCGGAGGAGTCCAACTCTAAAATAGTTAAAAGAGCTAGCAACAATCATTGCACGACTGATCAAGCGCAGTCCACTCCATATGAATTCTTGTTGGTATAAGCAAGAAATCGTTTAATCCTTCCAGCTATTTGAAGTTGGCTTAGAACTTATGGAAACCTATATTTCTTGGATTACCTTACATAATACCATCTGGCAGAAAACTTACCAGTAGTACTTTTAACATTTCTCAAAAATTTCTCCTCTCTTTTATTATTATTATTTGTGTTTTATTATTTTTTTTCTAATACATATTATGTGTAGCACCTTTTCATTCATCTACGTAATTATTAAAAAGTGAGAAAATTAACAGTACGTTTGAAATAAGTGCAGTGATACTTAATTATTGATATAAGCATAACTTAAGCAGCTGTATAATCGAAATCCTACATTAGTCGTAGTTATGTATTTCCTTTTATGTCCAGCGCCAGACCATTGATATGCTTAAAACACGTTTATTTTAACTACATTCATTTAAATGTAATATACAGGGTCTGGTCTGACTACGCTTAAAATGATGATAAAGACAGGAAAAACATGTTATATTTATGCTATGTGTTATTTTTTTTTAATTTCACGAACAGAGATTTTATAAAAAATACATAACATTTATATATTCCAGGCAAACTGAAAAAGTCGACTCATGTTAAAGAAATACTATTTTTTTGCAAATTTTAATTTTATTATTTAATAAATTCACATCCAAGGAGTTGTGCACTGCACCTATCGTAGTGATCTTCCAAATTTTCAGCATCATTTCAGAAGTATGATTTGTTCTTTCACTATCGCCCAATTTTTTTCCAGAGAGCATTATCATGAAAGTATTATGAAGTTATCAGAAAAAAGTCACTTTGAGGGCACGTCGCGAGTATATGAAGGAAAGTATTTTGAAGCACGACACCTACTTAACATGAACCTTTCACATACCCAAATATTTAATGTTTTTAGAACATAAATTATCTCGATGAAGTTAATTTCACGGTCATCCAATAATAATTTTGTGGATTATTTTTATGCTTTGGTTAGTAACAGCCACTTTCGGGTTCTATGACGAATGAGTTTGTGAAAAATTCACCTCAAGAGAAACTTGTGGAAAGCTTGTACCAGTTTTTTGGCAATTAGTGTGAAGTTTTCTATGAGAGTGATATTATAAAATAGCCTTAAAATGGAAACAAGTTATCTAACAATACGATTCATATTTGACCCAAATCGGATCATTCTAAGTATGCTAAATAAAATTCAATGCAAAAATTAGTAGATTCTCTTTTACTAGAGCTTAACAATATAAATATTCTATGAAATATCTAAATTTTTTAGCGTATAAGTTTCTTAATTTCTAAAGAGACTTTGGGTTGCTGATGAAATATTTGCTGTATCACTTTTTTATATCAAATCCACTGGGGAAAAGTAGCTCTAAAGTGAACTAAATTTTAATTCACCCTGTACCTTATTATAATCCATTTACATTGCCAACCTACTGCTGCCTACTAGTACTTTTATCAAAAAGTGGCATAACTCTCATATTTTTCTATAATACTAGCAACGCGGGGACGAAACATTTGATATCGAAAAATATATGTCAGTTTTTCTGTTCCAACTCCGTCGTATCATAACTTAGAACACTTTGTATAGAAACAAACAGCGGCCGATTCCACTAGGTCTCATCTGCGAAAGCAACCAAATGTGAAAGATCGACCTTAAGCGGCGTAATTTATATCTCATTCAAGCGTTAAGTGTCGTAAATAAAAAGTATGTAAGTTTTATTTACAATTCATTTTGTTGTTGCTATAACAACTAAGTTGAACATATTCGCCAGCATTTCTAAGCGCTTTGCTTGGTAAACATAATTCTGTATTGTTGTAGTTGTTGTTTGCGTTGTTTATTTCAATTCTATTTATTTTCTTATTGTTAGATACATATCGGTGCATGTGTATGCGTGTGTGTGTGGGTTTGCTGCTGGCGCGCCCACCTACGCGTATACGCGACACAAATTAGAACTATTCAAGTTGAAAGCGCAATTTGCGAAATTTACGACATGAATGAAAACACTCTCGTTTAGGTTCGTTTGAATGAAACTATTTAACTTAGTAGGCGCCATTGTCTGAATATTTTCTACCGGTATATTTGTTGCTGCACGCGTTCAGAGCTAAAATATATTTTCTAAGCTTTTTTTTTGTTTTAATTTCGCATTTTCACTTTAATTTTATATTTACGCTCTGATATATTACTTTTTTTAAAAAAGTTTAAATTTTATTGTCAAACGATTTCTTCTTGTCTTATTGGAATACAATATAATTTTACTTGCTTCCTGCTTTTCACAGTATGACAGCAAGAAAAAAAGACTACCTTTAATAAATATCGTTTCCTTGAACGAAACATAATCCTATTTCAGCTCGTGCCTTTTAAAAACAAAACATTATTTTTCTTCTTTTGGATTTTACTCTGTTCTGGTCGTATGGTTTGGTCAGATCCCACTTCTTCACTAATTTGAAACACAAAGAAACCGGTTATTCTACATTTGTTATAACTCTATTAGAGTGAGCTTACACGTGAAGACCTTTGTTGCTGATAATCGGGAAATTTTCTTTTGATGTTGCCCATTGCATGCTCACGGTCCGGCAAGACTACGTTCAGACGAGGATTTTTTTTGTCGCTGATTATCAGCAAATTCTCTTTTGGCGTCGCTCATTGCGTTGACACGAGCGACACGAGTCCGACATCTTGATTCGAACAATTCTCTGCATTTTCTTTTATTCATTCCCAGATTCTTGTACGCTTTATGTACGTGGTGCACAAAAATTATTTCACTGCCTAATTTTTATCCTTATTTACGCTTTTCTAAAGCATTTATATTACTTGCATACATATTTACATAATTACAAGCATAATGTAAATATTCATTTGAAGTTAAGCGCTGCTGCAACCATGTGAGGAATTTTAAAATTGCGTAGCAACGAACTGTTCCGAACAAGAACATAAAGCTTCGTCGTTGCCTCACCTACGAAAATCGATTTGGACGAGAAAAAGACTCCTCTTCTGAACATGGTCCAATTCGAGTCGAACAATTTTCCGGCCATGGAAAGAATTTCAAGGTGAAAACGAATGCCGAAAAAACAAACAAAGACACAAAGCATGTCATTCAAGCACAAGCTACTCAAAAAAAGCATTATTGTGTGAACTCAGTCTTATGATTCCTAAATATCACTCTGTTGTTCTAAATTTTATATAGATACAGATTCGCGCTTAGTTGCAGTATAACACCATGAGTTTCTCAGTGAAAAGACTGAATTTTAGTTATCTGGAGGATCACCGTTAAAGTTTAAAGTTCCATAAATGGCATATTCGCTTAAAGTTTGTTTTAACTTTGGCTCAACTATACACATATAAATTCTTATTTTCTCCATTATTGCCTAACTAATTCGAGGTAATACAATAGAAATTCTTTGGCGATAGCAAATCTATGTTCATTATTTTTTCTTTCTAAAACTATCTGTTTTTCCTATTTATGGAATATATGAACGATTTTACGCTTACAGAACGTCGAGAATACTTTAGTCGAGTTATCATAACCGAAACGGTAAAAGAAGAATTAAGGTAATCGCTCGAAAAGACGTCATCTTTTTAGTATTGAAGAACACAGCTTAGACCTATAAAAATTACACATTAAATCGATATCTGAAATAGTTTTTGAGCTAAAAGCTTTTAAAGTGTAGCCGCTCAGTTAAATCAGCTCTATCAAATAATCTTTAAACGAGTTTGTCTCAAAACAGCATTTTTCGAATTTGATACAGTGATTACTCGGAGAAAAATAATCCGATCACTATCAACATTTTTCTGCATGTTCTTCATATAATTCTCCATACAATGATCTACCATTTTCTTGATCTGATCAAAAACCGAGACCGACAAAAACTTTGGGTAAAATTAAATTTTTATTAAAACGCCGCCATTTTGTCCACTTTTAATTTTTTTCGACCGTAGGTCATTGTGCAAACAACATCTTAATGAACAGGGTATATTAAGTTTGCCATGAATTTATATCAGCTAGAAGGCAATGTCGTAGACTGTATAAAATATACATATGAATGATCAGCAAGACGAGCTGAGTCTATTTACCCAAGTCCGTCTGTCTGTATGTATATAAACGAACTAGCCCTTCAGCTTTCGAGATATTGATCTGAAATTTTGCACATGTCCTTTTTTGCCCCAAGAAGCTGTTCATTTGTCGGAACGGCCTATATCGAACCACTATAGCATGTATCTGCCATACAAACTGAACGAAGTTAGGTTTCATAACGGAAATGGCCAGAATCACTGCAGATCGCGTTTATTTCGAAAACTAACTTAATTTATTTCTTTAAAAATTTCACTGTATATATAAAAATATATCCATACAATTTTCAAAAACTATGTGTACCCTTAAGAAAAAACTTCACAGCACTCCACACAAACAAATAGGCAATTGAAATACGCTGATATTGAACGACTTTAATAGCGGAATTATTGAAGCTCGAATTATCCGCTTTCATATAAGTTTCCTAAGAACAGTATAATATAGTAATAATAATATGTATTTTATAATAATAAACAATTATTTTTAGTTATACAATATTAAAGTGTTGTTCTTGTTCTTACCTCTTAAAGAGCCTTCTTAAATAATAGTGCTTTCGGAATTTCAGAAACATTAATTTTATTTAACTACAATTACATTTATTATTATTTTGCGTTTGTTAATTACAAAAGTGTCGAAAAATGGCAAATAAATCAAGTGCTTTCGTGTTGTTGCATTACAACAAATACTTATAGTAACAGAAGTGCTGTTAAATCGCAAAAAAATCAGAAAATAAAATTCAACAAAGAACTTTTCGCAATTTAGGTGTGCGCCAACTTATAACACATACATATGGTACATACGATTATATATACACATAAAATATGTATATACAAATACGAGCACATACAAATAAGAAAATTAACAACAGCTCTGGCATTCACCGACTTCGTTTTCGGAATTGCTGTGGATACAACCACAAAAAACCACAACAAAAATAGCGAATTTTCATTTGCTAGTGTTAATTACAACAACTGCGAGATACAGAAACATCCTTTCGTCTTCACTTAGTTGCACATCAGTTCTTAATGCTCAAATATGGCAGGCCCACCTGTCGCACATAAACGCTGCGTTCGACTTGCGCTGGTGGAGGACACTTAATGGTCAAGATGCCATCAGAAGTGAGTTCCGAACGCACATCGTTTGGATAGAAGCCACGTGGCAGGACGAAACGTTTAACTATATGTCGTCCCACATAGTTATCACCATCTCGCCGCTTGTCGTGTTTCGCCTCCACCACCACGGTGTCGCCCACTGTCTTCACCTGAATTTCGTAAGGCTTGAAAGGATGCACATCGACGTTCGCCTCAAAGCCATCCTTGCCCACTATCACACGACTCAGATCAGGTGATGAGTTGAAACGTGCCAAACGCTTCCAGTACGGCAGGTCCCAGTCGACGAGATCCAAGTCACGCCAAAGGCGTCGCCGATAATCCCAATAATCCCAATCGTTGAGATTTGTAGACGATGGTACAACGGCCATGGCTTAGGCAGAAAAAGTAGCAAACTCTTTTTTTTTTTTTTTCTTTTGCACAGTACACAGCACCAGGATGTGTGTGAAGGATAACTGTATTTTTTTTTCTCCTTTGACTCAAATAAATCTTTTGCTTGACTACTTGTTGCTCTGAATGTTCTTTCTAAACTGTGCTGCTTTCTTTAAGTTCTTCTTTTGATTCTTAATAGAAATAAATTCCACACTTTTCACTGTTGCTAATTTTACGCTTGATGGCGTTTGCTCACTCCGGCTCCCGGGGATACGGCTGACTACGTCCGAACACGATTTCCGCGCTGTGCAAATAAACTCAGCTTAGGTTGGGCGCAAGCTTTTATAGACATATCACTGTGCAATTAGCTATGTAATAGCTGAAGCTGTGAGTTCTTCGCTGTTTGTAAAGCTGTCAAAATGTGTGTTTGTGTATAATTGGTGTTCGCTTTTTATTTCAATGTCAATTAAATGCGCGTGAATGAAGTTGATTTGGCTCTGTTATGTCTATTTTAATACATTTTTATAAATTTTTTGTTATTTTCGCTGGAATCGTATTTATTTCAGTTATATTTCGATGAGACGCATACAAAATGAAGAAGTTTGAATATTTTTATAAAAATTAATTAAAATTGTAGCAGAGATCTTTAGAATACTAGTAAAAAAACGGTGCTTATCATTTAATTCCAATAATTATTCAAAAATTTGTATATATACTTGTAAATAGAGTTAATCGACTGTAGAAGGAGGATGACCCAAATTTGAGCTTTTCCGAAGATTTTTAGGTTCTTCTAAACCCCTTTTAGACTCCCATTGATATTATTTCAGAACATCAATCGCTTTCTCAGTTAACGAAAAACTTTAACCGCGCAGTATATTTTTAATACTTATACGGAAGTAAGGGTCGGGAAATAGGATTTTTGAATGGAATGAATACTTTTCACTTGAATGGTTGGCATAGTAGAAGGTATTGTTTTTTGGTGTGAAGAATGAAATGGTGATGATAATGCTATCTGACAATCTGAAGTCTTCAATTTATATGTTCGTGTGAAGTTTGAAAATTTTCTTGTTGGCATCAGAGAGATCGCAGGGGTTCTCAATATCCCTTATGGAACAACTCAACACATTTTGGTTAAAGTTTTGGGTATGAAGCGTGTCAGTGTTAAACTCGTACCAAAATACCTGAATCTTTTGCTTTTTTGCCAACAATCTTTCGAATGGTACTCCGAAAATAAGCCGAAACCGAGAAGGTCAAAATACGTCATTCGGGCATTCAGGCGAAGCTTATAACAAGTGTATGACAAATTTTACTACGCGTTGACATCGTTGTATTGGCTCAGAAGCATATTTTAAAGGCAATAATAAATAATTAAAATACGTGAGAACGTAGTTTTTTTTTGTCAGTCAAATTCGATCAGATCGTATACGTATATTATATTTAAATACACCAAATTTTTGTATAAAAATTGTTGGCCAATTAGTTTGGCATCTATATGAGCCAAACAATGTAGACATTCAGTACCAAATCGGAAATGATCACCGTACTACTCCAATGTTTCGGTGGAACTTTATCGAAAGCTTGTCAATGTCTACATTGATCATGTGGGGTATTCTTCTTCTCTTATTTAGAGTCCCGGCTATTTAGCCCAATCGTGCCTTAAAAATACATAAGCATTTATGATATATATTTTTTCTGAGAGACTAAATTCCCTTAAACATAGCATTGATCAAATAACGTGACAGAATGTGATTACCATTTATGTTTTCACTTTTATCCAAATTTCCACGAGTACCCATATATACTTCTCCGGCTTCTCACCCGGTAATATTGATATCTGTGGCAAGATCTTAAGAATGGAATAGTTTGGTATCTATAGTTTTTTATCTTCATCTTAAAAAGACGTACCATAGATAATGATGTTTAAGACTTATTAGGCAAAATAAACACCAAACTCGTATATTTAAAAAAACTAATTTTTGCTATGAAGCCGAGCGGAAACACGAATATTAGGCAAATTAAAAGACAATACCAAAGATGAAAATATATATAGGCACTACCATTTTCGAGAGTAAAACCAAAATTTATGTTATATATAATTATTAGTATAGGTATATGGGCCTCTTGGCATACACGTAAATGTGCCTTCACTGTCACAATAGCTCTCACAACCAGATTAAAAGCAATTTGCACTTGATACAAATATAGACAGAACTTGTAAACATTTTCCTAAATGCAGACACACACTCGCACATGCGCAAATAAATTTCAAAACAAACCTACTACTCAATTTCCAAGCGAATTTATTTAATATGCATATAGAGCGGCAGTGAGATTAAATATTTGTAAGTGGTTTATTGTGATTTCTATTACCGGACTTGTTTATATTTATTTATTGTTAAATTCTAATTTACATTCTCATTTCGCCAAGCAGTCGGTAGCGCTTGTAAATGGCCATTCATGGCAGCAGCACATTTATGGCTGTGACCCGCCCACGACAGAGTTGTGACGACACTTGTCGATTGTATGTTGTTGCCCCGTTCGGCATATTAGGGTTGGCATTGCCGTATAAGTTGTGCTGATTAAATATTTCTTTATTGTAATTACCTGCGATATTGCGCTTTAATCGTTTAGAAATTTTATGGCTTAGCATTACATCTGCCTTGAAATATTTCAAATGCGCTTGGAGATACGCAAGCCGTATTAATGTAAACATATGTAAAAATAAAAAATAAAACTTAGAATATAATACCTTTCACAAATACAAAATGTTCCATAAAAGAACTTGATTTCTAACGATCAGTTTGTATATCAGCTATATGTTAGAATGATCCGATATCGCTGGTTGCGACAGATGAGCTGCTTTTTGAGGAGAAAGGACGTGTGAAAAATTTCTAACCGATATCTCAAAAACTGAGGGTCTAGTTCGCGTATATACAGACAGAAGGACAGACAGACGAACATGCCTAAATTGACTCAATTCGTCACGTTGATCATTTACCATATATAATATAAGTACTTTGTAGGTCTTCAACGTTTGATTCTTGATGTTACACTTAGCCAAGTTCGTCAAGGTTTTTTTTTTGTTTTTCATATGTCTATATCTTGAAGATATCTCGTTAAATAAAAAAAAGGTTCTGATTTTACATTAAATAGAAAGGTATTTGAGGTAATATGACCAAAAAACTATTAACTTTTTTTCCTTAAATTCTGTTAAAGTTTGAGCCGTTAATATTATTATAAACAGGTGGCGCATTATGATTTTAGAGTTCCCATATAAATCACATGGAAATATTTTCTTATTTTATTTGGATGTTTCATGCAATTGAACAAATTATTGTATAGTGAAAATTAATTCTTTTAATTCAACGATCTACAAAAAACGAGCAATTATTTACATAATTTCACAAAATAATACCTTAAAATCATAAGATATCTCATTTGATGATATTTGTTGTTTTTATTCGATAAATTTATAGACATTTTGCTTTTCATTAGCTCGATTAAAAAAGCGGTAAAAATACCTTTAATAAACGAAACGAACAAAGTTTAGGCATACAGTGTGCAATATATATATATAATATATATATATATGTATGTATAACGATACATTATAGATGGATACGCTAAAGTAATGTCGAGGAGGTAGAGGTCTTTTCAATGAGTTTGATTTGCTGAAAAACTTAGGCTGCTCTTGAAAATAGTAAATCGGAGAATCTAAAATCGCTGGAATTGAAGATTCTTTCTTGGTTCTGATACTAACCCATTTTAAGAGTTACTTGCGATATCTTTGGGGTTGATGGCGTTTGTTTAATTAGTTAAAATTTATGATAAGCAATTAGATTGAAGAAACAGGCTATCGAACAAATGGTTCCAAGAACGTATTACAAATCACAATTGAAAATTTTTGAGACAGTTATATCAGTCAAAAGTAATTTATTAAAACTATGATAATTAAATATTTTTTAACGTACATTTTACCCCTATGCATAATTGTTATATTTATAATATCTCGTAACATCATTATATATTTACTATTATGATGTTAGTAACAGTGTGTGCTTTAAATTGAGTATCCCAACCAATTATCAGCTACAAAGAACTTTTAATGTCATTCACTTATATTAACAATACGAGAGTATGCAATAAACGCAAGCGGTCCTTGGGGAAATTATCCACTATTAAAAACATATTTAAGTTAATTCAGAGCAGCTGTCTTCTTGCTTTCGCCATTGTCAGCTATTCTCAAAAGACCTCAATCTACTATTTAATGGAGAAAAATTTTCAATATGTGCATTACAATAAAATATATATACATATTTTTATATACGTGATTGTTTTCCTGCAGCGCATTTGAATAAAACTCATAAAGAGTCCAAAAATGGTTGAAGAAATTCCATGTACTAATGTATATCTGTTATTCTATGGGTTATATATTATATATAAACATATATGTTTATATGCAAATGCAGTCTCTACTTTTATCTAATTCATATTCAAGTGCTCAATGAAAATTCCTTTGCGGCAACAAAAACAACACCCACAGTTAATTATAAATTGCAAAACAACGCCCAACTACACGATGTGGTAACAGCACGCGCCAAACGAACTAAACGTCAATGGAATGCTGGTGAAATTTTATTAATTACATCTAAGTTGAATTGGATATGAATTACAGCACAAAATTTTCTATATTTTGGTGAGATATCATCCACAAAATTTTTCTCAGTGTGTGCCTTTATACCATGATATCATCTCTTCAATGTCGGAAATTTTGAATAACATTTTCACGGTTCAGAAATTTTAAGACATAACTCTTACAAAAAGTTTAAAAAAAGCAGATTGTGCCTTATGGTAGATAAATAATTTATTTAGAGCTGAATGATTTTAATAATCAACTATGTTCGTCTTAGGTTCAGCATTAGGTTAAATGATGAGAACAGATAACAAAACGACTCTTAGATCATCCTGATGAAGAATTCTGCAAGTATTATTTTTTTTTTGCTTTGCCTCCCAACGGTATTTTCAACGTCGCATACACACCGTATTCCAAGATGGAGTGTTTTTCGAAAAGATTTGTTCAGCTTCGAACTTAGCCCACACAGAAATTACAATATCTCAAGATAGAAAAGATGCAATGGAGAGTTGAAGATGAGATTTTGCTTGGTTCTTCTTCAGACTTGGAGTTATCATCAACGTTTAAAATGAATTATGTAAATAGTGTAGTGTGATATTATAGATTTATGGGAAGTGTAAAATGTAGGTTGGGATTGTCTTTAAACTACTTGTACAGAAAGTTATTCAATAATGAAGAGAGATCTACAAAAGTCGACGTGCGCACTACAAGTATAATCAAAGCTGTTGCCATTGTTAAGAAAACAAAATCATCTGAGATTTTGCACAAGTCCTTTGCTCCACAAGAAGCTGTCCATTGTCGGAACTGCCGATATCGGTCCACAATAGCATATAGCTGCCACACAAACCAAACAATCGGAATCAAGTTCTTGCTAGGAACCTTTTGTATTTGTGAAGGGTCGGTTTACGTTTTTTCTTGTGTTTAGAGAGAATTTACTCAAATTGTTTATTTGCTTAAAAATTGCGCTACAGAATTTTGGAAAATATTCGAAATGTGTTGTACGCTATCCATTTTATCGGAGAGGACAATTTTGATTGGCATACAGCAATCAGTGGGAATCATAATGACGATATAATCGAAAAAATTTAAGCAATTTTATTTGAAAATTAATGTCTTAACAGCTAAAAGCTAAAGCAAATAAGCCATACACGATGTTAATCTTCTGTCTCTATAAAACTTGGAATACTTAGATTGCTGTTTTAAGTCGCATATGATGCTGCGAAAGTGAAATTAAGCAAAAGCAGCATTTTACACCTTACCATAAAACTTATCCTTGTAGTAAGCACGCATGCGTTGTAAGTTGTATAGGCCTATGGAAATTATTTGGAAAATATCTTCTGTCGCTACAACATCAACTAGAAAATTTTTAAGGAATTTGGTGATTGGCATCGTACAGGCGCCGAACAAAAGATTTGGTTTCGCCAAATTTTCAGCTGCCTGTCTATACAATATGGCTTCAATATTGCAGCACCACTCTTCACAAATTTGTACAACAAACTGCCCATTTGTAACGTATTTAAGAAATAGTGACAACAACAATTAAACCGCAAGCAATGACACATTAAACGAAACAACAAATTTAGACAACGATTACTCACCACAAGCGCCTAAAATATAATACATACAACTTTTGTTTATTGCCTACTCCTTTGCATGTCAAATTCCTTAGCGTTGCTTTTCATTGCTCCAATTCTTGCAACCATATGTTTCTATTGTTGTTGCAGTTCGTAGATGTTTTGGAGCCAACGTACTTTGCTGACGTGATGTTTGTGCCATTTAAATTGTAACAGATCGCTTTTATTTGTTACTGCCCCTGTTGTCATCGCCGCAAATTAGTCATATCGATAGCAAACACACACACATATACATATATACATATGTGTAGATAGATAGATATATACAACCATACATACATGCCTCTACATGCGACAAGAGCGATTGTCTCGCTGACTAGCTGAATGATTGCCACCGACTGGTACTCTGGGCAGCCTGCCAAACTGGCAGCTAATAAAACGGAAGGTGGGATGTCACGGCATTCAAAAATTGGCCACCAAAGAAAATTTAAAACAAAAAAAATGCATAAAATAAAATGGAAATATGCTGCGTACTTAAGTATAACCCTCTGAACATAGTAGCAGAGACAGAATTCGTAGTATTTATATGAATGTATATACATATATATATACATACATATATTTATGTATTCTATTTGTTGCAGTTGTTGTTGTTGCCGCCCTTTATTTATATGATTACAGATTTTTGGAGCGTAATAAGTTATTGACACCTTGCGGTGAATTTTGTAAAGGGTGGTTTTTTTGTGGCATGATTTTGCCACGCTGATTCCAAATCTTTAGTCAGTTTGTCTCTAACAGCTCTAGTTTTCGAAATATGAACATATTACATTCTCAGCCAAATATGCGCCGAGTTTTGAATCCAAAAATACTATGTTGCTCTTACTGAAAAAACTTTCTTTTATGTGCTTTTCTTGCATGAGTAGAGAAACAACAGTCCTGTTTTGAATGCCTCAGTAATCAGCCATCGACCAACGACCCTGGTATCACTCTTCCATAGTGCGAATATCCCGATGAAAGCGTTCTGCTTGTTCTTCGCTATAGTCGCCTAAATTTTGTGGGAAGCGGTCAAAATGTCTGATGAGCAAGTGCATCTTGATCCACATGTTACATCGTAGTCTCTGGAAATGCAACATGAGCTGTTCAATGTGTTGAGTGTAGTCTGGAGACTTTTTATTTCCAAAGAAATTTCGCACAACCCAAATAAATTCAATCCATGCAGATTTTTTCTTTTCTGTCATACAATCAGGAAATTGTTTGTCCTCTATTAGTTCTCTGCTTTGAGGACCATCAAATATTCCAGCTTTAAATTTTTCTGTGCTCAATTTCGTAAATGTTTTACTGATATATTTAAAACATTTACCATCCTTGTTAGGAACTTTTACAAACTGTTTTATCAGACCTAACTAATATTTATAGTTCAGTGTTTTTCCTTGGTTTGGTATATCCTCCTTGTTGACCCAAAAGAAAACTTACCAGTTTAAGATAAGAGATTAAACAGCAATCTGTAAACATTAGGGTGGAGGGAAAAACTTTTTTTTTGATAAGCCTGAGTGTTAAATCTGTAAATTATAAAAAAAGAAAATTTTTAGACAAAAAAAATTTTTTTTTAAATATCTCAGTTTAAAAGTAGATTTCGAGTTAAAATTTTTACCCTCAGGCTAATCAAAAAAAAAAAGTTTTTTTCGCTTCACCCTACTAAACATATGGTCACCACAAACAGCACAAAAATTATTCGGATCATTTAAACAAGTTCTTTTAATGTAGACATTACGGTTTATTTATGAAATTTAGTAAATTTTTGACCTAAAAATTAATTCAAGTAAGCTGTATCACTAAAACTAGAGCTGCTAGACAGAAACTGTGGGTGAATTTGAAATAAGCGACGTCAAATTAGTAAGAAACGGTTTAAAAACTTCATGAAGTTTAATTTTGTTTACCAGTGTAATTAATTTCTAAGGCCACGAATTTAGATTTATTAAATATAATGATAAGGGTTTGCCATTGAAAGGCCCAATTTGCGACCATACTTTGCAGCAATTGAGGCCGTATCTGAGCAATAATGCGCCGAATATTCTCTTTCAAGGCGTCAATCGTCTCGAGCTTATCTGTGTAGACAAGTGACGACACAAAACCCTTCAAAATTAGTCCACTGGTGTTAAATGGTACGATCTTTGGAGGCCCCGTCACAGACTCACGAAAAAAAGTTTCCTTCAATAAATTGATTGTTACGTTGGCTGTATGACATATTTTGCCGTTTGGAATCAAAAGTCGTCCACATCAACATCCACCAATTCAGACACGAACAAGTCATTAATAATTGCTCTTTAGCGTTCTTCATTAAATGTAACGGTCATAATGACTTAATTTTTGAAAAGATATGGACCATTGATTCCCTCTGCCCATAGAGCACACTAAACAGTGACTTTTGTGGATTTAACGGCGTCTCAACAATGGCTTGTGGATTATCATCACTCCAAATGCGAGAAATTTGTTTATGAACGTACCCATTCCATCAAAAGTGAACTTAATCGCTGAATAAAATTTTCATGTGAAAATCTGAAATGATTTTGGTAATAGATTTGCACGTTTTACCAACGTCGTTTCAAAATAAGTCTGTTGATTATGAAATGGCAAACCAAAATTAGTATAAATCAAGTAAAAGCTGTCAATAGAACAACAATAAATAGGGCCTCATTGAAAAACTAAAAAAAAACAACACCCATTATAAATGGTTTGTGGTTTTTTTTTTTTTTTTGTTAATTCGCTCGACTTTTCTTTGTGTTTTATGTTTACGGCAATTTATGGCTGTGGAACTATTTGCTTTTTCATGACATTTTTTTTTTGCAATATTCATTGCTGTCGTTTTTCACATTTTTCACAACATGTCACTCGAAGCTCTACATCGAAACACTGTACGTGTAGGTGTGTATAATAGATGCACCATTATGCTGTCACATAAAACAGCTGAACTCTATTTATTTTTATGACTTTTCATTAAAAAACATTTTCACATAATTATGATTGTGCCAAGAATGTCAGAAAATGACGTTGCTTTGACAAATAGAAAATTGTATCATCCCTGAAGGAAGCAGAAATAAAGAGGCACTTAAATGTACAATAAAGAAAACGTATGAGCAATTTCTTTTCGGTTTGGTAACGCTTACATTAAGTATGGGTGGAGTAACTTTTGAAAACTGCTCTACGCAGTTTTATTTTATTGAAATAGTTCAAAATAAATTAAAGTAATCTTAAAAAAATTTAAATCTAACATTATTAAATCACTCGTTCCAATATGCATATGAGATTTTTTAAGGACAAGATATTAACTACGCTTAAGGACAATTGGGGTTTTCAACAAAAAACGCAATTGTGACAAAGTCAGAGGTTAGGCAATAATTCCTTTCCCTTAAGGCTCGCTCATGAATTTAAATTATTTTATCTACAAAAACATTAAAAATGTCAAATGTGGATAATGTAAATATCTTAAATTTCCTATAATACCCTTCCCACGTGCATTATAACGTAAAAGGGTACACAATTTTTTTATTTTTATCGTTAAGTTTTCATGGCAGCTACAAGTATATGCTATGCTGGTTCGATCAAAACAATATGTTCGGAAATGGTAGCTTTATTTTTGACACTCTTCTACACCGAATTCCGTGAAGATTGCTTGTCAAATAAAATTGTGTGGGAGCTATATCCTATTATGGTCCAATATCGGCGGTTCCGACAAATGAACAGCTTCTTGGAGAGAACTCAATCGATGAAATAGCGAATTCAATCGAAGTCCAAAATCAGTTGTGGTTCCGGAATTTATTACTGCGCAGACTTCAAGATCGTCATGTGACATATAGTGAGATTGAAACCTCTATAGGCATTAGTGGGACCAGCATATATTTAATATTGCATGAACATTTGATTGTAAAAAAAAATTTGTTCACCTTGTATTCCACACAATTTGTCAATCGCTGAAAAAGGGGCTCGTGTCGATTGGTCACAACCATAACTAACCACCAAAGACGGATCACTTCCTCGCCGCGACAATGCAAGCTTTCACACATCGACTGAAACAACTGCATTTTTGACTGAATAATAAACTAAGAGGTCAACGTTTTTCGACACATATAGAGACGGTTGGTGCGTTCAGAACTCATGTTTTGAAGATACATCAATCAGAGTGGCAAATGGGCTTCGACGATTGTTTCAAACGCATGCAAAAGTGTCGAGATCTAAACGGAGAATATTTTTAAAAACAATAAAGCGTTTTTCAATGAATTATATTTGTTTTGCTTTTTTAATCCCGAAATATAAAAGACAACCCTTGTATCTGTCATAAAAATAGACAAAATTGTACTCCATTTCGCAAACTTAAGTAATTTGCGTAACTTCCTCATTTGCGTAGATCCTCTAGACTGTTTATTCGGTTTCGTTTAAAAATGTCTTATGTACATTTAATATCATCGACTAAAAGCGCCTTGAAAGCTTTTATCATCAATAGCGAACAATGCTCCTCTTGTTAAAAATAACAATCCCTGCTTGAAAACATTACGCCTAAAATTATGCAATATTAAGTTTAAGCCTCAAACGAATTGTTGAATAAGACAGAAAATTTCCTCTAATGCATTTGTTTATCATGTCGTTAATTATCCCAATTAAAATGCATAAACTCAAGCTAACACTTTCAACATTATCATGTATAGTAAGAAGGACGCTAAAGAATCTCATATCGATGATGGACCTCATTACAGTACTTCAGTCTCGAAAAGCTTTTTGAAAGTGGTGCGAAAATTATTAATAAATGCGTTGGTCGCCATATTAAAGTTACACCATTTATTTTTCCACTGAAAAAACTTTTTATTATTTAAACTTCTTCTGCTTACTTCAGTAATTCGTCGCTTCTGTATATAAAATTGAACATTTTTTCATATAACATAATACAGTACGAGTATATATAAACACTGTTGACTTTTTCCATTCTACCTTCATAGAAAATTTATGACTCGGGTATTGTACAAAACGAGGAAAGGCAAAAGGCTGGAATTTAACGGGATGGCTAATTATATTGCATTTGGATTGTAAATAGAACATAAGGTATATATGTATATAAGATTTCATGATATATATAACAAATTTTGAATTCAACCGACAGCAGCGACAATTTATCCTTCCCGCCAGTGCTTTGTATGACTGCATTAGCACTTATGTCCGTACTATCACTAAACACTTGCTTACCTTTTCGATTTTCGGGGAGTCAATAAATATTGCTGATTCATCGATGTGGCTCTGCATTGCAGCAAAGTGAAAGCAGCCTAACTAAGCACCGCAGCCTTTAGCATGGAAAGAGGTTATGTGCCTATCGAATGGGTTCGCTCTATATACCCCAATATAGTTGTCAGCTGCAACCAATAGTGAAAGCCATGCGATTTCCTGCTAAGAGAAATGGGCCACCGAGTGAGTGCTAAACGTGTCTAATTTGCATATGAGTTGAATTTATTTATAAAACTACAGGCCAATACACAACCGTACATACTTGTATGTTGCACACGTGTGTTGTTGTGTGTAGCAGCAACTTTATTTAGGAGTGCATGGATTCGACACCAAGGCGTCACAGTGCCTAATTGTAGCACAGTTATTTTTAGTTCATTTGAAATCGGAACAGATTTGTATGGATATGTTATTTTACATATTTATTTATATATGTGTAGGTATAAATATGTGGATAGAAGTTTTGTATATGTGCGTCATGTATGTGCGCACTTGTAAGGATAAACTTTTGTACTGTTATAAAATAAACTTATTTGGAGGAAATTCTAGAATTATGCATATGTGTGATTCGATATATGTATGTATGTAAATATATCAAAGTGTGCATTAATGTATATGAGCGAATAGCCGCCAGGCACTCCGCACACAATATTGTTCATCGGCAATAATAATTCACAGCTTTTTGCATTTTATTAAAATGAAATTAAAATTAAAACTAAAACTGAAACAAAAATTATAATTAACATTATATATCAAATTAATATTAAAATTAACATTAAAATCGAAATCAAAATTAATTAGTTTAAAATTAAAAATAAAATTAGCATTAAATTACAAACTAAAATTAAAACAACATTAAAATCGAAATCAAAATTAAGTAAATTAAAATTAAAACTAAAATTTTAATTATTGTGACACTAAAAAAATTACATTTCAAATTAAAATTAAAACTAATATTAAAAAAAAAATTAAAACTAAAAATGAAATTAAAGTTTATATTGAAATTAATATTAGCATTGAAATTTAAATAATAAATATTATTATGATAAAATTAAAATAAAATAAAACAAAATAAAGTCAAAAGAGTTTAAATTTGCTCAAAATTAATTGAATATGTCTTAAAGTAAATTTTAAATTATCAAAAATATTATAAAAATAAAATGAAAATAAATTGAAATCAACTAAACTAATGTAAATTACATTGCTTTAAAAAAATTAAAAAATTTAAATGAAAATTAAAATAAAAATTACTTAAACTTATAAAATGTAACACAAACTATTTTAAAATTTTTAATTTAAGTTGCAAATAGGTTTAAATTGAAAACTTATATAATTAAACTAAATTAAATAAAATAAAATAATAAAATTCAAATTCAAATTTATAAATTGAATTAATTAAATGAATTTAAAAATTAAACTATAAAACTGAAATTAAAATTAATTATAAAATTTAAGTTTGAAGTACAAAAAAAAATTGCAATAGTCATAAAAATTAAATTAATACTTTTGATTAAAAATCTCAAAATCTTATTAAAAAATATATATAAAATAAAATTTCCTTGATGTGATATTCAAACATCTAGTAACTAGCATTCGACAGACAACACATAAGGTCACTTGCTATTTCCGAACTTTCTAAGAAATGCTTACCAACCATATACTTTGCGCAAACACGCAAAAAATTCACCATAATTGGCACATCCTTGCCAGTGACACATCCTTGTACAGACACTTGGTTGCAGGCGTACACAAGTACGCTTCCTCTTAGCGAACTGGACACTTGCACTTGAGCCATGCACGCACACACTTGAAGCCCTTATACCCTTACAGCAAAAATCATGTTCTGAAAGCAAAACTATATATATACATACATACTCGTATATATAAGTACACTGCAGAAGACGAAATTTCGTTGCAAGTGTCATTGAGGGTTACTCATTACTCGCATAAAGTCGAAAGGACACACACGTCTCCATTTTTGTATATTGCTTAAAGTGCTTTTTGGCGGTCACCACAAGGACTGCAGCTACCAATGATAAATGTAAACATTGCAACTGCAACAAGAAGTGGCATTTATATGCATGTAAGCAGCCATGTATGAGTGTTTGTGAAGGTACATACGAGTATATATGTATGTGTGAGTATTTGGCCAGCGGCAGCTGCTATAGCGCAAGTGCGCCAAGTGGTTGCGTTGGCGTATACCAGTCAGCCTGTCCGTCCGCCAACTGTTGTCTTGGGCACACTTGAAATTTTCGACCGGAAATGAGAAGGGAATTCAGCTAGTAAATGTCTGTCACATGCACCAGTGCCAGCGCTTTCCACTTAAGTGTATTTCCACAAAAAAATATTCACAAATTGTCTACCGTTTCCATATTTTTAGCGTATTTGTTTTTTTTTTTCTTTTGGTTTTTATTTTAATATTTTCGACT
This sequence comes from Bactrocera oleae, assembly GCF_042242935.1. Classification (NCBI taxonomy): domain Eukaryota; kingdom Metazoa; phylum Arthropoda; class Insecta; order Diptera; family Tephritidae; genus Bactrocera; species Bactrocera oleae. The sequence continues at coordinate 52,292,947 of NC_091540.1, read as the reverse complement.
TTGAAGTCACTTAACACATACATTGATAACATATAGTATATGATATACATAAGTAGATGTGTGCACCGCTATTTCTATTACCTCGTATTCTAGTATTAAATATGTATGAGTGCACATGAGTAAAGTAGAGTAGACGTATAATATATGTAGATGGCGCGAGCTTAAGTATGAGTTGAACTCTGTATTTAAAATGAACTTAGCGCTTTCTTTCGGCTCTCACTTGGAAGTTTCTCGTAAGTATGTGTCTAATTGATATGCATATTTTAACGCTCAAATAGATTTGCCGACGTTGCTACTATAAATATCTACCATTCGTGCTAAATTCTAAAAACACTTTTTAGGTTATGTTTAAGTTAAGACTTAAGTTTTAATTAATTTATGGGGTAATTTTTCAAGCAATAATTAGCTTCATAACTGTATGCATATTGGAGTGTACGCTATTTCGCAAATTGATTTTTTTTTTTTTGCAAACGCCCACTATGGTTTCAGTTTTCGCAAAATAAAAATATTAAAAAATATTTTTTTTTCATTTTTAAACGTGTTTAAATCATATTACTTTTCGGCAATTCTATGTAAAATAATTTTTTAAACTTTTGCAATAAATTGTTGATTTACAAAGCAAATAAACCTACAACTTTGAAAGGATAATATTTAAAAACAAAACATCTCGCTGTACCAAAAAGGTCTTAATGAAGATTTCCATAAAAACATTCCTTTAAAAGTTATACGCAGTTAAAGTATAGATAAGTTCCCCACGTCGTATGAGCAACACATACTGTATAAATCATTTGTATGAATGCTCAGTACATTTACTGTGTAACTTTAACTGCATATAGCTTCTAAAAGAATGCTTTTATAAAAAAAATTCATTCGGATATTTTTTGTAGAGCAACAAATTCCTCAAAGTTATAGATTTGCTTGCTTAATGCGAACCGTCAAAAAATCTCCTGTTACATAGAAGCGAAAATAAAATGATTTAGGCATAAAGAGTTTCTTTACGTTGCATCCTTGTTTTGGGGGCACAAACTGAAAATTCATCAAGCGTTTGCAAAAACCAACTTGCGAAATAACGGATACCCCAATGTACCTATATTATATAATGATGATTATATAATATGTACTTACATGTGCGCTTGTATTTATAATAGTTAAACACTTCGAATCTAAATACTTGTAATAGTACTCTGTAGTATTCTACATTGATTACTTTGATAATCATCCAATAAAATTTCTGCAACATTCCAAGATCTAAATCAATATTTTTTATAAATACATTATATACTCAAGTTGGTATGTATGCGTGTATATGTTGAGCTTAATAAACTATTTGGAAAAACGACTTCTATCGTAAGTTTCAAACGCATTAATTTCTTTTTTTTTTGTTTGTTTTCTTTTTGTAAAGAGTAAAACCGTTACATAAACACATACATATCTATAAATGTGATTAAATATTTAGAATGTACTTTAGAATACTAAAATGAAGTTTTACTTTATAGACACTTGTTACTGTTCTTATTTAATATATATATATATGTATGTATATATTTACTAAATTACGCACTAAAATATTTATGCTATGCTGCAATTAAATTTTACTAAATTTTCTATTATTAACAATCGATTTTCATATTTTATTTGCTAAGATTTGTTAACAATTTTTCAAGAAAACTATTCCTCACAGGCTTCTTCAGTTTTGTTTCACTAAATGTGTTTTTTTTTCTGTGATATATATGTATGTATGGATGGTGTTTCTGTATGGTGTAAATGGTAAATATCTTAAGATGATATGAGTAGCTTTCTTAGCAATAACAATCGGTTTGTTCTGATATTTTCAACTAATTTTATTTAAAATGAAATTTGATAACACTTCAGCTTGATTACTCTGTAAACACAATAAAATATCTGTCGCAATAATAGAAGTATTACTCTGTTGCTTAGTAATAAAATAATGCATAACTTATTACCGTTATTTACTTTTTTACGGTTTTATTTTTACAATAGCTGTCTTCGATTCGCCAAGCGCTGAAGAGTACCGAATCGAACAAACTACATAAGTCGGCAGGACTGCAATAACAGATCCTTCTAAAGGTTACCGTATGAGAAAGTTTTGTATGTCACTGTAATAAGTTACGATCTCCATTATAAGAAGCCAGCCTTCATTTAAACTCATCGATTCATTTTTCACTTTCTCTCTCCCCTAAATAAAAAAGTAATGTCAGACGTCGTGTTAGCGAAGAGTCGAACAAAGTAGCATTTTAGTAATCGAAAATTTAATCAGTAAGTCTGAAGTGAAATTAAAAATATAGTTTTCCAAACTACTTCGTTTTGACTAATAATGTAGTTCACTTATGAAATTTAAAATAAAATACGAAGAATATATGAATATATTTAGATAATTCATATTCCTCATCTATGTAGGTCGAAACTTAATTTTTTCTTATTTCCTATATAACTCTATGGTATTTTCTTATAAATGTATGTTTAATATTTTTTCATAAAATCTGTTAACGTTAACTTTTCATATGAAACTTATAAAAAAAAAAAAAAAAAAAACCTCAACGTCAGTTGTCATTACGCATAGAATGTAATATTAGGGTGAGCTAAAAACTATCCTACTGTGTTTAAAGGTTTTGGATTAATCTATTTAGAGGAAAGCAAATATCTTGGCATGGAAAATTGTTTAGCTTAATCTCAAACGGTGACCGAGAGCTTTCCCAGATTCCCATATTAATAACACGTAAAAATCGGTTTTCATCAAAATAATCATAACCGAACTTAAACTGTTTAGGAGACAAGTTTTAACATCACAAATTCCCGGAAAATTTACCTTAAAGGAAATTTTGAAAAATAAAGAATTTATATATATAGAAGTTAGTAGCAGTTATTAAAAATGCGCATATTTAACAAAAAAACTAGAACCAAGCTAACTTTTTTATTAAAAAAATAAACGAAACAACATTAACTTCGGTTGCACCGTAGCTGTAATTACCTTCATAAATACAAAATATCCCTTATGAGAACTACAAATAGATTTCGATCAATCAGTTTGTATCGCAGCTAGATGCTATAGTGATCCGATCTGAACAATTTCTCCGGAAAATTTATTGAAGATATCTCGTAAAATGAAAAGACTTTCCATACAAATACATGCTTTCGATCGTTCTGTTTTGTATGATAGCTATATGCTATAGTTGTTCGATATGGGCGGTTTCGACAAATGAGCAGCTTCTTGATGAGAAAAGGACATGTGCAAAATTTCAGATCGATATCTCAAAAACTGAAGACTCGTATATACGGACGGACAAATAGGCGGTAGCCATGTCCGACTCAGCTTGTCATGCGAATCATTTATACTCGTATATATGTTTTAAAGGGTCACCGACGTTTCCTTCTGGGTGCTACAACAAACATCCCCTGCTCGGGGTATAAATATCGTTTATAATCTAGATTTCTCAAAAAAAAAATCTTATATTTTCTTCGTGTTTAGCCCAAAAAACTCTAACGATCTGTTTGTGAAAAGGTCATATATATCTTGTGTGTTTTCTTTAATGTAGTTTTGTTTTCGTCAACTTTTCTCTCGTCCTAGATCCGAATTTTGTAACTCCTTAGGAAATTGTATGCTCTACAAGAATTCGCGATGTAATTATTTTTATCCTAATCGGTTCAAAACGTATGGTATTTTAATGAAAACACATTTTTTTTCGTACTTTTTTTTATGCTCACCAACACCTTTTAAAATCAAGCTTTCAAATATAGTGTATAGGTTCAATATGACCTATAAATTCAGTTTTTGGCTCACCCTGATATACAGATAAATATTTACGTATGTATATTTTTACATTTTCTTAGTAATTTCTCTCTTACTTAAACGTATTTTTTAGTTGTTTAAATAAATTCATATTTATTTTGCTATTTATTTTAATACCATTTTGTCAAAAGGAATTCATGAAAAATCCTTCAAAATCATTATTTAGTCAACATTTGTTTTATGTACTTATTATTATAATTTTTTTTTTTGTTTGTTTATTTTGCTACTCTCTGCCTTTATTTTGTTTCGTTTTTCTCTTTTTCGCTTTGCTTCACTTTGTTTTGCCATAAATCCACTTTATTTGCTTAAATATTTTAGTAGGCTCCAAAGCATTTTCCCCCACATTGTGTGTATTGCTTTTATTATTTGTTTACGTTTGTTTTTATTTTTCGGTTTTCTTTATTACTCTTTGTCTCATTTACTATAACTGTGTGTTTTTGCTGCCGTGATAAGCCGGCTTTAAGCGCTTTTGTTTTGGTTTTTCACTGACGAGTTTGCTTGAAAGACCTCTAGGCATATATGGGTGACTAAGTGCAATGCATGTGTATGTGTGTGTTAGCACTTTGAGTATATGTGAATGTTGTTTTTCTTTGCTTTTCAGTAAATATTACTCGTCTGCATTTGATTTTGCTTTTGTTTTTGTTGGTTATTGGTTTGCAATTTCACTTTGATTTAGTCTATTTACTTAATTCACTCTATTTAGAGCATTTATTTATTATGCATTGCCTCAGATCATAAATTACTAATATGCATATGTGAATATATATATATATGTATGTACGTATGTATATACGTAATTGTTGTTGTTTACAAAATAGTGTCACCGATTCCATGTCAGTGCAGAGCGCTCGATTGCATTCCGTTTGATTCGCTCGCTGAGTTGCTGCGCTTCACTGCATTCGCTAATAAAAACAACAACAAATACAATATTTCGAAAATATTTATACTCATATGTGCGTGTGTGTATGCATGAACGTGAAAATTTTCGCTTGAGTGCATGAAATTGATTTCGTCAAATCGCAATTTTCCTGCTATTAAATCAAACAAATGTCAAACGTTGTAAGGCTTTCGCCTCAACGACTTTCTGACTGTCTAACGGAGAGACTTTTCGTGCAATACATCATTTTGCCGCAACTTTTTTCCTAACATTTGTATTAGTCGTTACTTTTGTACAACTATAAAAGATTGCGCTGTCTTTCAACGAGTCATGCGATTACCGCTACAATTACCGTTACAGCATTACTCATTGCACACAATTACACATATATCCACATATTTACATATACATATATACATACACGTCTAAACATCCGTTAAAGGGAACAAGGTTAAGCACCCATGCCTTTCCTTCAACTGCCTGTCTAAATACACACATATATTCCTTGCTTCCGCGTCTCCTTCAAAGTAATGCAATGTCCCAGTTAGATCTTCATTGTTTAAATTCTTTTGTCTATATATCATATATATTTCTTTGCAAATTCATATACACATACACCGTTATGTCTGCTGTCCTCTGCAGATTCAAGCTTAATATTAATGCTCGCTTACATTGACCCTAATTTCTAGGCATTTCAACTACTTCAACGCTTTGATTGCATATACTTATATGACGTTCATTATTTTATTTCCTTATTTATATAAGAATTAATATATATATTTTTTCATTGAGTGCACTTAAACTTGACTTTGCGACTTAAATATATGCAATTGTTTGCTCTAAATTCTCTTATTTGTTGGTATAAAAACACATGTATCTGGTTCTTGGTATAAAAGAAGGTACAAAAATTATCTTTTTTATTGTAGTTACTTTATTTTAATTTAGTTGTTTTATTTATTAAAAAATATAGCATGTCAAATATGCATATCTTGCTTAAATATTCCGTTATTCTTTTGTTACTGCAGGCGGTAAGCTAGCTGAGAGTAGCTGAGAAATACACATATATGATTTCAAGTTATAAATTAGTGATAATATAAGAACATAAAATGCTAAAAAATTTAATTTTCATGAACCCAGTAACCAATATACAGGAAACTTTTCCTAAAGATCAGTTATTATTACTCCAACACAACATCCCAAACCTCTTAAAGTATTAATACTCTAAAATTTTGAAAAACTAGAAACACTCCTCCAGATTTAAACTTCAGCATGTCATATTTTAAGCTCCAACCGTTAACTTCTCTCCAGAAACTGATCTCGCAATTGCTTTCAAAATTGGAGTCTTACAGAATTTTTGCTTGGAAGATCTGGTTACAATTGTACGATAATCCCAAGAACTTCTTCAGAAGACAAAACTCCTTCCTTTGTTGCAACAAAACCATCAAAAGCAATATTTATAATGTTTCAAATTAAGCCTATTCGAAGTAATCAACAAAATGGAACTTCTGAATTGCGAAAACTACTTATGGCATACAGAAATGTATCTCTAAGGGTCTCCAGCTAATATACCATTCTACTAAAAAAAATATATTGCTGATTTGAAGAAATACAAATTTGATACAGCTTTGGCCTAACTTTCATATCGGTATTCTATCGATCCAATAATGCCGTATATAATGTCAAGTTAATCTCAGAAAATACAGTAGACTACCGATTAGACTTACTAGGAGTGTAATGATGTATCCATATTTCATTGCCACAAATCTTCGCTCGTTTTAATATCATGTGCTGGCTATTTGAAGATCTCTTTTTTTGATCGACTTGGATACCAATAACTAGAGAACGATTAAATGTATTGTCAGGCAACTTTGAAAATACTATGTGTAAAGTTCTTAATTTAAGAGGTATAGAGACTTCTTCTGTGAGGTGATCTCTCGGTCAAGGACTTTTCAACCCATGTAGCATATATGGTATATATAAATATTAATGAAGTTCCGAAACTTTGCTAAGATACTGAAAACTAATCATATCTCAATGATTGAATTTCATGCTTCTGAAACTAGAAAAGCTTTTTTGAATAATTTAATAGTACAGTTTTCATCTTATCTTCTCTCTGATCACAATTAACTGAGAATCCATAATTTAATAAAAAAAAAAATTATGGAAGAAAAATTCAAAAACTGCATCGACAAAGGTATTTACATACAGTAAGATGCTCAACTTCGAAGGTAATGGTTCTACTAAATATAAGATGCGATTCGGCGGCCTGAAAAACTATCTCGTTGACACATCAGCATGATCCTCAAAGAGTGGACAAATATCCAAAAATAATTACCCCAAAAATTATTTGAACACATAGGATGTACGTTACGAAAGAGTACGTCCAACATCCAATAACGAGACAAAGAAATTTAAACGATAATAGGTTTCCCAGTAGAACCCACGCAAGGCGCTTATTTCAAAAAAAAAACTTCGCTTAGTGTTCGCCAAAGAACATAGAGAAAAGGAAATATTTTTCGAAAAATGTTTTCCTTACAGATTTCAAATTTTTATCAACGATGGAAGAGCAAGAGTTTGGAGAAAAGCTAGCATTGTGTTTATCCGAAAAACTTAATATCAACCGCGAAACATCGTGGTGCAACTTAATAGTTTGGGAAGCTGTTATGGTCTCTGGAATATAGAGGTTAGCCTTTATCGAGGGTAATATGAGTTTTTCCATGTACAACTTCACTTTAGATCTGGGCAGCAGTTGAATCTTTCAACAAGATAAGAACTCAAAACACACGGATCGAGTTATTAAGGATTAGTTGCTCTTTTAGTCTCCCAAACAATTAAACACACTAACATAAAGTTCAGTTTTGAATATTTTATGCATAAAGTTCTGGAACTTTGCTTAAATACTGAAGATTATTCACAACTGTTGTATATAGACCTTAACAAAAACTCTTAAAACGTTCGACTGGACATCGATTGGCACATAAATAATTAAACAGCTTCTAAGTCTCTTTCGAAGTCTCATTTCAAAAACATATTCCTGCTCGTTTAGAAAACCGCATGGGAAGTATATTTATTAAAAACCAAAAACTCCGCATTCTAATAAAGCTTGTTCCCAACTAAATTCCCCCAAATTTTATTTATAATTTTTTTTTTTTTGTAATGGTTCACCGAAACACCGCCTCACCAGTAACATTTGCAATATATATAACTGAAAATGTGCAACGTATGACACTTAAGTCGATTCTTAAAAGTTACTACTACGGCCTAAAGCTTACAAGGTTAACAAAAAACACCTCAGCCATTGGTTAACTGTTAATTTGCTGCTGGCCAATGTGGCTGTTCTACTCTACGGAACTAACATTTAGGCACCAATTGAATATTTTACTTCCGCATTCACTTAACACGCACTACCGTTATGGTTATTGTTGTTTTTATGTTTGGTTTATTTATTGATTTTAACATAATTTAATTTTTTTAATAATTACACTTAAAACAATTTTTTTTTTATTCACTTTTTGGGAGCATACATAAGTCTGTATGTGTGCCAAGTGCAGACTTATTAGCATGTCTTACAAATTTTATAAATTATTAGCGTTCGCATATTACACTTTCGCATTCGCCAACAACGGCAACAACAATGCTTTGTTGTAATAATCCCACAATGCGCGCAAGCAACTCGAAGTCCTTGCAGTTTACCCTTGACAGCTTCGGCAACTCATTGCCAAACAAAGTGTGAAAGTACAGCAGCTTGTTGTTGCTACTGTGCATTGTTGTTGTGTTGCATTACAACCGCCTGACTGCGTAAATCGGCAGTCTTCTAACGCCAATCGTCAATCATCTAACTCGCCTCGCCTTCACCTGACCTCAGCTGCCACTACTTCACTGACTTTCAAGCTTACCGCAGCAAGTACTGCGCCAACAACCCAACCAACCCCCGCAACTGCGGCTCGCTACAGCGCCTTCTTCCACATCCTCGACCCCCCAACAACATATTCAGAAACAATGACTGCGACGCTTTGACACCGTGTCCTACGACGATTTCTTGCCGCTGCCGCCACTAATGCCCGCGCCTTTGGGTGCACGCGACTTTTTCACCAGGAAGCACGTCAAAAACTCAATGGATGATGTTGGCTTCTGCAAACTCTCGTCCGATGACGAGTTGGCGCTTTCCATGCACTTGGCATGCAAGCGATAGCCGCCCTCTGCAGACTTTCCCTTAGCCGCCAATGCCGCTGACGTCGGTTCGTCGCCGCGTCGATAGTAATTCTTGCAACACTTCTTCGACAAGTTATACATTTGCACCGTATTGTCGATGGTGTCAGCTTCGTTGCGCTTACCAACACCGCCCTTACCATTGCCATCTTCATTATTGGAATTTAGCAGCGACGTATACTTTTGGCGACTGGCGGCCGATGTGCTCGCGCCACTGCCATAGCGTTCGGTGTATGCATTATCTGTGACCATGCCACCGGCGCCAGCATCTAGCGTGCCACCGCCATTGCCAGCCTCATCGGTGGCATCCGTCTCATCACCCTCCGCTGTGGCGGTTAGATTGTTTTGTGTTTCGAAGACGAATTTGTGTGAGCGACAGCGTTGCGAACGCTCGTGCTCCATCCAGTCGGTGCTGGCGGGTAAGGACAATTGTATGGTGGGCGTGCGATAGTATTGGCGATGCGGATGGAAGCCCAGCCCGAAGTCGTCCATGTACGACTGGGAGTTGAGGTTATCGAGCTCATCGGCGACGCTCAACAAAAACGGAAGTGTTGACATTTTCAAGCGTCGGTTGTTATCGTCGCTGCCGTCGTTGTTGCCTGCGTTTTGGTTGTAGGCGCTTTTCCTGCTGCTTATGGTGTTGCTGGCTGTGCTGCCGCTGTCACCACAATAGTTGCGTTGACAATGTTTCTATTATCAGAAATATTTACTTGCGAAAGTAGTTCAATTAGAAAACCAGCAAATACACAAACAACCGCTAGGTATAAAAAAAGAGATTTCACCACAAAGGTTCCTTTAAGCCGCAGCGTTTACTCTGTTGCAACGCGTTCTACAGTTAAACACTTCCTACAACTATTTCAATGCATTTCGCAAATGTTGTTTTGTAGATTTTCGCGACTTTTTCGGTCGAAGCCACAAAATTTTGTCTGTATCTGGAGTCAAATTTCCTGTGTTTTTATTTTGCACCACTTTTGTATTTGTTATTTCTTGAGTTTGCACAACATGCCCGTTGTTTACACCACTTTCACGTATAAATTTTATTTTAATTCGCACTTTGTTTAACTAATTTTTTTGTTTTCTTTTTAGAAGCACTTTACTTCAGCTACTTTGCCTTGATGCTCCCAATTTGCGCTCTCGGCCTGCACTTCTGCTTGCTTGCAGCAAGTGCTGTTTGCCCTAGTGCGTTGTTGTTGAACTGTTATTAGACCGTTTGTTCTACCCGCTGCTGCGAACTGCTCTCGTTCGTTGTTTGCCACAAACTGAAACTTGCCACAAATTGCTTGGGAAAATGTGCATGCGACACACGAAACTCCTTCGTGAGTGTACCTAGGCACATATCTATTCGATAGTATGTTTGTGGCGTATTCGTTTGACATTGCGGATATTCCTGTCAGGCAACAACAGTTAGTTGACTATGACAAAAACAATAAGAGAACAGAGACAACAAATGTCAAACACACATCGTAATAACAATGAAATATGTACAAGAGTATAGCCAAAGATATTATAGAATGTACTATGATTATCACCATGTTTCGAACGACTTATATTTAATATGAATTTCGAAGAGTTCAATTTATTGTTAATTCAAAGTTATGTTAAACATTAATAATGAAGTTTTCTGTTGACCAAATATCATGTGCTAAAATTATTAGCCAACTGTTTAGCCAGCCAATATCTCATATCTATCGTATAATTCTTTCTAGCTAGGACCAAAAACTAACTAATATAATATATAAACTAAATGACACAAATTATACCAAAACTTTATCAATCAAGTATTTAGTCATTCACGTCATTAGGAACATTACCCTCACAATCAATAAAATATATCTTTCGATGAGTTTAAAACCAACCCTTAACATAACTTTCAACTAGTCTTCAGATGTCATGCTAATACAACTATATTTTAATAGGTTTAAAACTATAACTAATTGCAAAAGCGACTGCGCCTTCATAAATATAAACAAATAAAATATTCTTTGTAGAACAATCTTTTAAGTCCAATATAGTCATTGGAGGCTTTAAGAACTGCTTCATTACAATGAACTGAAAGTATTTATGTTTGGTTTAAGCTAATAAGTCATATATCGAAAAATAAGTATTTTTCAAAATTTTAGTTTTTCGTGTTACGCACTAAATTTTCACTAATATCTATACATTACATCATTAAATGGTTTCCAGACTACATTTTAACATAACCTTCCACCAAACTTGAGATAGAAGCTTTACAAAAGATGATACTTATTGTATACTATGATTATTTTAGGCATCCAGGAACGATCTTTGATAGATTTGCCAATCAGCTATGTATGGTCCATACATTTTAAAGATATTATTCATGTTCTTACCTAAGTGATTGATGTTTTCGATAGTATTAGTTCCTTTTGAGCTAAATGTATAATATAATATACATATAACAGAGTATTATGAAAGTGACTATGACTACAAATAGGCGTGTTCTCTGTTCAAAGTGATTGGGTTCTCCGGCAGTCTTAACTTAGTTGGCACAATATACTTTGATTATGGAGACGCGCTGGGTGGATTTCTAACGACGAGCTGTTCGATGATCAGACTAACAAAATTTAAGAGTGTCTGATCTAATTGTTTTTACTTCTAAAGATAGTAAGCCGACTGATACAGTGAAATAATCAACCTTTCTGGATGCTTTGACGTATGTTGATTCAGCTAGTGAAAGCTCGGAGAAAATACATTGTACAAAATCTTTTAGATCTACAGTACACGTATGAATTTCCTAGTGTTCCGGCGTGGACTTCTTTTGAGCCTCTAGAATTAAGCTTGGCTTGATTATATTGAAAATCTTATTATTTTCACTAAGCGGTGTCGGTCATAGATTTCTTCCTTTGGTCCATCTTTTCACCTATGCCGATGTGTCAATGCAGTGAAAGCATGATTAACTTACTTACTATTTATCAGTTTAACGATAGAGAAATATAATAGCAATGATAAAAATTCAAAACAGTTTTTAAAATCTTCTTACGCTTTTTTTTGACTGCTATATGATAAATGACTTTTAAATTACGTTGAGGATATACTAAAATAGGAGCCAGTCCAAAAAGTAACAGCTGTGTCAATGTGGGTATAAAATCCGATGGCAAAATTTACTTACGCTCTTTGACAATATTAAGAATACATTTCTCTATTCTCTTTGCATCGCCCATTTTCAACATAAAACGCATTGTCTCTCGCTTATTCCCTCCCATTACAAGACGTTTCGTTGTCCTTTCGCTCACATCGAATAGTGTTTACATACTCATTACCTCCCACTCGCAGTTTCGGTTTGCTCAGAACCAGCATTTCGTTCTAAAAAGGAGCAGGTGAGCGAATATATTACTTTAAATACGATTGCATTCTCTCTTTCACTCTCTCTTTGTTTCTCTCAAATTCACTCGCTTTCGCTTGTTTTTTTTTTATCATTTCCACTTTCTCGCATGTTTACTGCCATATATTAACTTCGCGTTTGCTGCGAAGAAAGCGTGTCGAGTGGCGAGTGCGTTACAGCGCTGCACTGTGCAGATTCATTAATTACGACACGAAATCGCACTAGCATCGCGAGTGTGTAGGGGGAGATGTATGCGGGGTGTAGCGGTGATTTGTTTTGGTTTTTGTTGCAGTTGCAACAAAGGCGCGGCGCTTTGGCGGGAAGCGCGTCGCTGAAGGACGTTGAGAGAGGGTCAACGTTAGCCCTCGTGGCTTTTACGCTCGCGTAAGGATAGCACTGAAGGAAAACAGCATTGGTTGTAATAAGGGCGCGTGTACCCAAACTTTCGGTTAGCGAAAGGTGTGCGTGACTGCAGTGAAAGGCTGCAATTTTGATGGTGTATGGGTGTGTTTTTCTCATATGACTGTACGAATATAATGTGCGAAAAGTAAATCATTAATGCATACATATTTTTCTGATTCATGAACTTTTTACACATATTTGCTTTTCGCACATAAAGGTGCCTATAAAGGCAGTGCAAACAAATGTATATATAGCATTATGGTGGTGAATTCATATTCTACCGTTTGCTTTATATATGTATACATAGAGGTAGATATGTAAAAACATTTTAAATATCATTCAAATATAAGCAATATGCACTTATATACGAGAATAATATTTTTCAACTTGCAGTGGATTGTAGCGTGTAGGATATATGTCCAACTGCCGATTACATATTCGAGATCTGATATACTTACTGCACTCATCTAGATTATTAATTTACATATGCATGTATATATGTATGTAAAAAATCGTACATATTTAGTACATACATATCTGTATTATAAATTATACAATTATAGTCGGTAACAATTAGTAAATAAAACGAACCACTCGTTCTCGTTTCGGAAACTTCGCTTAACTCTCTTCAACGAGGCCTTACTTACACTTCCAAAATTATTTCTTCAATTAATTTAAAAATAAATATGAAATTGTTTTCACTGTGACTGTTTAGAGTCATAGGGATTTCCCAGTGGTATTTCTGTTTAGCCCACATATCCATGTTTGCTTATAAGTGCTTAATGTGTATAAAGGGTTTTTCCAATTTTTCTGATGAATCAGTCAGTACTTACAAATCTCGCCTTAGAAAATAAAAAATAATATAATAAAACTTATTAATCTACCTACACTTTCTAGTCGTAGGGAAATGCTTGGCATAATATTCTTAGTGAAACTTTTGAATGGAACTGTTTGCAGTTCTTTTCTCTTGTCTGAAATTAAATTTAATATCCCGGATCGCCTTTCGAGGCAGTTTAGACCTTTACTGCTAAAATCCTGTAGATCAAATTTTGAACTAAACGAGCCATTCCGCCGTATATGTCATGATTTTAATTCTCATTCCAGCACATTTGACTTATCTGACTCACTTTTTAAAATTAAAAAGACTTTATTGTTTTCTCTTAATAAATGAAAATGTAACAATTTATTATATTGTAACTTTAGATCTTAGCTGTTGAAATTTTTGTTTCTGTAGCTGAGCAGTTTTAGATCTCAACACTTAAAAAACTCTCTTGCCTTTTCTGACTCGGCTAATTCCGCACGTATGCGGATTGCGCCCCTCGCGTCGGTTGGGCGGGAGGAGGGTAATCGTTGGGTTTATTATTATTAAATTATAAGCGTGACGAGCGGAGTCGATTTAACCATGTCCGTCTGTCTGTCTATCTGTATATACGTGAAATAGTCCCTCAGGCTTGAGATATCACCCTGAAATTTAGCTCAAACTTTTCCCTTCAAGAATATGCTCGTTTTTCGGAACCCCAAGTATTGGACCACTGTAGCATATAGCTACCATATAAACTGAACAATCGGAATCAAGTGCTTGTATCGAAAACTTTTTTATTGGACGTGATATCTTCATCAAATTTGGAATGGGTTATTGTCCAAAGCAACGATGCAATCGCTATAGCATTCAACTCCCATACAAACTGACCGATTAAAGTTCTTGTAAGAAATATTTTGTATTTGTGAAGGGTATTATTGCTTCGGTGCAACCAAAAGTGGGGTTTTTGCTTGTTTTTATGCATAATTCAAAACCTTTTGTATATATGTAGGCAAGAGTGGCTCTAGATTGGTTTTTGCGATTAGGTAAGGTAAGATTTCGGGAGTGATCCCCGCGATGGAGACTTATTTGAGCAATTGAAATAACGATCTTTTTAATAGATATACGCAGTTTAATTTCCTCATATATCGCCAAGCGCTTTACTATTTCAGTCGAGCGAAAACCGGACGGTTAAGGACTAGTGTCGAGATGTTTGTATTCCTCCAGATATCTTTGAAAATTGGTGTCTACCACAACTTTTGCTTCGCCAAAATAATACCGATTGTACAGTGTTCGGTTGAAATGCTACAACTGCGACGTTTTTAAGACTAACAACATTATTATTGATTTTTTTTTCAAGATAGAAAATTTTTAAATAATATTGAAATTTTAATTATGAAAGTGTTAGTGATACACATGCTGTAGAAGATATCTCATCTTATTTTCATCAAAGAGGCACACCTAGTGTGACAGCGTAAAAAAAGCGATTTATTTGGAATCAAAAAAAAAATATACATATTTTTAGAGTACACGAAAAATATTTGAAGAAAAAAATTAAATATATTTCGAGTCATACACGATCGTTAAAAAAATTCCTCTACTGCTGCCGTGACTCCGGCCTTCTCCGTGGAAAAAATGTGAATTTTTCGCAAAAGTTTGGTCGGCCTGAAAAAATTTGATTTTTGATCAAATTATTTTTCTCCGAGTAGTAGCTGCTGCAAATTGGAAAATTACTGTCTCGAGAAAAGCGGGTTCAAAGATAAGCTGATTAAGCTGATTTAACTGAATGGTTACATTTTAAAAGGCTTTAACTCAAAAACTCTTTGAGATATCGATTTAAAATGTTTGGTATATTATCTTTAAAGATATAACCTATGGAAATATGTGAGTCAACATGTCACTGACTTTTCGTTACCTTTTAAAACATATGGACTTTTTGAATAAGTGTTTGAATATGAATAATATAATATTTCGATTCTTTTGAACGATTATGAATTAGTGAAAATATGAGTCAATCCAAATCCAAAAAGGTTCCCTAACATTTAAGTAATAAAGCATCTGCTTTTGGTATACCGTAAGAATAATTTTCACAAATTGAAGCAAAAGCTGGGTACTACTTTTATAACATTAGTTTCAATCAGGTAACCGAATGGAACAAACAATGTTTTATCTTATTTTTCTCTAACACGAAAAAAAAATAAAAGCAAACTGATATCCTTATATGCAATAAATATTTTATTATACTAAATTTTAAGTGAGCTTGCAGAAAATGCTAGTGATATATTATTCTTAAATAAACTTTGAAGAAACCCGCGTTTCATTTTTAATATATTTATTCACTTTTCTTCCTAATCTAAATTTAATAGTATGGACTCGGGTGGAATTTAAGCACAGCTCATAAAGCGAATGTAATATGTATGTTATACAACTTGTTCAGTATTACGCTAAAAAACTATACAAACATATTTTTTGTTCTTCATTCTGTGGCAGAATTCATTGCACTCATTAAAATTGATCCTATTTTAAGTACTCCAAATGGAATTGTTTTCACAATCCGTTATCTTCCATTGTAAGCCAGCGGCATATATTAATATGTTCAAACACATCGAAAAATTCAAAGTGATTTTTAAAATAAACATGCATTATATGAAAATCTATGCATTTGTATATGAATACAGTTGCATAATACAAAGCGCCAGTTACGCTTTCACTTAGTTTGGCATAGAACGTAGGAAATGCAGAAATGCAGCTAACGGAGTTATCAGAGCAAATGCACCTCAAAACTGCAGTGCATTTCCTTTCCAAAAACAATGACAAAACCAAAAAGACTTAACAAATCACATACAATCGCATAGGAACTGGAAAGAAACTCACTTCTGGACGCCAGACTGTCTATCCAAATAAGCGTTCAAAACAAAGAAAGTGCTCCGAGCCGCATTTGGTTGAGCAAATTTAACTGCAGATACCTGCAAGCCCACATGCAGCTGGACTAACTGTGCAAATGTCCGAAATGCCAAAGGCAAAAGGCAAAAGACAAGTGAGGTGCAGGGAAATGACATAAATCTTTCAGAATTATGTGACACACTTTGCGGCCATTGTGCCGAATGGCGTTGGCAAAATACTCGACAAATACGAATGCGAGTACTCACATACACACATAGACACTCCAAAGCACTGAAGTAAAGTACAGTTGCATTGAGTGCTGGACGATTGTGGCAAGTTGTTGTTATTATTGTCAGTTTTTGTTCGTAAACGTTGGCAAAGTGGCATTTGTTGTTGCACTGGTGCGTGTCACCGAGTTGATGTCCCTTTAAGGAGATACACTTGTACATATACATAAATGTGAAAGTGTGTGTGCTTCTGGCTTCATAAATACTCGCTTGCCGTTGCAATTGTGCCTTGCGGCCGTGCTTTGTTTGAATGACTGATTGTCTGTCTGTCTGCCTGTCCGTCTCCCTGTCTATTTGCTCGCCTGTCTGTCCAAGTGCCGATTCTGACTGTGATTGCAATGGCTTGGAAGTGAATGAATGCGTGCGTGCTGGATTTATAGGAATTTGTGAATATGTGTGAGTAAGTATGTGTATGTTTAAGTCCATTTTATGTTTGTTTGTGTCTGTAAAAGTGCACTTTGCGCGTTGCTTGCCCCCAATTCATTTGTGCATGCACTTATTTATATACACGAGCAAGCAGTTGGGCACATTGAACGCACTGCCCAGCTTTTGGCTGGTTTACGGAGCGTATGAGTAACCAAAGTGGAAGAAAAATACTTAAAGAAGAGAACAGCATAATTGGCACAATGAAATCGCATTTTGTGGTTGTTGCTTTGGTTGATTGTGGATATTAAGAGCGCATCAACGAAAATGATGGTGTAATAGTGGCTATTGTTGCTGTTGTTGTTTATTCCACTTACGCTTTTGTTAGTGTTTTCAACTTATACTAGAGACGCTCTTTAGCAAAATGTTCGGAAGTTGGGTGTGAAGATAAATTACTCATTCATATTACTTTAAAATTTTAAATATATTTATATCTAATTTATCTATATCTTTGTTTAAAGAAATAGCAAAAAGCTGCATTCTCACTTTATCTTTATCTCAGTATAATTTTTCACACAAAGTTCCTGTTTCATTTTTGTGAAAAAATCATCGCAATAAAATCGTTGAAAACCTCAACTGATTTTTCTGTAATAGCGAGCCTCACTTTATACATAGGAACAAATTTAACTACGCGGATGAACACATTGGCGGTGAAGCAGTTATTCTTCGCACCCTTTATGACGGTCCAAAATCAAGTCAATTGATCAAAATCATTGTTATATTTTTTGAAAACTACAACCACTTTTGGCAACCATTCTGTACTGGAAATATTAAAGAGTAAGCGAAGTAGACTACACCCAAGTTAGGTTATGTTAAGTTAGATGGCTGATCCATCAAGATGGCGAGCCCACGTACAGTCTTTCCTGAAGCCAGATAAAAAAAATCTCTTATATATATATATCAGCTATCGACTAAGTGGCTTGAAAAAACCCACTTGCGTTTTATATTTCTATTACCGCTATTTCACTTGGGTGTCTAAAAGTATGAGATCCGAGATGTTTTAGCCTTAGTCTGGCAAAAGCGGTACATCCCAAGTTACACGTGTACAAAGTTTGATTACGATATCTCCATTTTTATTCCAGCTTGTACAGTTAGACAGACGGACACTCACCCGGATTTCAACTTCTCTCTTCATCCTGGTCATTTATATATACATAAACCTATATCTAACTCGATTAGTTTTAGGTGATACAAACAACCGTTAGGTGAACAAAACTTTTATACTCTGTAGCAATAGTATATAGTATAAAATAATCAGTAAGATGGTTCTTAGACGAAATAGTTAAAAGGCTCTGGTAACCAAATTCCCAATTATTTATGTAAAATAGTCGTAAAAGGCATTAGTAAACTTCAATTGACTTAAGTAATACAATAATGCTAAGGCTTCTTCTTACATTTCAATTTATTTTGCCATATGTAAGTAAGGAACTCTCCAGAGCTACATACTTGTATTTAAAAAGACGGGACAGCATGTTAGCCATTCTAACATGTAAATTGTTATAAGAGTAGAAACAAAAGCAAAACATAGCCCAAGGGGCAGAAAAACAGGCCAGCAATCAATTAGACTAATACCCTCTCAGTTGGATTGCTTACATTTTTAATGCCGCACTTTTAAACCCATCAATGAGTAGTGCAACGAATTTAATCGCAAAAATTTGCCAAGCAACTCAGAAGGAAAATCGAAGGAAGGAATTTGAATGCGAAAAATGGAAAGTGAACGGAAAGTGAAAACCGCCGCAAACAGCCGCAAAAACCTTGAGAAATAGAACTGAGGGTCAATAAACGAACGCCATGAATAACAATAATAACAACAACAATTGACAAGTAGCAAATAAACACAAACAAGCCGCAACCACCCACCGGGGCGTATACTTAACGCGCCTTGGGTACGGAAGACAAGTGCGCGGAGGAACTCAAATAAAATTCGTTGTGAAACAAAAATTTTCGAAATTTCAGCAAACAATAGCTAGCTAAGCGAAACTAAATCAAGCGAATGCAATATCAACTGCTGAGTACATGTGTATGTGTGTGTATTACAGCTTTGAAGACATTGAAGTGTCAGAGTGGAAGAGCAAAGTACACGTTTATTTATGTTACATGTCCTACAAATATCTATACACACACAGAGTGTAACTGCTCTTGCCCGGCAGGGATGTGCTCTAGTTTTGAACTGGGCGACTGCAGTGCCATTTGCCGTATGAGCAATAACATATTTAATACCAAGTAGTAGAATTTCGATGACCAATGAATGTTATCAAAAATAGATCACACCGCTGTCTTTCTAAATGTTAGGTTATAGTTTAAACTGCACAAAAAAAAGTATCTAATTATGTTTATAATTTTAAATATTTTTATCAAAATATTTAGGTTACATTATTATACTATTCCAATATGCTACCCGTTATAGGTTTAATGTTTAAATCTCCCAAACCATTCAAGCTATATATATCACCTCTTGCAACAGCGAAAACTTAGGTGAAATCGGTTGATAACCACGCCCAATCCACATACGATCTTTTTAAAAACTACCAAAAGTGCGATAAATCTATAGCTGAATGCGTAAGAGGCATTAGATTTTACATCCAGGAGCAGGTGTCAAATAGAAAGCAGGGCGGAGCACTGCCCACATTTATGTGACATAGCATATCTCCGGACCTACTAGACCAATTTCAACCAGATTTGGTACATAGGATTATTTTGGCATTCCCAAGTTTCAAAAATCACGCCTACTTCCAATATAACACAATTTAAATTTCATCTGATTTTTTTTTCTTTCCAACATACAAATAAAGCACCTATTAATACATCGGGAGAAAACTTTGCCCGAATAAGGTATGCCATCTCAAGACTAAAAGTTGTCAAAATCGGTCTATAACGACCCCCAGATGCCGGGAATTTGGACCCTAAAGTCTATGTCTAACTTTTTACCGAAAATATCGGTCAATGCTTGAGATCGTATAATTGAAATTCTTTAGAAAATCTTTTCCTGATAATAATATGGGTTGAACCGGGTCAATATTTCCCTTAGCCCACATATACCTGGCGCCTATAAAACTAATTTCAGGATTTTCAAACATTCAGTTGACTTTACTACTTATATATTGTTGATGTTATTCCTTGCCTTATTATATTAATAATGTAGCGCTGAACATGATTGAAGTTAGTCCAGACCTTGGTTCTAATCCCATATCCCTAACATCATCAATTCCGATCTTCTGATTGACGTAATGCACATCAAATCATATTTAATTTAGTCTCCTCGGTTAAATATTTGTCAGATATATCTCATTTGAGGATTTTTTTAATATAATTTTCGCTGATGGGAAGTAAAATATAGTAATAAAACTAAGGGAGTCTATGACCTTTTGCAAAATGTTTTTCTTTTGTTTTGGTTTTGCCAGGGATTTCCTCGGCTTTGATCCTTGCTGGTTGCAAGTGTATGAAATGTTCGGTAACACCCGCACTCAGCTTTTCTTACTTGTTTTTTTATTCCATATTAATATTTTTCAAAATTTAATTCATTAAAATAATTTCAAATTTTTTTTGATTTTTTCTTGTTTTTTTCATCAAATTTGGTACAAATTTTCCTAAATTGTTTAATCACTTCACTTTTTTCTACAGGGCATTGCCATAGCGGCAAACGTATATACAATTGTGTGGCGGTACTAGTCTTGACCTAAATCGGTGATATGGCTTTGGAAGCACGAAATGTTTGCTGGCGGGGAAAGTAGCGTTTGTGCCTTAAGCGCTATGTTAAGACGCTGTGTTAAATAATAAGCGCCTCTGTGCATTAAACGAAGGTTAACGGCTTAAGCCGCGGAAAGCGCAAGAGGGTATTGAATCATTGAGACTCTCAAATTTGACTTTTAATTAATGAACTCAATTTCGAAATGCATTTTTTTATAAAAAATCAAAATTTCATATTATTTTGAGTTGAATATCAATGAAATAAGTAAAAGTAATTGTGGGACTTAGCTCCTTAATTTTTTGATATACATATATTTAAAAGTAAGGTATTCATGTTCGAGGATTTTTCTCTGTAAGTTTTACATATTTCCCTCAAAATGAAAAAGTCATATATAATCTCTTTTTATAAATTAGGTTACCCATTATCCATTGAAAACCATAGGAGAACTATATCAGCAATATCTAAACATTTTAAAGTTATTATCGCAGACAAAATAACTTATACGCTTTCTCCATTACTTTCTCGTTCTCAGCATGTACAAGTATTTCGTAAAGGAAAATCGACTCTAATAAATTTATTTGAATTTATGAATCATGTATCGTTGGGTTTAAGGGAATAGGTTCATTGCTGCGGTCGCTCAGGATAGCTGGGTATATAAAGGGGTTACGCTAAAATTTAATCCCTCTCCATTTGCATCACTGAAAACTTGGACCACTAGCTACTCCTGGTGGCAGCTTCTCTGTTCACATACTGACGACGACGACGTATATGGGGAGAAGTCGATGGAGAAGAGGTACAGTGAGCTCTCTCACGAATGAATCGAAACTAGGAGGAAAGGTTGTTATGGTATTGGAAGGTTATTGAACTACTATATCATATAGCTGCATATAAACTGAATGACCAAATTCAAAATCTTCTATAGAAAACTTTTTAAGGGGGTTATCCCACGTGACGGTTACAAAAATTATAGTTTTTTTTGCATAAATCCAATCTAGAGCATTCATAAAATGTACTGATTAAGTAATTTTCCTAAACTGGACCTTTTTTTTATATTTATTTAGAAATTGTGCATTGGACTGTGCTAAGACCCCAACACACTCAAACCGGCCGGCTACAAAGTGTTTAGAATCTGAAACAAAATACAAATAAATTTGTGTAAACATTTCGCAAACAAAAACATATGTATACAAATACACATATTTACATGTCATACACCCTCACAAAGCGTTGTCCTTGTGCCACATTCGAGCGCGCATCCACACACTTGCTGCTTGTTTGCTGTGGCACAAATCTATGGCGCTATGCCTTTGTGAGCGTGTCTTGCTCATCGTCGGCATTTTATCGAATTAAATTTATTGTCTGTCGGCGCACGCCAACAACATGCCAAGTAGGCGCGAAACCACCGAAGCACCCTCTACACGCAAGCGCCCACGTGTTATAACTGCACTTAATTTCAATGCACACACACACATATTATATATGTATGTGCAAGTGAGTCCATTGTATTAAGTCAGTAAGTGCAGCAGCTTTAAGGTTCAAGTCAGTTCATTTGCAGTTAGCCAGCGTTTCTATGCAACCACCCCCCTCAGCTACCCCTCACCAAGAAATTGTGGGTTTTGTATGCAAATCATTCGTGTTGACCATCAACTATAATTTCTTCTATTTTAGCACATTTATTTTATTCGCACGTATGTGAGTGTGTGCAAGCCATTTATTTTATTTTATTGCTGTTTTTGCTTTTGTAGTCTCGGTTTCGGTTTCGGTGTCGATTCTAATTCTGGCTTTTATATTCACATTAAAATGGCAATAAAGTTAATGGAGCTTCGCTTGAGTGTTCTATGCACCTGTAACCAATGTCCTGTCACCGCCCCCGCATCGCTCTCTCGCATACATAGCTATGTAGGTCTATAGCTGTATTTAGGCTACCGGCTAACTGCTGGCAGGCAAGCGATTGCAATCAATTTGTTCGCATTTGCATGCCAAGTTTTAATGCAACAAAATGTCAAAGCATTAAATTGAATTCGTATTTATTTAGCTTCCATTTCACTTTTATTTATTTATTTGTTTTGTTGTCATTTGTTTTTGTGTGGCTTGGATGTTTGTACATTTTTTGGGGTCATGTCGTTCAAAGTTGTGGGTGAATAGCATTTAACAATAACAAATGACTAGAATTTTTTGTTGTCACTCGACAGTGCCACGCATTCAATGGATGGTAGAATAATAGGTGTGCATTGTTTTTAATACAGGAAAGCGTTTAAAAATTAGAAATTTTGTTGAGAAAAAAACTCTATTGTTTCAAAAAGTATTAGTTAAGTGCAAATAGTTATAGAAAGAGTTAGTTAACTTACTATAACGAAAACTAAAGTAGTAGTAAATGCCCAAAGATCTTCCCCTTAACAAGAAAAATATGTATATCTAACTAAAATATCTTACTTTCTTAAAAAAACAAAAAACAAGCAAAATCGTTTGACAGGAAGTTTGTAACTTGCAAAAGGAAATGTCGGAGACGCTATAAAATTTATATATGAATGATCAGCTGAGTCGATATAGTCATGATCGTCTGTCCGTTCGTCCAACTGTATATATGAGAACTAGTCCCTCACGTTCTTCTTTGCCCAAGAATCTGCTCATTTGTCGCAACGGTCGGATCACTATAACATATAGCTGCCAAACAAACTGAACGGTCGGAAGTGCTTTTATAGAAAGCTGTTTCATTTGACGAGATATCTTCAAGAACTTTGTAGTAAATTATTGCCTAAGGTAATATTGTAACCAGTGAAAAAAATTTTCAGATCGGGTCACTATCGCATACCATACAAACTGAACTATCGGAATCATGTACTTGTATAAAAAACTTTTTCATGGACGAAATGTTATCTCCGAAAAAATTGTTCAAATCGAAACACCATTGAGTATAGCTGCCATCAAACTAATCGATCAAAATCAAGGCTTTGTACTTAATACCTTTTTAACTTGATAAAAATTTCAAAATTTGGCAATTATTCTTGAACAACAAAATCAGTATAATGATCTTTTTATACCCTTATATCCTATAAGAAATGACCGTGTGAAGGCTATAATAGCTATATCAATTTATAATATCAGTGTATTACCTTTAATAACCGCATTACACAGCTGTAGAATGATTCTTAAGTGAGAAGAATGTTGCTTATACGCCATGACATCCCAGCTCCATGAAGTAGGCAAGCAAATCTGCTAAACATTAATTAATATATTAAAACACGTATTTTATTACAAATTTTTATTTGCTTTCCTCTTTCTGCATTTAATTTTCATTTTTCAACATCTTCCGGCGTGCCATTTCAGCTTTGACCGGTGTTTTGCATTGAAACTGGCTTAGCATCGCCGGGGCCAAGCACCCACGTCTGCTATCAGGCGGTACGCTTTGAACTCTTTCGTTCGACTGAACTAAACCGGTTTATGATGAAGAATTGCAAATGTATAGTATGTTTATATGTGTAGAGTAGTTATATTTATGAACGTTCATCAGCTGGCTGGAGATGGATTCAGGTCAACAGTGCTTTTTGATTATTTCATGGGCACTTCAACATACAAAATAAAACATGGAATGAAAACAAATGATGTGTACTTGCTTGAGTGTGAATATGCCTTCAATTAATTACTACTATTTATTTATTAGAAGGGAAATGTAGTTTTTATAGCAAGTCATATTTGAAAAGAACTCCTCTAACGGATATAACAGAAATTGGTTACTGAAGCGAGATTATTTTTTGTTGAATTCATGGATTTAATTTGTTTCACTATAAATTATAAAAATTTATATAAAAATATCGATATTTTAATCGAATTATCGATATCCAATATGAAAAATATCGAGTTGACTGAAAAATATTACAAATAAAATTTCTTGAATTATCGATATCCTATGTCTCGATATTTCCTTCCGATATTTTTTTAATTGAAGAAATTTTTTATAAAAATCGAATCAACAAATATATCATCATGATCAAAATTGCATGCGTTTTGAGTAATAATACATATTAATTTAAAGTTTATAAAGACAAATTTATCATATAAATATCTCTTAATAGGTTTTCTTAAGTTTTTGTGTATTGTGTGAACTTTAAGAGATATAACACGTTGACGGAGAGTAATATAATTTGGCCGATTTGCTTTCATTGGTGTATTTCGGTGAATTGTCAACATTTTACTGCAGTTCCGTTTGAAATTATTTTAAAAAACTGTGCCTGTCTGGCTATTTTTATATACAATCACAGTTTTTAATATCGAAAACAGAAAAAAGTCAAAGAAGACAAAACTAACGAATACGGTGGCTGAGCGATGACTCTCGTTTCGTTTCGTGTCGTTCGGATTTCAAGTTTTCGATGACTTCACGACCTTCATTAAGTGCTTGATTTTGTTCTCGAGATAAGACAGACTCCCTGAAACACTTCTGCAACAGTTTCAATGATTCCGTGTTTTCATTGGGAAGATAAAGTAAATTCGTTATTAAATTTTTCCCATGGTAAAAATCGCGTCGAAAACAAACAGCTGCCAAACACAAACTATTTGACATATAGAGATCAAACTTCTCGAGAACATAAAAGTTAAGTCTTTAGTGAATAATCCATATTTAATTCGTTAATAATACAATATGTGTATATATATTGATATCAACTTTTAATTTACTCATCGACAGTTGTCACTTCGAATTTCTTTGTAATTGTCCAATCTAAATTCAGCGCACATCTATTGTTTACATATACAGTACGTGCTCATATAATTGTATCTAAATGCATTTGTTTTAGTTTCTTGCTTTGATAGACAGGGAATGTTGATCTTGTGATCTCTCGTGTTGGCACACTTCACTCTTATTTTCTAACATGCATTCTAAGTTGACGTTCACTTTCGATTCTTCGAATTCTTGAAGGTTTTTACGTAAATAAAACAAATTAAAAGGGGGGGTGGTGAATACATTTTTTTTTTGAATTACCAATTAAATATTACAAAATAAATTTAAATGAAACATTTTTTCCCAATTATTTCGAGATAAGGGAAGTAATCTGCCCCACCACATTTTTATACCCTGAACAGTTTAAGTTTGCCGTGAAGTTTGTAACACCCAGAAGGAAACGACGGATAGCTTGTTGAGTATAAATATGTATATAAATTATAACCGTAACGAAACGAGTAGCTTTATTTATGTCCGTCTGCCTGTTCGTCTTTCTTTATATACGCAAATTTGTCGCCCAGTTTTTGAGATATCGCTCAGAAATTCTGTACATTTTTTTTTCTCCCAAGCAGCTTGCTCTTTTTCCGAAGCTGACGATATCGGATCACTATAGGATATAGCTGCTATACAAACTGATCAATCGATTTCAAGTTAGAGATCTTGTTATACTTTTTTTGCATTATTTTACAGAAAAAAAATTTCAAAGAAATCTCGCTAGTCAATGTTCAATATTCAAATGAAATTTTGCATTCAAATAGCTTCTGGTAAAACTCTTAACATTTTTAGTTTCAGAAAAGAATAAAGTTGCACATGGCAGATAGAAGAAGAATATCGTACATATGTACATGTATTATTTTCTATATAATGCCTTATGACTATCCTCTCGATACAAGCACTGCGAAGGTAAGGTCTGTGGCAGTCATTAACCCCCACTTAAACAAAAAGCTGCCGTGCTTGTTTTCAGTGGTGTGGAGTAGGGCATCCCTAGCTGCCATACTGATATATTTATATGCATATTTAAAATATATATAATCGGCTCTTGTGTTATAGAAGCAGGAAATTGAAAACGGGAAACATTCTGACACTAATTCTTGTATTTGTAATACCTTTGTTAGCGACTTAATTTTTTCTCCCCCTTTACATCTGAACCATTTATATACATATGTATGTGCATTTGTATTTCTCACGATCAGCTGCTCTTTACGATCAACGACGCCGTCAACAGCGCGCTGCAGCGCCTACTACAGGTTCGCCGCCGAAGGTCTCTAGCCAAAAAACCAATCGAATATTCACTTGGACGCCGCTCAAACGCTAAAAAGTCCAAAAGCAGCCAACAACACTAACATCAACGCGTTGTAAAAATAAATGAAGCAAAAGACGACATAAAACGATCAACAACAACAAAAGCGTAAGCAATGGTAAACTTTGGTATGCAAAAGACTGCAAGAAACTGATCAAAAATGGCAAAAGCGAAAATTCGAGAGCGGCCGAAGAGAGTGAGTGTGAAAGAGTGCACAGACAGAGTCAACAAGCACCGGCAAACAAGTGCGATGTCGGCTGTCACTGCATTTGAAAAGTTTGCATGTATGTGTGCACATAGTAGTTGTATTTGTGACAACCTTTAGGACGCCAAAAAGAGCTGAAATGCGCACCACAAAAACTAAAATAGAAGCGCCCCCCGCCGCTCAGGTACAAGTGGCGGTACAAAGTAATGTTATTTGTGTGTGTGTATGTATAAAGATTTGTGTGTTTATTTGTATAAATAAATCTACGATCGCACTTTGTGATTTGATTATTTGCTTTATTGTTGTTGTTTTAGGCACTTACAACAATTACAAAGGTACGTGTGTGTGTATGTGTTTCAGCTATATTTATTTATTGTGCGCTATTTTTCTCTTACTTTTCGATATTAGTATATATGGTATATACATACATGCACACATACATATTTTTGACATTGCCCTAATGCAGCGGCTGCGCTGCCGGCATCACTAACGTCAGCTGCGTCGTCGTTCAAATCATTTCAGCTTGGCTTGGATATTTTTTAGTTTAGCAGTTTTAGTTTTAATTGAAGCTCAACTCTAGTCGCACACACAAATGAGATGTTAATAAAGTGTTGAATGTGGAAGAAGACGTGGAAATTCAGTCTCAAAGTGACGAAGTGGCACACATATACACACGATTATATTTACGCGTATAACAAACGCTAAACGGTATGCAATGCTAGTTGAATGGTGCGGTTGTGTCTACATACATACATACATACATACGTATATTGCTTGAAAATACATAAAATCACAAAAGAAGGTTAATTAGTGTAACAAGAAAAAAATTAAAAAAAAAAACGAAAAATAACAAACAAACAAAAAGTATCAAGAAACGAGAAAATACCGTAAAAAAACCGAAAAGTTGCTAAAGTTATTCCCAAAGTAGTAATTTCGAGACATTTGCGGTGCATGCAAAAAAAACTTTTTAACAACCGACAACAAAGCATCTCTTTTGTTAGGTCTAAAGTGTTAAGTGTGTCCATTTATTTGCTTTCCTATTGATTATTACTGTTTTAGACTCGTTTTGGCAAGCTTTAGCGAATGGCATTTGGTGTTTGAAATTTTCAGATCACTATTAGACAAACAAATTTTTTTTAAAATATTTTTTAGTTCAAATACTAGGCGTTCTGATCTCTCTCTTAAAAAATGCTATCTTTGTGTTTCCTGATTTATCGTTTACTATATCACAAGCTATTACAGATTGCTGTATATTCCAAATACATCACAAATTGTACCAGCAACTCTTATTTCTTACAAAATACTCCGTTGACCTTCCTTATTAACAAAATCCACCCTATATTCTCCTAATATAACTTAAAGTTTACTAGCAGCTTATACTACTTACTGACTCACCCTTAATATTCCAAATACACCATAAACAATGCTAGCAACTGTTATTTCCTATAGAAAGCTTCTTTTGTTTCCGTAGGTATATTAAACGACACCCTGTATTTTCTAAGAACATCAAAAACTGCTTTAACAACTTTTATTGCTTATAAAATGCTTTTCCGGTAAACTTTAAGGTAACTCAAACTGTACCAGCAGTTGTCATTTTGACAAAGGCATCCTGTATCCTCCCAACTCTTTCACAAACTGTACCACTGTTTTTTAATACTCATGAAGTGCCTCACTGGCGTCCCCATATACACCAAAAACTATACCAAAAGCTCTTACCGCTCAAAACGGCACCCTGTATTTTCCAAATACACCCATAAATTTTCCAGCAGCTCTTATTGCTAATAGTCTGCTCGCTTAATCTCCCCAGATTTATCAGAAGCTTTACAAATAGATATTTTTGCTTAAAGCTACACCCTTTATCTTCTAAATCTATCTAAATTTCTTGTAAAATGTTCCGACAGTTCTAATTGGTTGATTGCAGATATATCACAAACTATAAAAGAAGCTCTTATTTCTCACAAACGACAGGCTGTTGTTTATAAAATATTTCCTTGGTACCAACAGATTTTCCGCAAACTGTAACTTATACTCTTAATGCTCATGAATTGCTTATAAATTGCTCTCAGGTACATCAAAAACTGCGCCGACAGCTCTGTTAAGCTATAAGCCTACAACAGAAACGTAAAAGTATCGCATAACTACACCTACTACAATATCCATTACTTTATGTACATCACGTTCGTACTTTCCATTTACATTGCCGTTGTTGTTGTTCCACGTATGTGCCCTACACAAACTTCATGCAATCAATCAGCAATGGTTCATACAATGTCAGATGCAGCACAACAAGTGCCGTGGAAAAAATCGAATAAGTTATTACAACAACAAAAAAAAGCAAATTAGAGTTCCACGAATGAGAGTAACGATGATGAGCGATTTTATCGTACCATAATTGTTGCATACCACATGCAATTATTACAGCAAATTATTTTCCTGACGGCAATCATCTATCCGCGAACACAATCAGATACATATCCATTAATGTACGTGCTCATATATATGAAAACAACAGTTGGTCCGGTGAATGTGCGCTGTGGTCAGGCTGTAACCTCACGCCACACATCTAGCCGTTTTGATTACTATCTCATATAACGGTATGTGGGTATTGCGACCACGAATTCGATGAGCAAGTTCACTTCCAATTTCATATGCTTTTAGTTTCATTTGAAGCATGCAACAAGCTGGCCATAACGGTGCGCATACAAAACGCTTTTCCGTGCGTCAACAACAACCACGACAACTGCAACAACCATCACCATCGCAGTTACGCCGGATATTTGTACAGCGATTGGATGTTGCAACTGTTGCACCTCTCAATACGAATGCAAACAACCGTAAGCAAAGTACAATATAAAGTGATGTATGGAGTACTCAGGTTTAAGTGATCCTCACGAGTGCAAACACGAAGCCATTCACTACAGTAGTGTTGTTAGTAAACACTTATGTACATATGTGAAGTATTACTAACTGTTAAAAAATAAATATGTAAAATAAAATCGAAATGAAGTCATTATCGCAGTGACCGCTAAATATCCAAAAGCGACGCAAACATATTTGCATTAAGATGCGCTTTGCAAAAATAGTTGCTAATTAAATTTCTAAAATGGTATTTTCGGTCATGGTGAAGTTTAAGGATGATCACGCGATATATTTAATTGTCTGTCAAATTTCAATTTTGAAGTAAAGTCGACGCCTAATATAGATGCTTTAACTTTTG
Organism: Bactrocera oleae; assembly: GCF_042242935.1. NCBI lineage: Eukaryota > Metazoa > Arthropoda > Insecta > Diptera > Tephritidae > Bactrocera > Bactrocera oleae. The sequence goes on along the minus strand of NC_091540.1, from coordinate 52,262,792 downwards.
ACTCGATTAACAGGGTCAAGTCAGAAAACGACTAAGCTCTTCTACAGTTTATACAATAAAAATGTTTGCAAGCTTACACCCTTTTTGTGGTGTAGTTAGCTATTTAGGAGCGCAGCCTTCTCGGGCTCAATGAGCATTAGATGCACCATCTTTATAATCTTGTTATCTCGTTTCAAATATTCAAATCATTTGATGCCGTTTCGCTTTTTGCCGACAGCCCTTCAAGGTTTGGTACCTGTTGCATTCGAATTTTTCTATGTCGGGTTTGTGGTAGATAGCCTCAAAAGAGAAAAAAAATGTATACAATATTAGAAATTATTTAGTCCAACATTGCCGAATATCAACTAACAGTTGAACAGAAAGCTTTGTGTTTCTTTCGAAGATATACCAAACTGGCTTAAGGTTAGACTGCCCAATCTTAAACGACAAACGATAATACTATTATTATACTGAGAGCAGAAATGTGTTATTTAATATAAAGAATACTCCCAACTATAACTTGATAAAAGTGACAACGAAATCAGATATTCTCTTACTTGCCTTTGTTTAACCTTTAGAAATATAATTGATACAATTAACTGTCGTTTGAGAATTCATATATAATTAATATAAATGAGAAGCAATACCTATGTATCTTAAAGGCCGATCTTGAAACTAAACCTAACCTCAAATCAAAAAAATTTCGCCTTAACGTTAAACTTAATGGATTTGGTGGCATGGCGATTAACCTTTTAAAGAACTTAGTAATTTGTCAGTGTTTTTTACTCGGGCAGTTTTGTAAATGTAACGGCTAATTCACTCAAATAGACAACAGTCAAGTGTTGTCTAATAAAAATAAGTATCCAGAAAAAGCATTAAATTCATCCTTAGAATATAATACTGATGGTACCCTCGAAACTGCCATTATTATTATTGGTTTTATATGATAGCCTAACGTCCTTAAAAATTCTTGTTTTTTTTAACCTTATCGGACCAGTTGGAGTTAAAAAAGTTTCTCTTACTTTCCGAATTAAATTTAGCACTACTCGTATGTTAAATCTTCTATCTTTACAACCGCGTTTGGAATCAGCTTAGGCTCAATGGATTTCTATACTTTCTTGGGAAGCTCAGACATTATCTCAAGTTTAAATCTTCCGATCTCATAAGTGCGTATAGCTGCAATAATGACCTGCAGAGACTTTCCTCTTTTAAAAAAGTTTGTCTCTCTTTACGAGAAACCGGTTTTCATTAGTGACTTTTTCATATTTTTACTTCTTCTCTCTTTTTCAATATGTTTTATGTTATTATGAGTTTTCTCTTTTTATTTTGGTTTTTTCTATTTTTATTATCCACACGTTTTGTATGCCACCTCTTTGTCATCGCCGGGAAGCATATCTTTTTAAGTCTGTCATATATTTACCTTTTCGCCAAGTCTTCCATTTTACACCTTTTCTATTTTTGCACACATACATACATACATAATTCGGTAATGTGCTAACACTTAGTTATAAAAGCCAACAAAAACGATGAAATTTGTTTGTGTATTCGCAACCGTGAAATCGGTATGAAATCCGCAATTACAAGTGTTTTAATGGTATTTAAATTGCCACAAAGATCTTCGCTTACAAATAAAGTGCTTTCCAGAAATTACCAAATCGGACAACAATATAGAAAAAGTGAATATTTAGAATTTTGAAGAATATTTAATTCACAAAAGCGCGATTGCCATCTTAACTTTTTTACAAAACTTCTTCTTCAACATTTTAGCGGCATTCTATTTAATCTTCTTCTTTATTTCATCTTAGTGTTGTGTCTACATATTTACTTACATATGCAAGCATATATGCATATATAATATTCGTAGTGCAAACATAGTTCACTTAGTTAACTCGCATCTGTGTTTCTGTGTGTGTAAATTATTTGGTGACATTTTAAGTCGGGCATTTTAGTAACTTTTCGCCATTCTGTTATCTCTGCTGCCTCCTCATGACAACAGCAAAAATCGCCAAGAGTCTCTTCCCTGGCTCAATACCTTGGTATTCAACGAAGATGTTTCATTGGTCATTGATCGTTAGCTTGATGGGTTTGCTGACAGCTGCGCTTGGCGCCTACTGCGGCTGGTTTCTATTCCCCAGCATGGTCGATAAGAAGGTTGAAGAGGTGAGTATGAATTCAAAATTATCGGAGTCATGCACATGTATATGTTTTGTCTATTACTATCGAAACCACCAGGGCTATTCCTCCAGTTGATAAACACTTCGTATTTGGCTTTGTAAAGTAAAAGTACTGAGTATGCTGTTCCGCCTATAAAAAAATAAGAATATTCGATAAATAGTCAGCATACCGAAATGAGAGCTTATAGTTAGCTTAAGAGTTATTCCTTTCTGATTTACTATTGCTTTTTATGTAAGAAACCCAATCACAGCTAAATAAAGTTTCGCAATCTCAGCGACTTAATATTTGGATATGAAACCACGCAGTAAAGTGATGTATAATAACCCGCATTCTGCTAAATTTTACTCGAAAGTACTAATTTTGTGATTCGTAGTCATCAATATAGACTCAAAGTGATTTTGTGGTTCGTCTACGTCGTATGATGACTTGATGACAATTGCTTCATTGGAAGGCAATAGAGAATTCGTGACAGTTTTAAATATAAGTATTATAGGTAATTAATAGTTAAAAATATTCCCTCAAAGAGTTTTTGTGATCACTGGGGAACTGGCTGTCCTTATTTGACATATAAAAAATCCCTGTTCATTCCGCCTGTCCTGACTAAGAACAGTCAGCTCCTTGAGCCTAAGCAGACGATTAACTATTGAATTAAGTTATAATCGTGCGGTTTGCCAAGATATGTTCTTTGATTATTAAGTCCTTTTCAGTATATGTTATTCATTAGAAGCGTAAACAACGAAACTCTTTTCCACCCAAATATGTCGAGCTTTGTGACTGAAAAAGTGTTTTTGCGTGAAGTTCTTTTTCATTACTTTAATATGAAGAAAACCTCAGCCGATAGCCATGACATTTAGGTGGAAGTTTACGGTGAACAAGTTCTAGATGAGCAAATGTGACAAAGGTGATTTGCATAATTTTAAAATGGTGACGTTAAATTGAAAGACGAAGAACGTCCGCGGTGGCCCAAAAAGTTTAAAAATGAGGAAATGAAAGTATTACTCGATGAATATTTTCCCCAAGCATAAAAAGAGCTCACAGAATTCATACGAATTAAAGCCAAGAGACGTTTAAAGACGATTTTTCATATCAGAATGCTTGAACGCTAGATAAAGAAATCAAGCAGATTCAACGAGATGCTCCTTCTGGCCATCTTTTTATCTGGTAGTTGCAGAACTCCCTCACCTTAATAGCGTTCACATCAGAACAGGCAGTTATTTTGGAAAAAAGCCGAATATAACTTTGGTATGTTTTGCCAATCAGAAATATATAAGACTCCAGATAACATATGTAGAAATATGGGAACTGCTTTATAATCTCTACAGACACATCAATCATGGGTAAAATCGTTAAACATATGAATAACATCGCTGGCAGAACAAAGGTCGAATATCTAATCTAATGTTGTCTTGTTGTGATGGTAGCTTTTATTATTCGAGAAACCATTTCACAAAATCTTTTTGAATAAACACACAGCAGAGAACAATACAAGCAAATAAATTGATTTTTCCAATCTCAATAGTTCCGAAGAGTTTGTCAGCCCAAATTTACAAAGTGAATCAACACATATCTACTCATATGTAATCCAAAGTGCAATAGTTTCGCTGAGTATAAGCTAAGTTAACTCAACTTAGTTAGCTCAGAACTATGAAACTTGAAAGGGAAAATGTTTACCCATTTACCGGACCTCAAAAGGCAATTAGCAAGCCAACATAAAAAACATTCGTCGTAACAAATACATAAACAACATACAAGTATATTGTATAACTAAATCATTTAAAAATCGGACAAGAATTACTTTTAACTTCAATACAATCTTCTGACCGATGGCCTCACACAGACAATTGAAGTAAAAAAAAATGTACAAAAGACGGTGTTTTACGACTAAACAAGGCTATTGGGCATTTTTATATGTTATAAAGAACAAAACAAATATGCCTAGCGGCAACAATAAAATTACACTTGTCGGGCATAATTCACTAAAACTTCGCAAAATCTGATGTCAATGAAAAAATTACAATTTAAGCGACAATAAAAACACAGGCAAATTTTTAAAGAAAATAAAGTAAAATAATGGTTGGGTAGTAGGGAATGGCGGCGCTAATTTTCTGCCGTAATTGGCGGTGACTGTGGCTACAATAACAACAATGCCGCAAATCTAATTGCGGACAATTCAAGGGCAACAACAGTGTCAGGCATTAAGAGACAATAACAACAATGGAAATGGCAAAGTAAATGATTAGCAAAATTTAATCAAAACAAAAGATGCGAAAAAATGCGAACCAAATGTAAAAAACAACAAAAAAAACAAAAATAAACACATTGACAATGGCCCCAAAACTCACCATGCGTTGGAGTGCTCATGTGTGTATGTGTGTGTAAAAGAAACGTCACACCTCACGACAGAAGAAAAGGCCATTTCAAGCGCTACAACAATCGAAAATAAAACAAAAAGCCGCACGCCGAAATTCAAAGCAGCCAAAAGTCTTAAAGCCCAACCACATGGCATAAATGTTGCGCAACATTGATTTCCAGCAACGTGTTGCTAACGTTAACACGCTACCTTTTGTAGCCGCTGTTCTACGTGTTGTTGTCTTATTTGATTTTTATGTGTTAATGTATGGTTTACAAGCTACCGAAACGTGCTACAAATCTTGAATTGGACAATAAATACAATAACAACAACGATCACTTGTTGTCATTATGAATAATCAGCAATACTAACCTACAACAATATTTATATTTTTTGGAATTCTGCTTTGCTCTAACGCCAAGTGTGAAGAAAAGCCATTGAAAGAGACGCACGCGACACGCATGCGCACCTTGGCGAATTATGAATTTTGATTAGGTGGCTTATTTATATACAAAAACAAATTGTATTCAGAAGCCATAGTTGCTTCTAGAAATGTTAAAATTTATTATCATTAGTTTTTCAACTAAGACTATTAACATATATTTAGACTTAATAAAACATATACCATTCATTTTTGACCCCCTTGTCTTTAGTTCAGCCCCATTTGGTAGGGGGGAATTAATAACTCTATCACTTTTGGTTTCAACTCCCACTCGTTGGCTAAATTTCTCAGCCGTGTTAAATGAAATTTACCTTAATCTTATAACTATTTTCTTCTTATTTTATATATCGCGGAGCTTTTTTTTGCCGTTTTTGCTATATCTTATAGTATTGTTTCGGTCATTTCGGGTAGCTTTGATCACTCGACACGAGTCTTTGCCAGAAGCTTGTCAATGATCCGAGAATTTTGGCTTACACTTTTCTTTTGAAATAACCCCAGAAAAGCAAGTCAGAGGATGTCAAAGTCAATCAAGCGAAAAAGTCGACCAAAAGTAATACTTCTCTAAATTCCTAAATACAGAATTTTTATCTATTACCCATGCCAACAATGTTTAATTTTTTTATATTACGAGTTATTACCTTTAAAAATAACAAACGAAAATTTTAAATCGATATCCCTAGTAGTTTTTGAGTTACAGCCTTCTAAAACGAACCGCTCAGTTCAATCAGCTTAATCAGTTTAATTCAGTAAAATTAAACTTTTTTAATCGCCGCCATTATGTCAATTTTTTATAGATTTTTCGACCGTAGGTCATTGTAGGGACAATATCTTCTAGTAAAGATTTTTTTGTTAAGGTTTCATCCACGGAGTAACCCATAATTACTGCAACAGTGGAGGACCTTTTTTCAAAAATGTTACTATGTATTTTTATACTCTCGCAACCTGTTGCTACAGAGTATAATAGTTTTGTTCACCTAACGGTTGTTTGTATCACCTAAAACTAATCAAGTTAGATATAGGGTTATGTATATATAAATGATCAGGATGAAGAGACGAGTTGAAATCCGGGTGACTGTCTGTCCGTCCGTCCGTGCAAACTCTAACTTGAGTAAAAATTGAGATATATTTTTGAAACTTGGTAGAAATGTTTCTTGGTACCATGAGACGGTTGGTATTGCTGATGGGCGTAATCGGACCACTGCCACGCCCACAAAACGCCATTATTCAAAAACAAATAAATTGCCATAACTTAGCTCCACAACAAGATACAAGACTCTTATATGGTATACAGGATCACAATAGGGAGGGGCATCTGCAGTTAAAATTTTTTTTAAAGTGGACGTGGTCCTGCCCCTAATAGGTTTAATGTGCATATCTCCTAAGCCGCTAATGCTATAATAACAAAATTAACTGAAAGCAAATGTTTTTAGAACCTCTACCTACAGTGTGAAAATAGTTGAAATCGGGTGGCAACTCCGCCCACTCCCCATATAACGGTACTGTTAAAAACTATTAAAAGCGCGATAAATCAAGCACTAAACACGCCAGAGACATTAAATTTTATCTCTGAGATGGTATAAATTGGCTTTATAGAAACCGCGTTCAAAATTAGTCAGTGGGCGTGGCACAGCCCACTTTTAGGTGAAACCCCATATCTTGAGATCTGCTCAATCGATTTCAACCAAATTCGGTGCATAACGTTCTTTTCATGTTTCTATGTCATAGTGCGAAAATGGGCGAAATCGGACTACAACCACGCTTACTTCCCATGTAACACCATTTTCAATTCCATCTGATTCTTTCACTTTCCACTATGCAAATCAGGTAACAATGATTATATCGGGGTAAAACTTTGCGTGAATAATGCAATTAAAGTATGCCACCTTGTGACCAAAAATTGTCTAAATCGAACTAAAACTGTTCAAGCCCCTAAGTACTAAATATGTGGACCCCAGTGCCTATAGTTGACCTTCTACCGAAAATATCAGTCAATCCACAAAGAAATCTCAAACGAGTATACCATTTGACTTTGCGAGAGTATAAAATGTTCGATTACATCCGAACTTAGCCCTTCCTTACTTGTTAATATATGTATAAATATACGCTTAAAGCTTTATAAAAGTTGGCAATAAAAAATTAGGAACATGTTAGAAGTTTTATATTCGATTGGTCCCTAATTGGGACGTGTTAATAAGTTTGAAATTATTTAGTATTTACGTATTTACGATTATAATACGAAACATGGTAAAAAAATTACTACTAATACAGAAAGATACACATTATATATAAGTTTAAACAAAAAGTTGTTGATATCAAGTAATTTCTTCACCTGTCACTATACTTCAGCAATATGGCTTGAAGATCAATCGAATCAACTTTATAATAAATATATAGGACAATGAGAAATATATGTATCTTAACAAATTTTCTTAACGTGATTGGTTTATATTTTTGCCCTTCCTTTAAAAATGTTCATACTTACCTACTTTAAATGATAAGGTTTTTGGTGTAAGGAATGTAAATTCATTTCGCATTAAAATAAAATACCTAATTTTAAGAGAAAATATCGATTCAAATCAAATTCTCTCAGGTCCAGACTTGTTTTTCCCTTAAGTTAGAACAATTTTTCAATATAATATTTTACTAGTTTACAGTCATTTTACGATTGTGATGTTAGCGGCTGTTTCTTGCTAATTTTGGGTTGTTAACATAAAACCGAAAATGATAGTAAAAGTTTCTTAAACGTAGGACTTTTTGTAGTAGTAGTAGTAATAGTAGTCAAGGGGTGTTGGAGACAAACCCACACCATTTACTAAAATTAAAAAATAGCTGTCTTTATGAAAAAATTTTGAACTCTAACTCGTAATCAGGACTCCTTAGGTATTACTCCCACAGACCTCTTAGCACATCAGTTGCAAATTTTTCCTTCAGATTTATTGAGGTTTATTTATTATTATATAGTATAAACAATATCTGATTGCATCCGAGTCACTTGTCAGACAATGTTGCTAAGTGGTAAAATTCTTCTAAAACGTTGTTCTTCTATTAAACTGCGCATATGTGCTTTTCTCTGTGGCTGCTCATTTGTCGAAATCGCAGATATCGGACGACTATATGGTATATAGCACACAGATGGTAAATGCTATAATCTACAAACATCGGCTATAAGATCGTATCCATATAGCTGCCACACCAACTGACCGATCAAAATCTAGATTAAGGTACTTTTATATCCTTTTATGCCATAAGAAGTGCAACTGTGGAAAGCATGAAAGCTTCGGTGCAACCGAAGTAAACGTTTTTTCTTGTTTAACCTTTTTTTATGAAAATGTGACCTTTACCTTCCTCAGCTGTTAATATGAATTGCATGAGATTCACCTATTAGTTGGTTGAGTCATTTGTTTTCTTTGTGAATACGAATTTTATAAAGAGGTTGTTTTTCACGCCCTGTAATATGTTTGTAATAAACAAATAAGTATTGCGACGTAGTTTGTTAAATACAAACAAAAACAAATAATTGCTTAATTTACGTGGCAAATTACACTACAAAGCTGCACTATGAACTCACCTCACCTGACCACAAGTGAGTTTTTGTCTAAGTAGCGCTTGAAGATTGCATACAAATTTCTTTAATTTCGCTGACATTTACCCTCTGCATACATCACTGTTCAAATATGTATTAATATTTGCTTAATATTTCTACTAAGCTCATTACTGTAAAGTATGAAAACAATAGTCATAATCGAAGACGGCAAAGTTGTATTTCTTGCTATTGGTTTTCTTACAAGCATAGCGGTACCTATTTTGTATGCAGGTTTTGTTGAAATTGCGCCACACTTCGTTTTTTGTTGAACAGGGAGCTGGCGGCTACCATTTGGCAAATACCTGAGTGAAATATATAATTTCCACTTGAACTTGGACTTGAAATGAAGTGTATTACACAATATAAATTTAAAAAATTTTGTCTTCTTATACTATATATTAATATATTGTTATTTTTAAGTTGATATTAAAAATGAACATGGTAATTACCACGTGAAAGTAAAGTAGAAATCCACAATCATTGAAAACAAATCTAGTTCACCGGGCTTGCTACATTTACAGGTTGGTTGAAAAATGTCTGCTCTCGAAATAAAAAAATACTGTTTTTGGTACGAAATAAGCTTTCCACAAAGGAATTGTTTCAAATATCTGAAGAGATAGTAGTCATTGGTAACCAAATCTGCTTACCTTTGTAAGCAGGTGCATTGTCTTAATGAAAAATTATTTTCTTGTGCCACAAACCAGGTTTTTTTCATACATTTTTTCATCTAGCTGATCCAAAAGACTGCAATAATATTCAGAGTTGATTGTTTTACCTTACTGCCGATAATTAATCAACAATATTTCTTTTGCATCCCAAAAACTGATGTCATAACCTTCTTTGCTGATCGTTGTGCTGAACAACCAGCTCCAGTCCACTGTAAACGTTCTTGTTTCAATTGAGGATCATGGTGGTAGATCCAAGTTTCATCCGCAGTTATAAAACGTCGCAAGAAATTGGTTTTATTCTGTTCTGCTTCCAAATTATGCTGGAAAATTTGTTTTCGATCCAGTTTTTGTTAAATTGTTAACATGTGCGGCACTACTTTTCCAAACAGCTTTTTCATATGTAATCCTAAATGCAAAATATGAAGTATTTGTTTTATTATGCTTATTGATTTCTGGTGTGGTTGCGGTTTTTGGAGGTGCGTTTTGAAGGTGAGGTTTATAAATTGTCTTTGCTTTCAAACCGTTCAAAACAAAGAATCTAATCACTGCGGGATATTCAATTTATTCCCTATTAAAAAAAATACTCCGACACGTCAACTTCAAATGGCTTGTAAATAAATAATTAATTGACAGAATAACTTGTAACCTTTCATGTCTTCTCACGACAGATGTACCAATTAGAGAAAAAAAATTTTGAGCTAGTAGTGCTATTTCTTGGAGAGCGACGGTAAAGTTCCAAGCGAAGAGCTTGGCCATAAGGAAGTAGCTCAAAGTGGACGATTCTTTTGTGCAATGTTAAGCTCCTAGGCAATCGAAACCATGTTTATATGACGGTCGAAATCGACGAGTTACATTATTTTATCGATGTTTTCGACAATTGTCCTTCCAGAGCATGGTACATATTCACAATCAAAATTACCGGAACGGAATAGACGAAATCAAAATAGTACATGACACTCTGTTACAGTATCAGAACCATTATCACTATTCTCATTTTCAGCCGTCTAACGGTTTTGCCTTTATCGAAGAAAAACTGTAAAATATTGCGTATTTTCTCTCTGCTGTTGATCATCTTTGACGCCTGCTGAGTCAAGCAATCACAAAACTGTATAAAAATTGTTTGAATTTCTAACTTTATATAGCGAAACCCGATAACATTTATTTAACGCGAGATTTAGACAACTAAAATGATTTATTGGAACAATTAAAGATTTCTTTGTACTTACTATATATTACTTTTTCAAGAATAGTGTGCTTTGAAAAAAAATTAAGCGAAAATGAAGAAGCAATCGCTGAGACTATGACTTATTTTAAAGCAAATATATATTTAACAATAAAAATTATATTAAAAAATTTGAAGAGCGGTCTAATTGAGCTAACATGCTAAATAGCAATTTTGTTGAATAATAAAATCGAATTTTCGCAAACAAATTTATGTACAATACGTTACCTTTAAATAAGCCGACCTTATTAAGTGTTCCGAAATTCAATCAGGTATATCCTAAAAAAGAAATTAGAACACATCTCTCAAATCAAAAAGTAACAATTGACCGACATTTTCTAACTGATAATTATTTCTTAACTTTGGCCATGTCAGCAGCATTTAAATTTCGACTAGACATGACATATAATTGTACACAAGTATTAAACAACATGTGCAATAATTCGATGCCGTTCTTTTACAAAATTAGAATGTGCAATAAAAATACATAAGAATACCTGTAAACATCCAAGGCATGGCTAATGGAGGGTATGGCTCCACATAAATATTTCATTCAACAATGAAAAATTGTAAAATTTAATTGCCATTTCGGCCATTAAATTATTAATATTTATGCATGTTTTGCATGCGAACAGCTAAAATAGCTTAACATTAAATAACATTTTTGTCATTCAACAGGGAGAAGAAGAAGAAGAGACAAACAACAAGCACCGATGACTAAAATATGACAGCAGAACAAAATGTAGGCTTTTCCAGCTAAATGTAAATTAGCCATGTTGTCATTTTAATGGACATATGTACATATATATTATTCTTATTTTTGTTGCTATTATGCCGACTATGCCTGCTTTGTTGTTGCTTCTTCTACATGCTTCTCCTTCGACTCGGCTGCCGTGGCCCCAATTTGGATCGCCCAACGCAAACAGAATTTTAATTATGAGCATTGAGAATGCATTTTTGTTGCTACTTTTGAAGTACAACAACGAAGCACTTGAAACTTTTCGTGCTGTTATTTTTTTTTTTTGTTTTTTGGTTTTGTTTGGACGATTTTGACTGTCAATGCATTCTTTGTGTCCTAGAAGAACTGATTTGAAGTCGAGGTGACTATTTTCGTTTTGGCCACCGAGTGGTTTCTGTTTGGAATTCTATATTTTAGTCGTACTTGATTGGATCGTGAGGACAATATATTGTCATTTGGTATTTTCCATGCACGGAGTGTTCGAATTGCCACATAAAGTCGCGCATAAATTAAAGCGCATTCTTGACTAAGGCTATTTAGAAGGTAAAATGCATAATTCATTCGAAGAACAGCGACGCCATTCACGAATTTCGATGAGTTTATTTTTGATTGTTTCTCCCATTATAAGTTAATATGTTAAAGTTCTGTGCAGATCAATTTACACTACTGATACTATAAATAGCAGAGTATAGTTTTCCCCGCTATTAATCAGTTGATTACCAATCTGAAATATCTAACGTTGACAAGTTTTTCAAGAGCATCAGATACTTGATTTCACATAGTGATTAATTAAAATATATTATTATTGATTATACTTTAAGGACTAAAAAATGTTCTTAAGAATAGAGTTCAGTTATTTCTTACAAGATAGATTTCACGTCTGTTTGCATGTGGAATTCTATTGGACGTATAGGTTCCTCAACATGATGTCCAATTGGGTGAATAGAAGCGACTTAGCCATTAATCCAAATAAAACTGAAGTGGTTATACCAGGAGGTATTAAATCCCAATTGTCCTTCTCACCTCACGCCTTGCCTAACGCTAACAACTTGTTGACAAAGTGAATTACTTGAGACTTATCATTAACATGAAAGAGTACAAACAAATTCTCTTCTTCACCGACTAACATCCATTTAGTATTCATTCTTACAAGAGACATTTTAAAATAGACTCTAAATTTTTAAAAATGTACAGTTTTACTTTTTCTGTCATGTTCTATAGAATTTTCTGTTATTAACCCCCAATACTGTGAACTTGCCTTGGAAACGTTTTTCTTGCTCTTCGAGATGAGCTCTCATATTATCTTTTTATTTATCCAAATGAGAATGTAAACTTTAGAAACATTCTACATCCGATGATGAAGAAATTTGTAATCATGTCAGTACTCAGCTCGTCATAATTGTTAGTTTTTTTATTTGAAGGCCTATAAGAATTCCTGCTTTTCTTTTCGCCTCTGAAAGCTTTGGAAAAAATTCTTCGAATATTTGAAAGATTATCACCTGGTTCACTCCAAATTCTAGGCACTACAAACTTCATTGCTCTTTTTTCACCTCAGTACTAACCTAGAATAAAACGTAACTTATTATGACCTAATTAATGTTTCAAAATAGCTAGCAATTATTACAAGAAAAGAGAAAATTAACTCACCATCATGAATACATTTATCTGCTAAAGTTATATGACAATTATGGGGCCCATTTTTGTTCTGATCTTTACCTTATGTGAGAGCGAATTTTTGCTTTTTTAGCATTGTAAACGAAAATAATAGCAGTAGTGTCACTTTAAGACAACTTGAGAACGATTAGATGAAATATCTTGAAACTTTAACAGTATTGTAGTTAAGGTTAATACTCTACGGAAGGATAGGTGTTTTAATAAAACTGGAAAGTTAAAGTTAAGTTCTGTCTCTTATACCATCATATGTATATATAGACATAGATATAATTCGACCGTTAGCGATGATATTATCCTTATCAATAAACATAATATTTCCGTTGCAGAGTCTTTCTCTCGAACACCCCGAGAGATGTCTTATTAAGTATTGTAATAACCAACCAAGCGAGTACTTTACTTTGAAATTGCTTACTCGTTTCAAAACTATTTCAAGGCCTGACTGAGACTGAAAATAACTGCAATTATCCAGGTAGTGATGTCGGTAATGATATTAAAAGAGAGCCAAGATATACCCAAGGCTCAATATACGACTGCTAAGTCCTATTCTCATAAGTTCAGCTTTGTACAGCGCGCAAGTTTATCCTCCTCTTAATTCGAAGATGCTACAAACATCAATCTCTCTCTAAAACCTCAAATATGTCTGTAAGAAGCATTTCATATCAAAAATAAAAAAGGAATGCCACTGTTAGAAAAAAATTATATGACTTTCGTTTCAGGTTGACCAAGATTATTACTCTCGCCCGCTATAATCAGTGTGGTAATAAAGAGCTTTTAATTAAGACTTTTAATTCACGTTTTCAAATCATTTGCATAATACGCTGAACCTAAGCTTGAAGCGCCGGGGTTAAAGGCTTCGAGTTAATTTTAATTAACATATTTGAAAAATATTTGTGTCTTTTTAAATAAACAAGCTAAATGAACTTCTACAAAGTTGCGGCATTTTGCAACAATTTTAAAATATATTACTTTCAATTAATATTTCGATCACTTGACCCATTTTTAATATTTCAACTAAATAATTAGAGAATGCATAATTCTCTAATAACAATAAACTCAGAATACTTGGCGATATCATATTTTCTTTCTTAAAATCGTGCCAAAATCTCAATCAAGTAACATTATTTATTGTTTACGTGAGGACATTTAGAATGTTAATACATTCACGTCATTTGTAGGTATATGTATACCATATGTACAGAAAGAGTTTTAAGGTCGTTCATCAAGTTGTTCTTTTTCTAAAAAATAATATTATTTTTGTTAACTTAAGTATAAGGCTATTAAGTAGCAAACCATAATGATATGTCATAAGAAAAAGAAACTGTGAAACATTTTTGAAGCGGAGAGCTCTGGGTTACCAGAATTGATGCAAGATCTTAATGGTTACATGAATGTATGTTTTCCTTAAATCAAAAATACACAAAGAACTTTAGAAATGAAGTACCTAGAACTTCCTTTTAGTTTTGGGAAAAATATTTCGGGAAGAGAGGAGACTAAAAAAAATATGTTCGAACGCTTCTTAACCTTAGACGATAATTGTTTTGAATTGACGACATTTAAGTGGCGAAACCTTAGGAAGGATCTAAATTCTTTTAGATGGAACATTGAGAGCCATGGAAAATATCCCGTCGCAATCGGTTGACATATGCATTCTGCCGATTTTATCTTAGCTAGTTTCTAAAAGTTAAATGTCAGGCGATTCTTTCAAAGTTACACAGTTCTCTCTTTCTTAAAAGTAGAAACCATTTGGTTTTTTCATCGAGTTTACAAACCCTTGAGAGACTTGAAGGGCAGACCAAGGAAACATATTAAACCCGGGGGGAGACTTACAAAACATCTAAACTCCAAATTTATTTTGTCTAATTTTATTTATCAAGATTGTCGCTCATAACAAACGATCCACACTAATGTGCATACGTCCATACTAATATATGCATTTTATTGCTACTGATATGCCGTGACCATATATCACAGGATAATTACATTGAACGGAACGCTCATTTAGCTTATCACACAGATCTCTTGAACATATTTTATTAATTACATTGAAAGCATATTAATTTATAGCCAATCAAAAGGAAACAAAAAGAAATAAATTAATCGACTTCTCACCACACACACTCACCCACTCACCACACTCTTGCATTTCTCTTCCACAGAGCGTAATTATTGCTGATGGCTCAGAACAGTACAAGCGATTCGTTCAACTCCCACAGCCGTTGACCTTCAAAGTGTATATTTTCAACGTGACCAATGCGCACAAGATACAACAAGGCGCCATACCAATTGTGGAGGAGATCGGACCTTATGTATACAGGTAAGTGGAGACTTAGTGTTAACTTAAAAATTCTCATTATTTTTAACTGGAAATATGTCTTTTTTCCTGCAGACAATATCGACGCAAGAAAGTGAAGCACTTCTCACGTGATGGTTCTAAGATCAGCTATGTGCAGGATCAGCGTTTTGAATTTGATGAAGTAGCCTCGGCGCCTTATACACAATCCGATCACATTGTCGTACTCAATATGCATATGAACGTAAGCTACAGATATAGAAAGATTGGCTTGATTAGACTTTAATTCTATCTAGAGTCTGTTTACTCACATTTGATTTATGAAAGAAATATAATATTTATTGGCATTTAATTATGATATATTGATGCATACTTACAGGCGTAAAGTGAAATTCTTATTGCCAGTAATAAATATTTCTTTCAAATTCAAAATATTTCGTTAAAGTACATTAAGTCCACTTCGCACATATCCTTTTATTAATCAACTATATATTATTTACAGGCGTTTTTGCAAGTGTTCGAAAGAGAAATAACTGACATATTTCAGGGTTTTGCGAATAGATTAAACCATAGGCTCAACCGTACGCCAGGCGTTCGTATATTGAAACGTCTGATGGAGCGCATACGTGGGAAACGTAAAGTAAATTTTTTACATAACAAAACAAAAACCTAAAATTTATCAAATACCTATGAACTTCCTACTATCTACTTACTATATTAATCGGTGTTTAATTGGTGATTCAGTGGGGCATTTACTAAATTTTACTTTCATTCTAAATATTATGTTAAAATATCTTAACTATGTGACCATTTTAAAATTGCGGTCACTTAACCCACTAACCAGAATTATTTATACAAATACCGGTGCATCGGAAGGGTAACCAGTTAAAATAACATTTATGTTTTTTTAGTGTTCATATCTTAGCTAAATATAGAAATGTCTACCCTAATATTTACAGCTTGAACCCCTCTACCAATCTGCTAGGAAATTTGTATGCTTTCACCTTAAAAACTGAGCTCTAAAATAAACACATTCGGACCACATAATGTCAGTAGAAACAGTACTAACTCGATTTACCCTGCTTGGATAAGTCAAATATTACGGATTACAAAAAGTATTATTCATTCAACACCAAGAAAATTTATCAAAAATGTGCTTGATTTATTTAAGTACCACAACTAAAATTCCCACTTTAGTATAGGCATCTAAATTGTCGAAATCGGTCGAATCACTGACCTATTTTACATTTTTCTAAAATCCGTGGAAACGCGCCCTCCCACATGCAGTCAAAAAAAACCGAGTTCTATTCGGCAGAAATTTTGACATTAACTGTGAACCAGCGGGTATTACACGAAAGTAATTTACGCTTGCAATAGTGGGGCCATCAGGTGGTAATCAGCCCAAGTACTTATTGGACAACCCTCGTAAATGGCTGAAGTTTCAAGTTGTCATGAGTAAATAAATGAAGAGTACTACTTTTGCCAGTTGTATTTTTAAACACAAATATTTAATCACAAATCAAAAACAAATTAGTGATTTTTGGTATTTTATCAGGCAATGCAAATAATTTCTAATCAATATATATAATTATGAAATAGACGGTAAAAGTATGCTCTACATCCATATGAACAAGTATATACATACATATATAGACAGAAAAAAATTTCCTACAATCTCTTTTTTTCTTTAGCTTATCCACTGTGGCCTTCTATGCTAATTGATATTCCTGTTCGGGATAAATTGCTTTAATTTATAAATAAAAATTTAATATTAAAATGCAAATTTGTGTAGAATTGAAAAAGAACCAGATCTGCACAATGAATGCACGAATTTGCGTAACTATCTTTTCTGGTTTCTCAGATCTATCACAACAGGTGTCTGATGGCTTTCAGTTGTATTTTTAAAAATATTTTATTATTGCACCTGCTTTGTAGTTCGAACTGGTTCGAATCTAGATGTCACGGTAAGTTTGGTGAAATATAAATTAGCATATCACTAATAGTTCATATAGATACTTTAAGAGAGAATTCGATGAACTATTGTTAGTGAGGTCCCACATAATTTATTAAGAGATATTTTCAACTCGGAAAATCTTGCATATACGAGGTGTATTCAGAAAATAACAGGACTTTTTTGTCTGTAGCTGCCACTAAGGTAGTTATATGAGCTTGGGGATCTTCGTTTGTTACAAAATCACACTTCGTTGCTTGTTCATGAATTCTTGGCCAAAAACAATTCTGTAACTTTGCCTCAGCCTCTATATTCGGGAGACATGTATCCGTGTGACTTGGGCCTATTTCCGAAAATAAAGAGAGCCTCTCGTTTTTCAAGTGCTAAAGTTTATTCCAAAAGTCTGAGAAGTGTTTCACGATTGGAAGAAGCGCTGGCATAAGTGCATAATATCGAATGGGAACTATTTTTAAGGCGACAAAATTAATGTAAACGAAAATATAATAACTTTTTTCAATATGCCCGTTTTATTTTTTCAATTTGAGAGATATTTCATCCTGGCACATAGAAAAAACCGAACCTCTGAAACGTTTCAACTTTAATTTAATAAATGATATAAGCTTTGAAGCTTGAATTGCTTTAAAGTTATGTTAGAGATAGAACCCGTTAGCTTTCCGTTCCGTTCCATTTTTACGGTTAAGGCCAAGGTACACACCAAGGAGAAATTTGATCAAGTATTTAAAAAAGATTTGTTAGTTACCACAAAGGGTTATATTATATCTTATTATAATATAAGCGTTAATATAATATGAAGACTAGTTCCAGCATTTCTCAAATGTCTGGTTTCTTTTAGCATGTGTCGTTACTAATGCCCTTCCGGCTCACATGTTATGCCAGTAAGTTTTAATCTGCCATTAGACCAACAACCGTACTGCAGTCTTTTCAAGACCGTGTAAGTAAAGAGCATGCGTGTTTTCCTTTGGGACCGTGGGACATTCCATCTTGCCCTGATCCGTCTGTCATTTCATTATTTATCGTCTAAAGCGAATTACTTATTTCCTCTATGGGTTGGTAGCCACACAAATGATGCCTTTGGCAATCTCATCAGCTATTTCGTTTCCCGGAATACCCTTGTGGCTTCGAACTCAGTATATATGCAACCGCTTTCCTTCAGCCACTATATCTAATGCCCCAATGCTTCTAAGGACATTCTCCGACGTAATGCAATGTGGGATCGTTGCTTAATTACCGCTTGACTATCGACGCATATGTTGATCTTCTTTATGTTATATTCTACCTTGTTAGGTCTAGCTGCGAACAATAGATTCCGGCGCTCATTCAATCAGCCACATTATTTAAATATGCTTTCAGCAAGTGTTTTAAACTGCGATTGCTGGCGCAAAAGTATTCAGAAAACATTTGTTTAAAATTGCCCTGTTTAGTTTTACGACTTTCTTGGCACAAAACAAAATTTGTTAATTTCTTTATAAAACTAAAATTACAAAAAAATTAAAAATAAGAATTAAAATATACACATATATATTTCTCTTTTGCTCTTGATGCCAATACATATCCACGTAAATTGACATCATATCTAAAACTACTGTTGTAGCACCCTATAAATGGATGTACAATATTTTCAATGCAGTATTCAAGCAAGTAAAAGTAAGTGCTTGAGGGTCGCTTGAGTTTACACATTTTTAAAATCGTCAAGTTCAGCTGTCGCCTAAGAACCTAGTAACCTGCTTGTCTGCCTATGCAACATTTTATAATTAATTAATAATTAACAAAACATAAAAACGATTTATTTTCTTTAACAAATGTTACAACATGACAATGACATTATTTTATTGTATTTGATTTTAAATTTATTAACATTTTTTAATATTTTTGAATAGTTTATTTAATTTAATTTTTTCGGTATTTTGATACGCCTCTGAAGGTTTTTGATTTTGATTGGTTGACTCATTTACATTTGTATTTGAATAAAAAAAATATTACATATTTTGCACAAATAATTTTTTCTAAAAATATATGTATATATATACTTATTCACGCTGACATACAAATATACTTTCAGAAATTTAGTTGTTAAAAACATAAATAATATTCATAGGCATATGTATATGGCAAAGTTCTCATCGTATTTATGCAAGCTTAATTACTTACCTTAACTCTAATTTCAGTACACTAATATATAGATACATACATAGTAATTAAAAATGTATGCTTATTTTACTGCATTGAAATTGTAATTAACACATTTGTTTTAGTTTCGATGTTAAGTTAATTGAATGCTCAATAATTAAGCGCTTTGATCGGTAATAAAACTGTAAATAAGCACAAAAATGAAGTTTAAGCTTGGCGTTGGTGCTATATACACAATAAAAGTTAATTAAAAATTGCTACAAACGCTAAACACGCAATAAATATTAAATAAGTGTAGTGTTCATGCGTAAATACATACAAACATATGTATATAATTCATATTCATTGCAGTCGGTGCTGACGATCGCCGAGAATGATCCGGGCTTGTCGCTGTTGCTGGTTCACTTGAATGCCAATTTAAAGGCCGTCTTCAACGATCCCAAATCAATGTTTCTCGACACAACCGTGCGTGAGTTCCTGTTCGACGGCGTGCGTTTCTGTATTAATACGAACGGTATTGCGAAAGCAATTTGCAATCAAATCAAAGAGGGCGGCTCCAAGACGATACGTGAACTGAGCGATGGCAGTTTGGCATTCTCGTTCTTTAATCACGTAAGTATTTAGCTAGAAATTTAAGTTAAAACAACAAATTATTTTCACACGCATCACTGAGTTGCTCTAATCACTGTTATTTTTGTAGAAAAACGGTACTGGCAATGAAGTGTACGAAGTGCACACGGGTAAAGGCGACGCGCAACGCGTGCTCGAAATACAGAAACTCGACGATTCACACAATCTTCAGGTGTGGCTGAATGGTTCCGAGGGTGAAACTTCTATGTGCAATCAAATCAATGGCACCGATGCCTCATCGTATCCGCCGTTCCGCAAACGTGGTGATTCGATGTATATCTTCAGCGCAGATATTTGTCGTTCGGTGCAGTTATTTTATCAGAGTGATATACAGTATCAGGGCATACCCGGTTTCCGCTATTCGATCGGTGAAAATTTCATCAACGATATTGGGCCGGAGCACGACAATGAATGCTTCTGTGTTGACAAGCTGGCAAATGTGATAAAACGGAAGAATGGTTGCCTATATGCGGGCGCGCTGGATCTGACGACCTGCCTGGGTGAGTGAGATTTTTTAATATTTTTCTAAAAGTATTCTTTTCCTACTGGATTGCTATTAGCTTTAAAGAAATTATTTCACTTTTCGATTTTTTGGTATTTGGGGGCTAGTTCAAAAATCTTAACGATCTCTTTAAAATAAACTTTTATCTCAATTAACTTTCGTAGTCCGTTTTAAGACTCTTCATGTGATTTAATAAGTAACCCTTATGTTAGTAACCAACTTTACCGAAGTCTTTTAGTAACCGGGGTGCCCACGATCTGAGTATTATTATTTTTTTTTTATTTTATTCTAAAAAATTGTATCTTTAAATATTAATAGTCAGTGATAATTTAAAAAAATAAACTAAAACATTTTTTTTTAAGTTATTCACACAAATACACCGCTGTGGGTACCCGGGTACCCGGTTACTAACATAAGGGTTAAGACGTACACGTGGCTCTGACCCATTTTACTTAACTCTCATAATTTACTTGACTGAACTCCACCTAACCCTATGCAAGTGGTTCAAATCGGCCCTTAACCCCGCCCACTTTTATCATAAGGCTAGTTTGAACCCTAATAACCTATTTCATTTTAAAATCAGAACTTAGGTATCCAAAATTATGTCGAAAGAACAATCGTCAGTTTTAACAACTCTATTCCAGAAATTAGGATTCCTGTATACCCTCAACAACAAAAAAAAAAATTGGTCCAAAAATTACTTTCCAAACTTTAAATTCTGCTATTTCCGCTCTTTTGCTTTGAAATTACAATTTTCTAGGAACCTTCTAAGCACATCTACAGATTGATGAAGCCACGCGCAAACGTAAAAAAATCAATTTCCATTACATTGGGAAATAAAATTCAATAGTCAAATTTTGCGGTTAACCACAGCACATGTGCTTTATTAGCCACACTTTTAGTGTCCCGACAAATCAAAAAATGTAAATGTTTGACTATAAAACCATAAAGCAACTGACCTTAACCCATTACCAATGCAAATGAAATCAGCAGAATGTTTTGAACTAATTGGCTTAATTAGTTTCTAACATATGGGACATAAAATAACGATTGCTTAACCAAAAAAAACTAAGCCAAGAAACTCGACGTGATCATAATGTTTTAACAACGCGTTTACGCTTCCACGATTTATTGTAAATTAAGAAAAATTAGCAAGTTTTATTTATTCATGAGAAATATATAACTTCTGAAGAAAAGAAAGAAAAAACTTGTAGAAAATATATGCATATTATCCGAAATGTTTCGCTGTCTAGCAAGTTTGTTTAATTAGCATAAACTTTGCACCAGATCTCAAAATTCAACAGAACGGTTTACATAAACGACTTCTTTCAAAGTATATGAACAAACTAATTTTTTAGAGGAGCACAAAAGAGCTCTCTTCGTAACTTTGAAAAAATAAACTTAATAGAAAAAATTGACTTGATCCAATTCGAGCCTTGAGCTGCACAATGTTATAGGAATGTATTGTTCTCTTAATTCTAAAATACTATTGAATGGACTTCCAATTACAAAATTAGGAGAATCAGAAACATGGCTTTCTAAAAATACCCTCTCTCAACATAACAACGGCTCCAAAGGTTTTGCATAAAGTGGTCAGTCGTAGTTGGTTTATCAGCACAGACTATTGATAGATATAACGACCAGGAATTTCTTGCTATCCGAAAGAGAGTGATGTTTTCATTTAGATTGTATTTTTCGTGGTTTTAGTGTACTTCCAGAAGCTTTTAGTAGTACTTAGATGACTGATTATTACTTTCTGATCCAAAAATTATGTCAGGAAAAACCTTTCACAGCAGTCTGAAATCAGAACATAAATTTTGTTAATATATAATATTATATTTCCGTAATTTTAAAACGCCTTTGTAACTATCAAGCATAATTCAAGAGAATCTTTCTTTTCACTTGTATTATTATTCTAGCTTGTATTTTATAGCTGACATAATTTTCGATATTATTTACAAATTCGAGGTTTTGACTAAAAAAGTTAAGAACTAAAAGCCGTGCTGAATTTTAATTTGGTGACCAGAAACATTTCGTCTTAATCTCATTATATCTGAGCTAACTGTTTCTAGAAAAATACAAAATTAATACGCAGCTATAAATATTATAAGTGAGATAAATTACAGTAGTTATAGTTAACAATAAACAAAATTTCGAAAACCTTCGACGAACTGTGGCTCTCTTGAGTTTAAAACTATTTAGAAAAGAGAGAAAACATACATTTTGGTATGTGATCCAAAGTAGGCAACGGAATTAAATGTTATGTATATACCTTTATATAATATTATAATGCTGCTGATTTAAATAGATCAACTCGTAGGCTTCGAAATACGATGAAAAGGTGAGTTACAATAACTGAAAGTGGCTTTCAGGGGTTATATCAATTTGCAAGTCAAAATTTGTTTAAGGTCATTTTATTTAATAAAAAAATAAAAAATGTAAAATTTTCAAAATTTCATGTACTTTATAAAGCATAGATTTTAAAAAATTTTGATTCTCTTGATTCCGTAGCCGATTTCCGTCAGGGCCTCCGAAAAACGATATGCGACGGTGAGGAAGACTTTTCTGCTTAAAATTACCTCAAATCCAAAAACCAAAAAAATGTATTATTGCTATAGATGAATACAGGTAATGATCGAAACATTAGTCAAGTTATTGATTTTTGATAAAATGGCGTCTTCCGAAAATGTTTTTTTAAATGCAGAAATGGATACAACCACTTAAATTTTAATAATTACAAAATTCGATAATTTCACAATCGTTACTTTTGCACATACATAGTAAAAAATCGATTATTTTTATAGACTAAAATTTCCGTTATAATTTTTTTCGAACAGCATGTAAATATATAGCATTTATTTTATTGATTTGTGTTAAAACCGTCGCATGCACATAATCCCAGAGCAAAACTCTATCACAATTGGCGAACCAGTCTAGAGCTAAAATATCACTAATTTGAATTTCAATCGATTTTTTTCCAATTTTTTCTTTCACACTTTTACATGCGAACTTACGATAAACATCAAACGCTCAAAAATAGCCAAAAAAAAGGCTGCTGGAGTGTTTTTTTTTATCGAGACAGTTGACCTACCCTGCATTGGCATTGAACTATTCATGGCTAACCAGTGCAAATTATTGTCTTGGCATAGAAATTTTAATAAGTCAACATGGCTTTTTCGGTGCTCCCCTCTCAGTGCGAAGTGATGGACAGTTTACAAATTTGCAAGTCAAATTAGCATATGCAATACGTACATATGTATGTAAACCCTCTGGCGTCACTAACTGTGCAGAAAGGTGCTCATCACTTAAATGGGCGCATAATGTAATCAAACCGTAATTAACGCCTTATTAGCGCAAGCTATGGATGAGAGGGCGTTAACAGCAATTATGCGTCCACAACGCTCAATTTGCTATCGATTTGTAGTTATCGAACGCCCCTTAGTCTACAAAAAAACTTGTTGGAAATAAATTATACACATTTGTTTACAATCGCAAAATAATGAGGCGCATTTTAACTGCAACAGCTCAGTAAATAAGCGAGATACGCTAGTCGATTGTGCCGCAATAAGAAAAATGACTTAATACCTTAGTGCGAATAATCAACTAATAGACTCGTATTAATCATTAATTCTCATAAATTGTGCGGAAATAAAATTCAATTTTTGTTACACAAACAACTAATCAAGACAGCTTAGGGAAGGGGGTGTTAAACAAAGGAGCGCGGTGAAAACACGCAGTGATACAAAGCGCCGTTACTTAAGGAATTCATATCAACTTAAATAAGTGCTTACGAAGACACTCGGAATGAGACTATTGTTAGTGAAGAGCAGCCAAATAGGAGTGTAATTATTTGAGCTGTTCAAAGACTACAAGTGCCAACATTGAACCCAGATAGCTCAAAAACGCACACAAGCACACACATACTTGAGCCTGATTTCTGCGATAGCAATAATGACGTCGTCAACACTCATGCTGCTCTTCAGAGACTGATTGGCATGGTCGGCCACACAGCGGTTGGCTAATCCTCAACAAACACAGCCACAAATACACTCACCCGTTAGGCACACATACACATACCTATGTACATATATACACCTCAATTATAACTGTTAGTTTCCGAAGGCAGCAAAACAAATTAACAGCTAACAACTAGCAATTCTTCTTAGCGAGCCAGCAGCTTACTGCTGTGAGCTGTCATAAGTTATGAATCAATTTATTTGCATAGGCACACACATACGTGCATACACATATGTATCTAACACAAATAGTCATATTCATTGGAAAGATTCGCAGCCGAAGCGTTGAGCATCGATTTTTCGTTTTCGAATCAACATGGCTCAATTCAAAGGCGTTAATAGACGCGACAGTTGAGCAAACTGGTTATTTGACTCGTCTGCAATTTAAGACATTAGCTATTAGCGGTATTAGTATTAATCAGATTCTTAATATAAACATGAAAGAAAGGCTTGCGGGACCACTTGAAAGTAGAAAGAATACGGCACGAGATTGTATACGGAATTTCCACATAATATTCGTCGGCATTTTTGTTATTGTGCTGTCGCAGTATTCTGTGCTTTATTGCTCTCCGATTTTCAGGTTTGCTTTAAGATTTATAAATATTAAAATAACCTTTTACTATTCATACACCTGGTATTAAAAAATATCTTCCAGATGTTTACTAATTTTATAGGGAGCCGCGCTCTTTCTACTCTTAAATAAGAGATTTTAGGCAATCTTATAATTACAAGTAGCTTATAATTTCTCATATCTCTGGCTCACTATGCCATCACATACCTTCAGAGCTTTATAGAATATTCCTATTGATCTCTTGTTCTGCTCACGTGATATTTTATCTCCCACACCATACATATAAGGCAATGGTAATGACTAGTCTCAACTTCTGAACTATACTCATAAGATCTAGTCAAAGATTTATTTCAGAACTTTCACAGAACACTTTTTTCTGAAGCCTTCAATTTTAAAGATATCGATTCCATTTTGCTTATATTACATATTCGTAAACAACACGGAAGTTTCCTGGGTTCACTATTATCTTACTGAGATCCTGAAAACTTCACTAGAAGTGCTTATTTACTTTGAGCAATAAAGAATGTTTATGGAGTGAAATCAACGATAATCAGTGCTAAATGTCTTGTGCATACCTCCCTACAATTCTCAAAAAGAAGCGTACATGTAATCCGCTAAATTATTGAAAAGATTTAAGTTAGAGTAAACAATATCCTCTCAATCTCAATAATCTCTCTCTTTCTCTCTCTAACCTCAATCTAAATTTCTGTTTCTTGTAATCGCTATATACTATAAATTATCAAAAAATCTATCGATCAATTCTTACTTTATTCATCGACTCTTTCGTGAAGCGAAAATATCTGCAAAACGTGAGAATCTACGGGTAATTTGAATTTTAAATTGTACTGTTAATTGCTTTTTGATGTCGAGAGTAACCTCGGTTTTTGTTCGTTAAATCCCAGGTGCATAAATAAATGATTACTCGAGCCACTTGTTTTACGAAAGGAGCTACCGCTCCTGATAATGGTTCAAATAAATTTGTATAAAAATTCAGAAAAATTGCAATTTCGACAATCCATTTAAAGCTATTTTCTTCGTATGTTAATAATAATTTAATAATAAACGCTTAAGAAAAAACCTTTAAGAGAGAAATGTTTTTTGCATAACACACTCACGTTTAGGTTTAAATTTTACAGAAATTCATGAATAGTCCAGCCGTTTAAATATATGATATATTATATTAATATATAGCAACTTCGATAAATCGAAGCCCTTAGAAGCTTTAAAAAGAAATTTCTCGAGGTGTTTCACAAAAGCAGTAGCTATGTGTAACTTTGATGACAGCTATTCGCCTCTGACCGTCGAGGCAATTGACTTCCGCAGGAATGACAAATAGAGTCTGCGGCAGCTTCGTCAATTTACTCTTTTGTAAAGCGTTTGACAGAAAAACACAATAATTAGTGACGTCGTAAATAAAAAGCGTGAAAGGTTTATCCAACAATTACTACGAACATTTAACAATTCTTTTTACCTAGTTTTGTTTTCAGCTTTCCTTACTGATTTTAATCACTTAGGACTTGAAAATTATAGAAATGTAAGACATGGGTACTAGTCGAAACTAAGGAGTAACCAAATTATTTTTTTGTCGTTGAAAGAAGTATTTCTCCACCAGAGAAAGAAGCACAACCACATTGCACATGAGTCAGAGATTATGTTAGCTCAATGTTGGCAATGGTCTATCATTGAATCGTATCCGGCTAATACTATACAACATAAGTGAGGAGAAAGACCGATCGGATATATCAGTTTTGTTGATGTTGAAAGATGGTAAAACTAAGTCAAGACTGAATTGAGGAGTTTTAGGCATGATGACCTCTGGAGAAGTTCTCACTAATAGACTAACTTTATATAGATTTTATCTGAAATTAAATAGGATTTTGGTGATGCCTACTATGCCCATCCTTCGCTAAGGCGGCATCATCCGTTAAACATATTCAGGGAACACTGTTAAAATGTCAACAATCGTTAAGTCAGGTTATAAAGAAGTTATGTTTGTGCAAATAAAATGCAAACAAAACGCGAGCGTTTACAAAGTTAATGGTCTCTTAATACCTGTTTTAGAGAATAATTAATGATATCAATGACATACTTTGATAAAAGGAAAATAATATATACATAGGTATAACTGTATCTATACGAAATTTACATTAGAAAAAGTTTATTTCTGTAGTGAATCGCCTAATGTGGTCGACTTCCCTTTGGCGCTTATCAAAATATTAGAGAAAAGCGAATAAAAAATAATGAACAAATATTATGCACGACGAATAAATCAATGACCACACCGACACAACACGACAATCCCGCAAGATATCAAACTGATAAAGCAAGTCCGACGCTGAGGCAGAGTTTACGTTTGTACGATTGGCCGTTTAACCAGTTTTTTTCTAGCAAACGTTTGTGTTTATATGCGCATTGGTGCGCATCTCCACCAATATTGTGCCACTGATTGACTGACTGCCTAATTGACCGCCGCCCGCCCGTCAGAGTAACTGACACTCTGAGCGCGACGTCAACGGCTGAATTATAAGTAATCTGTGTGTGCATGAATGTGGCGGGATGCGCAATCCGAGCTGGACATATAAATGCGAAGCATCGCTCAAATCAGTCTTCAACGGCACGCGAACGCGAGAACAAGCAAAGTCGAAGAAAAAACTGTACGCATTAATAGAAATTAAGAAGATTGGCAGCGAATTAAAATCCGTTAATAAACAATAGCAAGTTATTGTAAATTAATTCAGTTCTAACCTTCGCAAAGTGTGATTATTAAATCAGTAAACACTGTAAGCGCCCAAAAGGCATATATTACGCGTACGCACGATTATACGTGCCGCGTTACGTGAGCACTTAAAATCGAAATAAACCTACACGACGTTTTGAAAATGTCAACACGAGCAACGCTCGGTGTGCGTGTACGCAATGACGCCGCGTCGTGCGTTTTCACTCTTGTCGCGGGCGTTTTCTGCATATTGGTCGCTTTTACCGGAAGCGTCAATGCCAAGGTGTTCGATCGCTGCGAATTGGCGCAAGTGTTGCGCAATCGACATCAACTCGATTTGCATGAGGTCGCGACGTGGACTTGCATAGCGCAGCATTCGAGCGGTTTCAATACGGAGGCATACGCGGGTGGTCTGGCTGGCGGTTCACATGGACTCTTCCAGATAAGCGATGTGTTTTGGTGTTCGCCACCGGGCAAAGGATTCGCTTGTAATCTACCTTGTGAACGTTTACGTGACGCCGATTTGACAGATGACTTGCGCTGCTTGCATATTATCTACGACGAGCATCAACGGCTTTCCGGTGACGGTTATAATGCGTGGAATGCTTATCAGCAGTTTTGTCGTCATGGTGTCGAGAGTTATGTGTCAGACTGTTTTCCAAATCAACGCATTTCACCTGTGGCTCAACAGACATTCACACAAGCCGCTTTTGCCAGCGCGCCAACGTCATACTATACCTCCAACGACTTGGCGGTGCACACGAACTCCATAAGTAATGGTTATTCTGCGTATAAACGCGGCAAGATCTACGATCGTTGTGAACTGGCGCAGGAGCTGTACTACAAGCACAAAATGCCGATGGAACAGATACCCACATGGGTTTGTATTGCGCAACATGAATCTAAATTCGATACTTCGGCTGTGGGACGTCTGAATGCTGACGGTAGCGCCGATCATGGACTCTTCCAAATCAGCGATCTCTACTGGTGTTCGCATGATCGTTATAGTGGCGGCAAGGCTTGCGGACTGCAATGCACGAAACTGCTGGACAACGATATCAGCGACGATGTGCGTTGCATTAAGCGCATCCATGGTGAACACACGCGCATTTCAGGTGACGGTTTCACCGCTTGGTCCGTTTACAACCGCGACTGTCGCAACCAGCAGTACTCATTTATATCCGCATGCTTCCAAGAACCACCATTACAACACGCAGCTAAAACACACGTTCAAACTTCACCTTCACACACATTCCCCTCCTTCCAGGCGCCACAAGCACCCGTACATCCCCAATTTCAAGCCCCACAGACGTCTCTACATCCGCAGTTCCAGGCAAATCCCTTCCTTCAACACATTGGTGTTCCACAGAAATCCACACAAACACTACAAAAACACCAACAACACAAATACACATCCCCCAAAATTGTAACCCAGACACACAATACACAAACACACAAGGGTAAAGTTTATAAACGTTGTGAATTAGCTCAAGAATTGTATTTTAAACACAAATTTCCAATGCAGGATATAGCTACGTGGGTGTGTATCGCCCAACATGAATCCAAATACGATACAGCAGCAGTTGGACGGCTCAACGGCGACGAAAGCGCGGATCATGGACTCTTTCAGATCAGCGATCTCTACTGGTGTGCCCACGACAGTTTTGGCGGCAAGGCGTGCAATATACCGTGCGCGAAATTACTCGATTCCGACATTACCGACGACGTTCGTTGCATACGTATCATACACGAAGAGCACACACGCATTTCGGGCGACGGGTTTACGGCGTGGACGGTTTATAATCACCACTGTCGCAACCAGCAGATCGAACAGGTATCGGCATGTTTCGATAGCAACGAGATAAGTAAAACACAGGTAATTAGCGGCAGCAGCAACAATAATTACAATAATATAATACCAACAACGGCGCTGGCGTTGCCTGCAGCGAAGGGTAAGATCTTCAAGGAATGTGAATTGGCGCAGGAACTCTACTACAAGCACAAAATGTCGATGGAACAGATACCCACCTGGGTCTGTATTGCTAAGCATGAATCCAGTTTCAACACCGCCGCTGTAGGTCGTTTGAATGCCGATGGCAGCGCCGATCATGGACTTTTCCAAATCAGCGATCTCTATTGGTGCGCACATGAGAAATACGGCGGTAAGGCGTGCAACATACCGTGCCACAAACTGCTCGATTCGGATATCAGCGATGATGTGCAGTGTATTAAAACCATACATGCCGAACACACACGCATTTCCGGCGACGGATTTACAGCTTGGACGGTTTATAATCGAAATTGTCGCAATCAACGACTGGAACGCATAGCCAGTTGCTTTCCGGAGGAGGACTTACACAGGCCACAACTTATACAACCTGCAGTGGAGATGGATAAAGTCGCGCATGACGAAACAGGTATCGCCGTTGGTAAGGGCAAAATCTACCAGAAATGTGAGCTGGCGCAGGAGCTGTATTTCAAGCACAAGATGCCGATGAAGGATGTGCCGACATGGGTTTGTATCGCGCAATATGAGTCCAGTTTCAACACTGCCGCTGTAGGACGTCTGAATGCCGACGGCAGCGCCGATCATGGACTCTTCCAGATAAGTGATCTCTATTGGTGTTCACATGAAGACGCTAACGGCAAAGCCTGCCACATTTCATGCAACAAGCTACTCGACAATGATATCACAGATGACGTGCGTTGCGTGAAAACGATTTACGAAGAGCATACGCGTCTCGGCGGTGATGGTTTTACGGCGTGGACAGTTTATAATCGCAACTGCCGCAATCAGCAATTGGAACGGATAAGCACGTGTTTCGACAGCAAACTGTTGCAGCAGGCGCAACAAGCCAACGAAATTGTACAACGTGAGCCCACTACTTATCTTACACAATCCTCTAATATTAACCAAATAACCACTTTGCCGAATAAAATCAAACATAAAGATGAACTAAACCATCCATTTGTAAATAATCCTTTCCTAAATCAATTTAGTGCTGTGAAATTTGTGCCAACAACCTTGAAACCTAAAACAACCGCGAAACCCATTATGCATTACGGCGTCACTAATAAAATGTTTGCTGCAAAAACTGACTTTGTAAATAATCCATTCTTAAATCAATTCATACAGACACAACAAAAACCACATAGTGCCGCCAAGGTCCCGCAAACTGTAACAAATACTAATTTTATTCCCGCTGTACCAACCACTGCCCCTTACGCTGCCAACCCATTTCTAAGTAAATATCAGCCATCTGAAATTAAACAACAAACATTAACACCCATAATAATACAACAATCGCAAAAACAAAGTTACCACTCCAACCCATTTCTCTCCAAATATAAGGGCCAGTCGGCTAGCTTCTCACTAATCGAAACAAAAAATCAAAAACCATTCAATGCTGCCACACCAAGCATACAGCTAACACTGCCAAAACCGCAAACCTCGCAACAACAACATTTCCACTCGAACCCATTTTTATCACAATTCATCGAACAATCCCCAAGCTTAACAGCTCACAAGCCAGCATCTACAGCTAACCCATCGAGGAACCAAATAGTCGCACAATACCAGAATAATCCTTTTCTTCAACGAATTTCAGCAGCCTCACATAGTACCGCTATCAAAACAAGTTCACAAACCCAACAACAACATATACACCCAACGTCGAGCAGCACTGAAAAGACCAAGCTCCATGCTTACCCCACAAAGCCCTATGTGAATAGTGAAGTGTTTCGTACAACACCAGTCAAAATACCTGCTACCCATATAGTGTTCAAACCAGGTGTTGAAACTAAAGTTTCCACTACGGTATCTGCAGCAAAACCGGTCACCTCAACCACCCGAAAACCACATACACAAACGACGAAACAATATTATACCACTTTGCTCACAACCACCACTACAAGGAGGCCCACAACATTGACAACCGCTATACGGAAACCCACAGCAAATTATGGCGGAAGCGCGACTAAGCGACCAAGCACTTCATGGAACTGGCAACAGTCGCAACAGGTGCAGCCTGCAAAAGCAATCAGCACAACTCGCCAACCAACAATTCGACAACCAACAACTCGGCAACCAACAACTCGTCAACCAACAACTCGACAACCAACAACTCGACAACCAACAACTCGGCAACCAACAACTCGTCAACCAACAACTCGACAACCAACAACTCGACAACCAACAACTCGGCAACCGACAACTCGACTACCGGCAACGAAGGCGAAACCGAACGGAAGCACAACACGATCGCCACAAAC
Organism: Bactrocera oleae; assembly: GCF_042242935.1. Taxonomy (NCBI): domain Eukaryota; kingdom Metazoa; phylum Arthropoda; class Insecta; order Diptera; family Tephritidae; genus Bactrocera; species Bactrocera oleae. The sequence continues at coordinate 52,230,864 of NC_091540.1, read as the reverse complement.
TAAGCCGACAACAACGAAACTGTCCAATAACCAAAAACCAGCAACAAACAGGGGAAGTACACCGAAATCCTCGACAATTACAACAACAACGAGAAAACCACAGACTACGAAGAATCTCGGATTGTATCAAGAAAAGAAGACTACTACGACGGCAACTACGAAAAGGACGACGGTATCCACTAAAACTACACAAATCGTTGGAATCCAGAAAACGTTAACGACTACAACAACCAGGAGACCAGCAACCACGCAAAACGCTGGACTTCGGAAACCCACAACTGCCGCAACAACAAGAAAACCGACAACTAAACAAAGTACCACCAAACCTACCTCAAAGAGTTCTAACGACAAAACTGCCAATCTTAAAGCCACTACTACACGTAAACCCGGAACCACTGTAAGAACGCCGATAACACAAAAGACTACCGCTGCTGTAAAAACTACCACAAAGCGCCCAACTACAGCAACAAAGCGAGCAACAACTAACAGTAAAACTAATTCTAAATATAGTACAACAAAAATGCGAGAACAGCAATATGCCACAACTACGACAAGAAAACCGACGACAACTGTCAGAACGCCCATAACACAAAACACATTCGCTGCCACGAAGCCACCAGCAAACGCTCACCCAACTAGGCGCCCAACGACAGCAAGTCTAAATAATTTTAGTACCACAAAAGTGCCATATACGACTAAGAATATTACAAAAACAACGCCGTTTACCCAGTACACCAAACCAAGTACACAAAAACCGAAAGTCACTACAACAAAACCGACAGCATTAACGAAAACTACCAGCACTGCACGGGGAACTACGCGAAAGCCCGCTCTATATACCGCGAATGCAACGAATCAGAAACCGAATGTCATGCGAAATTCAGTCCACACAACACCTACGAAAGCCTCATTAACAGTAACAACAGCCAAATATCGGGATGATCCGTTCAGCCACCCTTTCTTCGACAAATACAAGGAACAATTCAAGATATTCACCACGACAACTACACGAACGCCCACGAGCACCGTCAACCATAAACCGGTACAGGCGCATTTCGGCGAGGAGAGCGAATACTATAAACAATTCCGAAATCATGCATCTGGCAGCGCGAAGACCGTTTACGCTTATGCTTTTGGACAAAATGGCACTGTGGCCGGACATTACGGTAGATAGGAGCTTTTGAAACAGGACAATGAGAAGTGAAGTTTGCCACGGAGATAATACTCAAGACTCTCAACGAAAATAATACTCAATTTATGGGATGCCTACATATAAAGTGGAATTTCAAAGTAATCCTAAGCGCTTTATATATAACTGCTTGTTTATTTGTGATGCTGTCAAAATGTGATGTTTTATTATAACTGCACTTGCGAAGAGGAAATGTGTACGAATCGGGTATAAAAGTAAATGGTTGCATACATTTCCGTTACACCAGTTGCAATATTAATTAAACAAATTACATGCTTAGTTTTTTAAACTTTTTTTTAACTGTTATTTTTTATATATATACATATATAAATATTTCTAATTAACTATACCTTGTATTTATATACTTTTCACATTGTGTACACGGAGAGTATATCAAATAATTAATTTAAGTAATTCGCGTCAATATATTTGCACACACACATATATACATACGTAACTAGATAAAATTACTATATAACAATAATAATAAAGAGATAATTATTGCAAATCAAAATATGTGTCTTTGGTTTTTATACGCTAAACAGGGTATATTAAGTTTGCCACGAAGTGTATAATACCCAAAAGGAAACGTCGGAGACTCTATGAAATATATATATCAATGATCAGCGTGACGTCTATCTGCCCGTCTGTATATACGAGAACTAGTTTTTCAGTTTTCGAGATACAGGTCCGAAATTTTGCACACGCCCTTTTTTTCCAAAAAGCATTAAGCCTGAGTGGCGAACTTTTTTCTCATTGTGAGAACATTTTTTCTGTATACCCGAATGTGGTCTCCAAATGGAACTAGGTTAGGTAGCTAAGCTGATGACTCAAGAGGCCACGAATAATACCACTTGCACAACTGGAGACGCTTGTACGTTGTGATGCCCAGAACTCCACGGTCGAAAAGGCTGTCATGTATCGACAAAACGCTTAGAGCCTGCCACAATTTTTTTTAGATGGCTAATATCAATTCACATTACAAGTTGCGTCCTCCAAAATCGTTAACCTCACCGCGTGGGTGCCAATGGGACAGTGTCCCGTTAGGACGCGTATCATTGCGACGATGTGGGCCTTGCTAAGAGCCAGCAGTTCAATGGACATTTTATGTTCCACTCTGGGCCAGAAAATTGAATTGAACTAAATTAAAAGATAATATTTGCTTAGGATACTTTAGAATATACTTTGAAATGAAAGAAATTATACGATGACTTTTGGACCACAATAATTTAACCTACAGCATGTATGTATGTACAACAATAAAACATATTGAAATATTTATAATTTCAATAAATAGCTGCAATTTCTCACAGGGCTCCTATTTATGCCCTTAACAATTTACCAACACTTAAACGCACTTGCGTATATATATGTACATATGTATGTATATATATATATTGTTTATCAACAAACCGGTCAACAAGGTGTTTACCTATTGATTAATGTCACCAACACTTTGGCATTTAACATTTAACCTTGTCAACGCGATATAAATGGTTGTATACACAAAAAAAAACTTAAATAAATATGAATACCAAGTAATAAAAATATGCATATAAAGAAACGAATTAGTTAAAAGCAACAAATTGAGAAGAACACCAAAAAAATCGCTTTATATTTGTGTGGTACGCTATTTAGCTTTATATAATCAGTTATTAAGGTTGGCAACCAAATCACAGAAACCGTCACTTAGATAAGAATCAGCGTGGAGTGCGCTCAACAGGCGCGTGTTGATAATCTGAGCACTCTACATGTCAAGTTTACATTACTAATAACAGACAAGCATTGCTTTATTATCGATTTGGGCGTACAATTTGATTGATCGATTAAGCGGGCGGCGATCGACGATCTACAAGCACACCTGCCACAGCGTTCTGACAATCTATTATTTTGCACTTTTTAGATTTCCAACATAGATTGTTAATTGCTGGTACCATTTTGCTTTGCTAGTTCTGCATATCTCTGTAATTAATTAAAATCTCCGCTCAAGGTCATCACACTGGCTGTCAAAAATCGCCAAAGCAACATGCCTGAAATTTCACTTTCAAAAAGATTCACAACTTGCCTATTGTTGTTGCTAATTATTAGTGTGCTATTTGGCACGCAAAGCGATATAAGTAAATAAATACCATACTTAAATTTATATATGGACGTCAGCATATAAGGGAAAAATAAATAGAGAAGAAATAATAAAAAAACAGAAATAAAAATTTATAAAAAATTTATAAAAGAGAATTAAAACAATAATAATAACGTAGAAGCAAACGATTCTATTCAACTGGAGCACTGATGTTGAGACACTTAACATTTTCAAGCCATATTGCACAGTGCTCTCGTGAAATAAAAACATTGAGATGTGCTTAAAGCCAGTCACTTTTAAACTCAAACAACACACACTTAAAAAAATTTTGAAAACAAAAAAAAAATTATAAAATATCAAGTAAAATTTATATGCCATGAATTTACTATTCTTCAGCCGTCCACCTGTTATTAATTCACACACACTCAAGTGCGCTCTCAAGCACACACGCACATGCATATATATGCTTAACCGCCGCTTCTTCACAATGTGTGCGTGTGTTTGTGTGGAACAAAGCTGAGTGCTGCACACTCTCAAACAATAGCAACAATATTATGCAAATATTTTGCATACCATTGTTTACTTTTATTCAGTTCACATTTGATTTAATTTATATTCTTTCCTTCTTAGTATATACTTTAAAACCGGAAAGAAGCTATTAACACGACTTAATACTAAGTTAAATTGATTATTTCCAGCATTAACGTAACGATTTCATAAAAGTATTTAATAACATTTTTTCGCATTTAAATTCATAAATGCTTAAAATTTTACGATTTTTCGCATGTTTCTACTTACACATGTTTGTATGTAAATATATACATATATAGGTATGTGTGCGCCCATAAATGTTTGATTTCCATAATTTTATAGTTTTGAATTTTAATTTTGCCATAAAATATTTGTCAAACAACTTGTTGCTAATGAAACGTATGCGCTTGTTGTTGTTGCTGTCCAATTAGTGTAAATAGCGAAAAGCAGACAATATTGACGCTCATCAATTATATTATATAAATAGCGCCGATTTGTAAAATGCAAAACAGGTCAATGGCTTCATTTAAGTAAAATTATTCTTAACAAAGCAATAAAATAGTAATTCTTTACCAATATGTTCTTATTTAAAGTGGCATTAACTTGTATACAGTGGCGTGTAAAATAATGCCATAACAATGTTATCTATAAAAACCCAACTAGGATGGCTTCTCAACTACATAGATAATAGATACTAAAGAATTATAATAGATATTATTCTTATCCAAAATAAATGACTGAAACTTACAGCCCACTTAGAAAGTTTAAAAAGTGGCCAGCTGTTTGAAAATTATATTAATTTTGCAATTTATTGTCTCAATAGAGAAAAATTAACAAATACAAAGGGGTTGAAATATACTTAAAAAACACATACATATAATAAAATATTTTAAGAGTTGCCATATTCGTATAAAAGGAAAATAAAGCATATCTCTTATCCAATACTACAATTTGAGTGGCAAACACAATACAAGGTGTGTCCTAAAAATAACCGAACCGTTGGAATATAAAATTAAATACAAATTATATTATCTTTCAAAATTATTATTTATTCTCCAGTACAATATTTCGAACGATCAACCATGCGAATGCATAGACTTTTTTATATAATTTATAGGAATGTTTTTCAGCCCCTCGGTTATATCTGCTGGTTTACAGTATTGGAAATAGAAAAAGTCAAATGGTTCTCCAAATAGTGTTTTTACTCGTATTTATTCACTCAACCCACATTCTCGTAATAAAATTTGACTCAATACCAATAATTTCACGAACGTTCTTTACTAACTCAACACGATTACTAGCTTCTGGATGACCTCGCCTTTGGTCGTCAATTAAATCCTCACGGTCATTTTCCAATTATGTAAACCAAGTACAAACTTGAGTATGACTCATTAAATCATAACAATCAACTTTTTTCATCAATTCGGAGGTCTCAGCGAATTTTGTTTCGAGTTTGACTCTAAATTTTATATTTGCTCTTTGTAAAAATGGACCTATTGCAACCTGGTGCTGTACCGGAAAGCGATCTTAGTGATACGTAAAACTAACAAATCACGAGTAAATATTTCCTAATCAAAAGTCCAACAAAATTTGCCAACACGTGCAGTGGGTTAGTAATATTACTAATAAGTCCTTCAAAATATTCAATTATGTTGATTTTAGAAGTTCTCTAGTCTGTTATCTGACGATCAGGGACCAACATAACCTATATATTATATGTTCTTATATTAATATAACGTTCTCTGAGCTAGTTCAACAGACATACTCGTATATTCATGCAGGCATATGCCAACATACTAACTATTGTTAGCAATGTTAGTATTTGATTGCAACTACTACTTACTACATAGGTAGAAGCTTCTTCTTAGATAAAAGTTTACCTTTGAGACAGTTTCATGAAAAAAAGATTACGAGAGCACACGTTAATTACTAGGTGGAAAGAAAGGCCATAGCAGTAAATTCCTACTTTTTGCAAACATTTATTGGAACAAATCTGAGTCTTTATTCAGAGCAGAAATGTCAACTCGGCAGGATTCAGTAAACATATTTGATGATGTTTCACTTCGTCACACATAAAAAATTTTTGAGGATTACACTGAATTTCAAAAATTTAGTGATTTAAAGGGCTGGTAATATGGTATATACCATTTTTTTAAAAAAAGACGGTTTATTATCTTTACTTTCCAAGATTATTTTATAGAAAGAAAAAACTGGTATATCTGCTTATAAAACTATTAGGATATTTTTAATTCAGAACAAATTAGGTTAAGCCGGCTTGAAAGGCTCACAGATTTCCTCGCACAAGGTGTGTACTAATAAGTTGATTGAAATAAGGCAGTTTCCATCTCGATCAACATTGTTCTTATAGCTCATTTTTGCATATTAGGAGAGCCCTTTCATTTGATGCATATTAAAGCGATAAGCAGAGAGACTGACTCCATATATTATATTAAAACGGATAGGAAGAGGGGGACTGACTAAAGGGGGGAATTCAAATGTAGACACACTTAGCTATGTATACCCATAGATGTGTATCAGGTTTCCGAAATAATTATTTTAGGGGAAGTACAAATTTAAATAAATATTTTTAATTAGCTTAATATGGCTTGACTAGTTCTTTAGAAGAGCTTTAATATTATTTTTCTACTCGTAAATGTTTTCACTATTTTTGATACAAAAACTATTATTAGCTTTATTAACATTTCTACATAATTTTATTTCTTTGCGTCATAAAAAACTAAACGCATTTCTCTGCAAGATTCTTGCCATTTGATAGAGATTTGTATGTTGCTAAGTTCTAACAAGTTTTCCTGCTTAAAATTAGTTTAAATTAATTTTAAAAAAATTGCATACATTATACAAGCATAGAAAAATGTGTGTGGCTTGTTAGCGCTTGTTTTATTCAGTGTTTGACACGCGTTTAAATTAATTTCGAAATTTATGAATATTTATGAACTGTTATATAACGTGCCGTTTAATATGTGCCAGGAACAAGGAGGAAAGAATTGTGAAATACATAAAATTGACAAAAATTCATTTTCTTTTTGGCAAAAGAGGCAAAATTAGAACAAAATTAAGAAAATAAAAGCCAAAAAAAAAACCAAAAACTGCTATAGTAGAGTTGACCTTAGCTCATAAAAAATAAACACTTCGCATATATATATATGTATATAGCATATATTAGGGTGGGCCAAAAATAAATTTTGAATTTTTTCCTTAGATATCTTATTTGGATGTTTAATGCATTACAACAAATTGTTGTGTAGTAAAAATTCGGTTGCGCCGAAGCTATAATACCCCTCACAAATACAAAAGATTTCTTACACAAACTTGATTTTGATCGGTCAGTTTGTGTGGCAACTATATGCTACAGTGATCCGATCTAAACATTTTCTACAGAGATTCCAACATTGCCTTATAATATCCGATGCCAAATTTCGTGAAGAATGTTCCCATGTTCAAATTTCATCAAAAGTAGTCCAACCACTTTGTTGGAGTTTGGCAACAAACACCAAGACACGGGAATTTTATATATTGTAATATATAATATGTACATATATACGCTAATTTATGTTAAAAAATGGAATGTCAACAAACAATAATCCGCAATTATAACTTTATCATTATCATCAACACGATAATAGCTATAATTATCTGCATAAATCTACAAGCACACACTCACATACACGTAAATAATGATAAACGAGTATAGAAAATACATATATATACAATGTTATTGTATGTTAGTATATTAATCATTCCATCAATCACCAATTCACCTACACCGCTAAGCTTTTAAGAGCGTGAAGTCTGTCAGTACTAATACATATATACGAGTATAATAAATTACCACATATACATGTGTACAAGTACACACAAACATGAATGTATGTTTGCTTTTGCTTGATATGTTTCAAGCTGTGCTCAAGCATGATTGTTTGTTTATCTTTTACCTGTTTTATTTTAGATACTATGCTTCTCATTTAAATAAAAATACATATAAGTATACTATATCTAATTTATAAATCAACAAATGCTACAAATTACAATTACTTATCTCGCGTTTTATGATTGAAGGGTCGCGCAACTTTATTGTTATAGTGTTAAGTATTAAGAACTTTATTGCTATCGTGTTAATTAACATATTATTGATGTAATCTTAAAGCTTTTGAGCAGAGTATCAAAAATGCTAAACAGTTAGAAATGGAAAGTATTCTGTTGGCGATTGAAATCAAAAGCACTATAGTGTAAGGTGATTGAGATAGGTTAGGCTAAGTTAAGAGCGGGATGTAAACATACAAATATACATAGACATATAGTGTATATAGGTAGCTATCAACAAACCATTAAAACTTCAATTTCTTTCATTCAAACCAGATGTACATTCAAATCAATAGCTTCGCTTTAATGATATTCTTGAATCCTACAGGCATAGCTGTCAAAATAATCAAATTCGTTTGACATTTGTTTTCAGAGTACTTGGGCAAATTACCATGTAATGATTTATTATATATATATTATAGAAGAATATTTTAAAATTGTGTATTTTCTTTCCAAGACTTATGTACGTTCTGTGGAGAATATTTATATTTTTACAGCCAAATTATTTTTAGCGATGAAGAACATGTGTTGCTTCAAGGGCAATTCAAGTAGCAAAATTGCCTGATTTTAAAGACGCACAATCCTTGGAAACCATCAGACGCCCTTGCATCAAGAACCATATCTTATTTGTTGTGTGGTTTATATGCCATAGACTTAGCCCATACCCTTATAAAACTCAAGATAAAGCCGGATAACGGTAATAGTGATCGCCACATGCAAATAATTCAAGCATTTTTGGTTTCTACACATCAATATCGATCGTTTAAGTACTAAACAGCTCCAACAAGCTATATGGCCGGTGAAACCATCATTTTATTGAGGTGAAATTTTGGTGACCAAATCATATCTGACTTATAATCAGTTGCTAGGTCCGTTTAACTACTTTTTGTGGAGGTTTGTGTCAATGGCCAATACTGATCTATCGACATTGGCTTACCAGTGTTAAAACAATAGTTGGCGTTATTGACAAGACAAGATATGCTGAAACAAGAGGTTCATAATTGGAATAAGCCGGAAGTTTTGCACAAGCATTAAATGCCACAAATATGCCGAACTCTATATAACTCCAAGCATCTAAAAATGCATTTATCTATATACATATGTATATATATATATGTATGTATATATAAATGAATATTTGTCTTTATATCCTTTATGGAATCGTAAACTATGCGTTTGATCATGTGATGATCATTAACAAAGTTCTTGTGAATGAGCCAAATTAGGTTTCTGAGTTGGTACAAACAGATGAACAAAATCTTTCAAATTACTCAAAATTAATTCAATATTAATAGTGTTATTAAAAAGACCCTATTTCCTATATGTGGTTTCTTTATGTTTTCCAGTAAATGAAGGGCTCTTCCAACTTTATCGTTTTACACTTTTCGTTCAATCAAATGTATTGAGGTTCTGTGAACGGGTTCAAGTGATATATTCTACTGGTGAACTCTGTGAAATTAACTTCTCCAAACTAACCAATTTTATTTGAAAAGTATCGGAAAGTTTCAGAAACAAAAATTTCTAATCAACTTCATATATATTACGTGACTATGTACTTTTCGACCACACACAAAACATAACTAGCACATACTACTTGCTACTATTAACACACATAAAAACGGATTATGCTTCCGAGTAAACAAACTGTTAAAAACGTGCTTTATCGAGTGTTTAACCAATAACTTAAAGCTTTTGTGTACTTATTTAAAATGATTTCAAGCACACGGAACAAGAATTCGCCCACAGTTTCTGTTTACATACATACTCGTAGGCAGAGTTGCGAATTTTTTAATTCATGAATTAGAAATTAGATTTTCATGTTTTAATCCCACTGTTGGTTTACACAAAAACTAGTACACTTGAGCCATGTTATACACAGCCTTTAGACTATTAACATATATATACGATTACTCTTAACAGATATGTTAGTATAATCATTCGTGCTGATCTCCCTTGAGAACCCACTGTTTTTCTAAAAACTTGAATAGTGCCACTTAAGCTTCACCCTGTACTCCAAAAAGCTAGCGGTCAGTGCCTGGCCACAAGTTAATTGCTGAAACGTGAGATTATATTATATATATATATAAAATAGCTGTCCGCAAAATCTTAATCAAGAACATGTGTATGTATTCATATTTATATATAGATATTTATATTTGAGATCTTTTTACTTTTCCAATTTGTTTATACATGCATCCTACTATACATACATAGGTATATAGTTACACATTGAAGTTAAGAATATTTTGAAAGCACTATAATAAATAAATACAGGAAGTAATTGCAAATGTACTCTTATAATTCATATATCGCTCTTCATAAACCCGATTAATGCATTTTTGTACTCAATATCTAAGGTAACACAGTTAATCTGTCTTAGCAAAGAAAACAGCCAGTTTTGCTATAAAACTAACCTAGCGAAATGAGCTTTGAATTAGATTGTACCCTAAGTGAGCAATTATTATACCAGCTTCCGCTTAATATTGCTAATCTGAATTGATAATGATCGTACTTCTGCTCGAAAGCACGAACGGAGATTTTAAGTATCAGAGTTAAAAAAAACAAAAATACTTTGAGGAATTCAAAACACTTTATAGTGATCCAGAACCAGCCTTAAGCGCCGAAAAAATTCTGTGCAGTTGTCCTACATGAAACTTTGTGCCAGAAGTTATTAATGGGGAGCACGATGTGGTAATCCCATATCGTCAGGCAAATATCGTGAAATGAACCATTCTTGGAAATTAATATGCAGATCATTTCCAATAATTTTTAGATCAAATACGAGTAATTAAAAATAACAGAAATATGGTGTTGACTGAAGTAAAATATGGTGAAAATAATGTCTCTATATGTGTACTCGTATAATAATCGTTAAGATTCGATAACTTCATTCTATGAAAATCAAAATCATATAACGATGCTTTATACTGATCATCGAGAATAAAATTTGTTTCATCTACAGTTTCGATAACGTATGGTTTAAAAACCCTTCCGCACTAGACAGTAACTTTCTCTGACCGATTTGGAGACTGCAACAATTTTGCTTATTTACATACGTTTTAAAACAATTAAGTACCGGGAAAAATAAGTTTGCAGTACAGAATACAAGTTTTGAAAATAAAATTTCACGAATTTAATTCGCCAAAATATTCTGAACGTAATCGTCAGCTGGTTTGACAGCTATCCCTCTAGGAAATTCCGTATCATACATCTAGTAGTTCATTGGTAAAATATAACAACTTGGAATTAAAAAATTAAGGTTCACAATATTTATTAATATCATATACATGAGGGCGTAATATCAGGTTATCGTGCGTGCCGTTATCTACAAAAACGAAGTCTTCATTACAAGCTTACATGGCCACCGAGCACATATTTGTACAAATACATATTTCTTCTTTATTTGGTTACTTCTAAGGTTGATATCCTTGACTACTGTTATTGTAAAGTTATATATTTGAGATTGTAATCATACTTATATATACAAGTATATATATATACATACATATATATCGCCCATATGTGTATGTACATCTATTTATAATAGATTTTCTATTCAAATGTGTATTTATTATATGTTGAGTTAGCTATTTATGTCAATAAATATACATTTTATTGAACAAAAGGGCGTATTTTTGGAGTATTATCAGAAATTATATATTTTTTTTAACTATTTTTTAATTTTTTCGAAGTTGTTTTAATTAATATGGCAATTTTTGCCAAGTCGATATTAAAATCGAAATTATGACGTGCGTAAACAACATTTAACTGTTCCTCTTTAAACATGTAAACATACATAGTATATACGGATGCTTGGATATACAAGTATAGTATGCAGTACTGAGGGCTATAAAAACTTATTAAATGTGGTCCGGCCAGGTCGTTGTCGCCTTACTGACTTTTTAAGTACTCATAAATAATTTCATAATTGAATATGCAAAGTGAATATAAAAATATGCCACTTAAATAGTTAAAATATTGAACGCTTATATATATTATATTTCTGGTATATTGACAGATGCACCGGTTATATTAACATTACCGCATATGTTGGGTGCCTCCAATGAGTACACGAAAATGATACGAGGACTTCGGCCGGATGCGAAGAAGCATCAAACTTTCGTGGATGTACAGCACGTGAGTAAAATGATGAAAAAGAAATGACAAATATTCATAGAAAAATTTATAAAATATATTTAAACAAGAAAAAAATGTTAACTTCGTTTGCACCGAAGCTATAACACCCTTCACAAATACAAAAGATTCCTTATAAGAGCTTGATTCCGCTCGTTCAGTTTGTCTGACAGCTATAACATATATGTTATAGTTATCCGATCTGAACGATTTCTTCGGAGATCGCACCATTGTCTGCTTTCCATACAAGCACTTTATTCCGATCGTTCAGTTTGTATGGCAACTATATGCTATAGCGGTCCGATATCGACGGTTCTGACAAAAGAGCAGCTTCTTTGTGAGGAACGGATATGTGCTAAATCAGTCTCAGTCAGATCTTAAAAACTGAGGTACTAGTTCACATATATACAGATGGACGTACAAACAGACGGACATGGTTATATCGACTCAGCTTGTCACGCTTATAATTTATATAGTATATACATTATAGGATCTCCGAGGTTTCCTTTTAGGTGTTACAAACTTCGTGGCAAACTTAATATACCGCGTTCAGGGTATTAAAATATATTAAATAAATAAATAAACTTAAAATAAAAAAATTTTAAATAAGAAAGTATAAAAAACAATTAGTTAAAAGAATATAAATATATAATATATTATATAAAATAACCCCATTACCATATTGTTTCATATTTAATTTTCCACTTTTAGCTCACCGGTACCCCGTTACAAGGCGGCAAACGCGTGCAGTTCAACATGTTCTTGAAGAGCATCAACCGCATCTCAATAACCGAAAATTTAACAACGGTACTTATGCCCGCCATTTGGGTTGAGGAGGTAAGCCATGGCAGTATCTTTTTTTTAACCGTCATTTTAAACTTTTCTGTCTCTCTCTTTAAGGGTATACAACTCAACAGCGAAATGGTTGCCTTCTTCAAAAAGAAACTTATAAATTCACTCAAAACACTCAATATCATTCATTGGGCGTCGATTTGCGGTGGTATTGGCGTGGCAGCTATATGTCTGATATATTATGTAATACAACGTCGAAAGCCGGAAGCGGAAGTGGCACCGCTAAAATAAGTATTTCTAAATTTACTGTTGAGGTTTATTAAACATACGATATTCTACTAACAATATTATGTTTGTTATTGTGACATACTTACATATTTAATTTAATTTTATATAACTTTTAAATTATAATTTAATTTGTGTTTTTTTTCGCTAAGATATTTTTTATTCATACATACATATGTACATATTCTATTGTATGTATTTGTATATTTTTGTAAATATTTCCAACATTATTATAAATGTGATTGTAACATATTGTGATTTAGTATGTTATGAATTAAATAAATAATTGTAAAGCAATTAACTTTGATTTATTGGCATAAAATTTTTTTCTAAGGTAATTGATTACAATAATAACTCACAAAACAATAATAATCGATCAGATTGTCTCTTCGGAATAATGGACAGAAATGAGAAAAAAAAACAGAGCAAATTGAAATATTCGTACATATTGCTCAAATTACATTATTTTTTACCGTTATAATATATATACATATATTTTTTTTTAATTAGAGAGTAATTGCAATACTTATTTTGATTAGTGTTGTACTTGAGCTTGAACATGTCCAAAGAACGGTTCTCCGATCTCCGATGCATTGTAGACAGCACCAACAATAGCCCTTAATGCCACTTTATACACAGCACGTCGCTATAATCATTCTCAGTTAAGCTGGGTGTATAAAGGGCTGAAATTCTTCCTTCCTTCAACTGCCTCCCTAAAAATATAATTTTAAGCGTAAAACTTATTCTGCATTCGATGCTAGAAAAATAGAACCGTAACTAAGTTCACCGTGATTTTGGTGGTCACTTAAAAAGAAAAATTTTCAATCGTCTATAAAACTGCAAAGTCAATCAAATTTTTTTCCTAAAACATGTATATTTAACAGTTCAAAAAGTATGTTGGAAAATATTATTTTAAAATTATACTCCAAACCAGTTGCATATTATTTGCGGAACACTGTGTATTATTGCAATTTATTATACATTAATAATCGGTCTGTTGATTAATAAAAAATTACTCAACTTTAATTCAAAGCGGTAGAAAATATCATATTCCTAATATTTTAGGCATAACTGTACACGTGAATGTGGCGTAGACGTACATAACTAAATATCGATTTACTTGAAGATTATAGGAGAAAAAACTATCGATAGCTAGTATAGGTAATGTAGAAAATATCACATCTTACTAACTAACTTGCTATTTTCATCAATTTTTTTGGAAGAGATGTACAGTGCCGTTCTCTTGCGTAGCGCTTACTTAGGTGGGTGATATCTCAATATGTATAAATATTTATTGTAGAATATTAAGTTCCAATTATTATTTTGCATATCGAACCAATATGATATAAATCATATATAGTACAATGTTTATTTCAACTTCAGTGCAATTTTTCATAACACTTTTTATTGAAAACCTAATCTACAATAAATTTATTTGTTATAAATGAAAATTTGTCATTCAGAACTAGTAAACAATGGAACATATTAAGTTTATTTTTATAAGTTATACAAGTGAACTTGTAGTTAATACTGAGAATCACCCAGTGACCATTGCTTTAATGCGATGAGTTACCGCAGTTGCCACTGAACAATCGATTATCTGCCTCTTATAATTGTAAAATTTTTTTAATAAAATATTAATGAATGAGAATGTTTTAATTACTTTAAAAAATTAAAGTACAATTGTTATCAAATGAATTTTTTTTTGCAAGGTAAGTAAGTGCAACAAACCACATGACAACACAACACTGTTTTCAGGGTACTTTTTTTAGAGGAATTATGCAGGCAACAAAAATGAAAAAACACCAATGGTGTGGCAACGCTCTTTTGACATTTTGCCTCTATTACTCGCTCATAGAATCTATTACAATATAAAATTTCGCCGTTTGCATAGTGAGTGCGGGCTGCGACGGAGTCGAGCGTAAACAAATTTTATCGAAATTCTCGCGGAAATCTCGATCAAATTTTAACAAAATTACGCGAAAAGTGTTAGAGAGTGTTTAAATATTAATTAGAAAGTGAATGCAATTGTTTGCTGGCTTTTGGTAAGCTGAAATAATCATTTGAAATCTATGCTGTCCCACACGGTGTGTTTTTTGATGAAATACGAGAAAAGAAGTGTCACAGAGTGAAATTTTCCCCCCTTTGCCCGTCTTCGTTTCACCCAATCGTGCAGTCGTCGCGTTGTAACGAAAAAAGTTTTCTACATCGATTCCATTTAAATAATCAAAAGTTGAACATAAAATAGTGCAATTCATTATTTAACGAAATATATGTATTCATAATAATTCTAAAAAAAATATATAGAGTATATATATGGTAGAACGCGACTTCATAAATACCGACGGTTTCGGCAATCATAATTCTCAGCCGTACTCAATCCGCAAAATCAATTGTGTGGCGCTCCGTCTGTTTCACGAGCGAATGTATGTAACGCATTAACGAAAACGAAAACTCCAACTACGTTTAGCAAAAGTCAGCCAGCCAGTAGCTATTATCGCTTGCCATTCTATGGATTTTTCTTTATTCGCTTGTATGCCTTCAGTGGTTATTCGTTTAATATTAGTGACAGTTTATAAGCGCTGCCAGTGCTAAGTAATTCAAGTACCATCAACATTTATGCAACAGCAAGAATTGGTGAATTGCTAAGGGTAAGAAATAAAAATAATGATGGTCTTTATGTGATGAGAGCAAAATAATATCGTGTCATTTGTTAATAGCTTTTAATTTACATAGCAATGATAACCGTTTAGTGCTTTGATGTTGGCCGCTTCTGTTGTGTGGCTTTCCCTCAATTGTTTTTCACTGAATGATATGATGATGCGAATTACCTATGAAAAAAAATTGTTAATATTCGAAACTGCATACAAGCATATTTATTTTTAGTTTTTATACTATAAATATTTGAAGACTTCTTATAAAATAAGCACTGCTCATTAACAGTTATAATGCAACTTTATCTCAAATTAAAATTGTTTGTCTCGAGCACGAATTAAAGAGGTGGCAACATTTTTCTCAACTGACATTTGAATCGCTTATCTCTTGTATAGTAGAATCTATTACGATAGGAAATTTCGCCGTTCTTCCTTTTAATCGTTTTTCGAGAAAATGGCGGCGTCTTCTGCCAAATTTTTTGTACACCAAAATCAAAATAAAGCAAATTCTTCTAGAATAGAATCAGTTATATCTGGAGATTATCAGAAAAATAGCGCGTCTGGAATTTTGCCATCCCCAGGAATCGTGAATGTGGTTTCCAAAGATGACTTTGGCTTAGCAAATGACGAATATACAACAAAAGAGAATGAATATGGTGATAAAATTCATTATAAAAGCGGCTGTGACAGAAGGTCAGCAACAACAGTGTCAGCATTTAGCGGAGAAGGCAATGAAGCCTTTGTTGACATTGAGGAGGTGATTTCCACAAAAACAGTCATTGTTAACAGCAAATCTGGTAGTGGAAGCACAGGAGACCTAAATCACAACAAACGTTATGATCGGTTTACGCCATTCGGCAGTGATAATGTCACGACTTTACCTGAAGGTAGCAAATGAATATTATCACATCAGTTGCAAAAAAATGTTAACTCGCGATTTGATAAATCAACAAACTTAGACATTTTAGGGGGTAATCCAAGCGAGCTAGTTCAATGTGTGTACATTTGGAGGGAATATATTAGGGGTTTTCTTAAGAAAACCTTTGTTAATTATAAGTATCATTAAATAATATTATATTTGCCATAAACTAACTTCCTGTTATAAAGATTGAATAGTAATGCATTATTGTGTTTATGTTACAGAAATAAACAATAATTTGAGAGAAACAAAGTGCGCGTCCACATACACTCTCTATACTACACCAAAGACGTTTGCAAGTGATGGCAATGCGGGGATAAATGCTAAATTTGCATATCAATTACAAACACAAAGTAATCAACAAAACAATACACAGGCTCCACAAAAAGAAGCGTCCACTCTGCATTCGATTGCAAAACCGCTTAATCAGCATAATCATCAGTGGACCGATAAGCCACCGACAAACGTTTCAACAAAAATACTCAACATACGAGCACCGTCATCGTCATTGGCGTCAACGTCGTTGTCGTCAGCGACATCGTCGTTTACAAATTTCGCCATGAATTCCAGCCAATCTACACAAGCGCCGGGCAATCGTATAACATTTACAAGTCAAACGCTTCCTAACGGCACAATAAATATAGGAGGAGCGGCGGGTCATCCGCCAGGTTCAACAATCATATCCACTTCCCAATTACCGAATACCACCACTATAAAGACAATAACGTCAAGTGGAGCTGGCGGACAACATCATACACTGCCGCAACAAGTACAGGTACAGCATCATCAAGTACTACAAAGTGGCGGGCAACCAGGGGTGGCGGGACAACCGTCACAGCAACACCATAATGCGGCAACGCAATCAGTAGGTGCCACACAGACGCAAACCTTAGTTATAAAATCAAACAATGCGGTATCATTGCCAGCGGGTCTGGTATCAAGTTCACCCGGAATAGTAACAATGACCAAAACAATTAATCAGGTATGGCGACCCATAGAAGGCGCCCAACCCGAGTCACAGAAGCACTGTATTTTTTTCTTTTGTAAATGCTGCCTTTAGGGCAGTTATAGTTGCAGTCGGTGCTCGAGCCTTATATAAACTAAGAACTTTTTCTGTTGAGAAAACGTTGTATTGTAGAAATATTGTTATATAAGCTTATCAAAATATTTGTCAATTTGCGGGTGTTTTACTATTGCGTGGCTTGAAATTAAGTGTCGAAAGTGTATTTTCTACGAAATTGGTTTTTGGAAAACTTTATAAATCCAATAGCATGAGTATGTTCTAAACAAATATTTCAAACGTGTTTCCTAATCGGCAATTATTATCATTATTAATATTATTCAGTAATACTGTGGTTGTAAATACATTTATATACAAGGTGCAAAATTTACTTTTTCAAAAGTGACAAAATTCTCTTATATTCAAAACAAATTCGGATATGCGTTAATGCAACACCACGAAAAGGAAATTATTGTGCCTTTGTTGTTTTTAAACCGCTTATTGAGTACTGGAAATATGTCATTTTGAAAAACGTATATAATGAGGGCAATAGGATAGCATGATTTATTACATTATTATATACCGATACAGATAAATATATGAGCGCTTAATGGTATAGGTCTTGCTACTGCTTTATCTAAGTAAACTATGTACTTATGTACATAACAGTAGAATTTTTACGTTCTGGCTTAGCATCTTGCTCTCTTAAATTCTTAAAGGTATATTTATGTTAAATACTACAGTATAAAACATAATTGCTGTAGATTGACAAATGTGGTAAATGTTTTTTGTTATAAATATTTTCTATCGATTTCAAAATGATTTTTCGTATAATTTTGGTCTAAATATGGAACTATATTCAAGAAATTCAAAAAGCCTAAAAAAACATCTGCATTCTTAAATGACTGGTGAAACGCCTAACTGTAGCATGCTGTAGTGGTTTCTTGCTTCAAGTTTATTGTTAATCTCATAATGTTCTTATTGTAATTTCTTTGCTTTCTTTTTTATATAGGGTAACCAGCAACCTTTGTTGAATTCTATGATTCCGGCGAATGTAGTGGTGGGCATGCGTCCCCAAAATGCGCAGCAACAACAAAAAAATGTGCCAGGCAACACTCTAGGACGGGTAGTCATTGGCGGACCACATATGGTTGGCGCTAGACCACAAAATCCGGCGGTAAGTTGTAATATTGTATATGGTAAACTTATTCCTTAACAACCTTTAACGATTACATAAATGTGTCTATTACATAATATAAATTTTTCTTTTGCCTATACTAATCTAAATATACAACATATATGTTATACTAATTTATTGGAACCTACCTAATATATATATATACTGTATTTACCCCATTTGTAGATAACACTCAGTACACTAGCACCTGGACAAACGCCTGCACTCATTTTAAAAACCGAAAATGGATATCAATTATTGCGTGTTGGCACAGCCACCTCGGGTCCGGTCACACCAACCATTGGCGGCAGTGGCGGCACCAATTCCAATCCGGCACAAATACGTTTGCAAACTGTACCAGCTGCTGTAAGTAGATTTGCAGGGCCTCCCATAGCACTACGTAAAACGATTGTAAGATCATCCACCTCCACAACTACCACTACTACCACCCACCACCACCAACAACATCATCAACAACAGCAGCAAGCAAAACAGCACCAACAACAGGCAACAGCGACGAAACAGATCAAACAAAATGTAATTTACGTGAATTTTGTGCATATGCAACAACAACGTATAGATCTCGTTTTCAGTTTCGAAATCTTTCATAAAACAAATTGATTTCAATTTCGTGTTAACAGCTCTTCAGCTCGCATTGATGCAGTTCTTGCACATATGGCTTACTGCCTTCACCTGCTGTCAAGCATCGTACGGCGAAGAGTTGGATGCACTTCTCTTTATTGTTCCTATTTTATATATATACTCTTTGTTGCGATTCAAAATCGTCTTTTTAGATGTTTCTTTATTTTCCAAATAGTTTAGTTGTTTAGACTTCTATTTGATTACATAAGCATAATGCATTAATATATACATATATAGAAGGGTACACTCATGGTAGTATGGTCCGTTTAGTTTGTGGCATATTGCAATATATACGACATTTTTTAATTCCTAAGTATAGCTTTGAAAAAGTAACCAAGATTTTTAAAATATTTTTCTGATTCTGTTTATCGAAAATCATCGTGAGATTAGTTGAAGAAGGAATGCCAGTTTTTTTATACCCTGAACCGGGTGTAACAACTACAAGAAGACGTCGGAGTCTCTATTATGTATATATATATATATATATATATATAAATATATAAAAGATCAGCGTGACAAGCTGAACCGATTTAGCCATGTCCGCCTGTCTGTATATACGTGAACTAGTACCTCAGTTTTTGAGATATCGATATGAAATTTTGCACACATGTTTTTTTTTCCAAGAAGCTGCTTATTTGTCGGAAGCGCCGATATCGGACCATTATAGCATATAGCTGTCATACAAACTCATCGGTCAAGATCAATTTCTTGTATGGAAATTTTTTTGATTTGACCAGAATTGGCATACATTATTCTCCGACGCAGTGCTATAGTCTCCTAATATATTATTCCGATCGGGCCTTTATAGCATATAGCTGCCTTAAAAACGAAACGATCGGAATCAAGTGCTTGTATGGAAAAGTTTTTAATTGCCAAGATAACTGCGAAATTTAACTAGAATTATTACTGAAGGCAATGCTACAGTATCTGAAAATATTATTGCCATACAAACTAAACGATCAAAACCAAGATAAGATCTTTTATACCCTTTTATGATATGCACCTGTAGAAGGTATTACAGCTTCGGTGCAGTAGAAGTTGACGTTTTTTTAAATATACTTGTACCATGTTCTGTTCAAGGATTCCTGTTTTAAATACCTTGCATGAAATCATTTTTTATTTAGAACATTGTATTTAGTTTATTTATGAGGGATAGGCGCATACTCGATAAGCATATATTTTTTCGGATGAGCTTATATAGAAATTTTAGTGATTTTTCGATTTGCAGGCCCTTTGAAGTGTCTTCTCAATCAGCTTATTCCGCTTTCCTTTATATACATACGTCTAAGAGATGTAGTAGTTTCTTTTAAACGCGAAAAGTTATTTTGAATGCTTATTGTTGCGCTGAAATAAATTCGGTTGCTCTCTACGCAACATTTAACTCATTTTTAATTTAGTGTTAAACTTCTCTATTTTTTTTGTTTAGTTACATTTTGTTGATTTACTGTTTCTTCCTGCCATTGCCTTGGAGAATGTCTACGGCACTGTAACTTTGACTAAAGTATTTTATATTCTGTTGTACGATTTGCTTAATTAATTTGTAATTTGCGTAAATTTTACTTATTTTAACTGCCTTATATACGCGTAATTACATATTTACGGTTATATTGCTGTTGTTAAAAGAAATATATATATATATATTTTATTTGATGCCTGCTCTGTACATATATAATTTTGACATACATAGTTAGAAATTAAATCCTAACGGGCTTTGAAATATAAGTTAAGTGTGCTATAATTTATTGAGAAAAAAAAAACAATACTTACGTAAACGTAAATTTGATTGTTGATTTTGCAATATTTTCTAATTTCTAATTTCATACATTAATTTTTTTTTTACATATTCTCATTTTTTGAAGTTTGCGTTCTGTTTACAATTAACTCTTGCCTTGTGACAAGTACATGCAAATGTACTTTATTTAGTTAGTGCTAAGTAAGTAATTAATAATTTATTTATTGCATCTGCAGTCCATGGCAGTGTCCTCGTCTACGTCTAATAATATTGTTGTGAACTCAGTTGCTTCGAGTACTGCTGGCCCGCATCACACGTACACGTCGCAGGCGAATATCACGTTGCAACAGCCGCACCATCAGTCTGCACTGCAACACCAACAACAACAGCAAACACATCTACAGTCGCAACATCAGCAGTTACATCAGCAGACGCAACATCTACTACCACAACCGCAGATAACGCAAATTCAAACAATTCCAGCACAGCATTCAACCGGTGCGACCGCCTCCACGGGCACCTCGAACACAACGACCATGAGTAATAACCATAGTGCCGTGTCCACGGCCAGTGCCGGCACGGCGACGGGGACAGCTAATGTGACGACCACACAGAGTGCAGCGCAAGGCAATACCAAAGAGAAATGTCGCAAATTCCTTGCGAACCTGATCGACTTGGCGACGCGTGAGCCGAAACCAGTGGAGAAGAATGTACGCAATCTCATACAGGAACTGGTGAATGCAAATGTGGAGCCAGAGGAGTTTTGCGATCGACTGGAGCGTCTATTGAACGCCAGTCCGCAGCCGTGTCTAATTGGCTTTTTGAAGGTTAGTCTGCCGCCTGAGTTATTAATTTGTTTTCATTTAAATAATATAAAATCTTACTTGTGTTACAGAAAAGTTTACCACTGCTACGGCAAGCGCTATTTACCCGTGAACTTGTCATCGAGGGCATTAAACCGCCGCCGCACCATGTTGCCGGTTTGACAACGTTGCAACAATTTCCAGTAAGCATTTTTATTATACCATCTACAGGGTATATTAAGTGTGCAACGATGTTTGTAATACCCAGAAGTTAAGACCCGATAAAATATATTTATAAATGATCACCATGACGAGCTGAGTCATGTCTGTACGGTTATAAGTATATTCGTCGAACTACTCCCGCAGTTTATGAGATATTGATCTGAAACTTTGCAAGAAATTTTTCAGATCGGATCACTAAAGCTGCCCTACAAATTGATCGATCAAAATCAAGTTTTTGTATGGAATCTTTTGTATTTGTGTAGGGTGTTATGGCTTCGGTGCGACCGAAGTTATCGTTTTTTCTTGTCGCAACTTTTATACATAAAAAAAAAAATCTTTCAAATTTGCAGAAAATTCAAGCGCAAATACGTCCGATAAGTCAAAATCAAACCACGACTATTGGACAAACGCAAGTCAGAATGATTTCTCCTGTCGGCCCGGGTGGACCACGTCCCATTGGGCATACTACGATAACCAAACAACCGGCCGGTATTCGTATACAAGGACCCACCAACGCACCACGCCTGGTGAATGCCCAAATACGCGGCCCCATTCCAGCATCCATACAGCAGGCAAACACTCAACTGCCCTCGGCGCCGACGCAAGCGGTAAGTCATGCCTTCGTGCGTGTATAAACAAAATTTTACAAATCATTTACTCTTCTCCACAGAGTATTGTGCATATACGCGCACCAACAGTAACGCAAATAAGCCGCCCGACCACAGTACAAATACGTACTGCCAAGGGGAAAAATGCCCCGCCGGGTATAACACATGTCAAAGTTGGACAAACACAAATAAAGGCGATCTCTTCGCCTGTACCGTCACTCGTTGCAACGAATCAACCGCCCTCCCTAACAGCTATATCCAATAGTTTACCACCCTCGTCGACACCATCCCTCTCCGCTGTATCCACAATACTATCCACCATCAATTCAGTCGCGACCTATTCGAATGCAAGCAGTGGGACATCTTTGCCAACGCCATCATTGCCCACCGTGCAACTGCCACCCAACCTAATGCACCACAGCAGCAGTCACCTGAGCAGTCATGCCACCATTGCTGGTATTGGCGAGAGTATAAGAATTGTCGATCCCAAATTGGAGAACGCTATCAAGCAAGAGAAAATTATACCTGTCACACCGCCGGCGAATAAGACGACAGCTAAATCTGGTGCTGCGTCCGCCAGTAAAGCGTCAAGCAAAAAGAAGAAAGAACAGCTGGATAAAGAGAAAGAGGAGAAAGGAAATGCCTTGGGTGCAGCCGCCACAGCAGCAATGTCTTCATTCTATCAACAACCCTCTATATCGATGTCATCTTCGGTGTATGGCGACGACGATATCAATGACGTAGCCGCCATGGGCGGTGTCAACTTGGCCGAGGAGTCGCAACGCATACTCGGCAGCACTGAAAACATCGGCACACAGATACGTTCGTGCAAGGACGAAGTATTTTTGCATTTGCCAGCGTTGCAGGCGCGCATCCGTGCGATGGTTATGGAACGTGGTCTAGAAGAACCATCGCAAGATGTGGCAGTCTTGATATCGCATGCGTGTCAAGAGCGTCTGAAAAATGTCGTCGAGAAATTGGCTGTGATAGCAGAACATCGCATCGATGTAATTAAGGTACTAGCACACGAGTCTTTAGTCTTTAGCATTTGAGTTTTGTACTTAATTGCATGTCATTTGAATGCTTTAGCTGGACCCACGTTACGAAGTCACAAAAGATGTGCGCGGCCAAATTAAATTCCTCGAGGAATTGGACAAAGCCGAACAAAAGCGGCACGAGGAGTTGGAGCGCGAAATGCTGCTGCGTGCAGCCAAGTCGCGTTCGAAAATCGAGGATCCTGAGCAAGCGAAAATGAAAGCGAGGGTAATTTAGCAATAATAATTGACCTTAAAGCACTTAAATTAAAAACGCACTTTTGTATACGTTTGCAGGCGAAAGAAATGCAGCGCGCTGAAATGGAGGAGTTGCGACAACGGGACGCCAATATGACGGCTTTGCAGGCCATCGGTCCACGGAAAAAAATCAAACTGGATGGCGATGCAACAGGCGCCGGCGCGGTAAGTAGCAAGCCAAATTCCTGTAAAATTGCTATATAAATAAATAACGGTCAACATTTTTTATATACATTTTTTTTTGCAGAATTCGAACGCCAGCGGTGCTTTAGGCGGCTCAAGCGTGCCATCAGTGCCACTACGGCCACGCATCAAACGTGTAAATCTACGCGATATGCTCTTCTTTATGGAACAGGAACGCGAAACATGCCGAAGCCAAATGCTATATAAGGCATATCTTAAGTGATCGACTTTGTGCAACGGCTAAGTGGGGGAAAACTACATACTACACACATATACCATATAGCATATGATCTTTCTGAACATGGTTTAATGCAACATTACATCAACTACAGTCATATTTCTTCATACATTTATTTTATAAATTTCTATGTACATTTATTGTTGCGCTGTAGCACGCTGATTTCAACATTTTACATATAATCACGTTTCGATTGCAAAAAGTAAACACTGTATGCAACTTACAATTCTCCAAATTTTTTGCTACTTGTATGTATACAAAATATATATTTATATATAATATATATATTTTTTTTTAATATTTGCTTTGTCGTTTCTCAGCACGTCAAAGCACTTCACTAGTTGCGTTATATACATACAAAAGAGTTTACTAAAAATTTGCAATTTTGCGGTTAATGACGAAGGATGTGTAATTAGTTTGGGGTGGATTATGGCAATATTTATTTAGAGCAACACTAATTTGTTAAAAAATTATTTTTTTTTGAAAAATTATTTTTTTCTAACAACACAATTTTTTAACATCATTTAACGCCCCCACATAACCTCCAATTTTTTTTATTATCATTGATTTATTTAATAATAAAAAAACAAAATAAAAATATAAATTGCGACTCGTGTGCACGAACATGAAGTGGAATTTGCGAAAAGTGTTCACTATGCTAGAGTGAATTTGTAAAAATAGCGTTAACGGATGATGAAGGCAATTTTTTATTATTATTACTATTATTATTATTATTATTATTCTTTAAGCAATTTGTGCTCTTAAACTTAAACGATCTATTGCTTCAAACTATTTGTAAACAACTAATTTGTCTTTAAGTATATAATTCGTATTAAAAAAGAAAGAAATGAGAGTAAGTAAGCTTAGGCAGAAGACGTTACATTAATTAAAGAAAAAAGAAAAATACATATATAAAAAATATGGCCTTATAAATTTAGGTTAATAACAAGTAAATTTTGTACATTTTGTTTATGCCGATTAGAAGTCGTTTTCTATTATTTTCTCACACACAAACACACGTTGTTAAATACAGAAAAAGTAAAATACATAACGATAAACCTTATTTTTTAGTGTATAAATTTTCGTATAAAAATGGCATGCTGTAGTCGCGAAGTGTAAAAAAGAAAAACAAAAATACAGGTATTGTGGCATTCAACTTTGTTTTTTTTTTTTTGTTTATTTATTTTTATATATATAATATATATTTTTATTTTATTTTTTTTTTTGATTTTTTTATATTTTTTTTTAAATTTATTAAAACAATTTTTTTTTGATTTTTTTTTATATATTTTTTTTTATATTTTTTTTTTATAAATTTTTTTATTTATTTTTTTTTTTATATATATTTTTTTTAATTTTTTTTTTATATATTTTTTTTTTATATTTTTTTTTTATTTATTTTTTTTAAATAAAATTTTTAAGCAGCAAAGTCGCATGAATGTTATGGAATTTTCTATGAAAGTTAGCAAAAACACCAAATTTGGGCTGTAACAGAAATAAATGCAGCGACAAACGAAAATGTCTGACTGCAATTTTCAATTTCCTTAAAATTTTGATATCCTTCCAACCTAAGTTATAAATTTCTAATTTTAGTATGAGAAAAACAACAACAACAACAACAGCATAGTCAATATTCGAGTAGCTTTGCTGCCAAACTGGGAGAGGAAGCACATGCGCGTGGTTCAAGTTAGAACGGTTTAAAACCAACCTTAACATTTAAGTGCGGACACCTAGCGTTAAGTAGAATATTCATAGAAATTTGTATATTTGTAAGACTTTGTGGCCACGGCGTGAAACGATAGATAACGCGTTTTTTCTAAACGCCTACAAAAAAGTAAGAAAGAAAGAAAAGAAAAACAAAATTTGCATAATAAAAAAAATTAATATTAAGGTTTACATATTAGCAGACAGTTAAAATTTTTTTAGCATAAGCGAAAACTCTAAACGTTAAAACTATTGATAGCGCGAAAAACAGGAAAAAAGCAGAAAGCAGATAAAAAAAAACAATAGAAAATTGCATAGTATCAAACCGCTTATTGTAGTCTTATTTGCAAAGGCATTATCATTACTATTATATTATATTAAATTTTAATATGGACAACCCGTGAACCCAAAAAATAGCAAATATCTACTAATAAGATAAACAAATCGACTAACAACAAATCAAACACCAATAACAATGCATACATATATATGTATACATATATATATACATAAATCAAGTAAAACAAAATAATTAACATAATGTGAATACAAAAAGCAAATAACAGTGCTGGCGACTACCGTTAGAGAATCCAACTAAAATAGTAGTTTATTACAAAAAAAAACGAAAACAAAAACTAAAAAATATGTAAATGTATGTAAATTAAGTTAATTTTTATGATTTTGTAATACCACAAACAAATACTTACAGTTAAAAGTTACCAAGTTCTTTTGTATAATGTAAAAAAACAAAAAAAAAAACAAACACAAAAAAAACAAGCAAAAGTTGAATATACAAAATGGCAATTAACGAAAAAAAGTGAAAAGTGAAATACAGTTAAACATTAAACAAAATTTTAATGCTGGCTAAAACTTAGTTTTAACTATTGTATATTACAATGAAATTGTGTAGTTATAAATGAATAAATTAAAGTAATTTATATAACAAAAAAACAAACAAAGCGGAAGTATAAAAGCAAACGAAATAGAATTTAGCACACCCAATACATATATAGAAGACCCCTATTATGATTTTCAACCCAACTGCATTTTGGTTGAAATTCGCTTTGAAATTCGGTATTATCGATAGCAACTCAACCCGTCAAAAAAGTTTCGGTTGAAGTGTTGTCAAACTTCAACTTTATTATGTGATTACGGTTTTCAATTGGGGTTGACTACAAGTAATGTCAAAAAACTACAACTGTCTTGTAGTAGTTGAACATTACTGCATTTATTTTGCGAAAAATATTAGTACAAAATGGAAAATGAGTGTAAAAAAAATTATTGTATTTAGAATTTTAAACTATTTTAATCAGTTATTTTGTAAAAAATGCATAGGCAAGTGAAGCAGCTGTTGAGCCACAAGCTGGACGAGGCAAGGTACAATGTGGCAACAGTAAACATAATATTCCGTGACCGTGGGAAAGGTTTCGAACATAAAAAGTCGGTACAAACTACTAACCTTAGGCATATACTTTATGAGTAAAATTAAAAATTTTAAGCGTTCTGCTCCTCTTCAGTGCTTATAATATTTTAAACAGCCTCAACAAACATAGATAGATAGTAGTCTGTGCCAACGTATGTAAAGTTAAAATCATTAAAACTGAATTTTTGATAATGATAGGTAGGTGGAGTGGCTGTCTGACGACGCACCTAGACCTATAGGAGGCCCAACCTGAACCAACCTTTGCCTCTGATGAATTTCATTTTGATAATGATAATCAGAAGGAAACGGAGAGTTGCGTTTAATTTCCATGATCGTTCCTCGCATGCGTTTGTGGTAATCTTCCTTCAAGTCATTTAGTAAAAAAATAAAATGCTTCGTCATTTAAACGAAAATAACACATGAATAGTTGACAACACTCAATGAAACTTCCAAAATAGTTGAAGTTCGTAATACCAAAACAGAGTTGGGTTGATCTGAAGTTGAAATTCTGAGTGGAGTTGAAAACCGTAATAGTGGAAAATAATTACGAGGTTAGAATGAAAGGCATGGTAGTGAAGTTCAAGTATTTTCGTCATATCCTTCTTTTTGAGCTTAAAATTCTAGAATTTCCTGATTAGTTAGAGTTGGAACACAAATTTTAGTTACTATCGATGACAGTTAGTGGAAATATTTATTCAGACATCGTCTTAAATTAGTCAAATCTCAACTCTTCTCTATAGAGTGAAGCGTTGCTAATTTACTCAAAACGATTCTACTTATTGATTCATTTCTTTTATTTACTCGTTTACTTATTTTATTCTATTCTTAATTTTTTATTTTATATGTGTGTAAAAAAGGACTCAGTTAGTTATAGTTTGCAAATGCACTTCTGAAGTTTTAAAATATGTTTTTAAAATTGAGTTGTTTTCGTATTACAACTTTATTGGGGTATTACCGTTTACCAACTTGATACTAGTGCGATAGGCCACAAAGACAACTCGTTACTATCAGCTGTAATATGTACTCGAACATTGTTGTTCTTGCAGTTATTTTCGAGAAATTATTCATAAAAAGCGGAAAACGAATACATAAACTCTTAAATTATTTTGAACACCTTTTTAATCCGTAAACATAATTAGCCTCATCCCTTTGTACTTCTGAGCACCAAATAAGAAAAAGTTGTAGTCACAATTAAATGGCTCTTTAATAATTTTTATTCATAGTTACAGATTCAGCCGAATCGGACTCGTAGTTTGGTTTTGACCACGACAGTAAGAGGTCGTGTCCCGAATTTTAAGAAAATGGAAGAAGAACAATATCGGCCGGTGATTCGATTTTTGTTTTTAGATGAGAAATCTTGCAATGAAATGAGTTTCAACATGGTCGCATGTTGCTTTTTGATTAGACACCTTCTATTGCCCTGAAAAAAAGTCGCATATTAACATATCGTCGATTAAAGATGCGCGTGGAAGCTGAGACAGTAAGCATTTCGAAGGACCACATGGGTCATATTCTGCATGAGATATTGGGTATAAGAAAACTGTCGGCACGATGGGTGCCACGCTTGCTCACTCTGGACAAACAAACGCAATCGTGAAATTACTTTACAGCAGTGTGCGCCACTATTTAAACGCAATCCGAAGGATTTTCTGCGTTGTTTCAAGACCGTCGACGAAATATGGATAAATACGTACACATCATTTATTTAAACCGGCACCTGACCCAAAAAAGGGGGAGACTGTTCTCTCCGCCGAAATGCTGATGACCACCGGTCTCTGGTATTATAAATCGACTACCTAAAAAACGACAAAATTGTAACAGGGTTCTACTATGCCAAGTAAACGTCGAAGTAAAGTGTTGCTCACTCCCCTGCCCTTCCACTGTCAAACTGGTCGAAATATTCAAAGAAATTCTGCCCCATCCACTGTATTCGCCAGATGTCTTCCAAAGTTGAACTCGGTGGACAGCACTTTGAGTCGGTTATCTCCGCGACGGGGGCATTATTTGCAGACTTTCAGAAATATAATATATTATGCAGAAGGGTGAAAAAATTGTATCATCACTAGTGAGGTCAGGTGCATCGAGGTAAGAGGAGAGAAGAGAGAGAGTTCAAATATAAATCGTACTTTTTCCAAAATTAAAAACTATCGTCATCGGACCATAACTAACTTTTCAAGCCCACATATTTATGTCGCCCCATAAGGCCTCAGTGTTTATGACTGACTTTGTACCGAAGATCTGTGAAATGTCTTAATGACATTCAGAGCCCATCATTTCCAGAAAATGATATGTTCTGATGATCAATAAGATATCTATGCGGAATTAAGTGAATGTATATGATATAATGGTTCTCGTTAATCTATGGGAGTTTATGCAGAATATTTCGGTCAAATTAAAGTTATTTTGATAAAATTGCGTCTTGAATACACTTCAGTTTACCCTTAGGTGACCCTATTTGCCCCTGCAAAAGCCGGGGCAGTTGCTTTTAGTCGTCGATTTTTTCCATATTATAATTCACTGAAAGTCCCGACATATAAAAGGCAACACAATTTTATTCAATTCTTTTTTTTTTTTTTGTAATTTCTAAGCCAGGGACGGTCGGGACGCTTAACTCGAAATCCGGACTGTTCTGTACAAACCTTCCCCCTGCGGGTAGAGGTAAGAATTTACCCGCGGTAAGGCATGCCTGTCGTAAGCGGATGCACTATGACTGTTATTATATATTGCCTAGAAATATCAGCATAGTTATGTCAGAAATAGTGCTATAATACTCAGCTTGAACTCATATTATAGACTTTAAATGAAATTCCAAATTAAAAGACATTTGAAGTTCAAACGACAAATGTCTCCAGTCATTGAGTAATGGGTAGCTCAACTAGCAGTAGCTTCGGCCACACAGTCTAACCGGAGACTCAACTTTGGTACCACGGGGAGCAGAATGCCCTTGGACTTCGGTCCAATCTGCTCATTAGGTTTGTGCCTTTGGGGAGATTCGTGGTGGCTGTGGTTTAAGCCTAAATGCTGGAAGAACTAAAAATTCAGTTCAAAAAAGAAGTTGCACAAGCAACTGGGTTCCGTACCCGAAAACGGAAGAGGTTTTAGGTCGGCCTCGAATTCTACCAAGACGGTCAGTGTGCCAATACACCCTGGCCACTGGTAACCAAATAAATACTTGCAAATAGCTCGTATTATTTGGGGCGCTGATCAACGCATTGTTTTGATACGTTGTGCTTTTGAGCACCGTGAGGTAAGGCCGTCGACGGCAGGTACACACGTAAAACACATCGGACGTTGTCCTGTACAAACCGGAACGAATGGTGAGCCAAGTTTACGCCAAAATTAAATTGTGCCAGCTGAGATCTGCCACTGGCCAAAGTATACTCAATATAGTGATTACAAGAGTATACTATGTTCGACTACACCCGGAAATAGCCCTTTCTTACATATTTTTAATAAACACTGACTTATAAATTAATTCTAGTTTTATTACGTAGCATAACCACTTTCAAAATTTCAGCAAAAATAGTTAAAACTTACCATCGTACTTTCATATTTCTAATATATTTCCTTTTCATAGCATTTAAAATTTATTGTTTTTTACATTTTATTTTATATTTGCATTTTCAATTCATTTAACAGAAAATGGAAATAAAACTAATAAAGAGACAATTTCAATTATACTCAATCATTCATGCATTGGATCGAGCATCCATATTTGAAATATTTTTAATTTAATAACGGAAAGGAAAACATTAAAATGCAGGATATGTAAATATAATAATAAAACATACAAACAATACAGACAAGAGTTTCAAATAATAAATAAAAATCAAAGAAAAGAAAAGTAATGATAAAACATTCAAACAAAAAAAAACAAATTTAATTGGTTGAAATAAAAATGTGCAAAAAATACTTAAAACATTTTTGATTGACTAAATAATCTACCAGGCAAGCTAAAACATAGTATAGGGTTCGAAATCACGAACTACCGAATGGAAGTCATAAACCTAAACAACTCGCCAAAATAAATCGTTCCTGCCTTCGTTTTTTGTAGTAAGTATTTGAATGTATCTATCTTGTTTAGCCACCGACAACGTCTCCCACCGACTACTATATCGTGCAGTAATGATTTATTTTTAACTGCGGTGTAGTATTTAAAGGTGGTTTTTTTTACATGTTTTTTTCAAGAGGAAATCGTCAATCGCCTCGGACTCATCTGCGTAGACAAGCTACTTTACATAACCTCACAAAAAATAGTCTAGCGGTGTTAAATTGCGCGATCTTGGGTGCCACGCCACACTCTTGACGCGAAGTAATGCGCTCACCAAAAGATTCCTCCAATAAATTGATTGTTTCCTCGGCTGTATGGCATGTAGCACCGTCTTGTTGCACCAAAGTCCACATCAACCGCATATAAATTCAGGCACAAACAAGTCATTAATCATAGCTCTTTAGTATTCCCCATTGACTGTAACATTATAGCTGGCTTCATTTTTGAAGAGATATGGACCACTGATTCCCTTTGCCCATAGCGTACACCCAATAGTGACTTTTTGAGGATGTAACGACGTCTACAATGGCTTGTGGATTATCATTACTTCAAATGCGAAAATTTTGTTTATCAGCGTACCCATGCAATCAAAAGTGAGCTTCAGCGCTGAACAAAATTTTCATGTGAAAATCGGGATCGGTGGCTTCGGTCCCGTTCACTGAACGTGCAACGCGCTTGATAGTCATTCGGCTTGAACGATTGGATTTTGTAAGCCCGCAAATCAAGATCCCATGCAGAATTTTCCATTAAGTTGTACCGGTAAAAATTGCTCTAACTTCTGCGACTTTACTCAAAAACTTATAAGAAGATTTGCTCTCACACGGCTAATTTGCACAATATGACACTATGATTTTCCATATTGTTTGGGTAGTAGAAAGTATTTAAAATGTTTAATAGCATAGATCAATATTTTAGAATTAAAAATTCTGTAAATCTGTACCTTCACCTATAGTTTACCCGTAACAATCAATGATAAATTCAATATAAAATTAACAAACAACCAAGCTTTGTAAACTTACGCTAAATTGACGTCATTAAAATAAGGATTCGTCAAATCACCGGAGAGTCGCTTACGAAAATGCAATGTGTGGTATATATTCGATCCGTTTTTCTTACTTAAAATATTAATATACCTGGTCTTAAGAATTAAATAATATAGTCATTTAGTTTTCAATTAATTGTAATTTTTGTTTTATTTTATTATCAACTCCTCTTTAAATAGTAATAACAAAATTGACCAATTTAGCGCAACAATTCATGTTTGATAATATGTTTCCTTTTTTTTCGTTTATTTATTATTTCTTATTTGTTTTTATGTCTCCTACAGCATTCGCATTTAGGATGATAATATGTATTGTATTTAATTACTTTGCTATTATTAACATTTCACTTTTGGTTTTATTAATAATCAATTTAATTATGTTCCTATTTACTTTGGGATCTCTAAAAAAATATATTATTCCTAGTAATGTATCCTAAAATGTTTTGATTTCAAAGAAATTATTAAAATGCAGTGAAACCTACAAAATTATTCCTCCAATATTATTTTAAGTATAATATTGTTGTGGTTTTTTTATATTTGCGGTATGGCGCCTAAATCTCTGCAATGCTTTTCTTTTCAAATCGATTTTGCGATTTTGAAGAGCGGTTTTTAAAAATTTTCCAATTGAAATTTGCATCGCAAAATTTAAGTATGCAATTACTTTAGAAATTTTAAGTATATGTTTTCTTTGAGCATTACTTAACAGTAATGGCTTTTTAAATAAATGAAAGTAAAGAATTACGGTTAAACAAAAATACCTCAAATATGCTGTAGAATGTGTGTCCAAAGGTAAATTATCTTAACATTGTAATTACAATTTTAATTATACGAAATTCAGCAAATGTTTGTGATATTTTTTTTAACTTTACAAAACAAAAATTAGAATTTTTCCAAAACAAGTTGATTTTTTAAAACTTGCATGACATATCTTGATGATGATCCATGATTTGTCTTGCAAAAACCGCCTTGATGTAGGCAACTTAAATTTATATTTCAAAATGTGCCGTTTTTAATCTTTCGTTAACATTTTACTCAATTATAGCATACTTTTAAGCGCCTTAGTACTCTTTTTCAATTGCTAAAACGTCATTATCGTGTTCGTTAAATCGGACAAGTGCTCAATAATTTAATATTTTACTATTTGGTAATTTATTTTGGCTTTAATATTTAGCAAACATTTCAAGCTTAGCACTACTACCAATATCTTTATGTATGTATGCTACTACGCGTATGGCGTTAGTAATTAACATATCAGTTAAACTACATTGCTAAATTATTGTACAGTGTCTTTTAAAAATGCTCCAACATCTAACGATATCCATTTTTACATGCTGGCTGGCAATTGTAGTAACTAGCAGAGCCACAAATGTGGGTGATTGCCTCAAAGTTTAAAACGTTCAATTTCCAAAATTATGATGGAATATTTCGAAAACCATAGAAATGATATGCCTTTCAGTCCACCAGTTGACAGCCATTAATGGGCAGATATCCATTTTCTGAATACTTACATCTTCTTCTTTCTACTCAGAGCGTTTTTTTCTTTTGGTTTTTTTTTTGGTATTTCTTTTGGTTTTTGGTTTTTTAGCATTAACTTATATATGTATGTATGTACGCGTACGTATGTTAGTTCATATGTATGATTTGTCGGTGTATATGTTGATTTGTGTGCATATATGTGTGTGCTTCGTTGTTGTTGCTGTGTCCAGTGCGGCTGCATTGTGAAGCGCCTAAATTGCTGCTACTGCTGTTGCTGCTACCCTTAGTTTACTTTCGCGTGGCATTTTCGTCTACCAAATTGAAATACGATGCCGCGCTAAAGTTGAATAGTTCAAAATCGTATCTGCAAGAAAAAACAGGCGAAGTGTTATTGAATAGAATCACTGATTGTTTGGCTGATGGAATGCGTGATTGAAGGTTTAGAAAATACTATTTCATGGCGCAACATTAAAAATGTAATAAAAAATATCAAAACAGTTTTTAAGCAATTAGTTTAGTCGAAATATTTCAATACTAACAATAAGTTTTCCACTAGGCAAGTTCTATCAATACAACTGCTTTGAAAACAGAGATCTTTACAAGCTTACACATCACAGTTTCTATGAGAGAGTGTCATAAGAAAATGTTTAGTCGTTGGTTCTAAACTTAAGATAAGTATGATCAGAAAACATTTTCGTGACTTGACGAAAAGAAATATTGTGCGTTAGAGAGATGGACCAGACTGGAATTTACAAAGGATGGAAATTACAAAAGATCACTTTAGAGTCCTAAGAATTTGGTTATAATGTTAGAATAGACGAACTTATAATCAGTGTATCGACACTAAGGTAACCTTATTAGTATCTTCTCTTCTGTGCGCATATCTTGATGTCCTCAATTAAAAGGCGGCTTCTGGAAGTCTTACGTCGACTTTGAACGACTTTCGGATTTGTATTAAATAAAGTTCTCATATCAAATGTAAGTATATACGGAGTGTTTTGAAATTTGATTTCGATGATTAACTCTAGAGTTTGCTTTGCTTTGCTTTGAAATTGAGCATCTCAATCAATCATGGCGTAGTTACGCGCTAAAAGATCTTATGGGCAGTGTTATAGATAGAATATGGTTTACATTAATACATAACGAAAGAAATTAGAAAACTTAATCGTACACATAGAAAACTTAATCGTATAGTATTTTGCGTTCATTCTCATTTTGCATTTAAGAGAAAGTTAGTTAACAGAACTGTCTTGCATCTGCAACTTATTCAAAAATTTTTAATGTCATATTAGCCGTCATCGATTCGCCATTTTCTTTACTTGATATTTTTGATTGCTACTCTCTTGCAATACATTACATATAAAAGCCACAAAAAGTTGACGAGTTAAATTTAATACAGGAAAGAATGACAATGCTTTAAAAGATGTAAATGCTTTCCTCAATACAGACTTTAGACCAGTTCTAACAAAATTTCAATTTTTTATCGATTGAAACTTAAAACCTTATTTAAAATATGATAGATTACATTTTGAGAGATCAGCTGTAAATGTACATACAAGTATACTGTGAACTATTCCACAGTAAAGATTCTATAAGAGTAGTGAATTAGGCTGTTGGATTGGTTCGAGACCTTTTTGAAGTATAAAAAATTTACAGACAGAGGTCTTTATAGCTTTGCATATATTCTACTAAATCAGTGATGGAATCTAGAGCTGTTTAAAACTT
Organism: Bactrocera oleae; assembly: GCF_042242935.1. NCBI lineage: Eukaryota > Metazoa > Arthropoda > Insecta > Diptera > Tephritidae > Bactrocera > Bactrocera oleae. Next base: position 52,194,861 of record NC_091540.1, on the reverse strand, counting down.
AACTTAAAATTATACTAAAACTAGCGAGCAAATGCTTAACGCGTTTTTTAGATTTTGTCTACCCCCACTTAGGTACTTACTTATAATATTGATACAGTCCCTGCATTTCTCTTGAGGACAACTTAGAGTAGAACGATTGCAGCAACTCCTGCGTATTTTTGCCTCTGCCAGCATTCCGCCACTCCGGCGCTATGACACGCGTCAAACCAGTCTTTGTAATGAGATATAATTGATCTTCGTCCAGTGTGTCAAACTTCATGATCACATCGAAATTGATAAGACAAGGCGTGCAGAACAACGTCGACGAGATGAAATGCATGTCCATTTGAAGAATGCCAAGCTGGATTTGTTTCAAAAGCCAACGTACAAATTCCGGGAATGTTGGATATCTGGGCGTGTTCATATCCAAATTCTGTGAAGTGAGAGGGGAGAAATTAATATGAGGTTTAAATAAGGGTTAAGATAATATGCATTTATGAGTATGTATGTAAGGTAATGCTCTGTTAAATAATATGTTTGTATGTGTGTGTATGTACACATATGTTTGTAACTGTATTTAGATGAGGTTTACAAAAGAATTTAAAAATATATATTTATTTATATATATATGTATATATAAAAAAAATGCTCAAGTATATATTACATAGAAATTTGCACATTGGCATACAGTTAAACATACAAATATACATATAAATTTTTTTTGGTGTCGAACGCGTGTCTACTCACTTTGCTACGATATTTGCGCACAATGCGCCGCCCCAGCTTGTCGTGATAGGAATGCGGTATGGCGTATACGATCTTATCACGATATGCACTCAATAGCCTCTCGAATGGATGGCGTGCTATCATGAATGTAAGCGAGTCATTTTGTGCTTCTCGCAGCTGAAAAATAACAAAAACAACGAAATATACATATTATTGAAGCAAATATCATATGTATGTATAGATGTGTGACTATAGTTGCAAGTGTGTAGGTAAAGTGTTGTCACCAGTAATTGATTATAAAATAGCGTCATTTAACTGATGGACTGTCGTTTACCATTACACAAGGATACGTGAATAACAAATTAGTAAATAGCATGTTGTATGTGTGAATATGTGTCTGTGTGTAGTCATGTAATTTCATGTGTCGAAAAGAGGATAAAAATGTTATAGAAATTGTTTGTCCAAGTGAATGTTCGTGAGGAAGTTATATGTGTGTGCGTCAATTAATATTAAATAAAGTTAACAAGTAATTACATAAAAAGTTCAGCGACTTTAAATTATATAATTGTTTAAATTTTGGTTAAGGGGTAAGGTCAGCCTTGGACTTTCAAAAAATCGTCTTAAAACACACTTTACGAGTCCCAAAAATATTGTTAAATTGGAAGATAAATGATAAGAAAATTCCCTGTCCAATCCGGTGTAGTTAAGTAGTGGTCGGGTCAGTCAGTTTCAGCACGTAAAAATGTAAACGCGTGTTTTTGAAACTACAGTTTTCAATTCTGTGGTCGACGATGGCACTTGGAGATTTGTATCCAATAGAATGATTTAACATTATTTTACAAGTCTTTAATTTAAAAAAAAAAATTGATATAAAGCTAAAAGCAGACGTATTTTACTGGCAAGGAATCTAGTAGGCAATCAACCTATTTTTTATTTTGTTTTCGAAGTTAGAAGCACGAGTTCCTAGAATCACCGTCGTCCGCTGATGTCCTCTTGGAAAAGGTGTTATCGAACATTGGCACAGTAGCCATCATTTTGTATCAAATAGTCAATAATTCAATTTTATGATAAACTTTAATAAATGTTTAATAAAGCCTGATAGAAAGAAATGCGACTCATTTTTTTATAATTACAGAATAATTTGTCAAGGTCAGGCTTCTTTCGGCTCCCCAGATTAATATAACTCCTTAATAAACTATTTTTTTTTACTTCTTTATGCTATCTATAAACACAAATTATTAAATATTTATAATACGGTGAACCATAAATTTTTATTATTTCACGTTATTTTTATATTGGCTGGTTCGTTGCATGATTCTACGCTAGTTAATGTAGTGAGAAGACAGAAAACTAATTTTTTTATATTTTGCTGGATTTATGTACAAGCAAATCTGCCACATTAAAGAAACAAAACAACTGACAGGTAATCATTATGCGGCTAATTGAATTGTGCTTTAGAGAGATAGTAATCAGAAAATAAAAAAAAGGACTTGCAATAGCCCTCAAGACTAATAACTATTTAGCTATTCGGGAGATAGAGGCAGGCACTTGAAAGAATTACATATTTAGTATAATATTTTTTTAATTTTTATAAGGAATCTATCTCCTATTTTACAACACCCTGTGTTTATTAATATTGTATTAATCGAATACCTTCTCAATGGTAAGACGAGGATAACGATCCCGTGCCAAAGTAAGGAACACTTCTTTGGTTCGTTGTAGGAATTCCGGCGAATAACCGGCTAATATATTAAAATTGTACATCCATGAGGAGGAGCCGGCTTTGAACACATTGCACCTGAAAATATTTGTATATGATAAATATAATAAGCACATATATGGTATTTCATTTCAATGCACTAACCATATGATGTGATATTTTTTATTGAATAAAAATTCCCAAGCGTTGGGTTTGTGCCAGGTGTCGTTACCTATGGGATAAAAGAAAAATTCATATGTATTAAAATAAATACGGAGACTAAGGGAAATATTTAAACAAATTTCAGTGCTCTTGGCTTAGAGAGTTGATAATTAACTCGGTATACCATTTGATCAAAATTGACTCGGACTGACAAAGCAAGCATGCCAACGCTTAATTCAATTTTCCAAACACTTGTTAGAAGCCTCGACTGGGAACGCTTTCTGTGCCATCAGCGAATTTCGGAATTCTCGTTAGTAATGATGGGTTTGATGAATGTAGGGTTATCAGCTACGTTTTCAGGCATCTCTTTTGCATAAGTTTCAGGTATTTCGGTAAGAGTCTAACATTGATAAGCTGAGTTGATTCAAACGTCGACACGACGATTTTTGAGCACTGTTCTTTAACTTCTTCGATGTTATCGCTGAGTTATCGATTACTACACGACCTTCACTGAGTGCTTTGTGTCACTCAACTCACTCACTTGTAATAATGTCCGTTCCGATGGAGATCAAATTTCGCACGAACATTAAAATGATTGTATTTACCATATATATAGAGAAAAAGTATCCATAGATTCGGTTTACGCATACCATACAGCTTAAATGTACCAGCCCGGGTCAAATTTGTTCAGGTGGTATCGTAATATTTATTTCTCTTAGAACTAACTAAGTGGTCACGTTTTATGCATTATTCTGAGAAAATTTACCATAGTATTGGATCATTAGAAAATAGAGATTTCAACAAAGAAAAAGTATATCGACTTTTTTAAAATGCAAATATTTGGATGTGAGAATTTTCGATATAAAGACAAAATAAAGTGCAACCATAAATCTTTTAAATTAAAAAAAAGACAGTATATTTGTATATATGTACATATATTCCAATTTATTATTATCTTTTTTTCTGCTTTTTTTTATTTCGTTGTTTTGTCTACATTCTCGCTAGCAATATTAACTCACCACTAAATATTTACAAACAACGTTTTAAATTCACTTAAAATTATAATAAAAAAAAAATAGAAAAACAAGCGCTATATTTACCCGCAACATCTAGTCCGAATTCGGTGCATTTCTCTTGCAGCAGCTTCCGCCGCCGCTCCATGCGCTTCTCGATGCGCTCCACATCGGTCGGAGCGAGCGTGTGCACGGACTCTTCTGGCAAAACTGGTACGCGTGACTCATTAACATACTAAATGCATAGAAAAAGATCAATACAAAATTGAAAATTTGAAGAAAAAAAATTAAATAAATAATGAAAATTGTTTGTGCTTATAATTAGAAAGTATTACAAAACTTAACTACTAACCATAGAGCACACACGACGGCGCACTAAAGGGAAATGCATTAAATGTCTGATTTATGGGAAACTCATTAAGCGTACAATATGCATTTGGGGGGCGTGATGGGTGTGGGCGGACGTTGGTGCTGGTGGCTGTTTGTGTTTGGGTACGGTGGAGGTACAAATGTGCACGACGGGGCGTATGAGCAATAAACACGTAGTAAAATGTTGGACGCTTGTTTGGTTGTATATGAACGCTAATGCTAAGAGCGGGGTATGACGTGATTTTGACAGTTTGCGGCTACATGTATTGAATTACCATGTATATATTTAGGTGTGTGCGTTGGGTTTAATGGGGAATTTTTCGGTGACGACTAACACTTCTTAAATACTCGTATGGTTTTTTTTTTTACTTTATAATATTTTACGGGGCAAATAAATAGTATGGGTAATCAAAACAGTTACGCTTGCGGTTTTAGTGTTTAAAAATTATGCTAATATTTTTGTTTGAGTTTTGAGTTTTATATTTACAATGACTACTGATTGCTTTGCTGATTAGTTGCGCGTGTGCATGTGCCCAGACAATGTGTGACACTAAGCGTTAATTAACAGTTATGTAGGTATGTATGTATAGTTGACTTGCAGCAAGGCAAATGTAATACTGATGTGATATGTAAATGCGTGTGTGTGTGCGTGTTGCAAACGAATGCTTCAAAGTTTTACTTGCAGTTTACATACATACAAACGGGCTTTGGTTTTTACATATGTACGTATGTTTATATATTTGTATGCATGTGTATTTGTGTTTGTTAATGTACATTTGCAAACAAGTATATTTACTTTAGCATATTTGTAAAATTTTTTGCGCGAACTGCCTGTCGCCGCTATCGTTAGATCCTTATTTTTCCCCAGCAACATTACCGGATAACGAAAACTTTGATCACCGAAATGATCGTTGAACTTTGTCGCCTAAAAAATTATACGATAATATAAAGATTATTTGTTGTGTTATTATTGTTGCAACATTTGCTAAGTGTGTAAACATTTCATTGTATTGTACGGAATTTTTACGCAAACGTATGCTTACTATGTGATTTTTGAAATTTTAGCATATTGCAAAATAGCTAGTGCAAATACAGGGTGCGAATTTTGTATTGAAACATTTTTGTTTAATAATTTTTGCATTTTTATAAATTTTCATATTCTCATAAATTGCTATACAATACAATTGAGAAAAATATGTGTATGTCTATTTTCACAAAAGCCTGAACTATGAAAAGAAGCAACATTACGAGCAACAATAACTTGTACAACAAAAATTGTGTTCGCGCTGCACGCGCTTAAAATGTCGCTGATGTTTGAATGCGTGTGTGTGTGTGTGTGTGTCTATGCGCGCGAATGTGAACAATTTAGTGGCGATAAATGGCAAAAGAGTTGCTTTTGGGCGGTACGGGGCGTATGAGTGATTGTGTGTTGGTTTGAGGTACGGGGCGTATGAGTGATATAAAGATTCAGTATTAAAAATATTTTACAATGCTTTACCTACATTGTAATACATATGTATGTTGTGCACATATGACATTTCTATAGCGAAGCGTTGCAAAAACTGCGAAGCTGATTGCCACAAGCTTATAATTAACATGAATGAACTAAATGTCGTGGGCGAAAACTGTACAAAACGTCTTGTATGAGTACTGAAATCAGCAGTCTACTAACAAAGCGTCTAATAAAATGTTATTGTGTATATTATGGGCAATTAAGTATTAGTAGTAGCTCATCGTGAGCGCAAATATTTATTTTGTGATATATAAATACATATATTTGTAAAAGTAATAGTTTATATATATATGTATGTTCAATACAAATATATTTTGTGGCTGTTGTGTGTTTTATCGCAATAAAATATTATAATAGCTTCTTCAAAGCATGAGTCTTAAGTTTATAGATGTTTTTTATTATATTATATACAAAGTGAATTGTGTATGATCTCATAAATTTAATTTTAATTACGAAGTGTAAATGCAATAATAAATAAACTTTTACTATAGATATATATGACAAATTAATGAGCATTGAGTTGATCCACATTTACAACGTGAACTTGATTATTGCAATATTGCTGGTTGGAATTTTGCTTTCAACAACTTCCAAGGCTGTTAAAAGTGAGTGTTTATGATGATGCGCAAAAGTTTTAGCGACATTGCCAAGATACGAAACAATTTTGAACCCATTTAATTAAAGTAAATATTTCAAAATCTCTTTAGTGCCTTAATTATTTTAAGAAAGATTGTAATAGTACTATCTATACTTCAAATTTAGCCTATTTGATGCAAGTTAGAATAGAAATTACTAACCTAGTAAAAAACAAGAAAAATTCATTAATTTCGACTGCACCGAAGTAAGGAGTGTTACAGGTACATTTTTTTTATGCATAAAGGGTATATAAAGATCTTTATCTTGATTTTGATCGGTCAGTTTGCATGGCATCTGTATGCTACAGTGATCCGATAACAGCTGATCCGATGGAAAAATGACGTGTGCTAAGTTTTACAACAATCTCAAAAAACTTAGGTACTAATTCGCTTTTTTAAAGACAGATATATTCTTTCTATGGTCTCTGACGTTTCGTTCTGGGTGTTACAAATTTTGTGGAAAACTTAATATACCCTGTTCAGGGTATATAAATTTAAGTAGTTATTTAAGACTTAATTGAGGTCTTCAAAGGGCTCCAGATACTATTTTCGAAATACGGATATGGCCTTTGAGGTAAAAGTACTACTGGTTTTAATCGGAAGAGAGACCTGATAACAGAGCTACATACATGATACAGTGAATTCCATCCAAAAAGCCAAATGCAAAGTAGACATGGTAAGAAAAGATATTCATATACAATATATATAAAGTATGGTTCGTATGTTCCTGTCACGTCTTAAAAACGTCCAAATTACTGCAAGAACAAAACAGGAAATCGCCTTTGCTAACATCCAAGGCATACTGAATTTATGGAGTAATTATTTCTTTAATTCGCTGAATGGAAACAATAACGGAATGTCCAGAGAAGACTATGAATTTCCGACTAAAACACCAGCGGTTGCTGGCTAATTAACGGCGAATCTGTTCAAATACTTCTGTACGGAGCTGATAAAAGCTTGTATTAAGCTTTTTGCGGAATATGAACGAATGAAAGTATAGCTGATAATGAGAATGTAAGAGTACTCTGCCCAGTCTATAAAAAATTTAATCCCAAAAACTACATAATGTTTTTTTTTAAGCAGTTTACTAAATATTTCAACGAATATTCTCTCAATCGGAGAAGCCTAAGATTTATCATATTTTTACCATGCATAAAGTCTTTGAAAAAGCACATAAGGGAAACAAATCGACATTCTCAATTTATTTGTCGTAATTAAAGTCGATTTTAACAGCTTGAATGACGTGGAATTTTTGTCGTAATACCTGCACTTCATATCGTTTTAAAAGATTTATGGTGCATCTTAGTAAAAGAGAAGAGAAAGTAAAATATATATTAAAAGAAATTAAGAAATGGCGTGAGAAACTCATCTCCGAGAGAGTCGCGTGACTCTAGACATCCCAGAATGTGACGATTTTCTGTCATCCGATTTCTTAATTTAACATTGAAGAAGACTATTGAAGTAGAAGAACAAAATTGGTAAGTAATTTCTTTTGTCCAAAACTGCTCTTAGGGCTATAAGTATCGGCTTGCAAGTCAGAAAAGACCTGTTTCATCAAAGTATCATTTGATTTTATTAATAGTTAAGAAAATGTATATTTGCAGAATTTAATGTACTTTAATTATTCAGAAAAATGTTGGACTCTCTCGATACCCAATGAAATGTAATTTTGCTATAGAATAATACAGGCAACCATTGAAGGAATAATCAAAATTTTAATTTTTGGCAAAATGAGGACTGTCCAAAAAAAGTAGTTTTTGTGAAAAGTTTTATACTTTAGAGTGGTTTAAAGAATCGAAATTATTATCAAAAATATTATTTTTCGCATCATTACCTGACCAATATATATCTAAGAAGGTCATGTGAAAAATTCAAGTCGATCACTCTAGGTAAACTTTTCCTCACAGATTCTGCAAAAAAGCTTTTCGAAGAAAATGTGTTTAAAGTTTCGAAAGTCGATTATGCATTATTTGCCTGATTATATTATTTATATTCAACATATGTAGCTATGTAAAAAAACCCTTAATATAATCGGCTGCAGCGTTAATTGTTATTTCTCTAAATTGAATTTTGCTTTCGAAAGAGTTGAAATAATGAGCTGAACGGTCGCCAACTGTTTAAAGGCAGCTGTTATTTTGGCTATGACGTGTTGTTCAAACGGATATAGTATTTCGAGATTAGAAAATTTTCTATGCGGTATAGTTAGTGGTAGCGATGTATTGGCTGCATGGAAAAATGGTAAAGAATTTGTTTTCAATCTGTGTTTTGAATTAGTACTAAATACCTAAGTGATTGGCGCGATTTGTGAACTCGGTCACTATCACTGTGATAGCTATTGTGCCGTTCCAGAAATTCTGGAAGACAGTCTATACTTTAATTTAATTACGATATCTAGGTTCTGGTAGGCACTTAACATCAATATTTATTCAATCGAAATCATACTACATATTCAAAAATGTATGTATATATGTACAATATATACAACAACAATGTATGCAAAAATTACTTTGTATAGAGATTTGTTTATTTACAAAATTTTAAGGAGAGCAAATATTTTTCGAACACGCTTTACCGATAGCAACAACAACAAAGCCAATAAATTGCGCCGACACAACAAATGTAAATTTAAATGGATTCAGCGAAGTACTGCTGGAATGCAATAGCAACAACAATGACGAATCAACAATAAGTGGTAAACAAATTTTCAAAGTGGCGTAAAAAGCAAAGAAAAGCATTCAAAGCAGCTTATATGTGGGCATACGTGAGGATGTGTATGTGTGTGAATGCATATAAATGCAATATACAAGTTTATGGCTTTGCCCCTCAATCGCAGCTACTCGCCCAATGTGGTGTAATCGCTGTCGTGGTCACTAGTGCCAGGGTCAAGTGCAAGCAGAGTGACAATAACTCGTTGATATGTCTTCCTCAAATGTGTTTGCATACATCTGTGTGTGTGTGTGTGCGTGTGTGTAGGTATAGTTAGAGGTCCCGGAAGACGAAAAGTAAAAATATATTTTTTTGCATGGATGAATTAGTACAACCAATTGTGCATGTGTGCAAGCTGACGCTAATTAAAAATGATACACCGTAGTCTGCTTTACAGAACGGAACTTGCAAGTGATTTCTGTACTATGCTACTAAAGTAGCTTTGTAGATAGTGTTTATAATTAAATCATGTTCGTTTTGTTTTTTTGTCTGATATGTTTTTTACAAAAAGTGCCTGAAACTGTTGATTAAGGTATTTCAAGCTGACTACATTTCTGGTTAGAGAATACCAACATCAGTTTTTTGTAAGCTTTTCTTTTTGCTTTGGCTACTCTAACAGGATTTCGTATTGCGAATATCAATGGCTTTTGATCTCAGCTTACTAGAAAACGCAGATAGCAACCTGAGTTAACATATTCTGAAGCACTGTTAAGAATGTTTCAAAGCATTGCGCAACCAAGAAAACGTAGACAGTTTTCTTTAAAGATATTTATCGGATTCATACTGTTAAACTTTGACATTCAACAAGGGTTGGTATTAATACATAATATAGCTAAAATGGTTACTGGCTACTTATTTGGCAGTGATTAGTAGCCTTTTGCTTTACAGTTGCCCAACGGCTACAATATTCGCGCTTGTTGCCATCCGTAATAGGAGTGTAAACTTTAGATCTAACTCAGCATATGTAAACCTCATATATTTTAAGAATATAGAAGGCAGACAATTTTTGACATTTATGATATAACAATATAATTTTTAGCAAAGGCATTCCTGAGACATGTTCATGGCTCTTCACAGAAATAAAATTAATTTAATAATGGCTTAAACGAATATGAAGCATTCGAATTAACACAAAAATTTTCGAATTATTGTAACTTCCAACTTAAACTCCCCACTCCAAGTACACCGCTCCACTTGGCAAAGTATTGGCACACCCTAATATACACACCACACCCGATTAAACCACACCACACAGGACAACATAACACACCACAACATGGCACCTGTACACCACCTCTCTAGCAAAAAGGACGGAATTATCGCCCTCACGGCATCATTCGCTAAAACATATCCGATGAACAGCTGACACGAAAGCTACAACTTCGTACGTCAACCATCACAGTGTCCGCATCAATATTAATGCGATTCAACAACGCAACACGGTTGTTTCGCGAACGTAATTGTGGGATCCTCACCGCGTTCTGTTTTCGGCCCGAACATTTGCAGCGTCTTTCAAACATAAATTTAATTTATTAATAAATAATTTAAAGCTTATAAACTCCCCAACAATTATAAATTAAATTAGTTTGTTTATACCCATTATTCGGACATTTTTATTTACGATGTTTTGTGCAAGTGTCTAAATTTATCAAAATGTTATTTAGTAGAGGGAAGAGAGAGAATTCAACCATGAAATCAGTTTATGGCACTCAAAGAAAATATATTTATAATATGTATATATATATTTAAACATGTATTTGAGTTAATAAAAATATTAAATATGCGAAATCACAAAAAATGTTCAAAAAGGCCTCTACGGGCGGGCATAATACTTGCTAGTAAAGTACGAATATTTTTAGCTTTACATAAATTTTTGGAATAGTTAAACTGTAAAAATTTAAAATTTTTGATTGAAAAAATGAGCAGTAAATTTTTTAGCAAAATAAATTTGCAATAAAAAAATGCTACTGCGAAGCTATAGTTAAAATGTTAAGTGAATATGTGCGATAGTCGCCGAGTATCGTCGGATCAGGATTTGAAAAATGCAGTTTCTTCTTCTGCAACACTTTTAAAGCTTTTCATGCGGTAGTTTTTTCACTTTCTACCAATTGAATCATGATTTTAGAACCTAAAGCGCATTTTAAGCTAAACCTAGTTTGAACGGAATCTTTATGGAATAAAAGTACGATCTAAACTATCTTTTCGCAGATTGTAGCCTTCCGATCGATATATCAAAAACTGAAGGACTCGTCCGCGTATATACAGACAGACATACAGACGGACATGATTAAATCGACTCAGCTGATCACTTATATAATATAATTCTGTTTTAACACGGTAGATTGGTTCCAGAAAAAACCGTAAAAAAACTGTGTAAATAAAGATGTTGAACAAAAAAAGAATTCCCCTAAATTTGTGCTATTTACATTTGCTTTGTCCAGTAAACGTGCTTCTATCCAAAAAATGAAGATTCCTTTAAATTTGTGACATACTTGTAAACATTTTTCGCAAAAATTAAATCTGATAAATAAAATTTAAGCCCAAAAAATTTTATCAACTATATGCTATGGTAACTCGATCTAAAGAATTGCTTCAGAGATTGCACCGATGCCTTGCACAATAACTCATGCCAAATTTGATGAAGATATTTCGACAAATGAAAAAAGTTTTCCATACAATCTCTTAATTGCAATCGTTCAGTTTGTATGACAGCTATATGCTATAATTGTCCGATATCGGCGGTTCCAACAAAAGAACGAAATCTCAAAAACTGAAGGATTAGTTCGCATATATACAGACAGGCGGAGATGGCTAAATCGACTGAGCTCGTCATGCTGATCATTTAGATAGACATATTTTTTATAAGGTCTTCGACGTTTCCTTCTGGGTGTTACAAACATCGTGGCAAAATTAATATACCGTATTCAGGGTATAAATGTATATAGAAAATCCTGCACTCGCGCAAGCATATACTCGTACCTTATACATATATGGTAATATATCTAATATCATTGACATATGTATATACATATGTATAAATATATATATGAGTTTATATACCAATCCATATACATAATACATTTTTGCGGTAAACAATTTTAGTAATTACTTTGGTTATTATTATTATCTGCTTCAAGAAAATATGGTAGTTAAGAACGCATTAGCATTACCTTCAAAATAAACCTTATCGCTTAGGTAAATATCTTTGTGCATAAATTTAGAAAAGTAGGAAAGTTATTTGAATTTATTTTGCACTTAAATTTACAAAAATTGCTGTTTATGCATAAAATATAAATATTTATGAAGGAAAATTAGAACTTTTACTTTGCTCGCTAATTGCAGTGTTCAGATTTGCTTCAAGCGCTAGCGGCTGTGAATAGCATAAGTCCGTTAAATTAATTAAGAATTACGAACACCAGTCCAATCCCAAGTTATATTGGAATAGAATTTTTATACATACCTTCTGTAATAGTTACATAGAATATACATTCTTTTTTGACTGTTATTGAGCAAATATTGAATTGTTTTATAAATAAATCGTTCTGCCCAAACGATAAGGTGAAAACAAGCCATATTCTGACGAGACTGGGGGCATTTAGTATGCCAGCCTACAATATGGCTATATTCGAATGCACTAACATCACATATGATTCTAATTCTGGAGACAATGTCGATGTCGAGCTTGGACTGGAATCGACATCGATAAATGTCATTAATTTATTTACTTACTTTTACTTAATTTCTTATTTCACACCTCACATAACATCAATTCACACCTCATTAATAGACATTCAACCGAAAAAGTAGTTATGTATACATTTATATATTGTACATACACTATTGTATAGCGGTAGCTTGGCAACGACGTGTGACGAAGCTAATGTTAAAGTTGTTGTGTACCACGAAGCTCGGAGATGTGCTAAAAATATTTACAAACTTTTTTTTTCTAAATTAACGCTTTTAATGTAGAATAAAAGAGCAAATTTATATAACAACAAAAAGTGAACACACGCAAAAAACAACAACAACAAAAATATGCAAATATAACTATAGCGATAAACTGTCAAATTTACTTTCAGCCTTAGCTTTAGTGTTTACGCTTTGATTATCAGCGCGAGCGATTATAATTGAGCTTAGCTCAAAACAAACTAGAATCTGCAAGCGTCGAAAGCTTAAACATAATAAATTGTAGGTGTGTTGGCGAAATTGCGATTCGTCACTAATTACAAAAACATACATATGTAATGATAAGCTAACATATGTGTGTGTTAATATATATACATTTCTAAGGTGCACTCACCTCATAGCCTTTGATGCGATAGGCCTGGTCCAGGCGCACTACATAGACGAGCGCCAAAGGCAGCAACGCGATGGCAACGAAAATCAATATATATCGCCGTATGGCGCGCCAATATGGGCTATTAAATCTCATTTATTTAACCGGCGTTGGCCGCGATGACACTACAACGCCAGTTGTTGTTTGCTGTTGTTGTTGCCGCTGTTTTGATATGAATTGCACAACATGCGGTATAATTTCCTTGTAACACCGTTATTGCTTATGTTTTGCGTGTATATCTTCAAGCGCTCTTTCTTCTATTTCCTAGTTGCTACAATCACGCTACAGACAATAGCTGAAAAACAAGATAATCACAATTAAATTCATGAATTGCGACGGAATACAATCAGCAGCCAACTTTGGCTTGTGCTCTCATTGAACCCAGAGCGCATAGAAATGTGCAAGTATGTATGTGGAGAAAAATCACAAAAAATGCGCGATTATTAAAACGGAATTGTATATGAAATGAATTTAACATGAGTGCTTGCTGGTATGTTTAGTGTACATCTTTTATAGTCTTTCCGGATTTGGAACCCATAACCCATAGACTATTCATGCCGGCGGCACTAATTACAACAAGCTGTCAAACTATGTATCTATAAGGCGTCCCCAATTCACCATGCGATAAAGAGTAGTGAATCGAACAAATTATAACAGTAGTTCGAGCAGACTGCTTGCACTTGCGATATCATACCATCTGTCTATGTGCAAATTTGTTTCTATGCTATGTTTGGTGGAGAATGCTGCTTTTCACATCAAATATCATTTTACTACAAATCCCATTGGCTCGAACGAGTAGCATCCATTCTTAATGTAATTTAATGGTGATGTTTTATTTCATGTTTTAGGTGAAGCCAGTGTGACCGTTAATTAAAGGTGGTTTTTACTATTTCTCAAAGAAGATTGCATTTTGAAACATTTAAAAACTTTGAAAGAATAATTATATAAAAATTTTATAATTTTTAGTGATTCGCTATTTCACAAGTTATTAAACAAGTTCTCCACTGCTGCAGTGCTGGCTCGAAAGACTGGAAGATTATTGTACAAAAAACCTTTACAAAATAAACAGTAGCAAATTAAACGATCAAAAGATTTGACTTTGAGTTATAACAGCAGACAATTTGAAAAATGTAGCTTTGAGATAAACTGATTGAACTGAACAGCTACACCTTAAAAGGCTTTAACTCGAAAAATATTTGAACTATTCATTAAAAAGGTTAGTACGATATTTTTAAAGGTTAAATCATTGAAATATGGTTTTTTCGAAATTCCATTTTGGGTGTGCCGCTTAAGGTTTTAAAATTAATTTTAAAAAATCTTTGTATATCAATAATTGACAATAATTTGTGATGTCAGCTATTTAAAATAGTAAAACTGGTCTAAAAGCTCTAAGTCTCTTGAAGAAAGTCATTATATCACATTAATGAAGCATCCGCACATCCTCCTGAAAAAAATCTGCAGTTAAGATCGTGGACTTTTTCGGCCACAAACCCAAGGGTTGAAAGAAAAATAATTTCATAGTCAGCTAGTAAAAACTATTTACCTTTAAGAGCCAAGAAAGAAACCCCTTTTATTCTTTGTGTGTAACCCTTTAGAAAAGCTGAACTATTCTTTCATCTTTCCTTTGCTATTTTGTTTCTAATTTACGACTACTTCATTTTTCTAAAGCGAAGGAGCATTTCATAACCAAATATTGGGCTTTTGTATTACTAGAAAAATTATTATATATTTTGTAGTTATTCAATCTTCGAAAAAAGTATAAATTTTTTTAATTGACTGACTTCAAATGGAAAATTTTTAAAAAATCAAGTATCAAATGTCCACTCTTATGTCTGGGTTTCATTGTGTCAAATTCAAATTAATTGACAATTGTACAATTTCAATGCAATGTGCTCAAATTGCATCGAGAAATGTGATGCAATTAAGTTGTCAATGACAACTGTTATAACACCTCACACCCCAGCTTGATTGATAAATAGAAATGGGAAAATGTCCAGCAGGTTGCCACTTTGACACGAAGAGACACAATGTATAGTAAAAGGAGTATATTGAGGTTGTGGGTAATTACGGAGCAAAAAGAAAATTATTTTAATTTGAGTAGAGTTATTTTTTTTTTAATATGTCAATCATGACGGTGTTTTTTATATCCTGAAGAGGATATATTTAGATTGCCCCGATGTTTGTAACATGATGTAAGGAAGCGTCAGAGACCCTTGAAGTATATACATATATAAATGATCAGAGGGACGAGATGATTATCCGGCATAGCCATATCGCCGGCTGTCTGTATACTAGTCCATGACTTTTTTTTCGAAATTTTGTACCCGTACTTTTCTCATCAAGTAGCTGCTCAATTGTAGGAACCGCCGATAACGGACCACTTTAGCATATAGCTCCAATACAAACAGAACGATTGGTATCAAATTCTTGTGTGAAAATTTTTTTTATTTGCAAAAGATATTATATTATAGCTTCGATGCCGCAGAAGTTAACTCTTTTTTCGTTTTAATTTGGTAAGATTGAAAGTATTTTTTGCGAATAATGACTTCGTGGTTATGTTTGTTATAATTGTCATAACAATAATATTTTTGGATCTACCCTTATATGCTTCAGGTATTGCAATAAATTGCTATATACACATATTACTGAAAAAAAAATTACACTTTAAACAGCTTTATTTTATTTTTGCCTTTCTCACGTTTATGACAAATTTAAACACTAACTTTTGCACTTCGTTTTAAACTTTGTTCGCTAAGCACATCTGTTAATAAAAGTTTCGACTATTACTATTTTATATTTGTTATATTTTTAGTGGTGATCCAATTTTAATTTTTCGTATGTAATTTTTGCTTCTATTTTAGGTATTGTATTTTCAGTTTTTGTTGTTGTTCTTTTCTTTTTGCATGTACTTTAACTTTTGCTTTGACATTTGGGTCGAAAATTGTGTCACCGATTTTACTCACGTGCAACATTTTCCCCACACATGCACATATATGCTTATATATGTATGTGAAGTACTACATACATATGTATGTATATTATATTATTTGATATGTACAAGGTATAGCAACAGCGGGCCTTCTTTTGTAACTAAGGGCTTAAGCAGCAAACGGCATATTATTGATTTATGAAAGGTATACTTATATATAAAATTAATTGTTGAAAAGCAAAAATAGCACACCTGGCGGAAAAGCTGTTATTTTACATGACTTTAATAACTAGTTCAATAAAAGTATATATGTATATGCCTACATATATAAATATGTATGAGCATAATAATTGTACATAAGCGCATCAGCTGCGACTTGTCCATGTATTAGGTACACAAATACATATGTATGTACGTACTCAGTGCATACACAGCTTTAAACTTTTCTATTGGAAAATTTAGATTTCTTTTTAATATTTAACACACACGTGCACATTAGTTTCAGTTTGGGTTACTTGCCTACACTTTTTGTACATTTTTTGTTGTAAGTTTCGGTTTGATAAGTTTTGCACACTTTTTAGTTTCTTATACGCACACATACATATGTATGTATTTACACACTATTATATATCTTATTTCACATACACATACCTATTTTTGTTTAAAAACATACTTATGTACAATAGTTTGAAACAATTTTCGCCTCAATTATGTTGCTTATGCTCACAATCGCCTCCAACGACTGAATATCCTTCGCCTAACCCATACACCGGAAACGGAAGAATATTATGTAAAAGCTAGCGCAAAGGTAAGAAATATTCAGCAAACAACCATCAAAATTATGAAAACATAAATTTTATTGATTTTTTACTTGCCAACGTTAGCGTTTGACAGCCAACCTAGACGCGGCGCAATTCACAAACAAACCAACTCATACATACATACATATGTATATAAGTACATAGCTGTTCTTTGCTTGCACAACTTTTACTGTTAGCAACCGAAATCATTTCACTTGGCTACGAACGAGCCAGTTGGTCCGCAGCTGAGCGCTCAGCGCTTGCATTCATTAATAAAGCGGTGACAGTGGGCACCCGGCGCGGTCAATATTCGGTAATTCATTTTCAGAGTAAACACACTTGAGAAAACAAGTGAAAATAAATAGAAATGTTTTATTTTCGATTTTTTTACTTTTAATTTTTTTTTTCTTTTTTTTTTTTCTTTTGCGTGTATTTTCATAATTTTCGGCGTTGCTTGCTAGCGAGTGGGTGGGTTCACAGCGGTAGAAGGTTGTTATGTTGTTATAAACAAAAATAACTATATATGTATGTATAAAAATAAATCTCTTCTATCGAAATCTATTTGACATTATTTATTATCTGCTACTGCTGGCCATTTGTCGTCATTGCTTTCATACTTTCGTACTAGAACTAATTATAAATACACATATATACCTATATAAAATATGTGTGTGTGTGTGTGCTTGTATTGACTTAGTTGTTTCATCTCATTGCCTTTACATACATAGTTTGTACTTATTTACATATATGTATCTATGGAAATCGTTGCATCGAAAATAGCCATCGGCCTATTGCCGCCACCACTTGGCTGTCGAATAATTTAGCCTGTGCTCGTGAGATTGCCTATCTGTCACTCCTCTGCGATGTCGCATGAACTATTTTCGCAATGCGAGCGCACTTCATATATGCCGCAAAATGTATATATGTATATGTATGTTATATACATACATATGCCATATGCATGTGATTGAGTTTACTTCTGTGCGATTGCTTCAATTATTTATCATTAAAAAATTCAAAATAATTAAAATGATCGCTCAAATCCCAACACAAAGCCGGTAGTTACACACACATGCACATATGTACATATGTATGTGAACATTTCCACGTATGCACATACTATATATTGTATATGCAGATGTTTGTAAATTTGTAAGCTTGTCGTATAATAGCAATGAATTGATTTGTTGGAATATGCAGTGTCGTGCATTGGAATGGAAACGGTATGGGTAGTTGGAGGCTAGCAACCAAATAATAAAGGTGGTTATTGGAAATCAAACAAATTTTGTTACTAAAAGTGGTGAAGACAGTATCAAAAATAATTGTGAGTAAAAAATTTAACAATTTCTGCTGCGAACGGCATTTTGACAGTATTATATTTTTTATTTTTCGATTTGTTTTTTCGTGGTTTTCTTAAAGTTAATACTTTATTTTGTCCTTTTTCCATAGATCAACGATATGTAAATTCATCAAAAAAAATATCGAAATTTCGCTGGTTATAAATGCTATAAAGAATAAT
This sequence comes from Bactrocera oleae, assembly GCF_042242935.1. Taxonomy (NCBI): domain Eukaryota; kingdom Metazoa; phylum Arthropoda; class Insecta; order Diptera; family Tephritidae; genus Bactrocera; species Bactrocera oleae. Next base: position 52,176,475 of record NC_091540.1, on the reverse strand, counting down.
TGTAGGCAACGTCACAGTTACAATAAATAAATTTAAATTATAGAAAATAACATAAATAAAAAATTTAAATAAATTAATTGTAAAATGGAGAGAAAATAAATAAGTAAATAATATGTAAATAATGTATATCAACTAGCTCAACTATCACCAGTAATTTTTAATATTATAGCAATATATAAAATTAGTTATTATACATACAAGCATCTTTCTGACTAGATTTTCACTTATAAAATTGCATTATATACAATATTATAAAAATTAAAAAAAAAAATAATGTTCAATAAAAATTATGATTAAACGGTCACCTAGGAGAAATTAAAAAAAAATTATTTTCATATTTCGATAATTTATATTTATATAAAAGTATATACTGGTATTTTAAATTGATGTCTCAAAAAATGTTTGTGTAACCGGCCTCTGAAGTGTTCTAGCTCAGCTATATAAGTTTTTCTTTAAACGCGTTTTTCTCAAAAGTAAAATTTTCAAAATAGAATATCTTTTAGTAGTTTAGGTTCCAGCCAAGAATAAGACCGGAATTAATGCAGCAGTAGAGGACCCAGTTTCTAGCGCCGTCGAAGATCGTATGTACCTCGAAAAATATTTTATGTTTTTTTTCAAAAATTTTACTGTGTCCTCTTAAAATATTTATAAATATAGCTTTAAATTTTAAAAACAGTTTATACAGAATTTTTTTTTTTGCCTCAATTCGCAAAAATCGCCATTTAAGTGTGTCTCTTAAAAAACTAAAAAATATGATTGAAATTTCTTGATAAGCTTAAAAGGCCCGTTTTTGTTAGAGCTAGAGAAATAAAAGCCAATCTCAGAATTAATTAATAAGCTACTATTAATATTAAAAAAAAAATTTAAAACGTTTTTTTTAAATTGCTAAAAAACCAGGCCACAAAATTATTTTGTCATGTACGCTAATTTATTTAAATACATTTTTTATAATAACCAGAGAAATATAAGATTTATGCTGTAAACTGAAAATTTTTATTAAAAAGGCGTTAGAAAAAAGTTAAAAAAAACTTATATATGATTTATATGATTTTTTGACCATATTTTCGGTTTTAAACACAAAAGTTAATATACAATAATTAATTTTTTGATTTTTTTTTCAAATCTTAAATTACTAACTATTTTTAAATGGCAATAACAATTAGCTAAATTTTTTTTTTACAAATTTTATTTAATTTAATTTTACTTGCTTTATAATATAATTTTTTTAGTATTGCGAAAATTGTTAAAAAATAAAAAAATTATGAAATTCAATAAATTAGAAATAAATTAAACATAAAAACCAAAACCTTTATAAATTAATTAAAGAAAAAAAAACTTAAAAATATTAAGCACATATTTTTCTTATATACATACATATGTGCACAAAACTGTTAAACACAGTTTTAATAAAGTTTCCGAATAAGTTGTTGTCGGAATTAAATAGCTTCACTTGTTTGAAAATTCTCAATCAAACCAAGTGTTATTTTTTAAATTAAATAATTGAAATTTTTTATTTCAAAATTTATTTTCGTGCAAATATATGTACATATATGTATGTAGTATGTGAATAGCACAACGTCGTATTTGGCCAAAACACCCAAAAATGAAAGAAAAATAAACAACAAGAAAAAAACAACGGAATGCACACGCGTAAGAGTCAAGAAAACACAATCAATAAAATATTTTCATATTTTTTTTTTTTAGTTTGCTACACTGCTGCTACAACAACCTGCAGTGAATCATTTGGTACATATATTTTTTTTTTTTACATTTCTATTCTATTTTCTGAATTATTAATTTCTTTCACATAAACATTTTGTTGCACACACTAATTTTTTTTTTTGTTGATTTTCAATAATTTGAAGTGCTTACTTTTGGCTTTTAATTGTGGGTTTGTTGCGCACCTTTAACACTCCGTTTTTGTTATGTTGTACTTTGTTGCTTGGTTTTGTCTTTTATATTAATGAATAAATTAATTTGCAACTTTTGCTATGCGCGCTCTGCAAAACGCTCGCGCTCGTGTGAAAGTGTACTGAATCGAAATTAGTGCGAGTACTTTTGATATAGCCAGCAAATGCCAACAGCCGCCGCGCCAGAGTGAGTGGCGTACAAACAAACGTACATGTTCGTACTATGTGTGCTTCTGTGTGTGTGTGTGTGTTTGTATGTGGCTTCAGTGCCAACTAACATGTGCCGTATATATATAATAAACAGCAATAACAACAACAACTAGCCAACGGATGTGCCAGCTTTGGCTACAGTAGCAAAAGCGCGCAAATCTCACAAAAGCAGCAACGACAAGCCCACTGCCGCCCCGCCGCCGCTTTCTGCCGCGTCTACGCGTCATTACCGTTCATCCCCGGCGGCAAGTTGGCCGTGTTTGTCGACTGCTCCACAAAGCTTCAGCAGAAATGCGCTTAGCTCCAGCTATAGCTTCCACACCCCGGCAAACCCTTCCCGCCCTCAGGCACTCTGTCTTCATTGATTGGCAGTTGTTGATAATTAAATTCTAGTTGAGCTAATAATTTGTAATTGTTCGCCACTTCATTTTAGCACTTGCTAGATATTATTAAATCGCAATAAATTTGTTAGGAAAAATGTTTCGAAAAAAATTGGCAACAACCCTTTCCCACTCAATATAAACAATTTTGGAAAAAAGCTCGTTTTCAACCCCTAAAATTGTAGGACGTATGTCTGGTATCTCCAAATTGTTGTTGCATTCGTTGTTGGTTGATAAAGGAGCAGCACCTCTTATCAGTAATCGGCATCTACTCTCCGTCGTTATGCTCTCGTGATACGACTTCATTTCTTGCTCTCTGCCTCTCTGGCGTGCCTGGTTGAGCGCAATTTGTCCATATTCTATCTCGGCTGCAGCTCTCAACTTACACATGCGTGGATTATTTCCGTGGTTCACACTTTCTATGTGTTAGTAATTGTTTACAAAGGCCAAAGCTTCCGCTTTATTTGTAAACAAACGGTTCTCAAGCCGTAGAAATCCATGATTTTGCAATGCATGTTGGTAAATGCATTCACATACACATGTCAATATATACATATATGTACTGAAATTGATGGGGGGTGTTAGATGAGTGGAATCCATTGGGCATTGCAATTCCAACAACAGCCGGTTCTACTTTACCGGAATTGACCCGTATTTTCTCCGGCCAGGAGCTGTTGGTTTGGGGATCTAATTCTGTTTGGATCGGCAAGTTTTAGGTTAATACCTGAGCTATCCTTAAGTCTGGCTTCGTGGTCCGTCTTTATGAAATAAAGACTAAAACACCTTTGATCTTATACCTACCTACTAACTAACGGAAATTGAGAATTTTGTCTGCTTTCACAAAGGACTATATCCATCCCACATCTTGGGGATCATCGAAGGAACCTAACATATCCTTAACTAGTTTTTGCAATTGTATTTCCACGTTTTTTCGCCGAAGATCTCTGCAATCCTGTTTTTTACGATTATCTGGTGAAAGACTGCAGGACATTGATAATATTGAGTAACATGAGTTGTTGATGTCACAATTTCCAAATACATTTTGAGAAACGTTACTGAGTTTATAATTGTCTGCCTGGTAAAAATTCTAATTTTTTCAGGTTAGGTAGAATTGGCTATCGTGAAGTCGAAGATATCGAAAGTTGTTGTAGTTATAGCGTCAGAAAAGATTCTCCAAATAATTTTGAGAGATCTGAATCTGAAGTGAAGTGAAGGCTTCTTTGTATAACGTCGTTTGCCGAAGTCAGATTGGTTCTAACATCAATTCGATCTGGGGCTTAATCAATTAATATTTTATACTTGGAAATTTCATATTTTCACGTTACGCAGCTTGTAGAAACTACTACAATATTGGATCTTGACATGTCCGGGGTTAGAACTTTTTAAAGCAAGATTTTATACATTAATTTTCTGCAAAAAAAATTGATTCGAAGTACAGATACATATGTATGTATGTGCACGTAGTAGGCTATATAAATTTGAATCACTAGTAAATCATTGCATACATTAAGGATCAATCTCCCACATACATAGCTTCAAGAATAAATTTGTTGATGTTGCTATGTACATATATGCAGGTGTATAAATAAGTATAATTAAATGTAAATTTTTGAACAAGTTATAGCACTTAATTGTTAATATACACATAAACATACATATCGACATATACATACATACATGTGTATATAATATATAGCTTTAATTAATGGGACAATAACAATCTCAAAAGGTTCACTATCTTGAAAAGCTAACAGAAAAATTAATAAACGCGTATTCTTAATTACATTTGGTTTACTTTATAAAAATATAGTATTGTGTTTGTTGCTTCCTGTTTTTCATTAAATTTATAACAATATATTTCATATATATATTTATGCACATATTTACAATTATTTTAGTATTTTTATGTATAAAATTCTTATTGTTACAAATCCCTGAATATATTTACTGAAAAATTGGTCATTTACAAAATAGAAAAGTATTGAGTTCCTCTGAGTAGTGTGTGGCGTTATTTAACTGTGTCCACATAGTGGATGGTGAAGCATCAGCACTTCTCTATATCAATATTTGATTAGAGAATGTACATCACAATCTAATTTATCACGACCGTGTAAATCTTCTAGTTCTAGCACTACAAAGCTGCCAATTACATTTCCGCCCGCTTTGCGCACCAGCTCAATCGCAGCTTTGAGCGACCCACCAGTGGCGAGTAGGTCATCAACGATGATAACCTTTTGACCCGATTTAATTGCGTTGGCTTGCATCTCAAAAATGTCCTATTATAAAGAAACAATAGTTTAATAAAAAATTAATAAATATCAGTACAAACATTCTTCTTACTTTTCCATATTCTAAAACATATTCCACAGATATTAGGTCACCGGGTAATTTGCCCTTCTTACGAACTGGTGCGCAACCAATACCTAATTCGGTTGCTACTAGAAAATTGAATAGGAATCCACGTGATTCCAATCCAACAATAATTTCAGCGTTTGGGCATTTTTCTTTAACTAGTTTTACAAGCACTTCTTTCAAGTACTTGCAGGCAGTTGGGTCGCTCAGCGCACTGAAAATGTCACTACAAACAAAATAAAATTTAGTCATTAGAAATTTATGATCTCATCTGAACTTATTTACCGGAATACAATGCCTTTCTTTGGGAAATCCGGAAAAGTTCCAATTTTACTTTTAATATACTCCAACTTTTCATCGTTGCCCATGTTTTGCTGCAATTAATATTAAAAGTACTGAAAAAGTGTACAGTGCTTGTGTTGGAATGAACTGATTAAAAAAAATATTTTATAAATGCTATGAGGGAATTAATGTTCCTCCTGTGTTAAGTAAAAAATAATTTAGCGCAATTATCAAATTTGACATTTTTAAACAGCTGTTACTATTCTTATCAATATCGTACAACTGGCCCTGCCGTATTCTTATATTACTATTAACTAATTTACGATAAACACTCATTTACGATATAAGCATATTTGATTACAATAAAAAACTACGTTTTCAGGAGTTCTGCGATATTTCACATAGCGAAAAGAACAAATTTGCCTCAAATATCTTTTAAAAATTTCATTGTTTTAATTTATGCTCAGATAAGCCATGGCTGAATTCATTGTAGTTCGTATATGCTCAAGAAATAACGTGAAGAACAAACCATTTGTTACACACACATCAAATTACAACACTGGTGCACGTGAACAGCTGATTTGAAATCAAACAAAACATTCAACAAACCTTTCATGTGCGATTTACAAATTTGTTTAATTTTTTGTTGTAAATATACAAATCACTTGTTCAAATATGGGAAATTCAAAGCCTAAAGGGAAAAGTAATAATGCTTTTAAGGGGCACCAGCAAAATAAGCGTAAACTTTTAAATAATGGAAAGCAACATTATAAGTCTAATAAATCTAATTTGCCGAACACAAACCAATGGCGCCGGAAAAAGCCACAAGATGAGGTAAGGATTTGCACAGTTGTTAAAATCAGTTTATTATTATAAAGAAATTTATTATAAATTTTTTTATTAAAGGCCAGGAAGCAAAAAATAAAGGAACGCGAAGAACTAAGAGCGCAAAAAATTGCAGAATCCAAAGCTGAAAAAGAGCGTGTGCAGCGTGAAAAAGAGGAACGCGTACGTAATTACAAGAAGAAACGTTTAGAGAAAACAAAAGTGATCAGCAAGAAAACCAAACGCGGTCAGCCGCTAATGAAGGATCGCATGGAATTGTTATTGAAACAAATACAAGAAATGAAGCGTGGGGCATAGTTAAGAATCATAGGCAATAAGAAATAATTGTTAGGATTAAATAAGAACTTATTACGCAAATCAGAAATAAACATATTTCCCATCAAGATTTATATATCTAGTGTTATATTTAATGTTAGAAAATAAATAAAAATTTATTAATAAAAAAAGTAAACGATAGTATTAGGTGCAGCTGTCGCCTTTTCTGTACTTTAATTAAAAATTCAATAAATATATAAAAAATTAAAATAGTAAAAGTATTGAATGCTTATGGAAATAATCTTTTTAAAAAACTAAAACTTACCGATCCAAACAAGGTTAGATCTTTCTCTTACTTTATGTTTAATGTGAAATAATAAAACTGCTTTCAGTTGTTTAAAAATACATTTGCACATAAGGCAGTTGTAAAGCTTGACTAACACATCTTGACCCTTAAGTCTCATTCATTGCAGGTAAAAGATATTTTATTAATAGTATGCAATGTTATTAATTTCGTCAATTGTTTAGCCGAAAACCAAGTTATATATATGTCAATGCTTGAATTAAATTAACTTCAAACTACTTGCTGAGCAAAATGCAATTATTCTTCGATTTTCTACTCCAAAATTTTGTGGCATGAAAGAATTTTATTTTTCAATCCAAACAGAAAAATTATACATTTTACCAATAAAAATTAAATCTATTTTAATAAAATTGCTTTATAACTAAATTCTTAAAATGGCGCAAAATTTTCTGTACATGTTCGAATTTGTGGTCGATGATCTGTTGATAACACGGCCAAATCATTGCGCCCCAGAGGAGTACCCTACGTGCTGTGAAATCTCTTTTCGTTCCAGCGTTTTCGTCTCCATATGTGATCGCGAGTTCGGTCAATGCGTCGACGTTTGCGCACCTAAATGTGGCAAATGCTGTCTCTTCTCACTGGAGTCGCCAGTAACGGAAAAAGATCGTCTGCTAATACACATTTATAAGAAAAAAACCGATAAATGCAAATTCCTCGTCGGTGCTACAGACATACCAATCAAGCCACTTTTCGATAAGGTAACAGAAAGCTTCAATATTGAAAATCCAAATTGGTTGGAGCAACTGGTCAAACATACAGCACGTATGCCTGATCCGAAAACACCATCTAAGACTACAGTCGTCGATAATGATTGTGATGACGAAACGTTTGGACGCCGTGAACAAATGTGTCCCACATCGGAACTAACAAAGCGTCTGCTGCCGCTATTCAATATGAAACACATGCAAACCGGCAATTTAGTACTCATAATGCGACTTGTTTGTAATGGACCAACGATTGTATCCAGTTTTCCATTCTCACGCATTTGTTCGACGGCTTGTGCTAAAAAGGTTACACCATGCCCATCTACTTGTCCGGCCATAGCATCCAAGCCACAAAGTGTATGCCCAATGCCAGATCCTTGTGCACCGGATCCGGAAAAGAAAAAACCTATATGTCGTCGGTACTTTGCTTGTAATGCCGACAAGGGTTGTCCTTGCGAAGAGTGTGAAGACTATTGTGACAGGGGTAAGCGTATGGTATGTTTAATAAATATATATATATATGTATATCTAGTTTATGTGTGTAGAATGTCCCAGTGGTTGTAAGAAAAAGAAAAAGCTACCATCGCAAAATATTTGCTGTCCACCACCGCCGCCCTGTTGCTCTCCGCCGCCTTGTTGTCCACCGCCGCCTCCATGCTGCGCGCAACCCGACCCTTGCCAACAAAAGAAGGAACCGCGCACAGATATGTGTCAACGATACTTTTCCAACGAGCCGAAGGGCTGCACCTGTGAAGAATGCATGGACGAATGCGAGGCGGGTAAGTCCATTCGAAAAGCTTAAAGTAGGAGCGGATCGTACCCTTTTTGTTGTAAAATTTTTATGTTAGAAATTTTTTTCTACAACTACTATATGCTTTGGTTTCGTTAGTAAAGCTTTCGATGTTCGATACTTCTTAAGTATGCCTTGGCAGTAAATGCAACATAACCTTAAAATCACTCCAAAATATGACACATGTTTTAGCGCTTCAACGGTACGCTCTTTTACCGCACACCCGAATTTTTTTCCCATAAAATGTGCTAACAAAACGGGTGCGATTCCTTGATTATGTTTTCGTTGCTTCCACAACTTTCTCCTAATTTTTTATTATTTACACAGCCAAAGCTAGAGCATTACGGAAACTGCGCTATTTAATGCAAAAATATGCTTAAACAAATTTAAAATCAAAACAAAAAATGGTTAATTCTAGAACCTTCAAAATTAAACCTAAGCTATAAAAATTAATATGAATTTCTTACCATAAAAAACATATAAAAGGGTATGTTCTTCATCTTCTCCTGGTATTTAGTTTGTTGGCACCAATAATTCTCTGAATTTTATTTCTACACATTAGGAAGCAGCGAAGAAGAATCGGATACTTGTCAACAATGTGTTCCGCCACAAATTATGCCACCTTGCTTTATTGTTCCCACTAAGCCCGAACCAGGCCCTGAGGCCTACGAAGAGTTCGAGGCTTGCCTAAATGGTAGTGGTCTGGTAATACGTGTTCTCAAGAACACGCATCAAGTGGAAAGCATTGATGATGGTGTTCAGGATAATATTGATAGTGGAAGTGATTGTGATGGCAAGAATAATGCGGTAAGTAGCTAATATTTGATGAGAATAAACTTTTTTTTGGGTACATATGTACATGGAGCTTCTTTTGATCTTTCTGAATAACTATATATATAAAAATTTTATTTTCCCCACAGAGTCTGTTGACTTTGCGATTAGTTAGTTCACACTTTTGAAAGAATAAATCTATCGAATTCGTCCGAAAAACTTTGTTGTTGTAGCAGCAGAATAAATTTTCAAAATAATTTTTAGAAATACTTCGGAGTTGTCCTTGACCCGACTATCTTGGGACAGTGGTCGTTCTTTGTGCCTTGGGGCCCGCGCCTCCATATACTTAATATTGTAAATTTCATAATTTCGGTTTGGCTTTGTACTGTTTATATCGGTTAATAGATAAGATAATTTGTTAAATCGGTCCACCAACTACCCCAGCTGTCTTATACTGCGTATAAAGATTTTCGTTATACTTTCTACCGACTATATAATGAAGTTTGTAACACCCAGCAGGAGACCCTATATAAATGATCAGCGTGACAAGCTGAGTCGATTTTGCCATGTCCGGCCGACTGTCTGTATATACGTGAACAAATTCCTCATTTCTTGAGACATTGATATGAAATTTTGCAACGTATTTTTTCTCTCAAAAGCTGTTTATTTGTTGGAAGAGCCGATATTGGACCACTATAGAATATAACTGATTTACAAACTGGCAGATCAAAATCAAGTCTTTGTTGGAAAAACTTCTTTATTTGGCAAGATATCTTCACACAATTTGACATTGATTAATGCTCAAGACAATACTGAAATATCTAAACATATTGTTTAGATCGGACCACTATAGCATTTACGTTCTTAGATTTAGTTATACATATAGTGGCTATATGAAATGCACCTGTAAAACTAACAGTTTATCTTGTTTTTTTTTACAGGATAACAACAACAACAATCGCTGTGAAACTATAAATGAAATACTACAACGCAGTAATTTCGCCAAAAATCACGTCAAACGACGCACTAACGGTCACATCATCAACGGACCGAAATTACCAAAAATCCGTGCCAATATCAAATATGCTGGCAATGATTCATGCGAACCAGATAATTACTGCGTGCCCTTCAATAAAATCAAATCAATCTGCAATGCGGAACAAAAACTTGAACTTTATCGACGAAAGGGACCCTGCTGCACAGACGATTGTGGACCGATTGCGCCGCCACTACATCCACAAGATGTCCGTAACTGTTGTCTACAAGTCGATCCTCAGGAGATCAAGGACACTTTGAAGGGCATAAACGCCGATACTCGCAAGAAAGGCATTGAGGTAAGTTGTGTATACAATTGGAATGTTGGTTACTTGTACAGCTGCCGGAAGTTCTTGATCAATTGGAAGTAAGTGAATGTTAGAGCGAGTCTACACACTCCTAACATATGCCAAGATGTATTTAGTGTGGCACGTTTCACATTCACTTTGATTGAGTATTTGTACAAGTCGGTTTTGTGCACCTCATTTTTCGCCACTGATTTATAGACCGCAGCTGAATAGCCCACGTAGTGATCGACTGACTGATAAGCTAACAGCATCCACGAACTCTTACGTTGGTTCAAAAATAGACACACACACGTTTTTCGATTGCATCGACTCGTAATGATTGTTCGTGTTGTTGCATTTGCATTGTGCCGCAGAAAATTGGGAGAAAATGAAAACCGCAGTGAATAAATTCTGTCTTTTGTGTTGTTGTTTTATGAACTCGCCGCCACTTACGGATGTTGCTGCTGCTTTTGCCTTATATAAGTAGCTTTTCTGTGGAGCGGAATGTTTGTATGTATTACACAGATAACAATGACGCACATTTCTATGATATGTATGTGTGTATGTTTGTACTCTAAATGCACTTGTTGCTGGGCCATGCAATACGCTGGAGTTGTTTAAAGACCCTGCAGGGAAATTTTAAATGAAAATGTGGCATAAATTCAAAGATAGCGTCGTCGATAGTAAAGTCGGTCTATGTATTCGCCGACGGTTCTCAGTGTGAAACAGGTGAAGAAGCAGGGTTCTTCTGTGGTACGTCTGTGGTTCTCTATAAACTATCCTTTAGGCCGAGGTCGACTACAGCGTCTACCAATAGGGCATGTTTGTTTAGGGATTTGTGTCAAATTTTGTCAGCGTGTTCAGTAAGGTTTGCCATTTCATCAAGTCACGTTTCACTTTGGTACAACGCTTGGAAATTGTCCAAGATTATTACGCAAATTTACGTTCTTTGAAAAAGTTCACGTTCACTGAAAAACCATCTTCTCTGATGAGATCCTTTTCTGGCTTAATGGCTTCGTCAACAAACAAAATTGCTATTGAGGTGAGTTAAATTCTCGTTTGGTTCAGTTTGGCGACTCGCTAATTTCGAGAAATGGTACAGTCAAATGACCGCCCAGATCATGCGATTAAGCGCCACCAAACTATTCTATTTTGTTCAAATTATAAATGACATAAAATTGTCTGCATAACAAAAAACTTCACTTCATTAGTTTGGGAACTAAACTGGGCCAAGTCAGCTGCGGGTAAGTAACGCTACTTTAGAATATCTTTTTTCAATTAACTGGTCCACCTGCCGGTTCACAAGTCATCCCTAGAGGGAATACATAAGTCGTACTATATATGAAAGGCATTAATCTCCCACTTCTCCTTTCATGCATTTCAGTATGATTCAATTCCATTCGATTGCTTTCGTTCGCATGACATCGCCAACAAATTCCGTGGCACAGCAATTGTAGCAAGTCAGCCAAATCAAAGCTGGGCCAATGCAATGCCATTAAAGCCACCAATCCAATGCAATTGAATCTTATTGTATGGTATCTAGTCGCAGCACCGATTTGTCCCAGTTTGCGTGCATTTGTTTTACTTTTTCATTTCAATTCGCTTCCATCGTTTTCCACAAACATTTTTATCACAATTTCATAACACGCACACATACATTTGTCCGTATATCCACCATACATTGTGTCTTTATGCCACATGTATTGCATAAGTGCTCCATTTATCGGTGGTTGCAATTAATGTGCAGGTTGCTCTTTTCTACTCTAGCAATTGAAAATTGCATAAGCTTAAAATAGCGTTAAAATCTTCAATGGTATTACATAAATGCTTGGGAAGTAGCCTAATATTATTGGGTATGAGAGCAAAATGTTTAGGTTCATAACTCTAAAGTACAGTTACTGAAGGAATGTGAAGTAAATTTGCGTTTAGTGCGAGGAACTTGAGAACATGGCCCGTGGCTTCTGCCGGAATATCTTCCACCTAACTAGAGGCTTCAAACCCACGCTTTGTTCCTGTAATGGCCAAGGCAATATACTTGTAGTGACAGATGTTCAGAGCATACTAAGGACATGGAGGCCACATTTCTCAAGCTTGTTGAATGGTGACAGCAGTGCTATTGATAGCTTGAAAGTACAAGTAGAACCCGAATTCACCAACACGAAGTTTTATTAGCGATTTCTGGGCTTAAAAACAAAAAAGTCAAAAGCGCCGCCATCAGATCCGCCGTCCGGCCGAGCTAATCAAATACGTTGACGAGGAGCTGGCATTGCGCATGCATCAACTCCTCTGCCAAATATGGTCGGAAAAAGCCCAGTGGCTGAAACCTTAGTGTGCTTTGCCTTAGCCTCAAGACAGGTGATCTCGAAATCTGCGCCGACTACCGCGGGATCAGCCTTCTGACGCGTATACGGTTTTGTCGAGCATACTTTGTGAAAGACTGAAGCCCGTTGTTACCAAACTGATTGGACCTTAATAGTGTGACTTCCAAATCACGTTATGCCAATTACTGGAAAGACCCAAGGAAAACAAATCGACATGAATCATCTTCTTGTCGATTTAAAAGCTGTAGCACAAAAATGGATCAATTAAAAAGCAAAGCTCTCTCCAAAATTAATCTAACGCTCTATAAGTCACTCGGGAGAAAAGTTTTCCTAAGAGTTCTTTTCTCCCTACGCGTAGTCGAAGCTGAGTATCGGATTCGATGATTTATGCGGCGCACTAAAATCCAGCGGCTGCGTTGGCATGGCAATGTTGCCCCAGAAAACACTCCAGCTCGCAAAATGTACGATTTGATGTCCTCTGGTGGCCAAGGAGGATGCTCCTCCCAATCTCTGATAACGCGTGTAACTGAAGAGGGAATGTCTTGAAACAAATTAGGTGTTGACAATTGTGTGACAATAATCTTTCTTACTCTCCTTTGGGAGAAAATATGCAATTTACAAGTTCTACATGCAAGTTATTCAGTCGTTTTTGGCTTTTATCTTGTTGTATATATAAAGCTACTAAGATTTTGCAATATTCAAAATAATTCCTAATGATCATTACTATCTAATGAAATCCATTTTAGAATAAATACATATTTTCCATTTTGCAGGTTTGCTACAAAACTTGCGAGGACACAGACAGCGACGTCTTCTTAGTGAAATTAGGCAATAAACAACAACATCGCCGTAAACGCAATACAATCGAAATCGAATTGAAGACGCCGAAGCAACCGATTGTGTTGCCAAAACAGAAAATGACCACTGAGACACAGATCACCGACAAGGAGCTGGACGAAGCGCTTGCTGCACTCTGCGGTGGTAAGAAGAAGGGAAAGAAAGGGAAAAAGGGAAAGAAGAAGAAGAAGTAAACTTAAAAATTAACTGATATTTCGCGCTAAAATCAAAATGTATTTAAATTGAATTTTTTACATTCTGTTTAAATCAATAATTATCATATTTACGATTAAAACAAAAAACACAACAAAAAAACAACAATAACAATTCGCAATTCGTAGCTAAAGCACGCAAAATTAACAGAGAGAATAATATTTTTTTTAATACAATAATATTTTTTTTTTCATATTTTTATACTCTCACAACATGTTGCTACAGAGTATAATAGTTTTGTTCACCTAACGGTTGTTTGTATCATCTAAAACTAAGCGAGTTAGATATAAGGTTATATATTGTATATATTATATAAATGATTAGGATGAAGAGACGAGTTGAAATCTGGGTGACTGTCTGTCCGTCTGTGTAAGCTGGAACTTGAGTAAAAATTAAGATATCTTTATGAAACTTGGTACATTTGTTTCTTGATACCGTAAGACGGTTGGTGTGGCACTGCCCACTATAACCCATATCTTGGGATCTGCTTAACGGATTTTAGCGCAAAAATGGAACTCGAACTCGGAATACAGCCACGCCTATTTCCCATATAATACCATTTTAAATTCCCTCTGATTCTTTCACTTTCCACTATGCAAATCAAGTAACAATGATTGTATCGGGGTAAAAGTATGCAATCTTGTAACCAAAAGTGTTCTAAATCGAACCAAAACTGTTCAAGCCCCTAGGTACTGAATATGTGGACCCAAATACCTATAGTTAATTTTTTACCGACACAATCGTTTAATGTGTAAGATATGTAATTAAAATTCATATAACAAAATAAATAAATGAAACTCTCTATAATAGTATGTTTTTGTGTCAAAAATGAGTTGAATCGGATCAATGCTTCCTATAGCCCTCATATACCTAATATAATTTGTCATAATTTGAGTAAATTTAGTTTGCAAATTGCTCTAATTAATTTCACTGTGAATGTAAATAACAGAGGCAACTTCCTACTTCTAATTATTAAAATATATAAAGAAATCTCGAACGAGTATACCATTTGACTTTGCGAGGGTATAAAATATTCGATTACACCCACACTTAGAACTTACTTACTTGTTATACATTTTTTGTTTATATTTTTTTTTTTTTTGGTTTTGGCTTTGGTTTTGGTTTTGTAAATACCTCTAAACAGCATTCTCTGCCAAAAGACTAAAACAGTTTTAATGTATTCGGGAATTGGTGAGGGTAACCATGAAAGTACTCCAATAAGCTGGAATACCGTATGTGGCATGAGGAAGTCATGTAGACATGCTTTTGTGTTTGTGTATGTGCGTGTAAAAGTTGGCTTGTTGCTGCTCGTACAATTGAAATTCGCTCGCCATTTGTTACCGTGCTGCCATTACCTATGGTTATGCTGGTAATATTAGCAGATTCCAAGTAAAACTACACTAATAACGACAACTATTGCCACATATAACAGCAAACAGTCGACAACAGTGTGATACATAAGCGCCATCAAAAGCGTTATGGCATAAAGATACGACTAAGAAAAGTGCTCGCACAATTACCCCATTCAACTCGCCGTGGCAACTCAACCGGCTGCTGTTATTATTGTATACCGCTACTGCATTGCTACGAGGGCGGTCCGATGTGTACTTAGCCTGCAAAAAAAAGAGTGAAACTTTCGTAAAAATTCCGGTTTTTATTTCTCAATACATAGTCTCCTTTTAACTCGATACACTTGACCTAGCGATGCCCCAATTCCTTTAAACCATCTTAAAACTGCGCCGAACGGTAACCGTTTTCCCTTCTTCAGGTAGTCAACATAAATAGATCGCACCTTTGAATAAAAGAAATTGTCTGTCTATTATCCTTTCGATCGATAGGACAGTCCTCACTTTCTTTGGAGCCCGATCACCAGGTGAATTCCATTATTTTGACTGTTTCTTGGGTTCTGATGTATACCAAAGGATCCATATTTCAATGATAGTAACGAAAGAGACAGTAACATCGCTGTGATGTGATCTCAAGATTCGGTTTATTTTCCGAAGTGAGCAAATGCGACACCCAACGTGACGACAACTTTCTCATTCCCAATCTATCCCAGGTGTCTTGCCAATCTTCGTTCAGCGGTTTGCAAATACGAGATCGTGGACTTTTGTCGAGTGCTCCTTCGTGATAGTCGTTTTCGATGCACCTGGGCGTATTTCTTCATGACGTTGAAACTCCTTAAATAAATTTTTGATGGTCGCCATCTGAGGAGCAGAATCCATAATACGGGTACGCAAATTCCGTTCCAAAAACTAGAATTCAATTACCTAACGATATTGTTAGATTCTGCTGAAATCCGCGAATATGCCCTCGTACATATGTATTTGTATACTGGTTGCTGCTGTTATTGCAGCTGTTGCATTTGTTTTTGTTGTACGAAAATGCAATAACTGCCAGATGATGGCATTGCGACACTTCTGTTTGCCCACCATAGTAGCAATGGCGTGTAATCATCATGTACATCTGGTTGTCTTACAAATAGTTGGCTATCCACAGCGTATCTTAAGCAAATGTACGCAGATTTTGCAATTTATTTTCGTACCGGCGGTTTTTTTATTCTTAGAAAAAATGCGAAAAATACCGGATCGTTTGTGGTGTGAATTACGATCGTTCAACGAGCCACTTGGCGCTCTTCTGCTCGAAACGCAAAGCTGCTTTTCTCCAGCTAAGCTGCTATCTAAGCTCTGCGGATGCTGTTTGTTTTGACGTTGGCGTTGTTGTTCGCTTAGTTGCTAATACCTGCTAATATTTGCCATTTAAGTACGCTCCTCAAGTACAAAACCAACATTTGCCTACATTGCAGAAGTTGCTACTGCGTGTTTTGCAAACGCTTCACACTCGGCTGGTCTAATTTATTATGCGCAAAGATGTTCACCGGACGCACAAGTCCACCTTCAGGTAAGTGCACACCTACAGAATGCGATGGTATGCACATCAATGCATTAGATATGTATATTTGTAAATATGTACAATATTAAGGTATTTTTTTAGTAGGGTGTGAGCTGTTTATCTGATTTTTATTTATATTTAAGAAATTTTTTAAAAAGTCCAAAGAAATATTGATTTTTTAATAAAACATAAATTAATCAATAAGTAGTAAAATTCCTGACATACTAAAGAAAACATAATAAGCAAAAATCTTTGAATCATGATCAACAATTAGATAGGATTAAATGTGGATTAACACTGAGCAATAAGGGCTTTCTTTAGATAAAAACACAATTTTTGGCAAACTTCGATTTTATTATGCAATACATTCGCCTACGTTCTTGTAACTTTTTGATATAGTTTTTGTACTAAATTTTTTTTTTTGTTCCCAATTTCTTTTCAACGAGCATTCTTTTGTGGTCTGAGAACAGAAGTGTCTTTTGGATCAGAATGCGGTGAATGCGAACAAAATGCATGTACGAGTAATTTTGATATCATTTTCAGTGGTTTTCGATACATTGTCTTAAAGAAACGGTACATACTTCGTCAAATGAGGAAATTACTATGCGAATTTCCAATAACATTATAATAGTCCATATTTACGGACTTTCTCTTTTCAACATAGTCGATGAAAATTATTTAATTTCTATCTCAAAATATAGACGCCATAACTTTGCTTATGGTTGCCTCCTCTCGGGAGGTGCACTTTAATGTTTGTCGATTGTCGGAGTGTAATGAGCAATGTTTTACCTATTGTCTTGATAGGTGATGAAAACGGCTTCACTTCGATTGAACATTTTCAAGCATTATTCAGAATCATAAATTCATAATTTTTTCTGATTGATTGACTGTTCGCTAATCAAATACTCATATGTTCAACACGTTTCTTTGATATACCAAATTTAGAGTGTCAAAAAACCTTCTTTTTACAGTCAAGGAAAATTATACACTTGTCTTTTAGCGAGTTAAGTGTAACTATAATACAATTAGATTCGCACTCGAACTTTTTCTTTGCTACTTTTGAAAATGTATAGATTCTGAAACTTTTTCCATAAAAACTGCCTAGAAAGCTTCAGCTTTATAATTTCAGCTTGGTGGCATTTTTCAAAAATAGCTTAGCCTGTCAGGAACTATGTGCTATGTAGGTGTTCAAATATCTAGAGAAAAACTGGGACTTTACACTTATTTCAACTATAAGCTCCTCCAAATTTGATTACATTTAATTTCAAAGATTTAATAAAATATGGCACATGAAAATGAATGTTGTGTGAAAATTTAGAGTATTTTAACGTTTGCTCATGTTAAAACGCCAGAAGAGTTAAGCGCTACCAATTGGACGCAGAAGGCTTTTTTAATAAAGAGCTGATACTTTGGATGATAAAATATTAAATGAATGTTTAAAGGAATATAAATAAAATAAGTACTTGTACAGAATATAAATTCCACAAACAGCTCACACCCTAGTACATATGTATAAGCTTGTATATATAAAAGTAGTTTGCTCGGTGGATTCTTGCAAAGAATTTTGCAAATATTTAAACTATGGTATTAGCTGCGCGATTGACTATTCATTGCAAAACTTTATATAATATTTTAATTATTTTATTTGCGTTTAATTGTATTTTTAATTGCTTTGCAATTAGTCGCTTTACCTTTACTAAAACAGGTACATGTGACTGCAAGTGTGCATATTCAGATGACCGAAAAGATTGATGAGCTTATCAGCCTTGACATGACATTACTAAATGGTGAGCCATTGGAATTTCAATTACAAAATTTACAACTAAACAATAATAACACATGTTATTAATCCCAAAAGTGTTGTATGAGATTTATGATAGTTCAAAATAACAAGTAAAGGCATCAAAAAAAAAACAAAAAAAAAGTTAGCTTCGGTTGTATTGAAGTTCTAATACCCTTCACAAATACAAAATATTCCTTACAAGAACTTAATTCCGATCGTTCAGTTTTTATGGCAACTATATTCTAACAAACTTCGTGATAAACTTAATAAACCGTGTTCAGGGTATAAAATATTGTATGCGTATCATTACGCGGGGCAGAAGTAAAACTTCGTCGAGATTATGATTAATACTGAATTCTACCATAAGAAGTTGAAGAGTGAAATGTTTATTTCACAGCTAAAAGTTAGTTCATTATTTCATCTGCAATTACCCAGAAATGATGGATTTATTTCTGTGATACACACCTATATTATATTGAAAAAAGTTTTAAGTGAGAGCAAATGTTTTTAGCACCTCTATCAACAGTGTGAAATGGAAATGGCGTGGTACCGCCCACTTTTAGATAAAATCCATATCTTGGGATCTGCAGAATCAGTTTCAACCAAATTTGGAACATAACATTATTTTCATATTTCTATGTTATAGCGCGAAAATGGGCAAACTCGGATTACAACCACGCCTATTTCCCATAAAACACCATTTTAAATTCTATCTAATTCTTTTACTTTCCACTATGCAAATCAAGCAACAATGATTGTATCGGGGTAAAAGTATGCCACCTAGTGACCAAAAGTCTCAATCGAACCAAAACTGTTCAAGCCCTAGGTATGGAATATGTGGACCCCAGTACCTATAGTTGACTTTTTACCGAAAATATCGGTCAATGTGTAAGATATATAATTGAAATTAATATAATAAAATAAAAAAATGAAACTCTCTATAATAGTATGTTGTTGTGTCAAAAATGAGTTGAATCGGATCAATACTTCCTATAACCCTCATATACCTAATATAATTTGTCATAATTTGAGTAAATTTAGTTTACAAATTGCTCTAATTAATTTCATTGTGAATTTAAATAACAAACGAGTATACCATTTGACTTTGCGAGGGTATAAAATGTTCGGTTACATCCGAACTTAGCCCTTCCTTACTTATTTTTGTCATATTTTTGTTTTCATTGAAATTTTTCTAAACAATTGGCAACCCTTCTTAAAAATATTTGGCACACAATTTTTTTTTGTACTGGTTGACATCGTAATATTTCATTTATTTAAACAAGTTTATGCAATTCACAGTTGGCAACTCTTTCCAACAACATTTTCAACTGTAAATATTACTTTGGTAGACAAACTTTATTTTTTTGAATTGAAATGGGCATAAAGTAGAGGTTTTAACAACATTGTTCTAGTCCAACTAAAAATTATTTCCAAGCATTACTGCATTATAAGATCCATATACTTAAAAAACTATAGAAAGTGTTGCCAACTATCGTAAAAATATAAACCGAAAAGATTTTGTAAACGTGTTTAAAAGGATTCTAGATATAATGGTCTTCGTTGAATACGTACTACATATATATGGAAACAATTTTTTTTGAGAAAGGTGGCAACTCTTTAAAATATCTTTTTTATTACAGGAAACATTTTGGTGTACAGGTTTCGCTAAAGCTATTCTTAAATTTTCATTTAATCATTTTTCAAACAGCGGCAACATTTTATCGAGTTTGCTGCTTAAGTCTTTTGATTTCACTTAACTTTCAATTATTCAATTGAAATATTTATACTTATCTATATGGTAATTTGTATTTAAACCATTAAATACTCTGTCATTAGTTATTGGTTAAGCGACTGGTTTAATGATGCTCAATGAATGCAAAGATGATATTAAAAATGAAACCAGTTCCAATGAAAAAATTTATATAAGATAATATATGTAAATGTATGAATGAAAACATATGTGAGGCATTGCTTGCACATTGCAATGAGATTTGTAAAGCGTATCTACAATTTCTCACGAGGACCAGTGTGTGTACAGAGGGCGAAATCACAATACCATAACACATTGCGACTAGTTGTGTGGAGAAAGGCTGAAAAATTGCACCAAAATATCAACTTAGCTTAGAAAGAGCTAGCCAAAATAGCACACAGCAATATCTACTCAAGCGAACGCAAAACTTATCGAAATAAGAGCAGACTCAGAGGCTTAAAAATAAGTTCAGCTCGAACGCAAAGAGCAAGCAATCAGTTCAGAGAGCGACGAGCAGTTTACGGGTTTTCGAATAGTATCGCCAACATTTAGTACGTCGAAAGCCAAGCAAGCATGCAGAGAGACGGCAGCTCGCTGGACACTAGTGTAAAATATTTTGATTTTGCTTCCAAGCAAGCGACTAGCATTATTTAAGATGTTACCAGCGTGATTGTCAACGCGCGAATGCCAAAAGATCGCTACAGCATCAATGCGAAGAGTTAAAAGTAGCAATGAGAAACCTGGTAGGAGCACAGCGGCTTCAGTGAGTGAGAGTTAATAAACGAACAAAGTGAGAGAGGGCATACGAGAGAGTAAAATTGGTTGTAATTTTCACGTTTTAAGCTCCGAGCAAAACCAGAGAGAGAGAGAGAGAAATGCGTGTGCTGAAGCATTTGCAGCTAGGAGTTATCGCGCTGGAATTTCATGGCTAATAAGTGCATTCAAACGCATTTATTACAGCAGCGCTTAACACACGCTGGTATTCATTAATGCAGCAACAACAACAATAATGATAACAACGCTATTGATAAACAATTTCATTATTAGTGACACTGCAGCAGTCGATTTTAACTACGAACTTTTGGACACAGACCAGCTGTGGCGCGCATGCGCAGCATCTGTATTGTAAATTTCAACGCTTCGACTTAAACAAGTGTAACGAACGACGTGTATCGTCGCGTACAGCGTGCTCAAACCAACAACAACACACCATATATGGTGATGAAAGGTGGTGTGTTATATTTTTAATAGTTTTTTTTCTTATTTTTTATTGTTTTTTTTTTATTACTTTGTGTTATTTAATAATCGAAAATTTGACATCGATGAAATATGAATAAACGAATATGTTTTCTGCAGCGCGGCATTAATTAATCCGTTGGATAATAATGACTAAAACATATGTGCATGCATATAAATGGGACAGGTGGAAATCAATAAGATAGTTAGCAACGAGTGGACAGTGTGCGCTTCAACAGCTAAGCGTCAGCGGCCTCATTAGCGCCTTTTCTCGCAACTATTTGTTGTTGTTTTTATATCTTTTTCGGAAATTTTATTGCTCATAATTTGTTGCATTTGAATATTATCAACAGAATATTTAGAAAGCGTTTGATTAGTTGGAGATTTGTATGCATAAAATATTCCGAATTTATTTATGGTCGTCAAGCTGGTTGGACCAGCGCGTCACAAGCGAAAGTGAGAGTGAAGTGCAGTGAAGGTGTTTCAGTGGCGCAGAAATAAGCAGTGGCCGCGGTGAAATGTAACGCGCGTCGCAGTCAGCTGGAACGGAAAAGATACAATAATATAATCTATACAAGTTAGCCAGTCGGCTAGCCTGATTCAAATAAGCTACAGTTAAAGACTAGTAGGCGCGCAGGCGCTTGTGTTGTTGTAACACTAAACTTGTTTTTGTGTGTTAGTTACGTAACGCGTGTGTTGTGTCTTCCGTGCATTTGTTTATTATTGACTTAAAATTTTGGTAACAATTTGATAAACAAACGTTGTATAGTAATCAGTTGCAAGCGCATTGTTATACAATAACAAATGTTATATATATAATATCTTACAACAACAATAATTATAAACACGGCAAGTTTGTAGCCAACGAACCCTGTTATTAATTTGAATTCCGAGCGTCGAATGTAAAGTGGTCAAGTGCGTCGCATTACCGCGCTGCTGTTTGCGGGAGCGCCGACTTTGTCTTGAGCAGCATTTTCGCTACGAAACGCAGCGAGTGGAGCGCATTCCGCGTATGCCGGTCTAACGGCCAGTCACACATTTAAACAGTCAGCCATCAAAAGCGCCAGAAAATTTCAAAAAAGTCATTACTTCATCATAAAAAAATATTAAAAATAGTAATATAATTAGTTATAAATATAAATAATAATAAAAAATAATTTTAATAACAAAAAATAAAGTAATCTAATGTAAAATAAAAAATTAAAATTAAAACTAAAACTAAACGTGAATTCTTCAGTGCAATATTTTTAAGAAAAAACAATAAAAAAAATTGATTCGCCATAATGTCACGCGTTTCGATCTTATTCATACTCTTATCACTGGTCATTATCAACTACGGCGACAGCAATCACAGCAGCAACAGCAACAACAACAACAATAATTATAGTAGAATTCATACATTTCCACAGCCATACAGCAGCGCTAACAGCACGAAAATCGTAAATCATCCTGTTTCTGGTTTAACAAGTGCAGTCAACAATGGTAAAGAAACACGCGCACTACTACAACAGCAACAGCAACAGCAAGCATCTCATCATCAGCAGCAACAACAGCAGACTGCGCAGCGCGACAAAAGAGGTGAGTTCGGTTTCATTTCATATTTAATATTCTAAATTTCATTCTAATTTTCTGCTCAAGCACCAACACATATATGTGGGTAGATAGTATTTATGAGCGTGTCCGTTATTTCCCCGGTTGATTGTTTTGTTTGCAGATGGCATCTGGAGTTTCAGTTTTTACCCTAAAAAAATTAGAAAACACAAAAACAAACGAATTATTTTTTCTCTTATGTTTATATGTTTTTGATATTTTGCATTTAGAACATCTACAACTTACAAAAAAGATATTCTAATATCCGCTTTGCAAAAAAGACCTTCTTAATTTTTTTTATGAAAACATTCCTTTAAAAGTTATATTATACAAATATACATAATATATATATATATAAATCAAATGTGCTGAGCTACCATGTCGTATGAACAACACAGGATTTATACATTTTTCTATTACAATAGATCATCAATTTTTGAAAGTTGTCGGGGTATTTGCTTTGAAGATAAAAAATTTACTGCAAAGGATCAGAAAAGCGCCTGTTAAATACATGGGTGAAGTAAAATGATTAAAGCGCGATTTAAATTGAAAATATGTTGTTTACGTTGGATATTATTTTTTAGGGCAAAAACTTAAACTTCAGTGAGCGGTTGCAAAAAACCAGTCAACTAGAGAGATAACGAACACCCTAATATTGCATATACATATAAAAAAAATAACTGTATGTGTGTGTGCGTTTCCATTCTAATGCACCTAAGTCAACTTCTATTTTTGCGGCCATATAGATATGCACCGCGTTTATATTAAATGTTAATTTAAATTCAATCGGGTCATAAATCAAATTGTCGCGACTTATGTTTGCCCGAAATTAAATTTGCAGTTTTAATTCTATTTAATATCACGCTTGATTTTGGATGATCATAAATTCCACTATTGTTTTATACAAGTATCAGTGTATTGCATAACATCTCCTAACAAAATTAGCACTAATGCTTCTAGAGTGTCTTAAATTTTTTTTATTGCAACGCAGTAAAACAAGGCAAGTTTCGGTTTCCATGTTAACTGCAAAGAAGTAAAAACTTGTGAGGATTTAGTTACTTATAGAATTCAAAAGTTTGTTTTAATAGTCAAATATAAGTCTCATCTTCATCAATTTGTCCTTCAAATTTGACCCGGACTGGTCCATTTAAACAGCGCATGCAAATAGATTCTTATTATACTCTCGCAACCTGTTGCTACAGAGTATAATAGTTTTGTTCACCTAACGGTTGTTTGTATCACCTAAAACTAATCGAGTTAGATATAGGGTTATATATATATAAATGATCAGGATGAAGAGACGAGTTGAAATCTGGGTGACTGTCTGTCCGTCCGTGCAAGCTCTAACTTCAGTAAAAATTGAGATATCTTTATGAAACTTAGTAGACATGTTTCTTGGTATCGTGAGACGGTTGGTATTGCAGATGGGCGTAATCGGACCACTGCCACGCCCACAAAACGCCATTAATCAAAAACAAATAAATTGCCATAACTTAGCTCCGCAATAAAATACAAGACTATTATTTGGTACACAGGATCACATTATAGAGGGGCATCTGCAGTTAAAATTTTTTTTTTAAAGTGGGCGTGGTCCCGCCTCTAATAGGTTTAATGTGCATATCTCCTAAACCGCTAATGCTATAATAACAAAGTTCACTGGAAGCAAATGTGTTTAGCACTTCTATTGACGGTGTGAACATAGTTGAAATCGGGTGGCAACTCCGCCCACTCCCCATATAACGGTACTGTTAAATTTGCCTTATGCAACTAAAAGCGCGATAAATCAAGCACTAAACACACCTGAGACATTAAATTTTATCTCTGGGATGGTATAAGATGACTTTATAGGAACCGCGTTCAAAATTAGACAGTGGGCGTGGCACAGCCCACTTTTAGGTGAAAACTCATATCTCGAGATCTGCTTAACCAATTTCAACAAAATTCGGTATTTCTATGTTATAGTGCGAAAATGGGCGAAATCGGACTACAACCACGCCTATTTCCCATATAACACCATTTTCAATTCCATCTGATTCTTTCACTTTCCACTATGCATGTCAAGCAACAATGATTATATCGGCGTAAAACTTTGCGTGAATAATGCAATTAAAGTATGCCACCTTGCGGCCAAAAATTGTCTAAATCGAACCAAAACTGTTCAAGCCCCTAGGTACTAAATATGTGGACCCCAGTGCCTATAGTTGAGCTTCTACCGAAAATATTAGCCAATCCACAAAGAAATCTCAAACGAGTATACCATTTGACTTTGCGAGAGTATAAAATGTTCGGTTACATCCGAACTTAGCCCTTCCTTACTTGTTTTTTTTAATATTGTTTTTTACAACCTTGTTTTTGTGCGTTTTTTGTTTTAATGTTTGAACGTATCAATATTTTCTTTTTACTAAAACTTTTTTTTGGGCGGTTTTTTTTTCAAAATGAACGTTTCATGAAGTAGTACCTATCTGAAGGTATAACATTTCCCATCTTTTTGTGGATTCTATCCCAAAGGAACTGGCCAAAAACGACATCTTTTTGTAGCATTCGAGCAGAATTTATGAAATCCAGAATCGTCTTTCAATGTCTCTTGGGTACAATTCATGTGACATCCAATTTCCTATTCGGCTGCATTTAATTGCTTTGAAATGGCTGTTTGAGTGACTGACAAAGATTTTGCTAGTTCTTCTTGTGTTTGGCAACAATCTTCAGCGAGTAGTCTTCTTCTTCCAGTCTGCATTTTCAAACTTTTTTGAATTGAACAACAAGTTTACATGCAATTTTGTGCTTCCAATGAAATCGCGGCATCATTGGATCATCATTCTACTTTATCACGAGCCCAAGTTTTTTAGTGGCACAAAGTATTCAGGGAAGCTCGTAAATTCATCGCAAATTTGCCTTTTGCAGGTGAATGGATCACCTCGGTTAATTAATACTTTTTATCTTTAGTCCTTAACCGAAATCATTTATTATCCTGGTCAAAAATTTATTTTTAGAAATTACGACGAAATGCTCTAAGTTAATAATAATATCAGTAATAATGAAGATTTTATAGTTATATCAAAGTGTGTGTGTATCAAAACAATGCCCCGAATAGACTTTGGGATGGAATATACTGGTCTGGTAGGCTAATGGACTTTAAGAAGTGACGTAGATATATACAGTAATAATACTATATATACAAATAATTATTCATATCTCTTCACGGTTAAAACCAAAGCAAACATATAAAGTGTATATATATACAAACAAATATGATAGCAGTATTTAAGCGCGTTGTAAATCACTAAATACTGAAGCTTATCGAAATCTTAATATATGCAACTAAATATAGAGTATATAAATCGGCAACTTTGCAGTCATACGAGTTTATATACATACATACTCACACCTATGACGCAAAGTTGTCTGCATGAATTACTGATAAAGAATTTTATCAATATGCGCGGAACCATGACTTATTAAGCGAACTGGTTTCGAATAGTGTCTTTCTTTAATTATAATTTGGATATTTTTGTGTTTCTCTGTTTCGGAAGCAGCAGTAAACCGATATTAATGTGTGTATAAATTAAATAATGATGAATAAAAACTAAAGCAAATTTGGAAATGGATATACGAGTATATAAATAAAAAATAGTTGAAGTTTAAGCCACTGACCGTATTTTCAACAAGTGTAGTGATTTCTTTTTTGAATTTGTATACCCTGATCAGGGTTTATTAAGTTCCATGAAGTTTGTAACACCCGGAATGAAACGTTTAAGACTCCATAAATTATACCATATATAATATATAAATGATCAGTGTAACTAGCTGAGGCGGCTGATTTAGCCATGTCCGTCTGTCTGTCCGCCTATGTATACCCAAACTAGTCCCCCAGTTTTTGAAATGTCGAATTCCTTTCTTCCCCAAAAAGCCGCTCATTTGTCGAAACCGCCGATATCAGACCACTATAGCATTAGCAGTCATACTAACTGACCAAAATCAAGGTTTTCTGTACAAAACTTTTTTATTAGACAAGATACCTTCACGAAGGTAACGCTACAATCTCTGATTAAATTGTTGAGTTCAGATCACTTTTGAATATAGCTGCCGTACAAACTGACCGATCAAAATCATGATAAAGATCTTTTTATGCTTTTTTATGTTATAAGAAATGCACTTGTGTAGGGTATTATATCTTCGGTGCAGTCGAAGTTTAAAGTGGTTTTGTTTTCTTACGATATACAGACATATTTAAATATGTAAATTAATTTTGGTACAATTTGAACGCACGAAAATTGATTTTTTTTTTAATTTTAAATTTTTTTTATATATTTTACTTTTTTATAGTTTTTTAAATTTATAATTTCTTTATTATGCATTTTCGACTGAAATTCTTGGTCGTATAGCTATTCTTAGGTGCACTGCCTTTATTTTTTATTGTTTTCAAAGTTCGTACATTGAACCTCTCAAACTTAGTTGGTCTTGCTTAAACTATCTAAAATATGCAAATTCGCGCTGGTGTAATACATTGATACTGGGGACAAATAAAATCTTTGGAAATTCTTTGAAATATTAATAATCAAGCTATGCAAATGGCCCTATTGTAACAATAGCATCTTTTTTCGGCTTGTGTGCGTTGATCACAGTAGCTGAATGAAGTAATCGGACAAACTACTAAAGTTCGTTCAACTCGTTGTTGTTGTATGCCAATTAACTTAAATATTACTAATAATAGTAATTATAGTGGAATGAAGTAATAAGCAGAGAATAAATCATTAGCGCAGACCAGAAGTGCGTGCAAATAAGTCAAATGGCCTTGAATGTGCTAACAAATTACTTTTGATTGCGCAGCTTTGTTCTTTTTTTTTCATGAAGCCAAGCATGGCTCCAACTATTTAATAACATTTTCGCAACATGTTTGATAATGCAGTTTTTTCGTTTCTACTTCTTTTTTATTTTATTTGCGTGTAAACTAGTATTTTTTGATTAATTTTTATATATTTATAAATAATTTATTGCTTTACAAAAATTGTTCGTTCCTATTTTGTCACATTCGGAAAAAATCAAACATGCACTAATTTCTAATAAGTTTGTTAGCGTTTGCATATTTGCACTTTTTAGAATGAAATGTGTTGTTCAAATATGTCTCTATTTATATAGTTGTTTAAAATTTATGCGTCAAGAGTTTATATTGCATTAAGATAATCTGACTGAATAATAGATAAGGTAAGAAAGCTATTGTATAAAACTAAGTTATTTGTATACTAATGCAGGTTATATAAACAAGTATTTTTAAAATAGTGAAAATAGTGGCCATATTTGACAAATATTTACAGACAACTGCTATTAAGAAAATATTATTGAGTCCAAGGTTTTACAACTATGCTACTTTATCACAGTACCACTTCGTTAGAAATTTGTTCGATCCGAAGTCAAATATAGAATGCAAGAAAAAAAAGACAATGTTATACCGAAGATTTAGCACTTCACTTTTGAATATGTATATTTCTTATTTCAGCCTTAGGTAAGCTACCTTATTTTCTCTCAATTATGGACTTATGGCAGTTTAGATTGTTTAAATTAAATTAATCTAACTAAATTTTTATCTTAACTTTGATCGGTCAGTTTGTATGGCAACTATGTATATGCTATAGTGGTCCAATATGAATAGTATGTATGGAGATTAAAGCAGTGCCTTGGTCAATAATACAATAGATGCCGAATTTCGTAAAGATATTTTGTCAAGTCAAAGTTTTACATACAACGATTTCATTTTAATCGATCAGTTTCTATGGCAGCTATATATTGTACAATACTATAGGAAGATAAAGGCCCACTTCTTGGAGAGAAAAGGACGTGTGCAAAATTTCAGATCGATATCTTAAAAACTGAGGGTTTGCGTACATATAGACAGGCGGACATCGTCGCGCATATCATTTATATGTTATGATATTTTGAAAGATCTTCCTTCTGGATGTTAGAAACTTATATAATTACAATTATCTTTATGTGCTACAACAAACGTTAACTTAAGCTGGAAGTGGAAGGTTCTACACAAAATAGTTTTTTTTTTGTTTCAGGATCTATACAATCAAATCCTTTTTAATACACCAAACGCTAATACGATATTATGCTACATATTTTTCTTGAAATCACTTAATATTCTCGATGAATATATTTTTGTCTGATATGCCTATTATGATAGGTTTAGTGTCCGATGGTGACTAAATGTGCTATGTCCTATATGAGGAAACGTCCGGCAGTGGCTGAGGAAACGGAGTACTTTTTTCCTGGCCCTTTCGAATTTAAAGTTATGATAAATACTGGGAAGAACTAGCTTAGATTAAAACTTACCAAAATGGGTCAATTGGGACTAGGTTCAATTCAAAATAGAATTTTCCTTGATCTACATAAAGTTTCGTTGGCCTTTTATTTGCTTTTCAAAGTAAAATTTGCTCAGATATTGCTAGATATTGAAGTCAATCTGTTTTAAATTAATTGCTCAAATTGAAATTGGAGTTCTCACTCCTTTTAGATTCTTTAAGAACTACTTTGGCTTTGGCGAATTTTTCAGCTGCAACACAGGTAATAAGTACATATTGTACATATATCGATTTGTTCGGACAGAGAGCTTAAGATCAACTTAATGATTATTATTAATTTTTTTGTTTTTGTGTATAAATCAAAAGTACATTTATATTTGAGAATATTCTTCGATAATTTGAAGATGTTCGGGCATGTATTTGTTTTTTTTTTTTGAATGAGAGGAGCGTACTTGTAACAATTTTGGTAATTGGCTCTTAAAACTTTAAACGCCTTTTCTCTGCGAGCGTCGTTGAGGATAATTTCTTCGAAACGGCTGTACCGATGGGCTTGAAATTTTACACGACCTTCTTAGAGATATATATATGTCAGCTAATGATCGAAGCAAACTCAACTTTTTAGGATAATTTCTTAAGCACTCTGTAATGTAAATTTTTTCACAAACAAATGCCTTGGTTTGGGGAGTAGCCACCATTTTTTCAAAAATTATTATTATTATTTTTTTTTTTTTTGGTTTTTTAGTTTGAGATCATTTTAAACAGGAAAATCTTCTTCTCTAGATATAACTACTTAAATGTTGATAAAATTTTCAACGATGAAAGAGTAAAGTTCTTTGTGATTGCACTTGCAATTTCGAAAACCACCTTTAAATTGGAAATATTTAAAGCAAGAGCAAAACTGTAAGATCCGGTTTCATATATTTAAAATCAATTTGAACTTGATGATTTTGGTCATTATCATATAAAAAAGAATCTTTAATCAATTACTCGACCAAGGAGCACTTTTAAGTTGCCTGAGTGATATTTAAGTTGAAAAATTAACAAACTCATGCATCCGTATTTATGAAAAAAATATTATATAGAAAAATATTGATTAATCAAATTATAAAATTTTTTAATATCGAGTTGATCAGTGTGTACTTATAAAATTATCTACGTGTAATACCTCAGTCATGTCCAAATGTTCGTGATATTGTATTATTTTGTTTAATTACGATAATTAACAGTCTGCGGTTCTTTATTCCCCTCTTAATTTGAATATTAATATGCTTATCCAAACATAAATCAATTTGCCAAAAATATTGCTTGAACCAAACGAATTTGGCGAGACTGTGAAATTTAATTATATTTTGTTTGAACAGCGGCAAAAAATGTAAATTTATAGAAGAACTTGAAATATGAATAACTAAAATAGAAGATATGGAAATACAAACATGAAAAAGTAAGATTTCAGATGATTTGGCAATTCCAATTGGAGTGCCAGTTGAAATAAAAATAATAAGTGAATAGTAAGCACTTTTGATACAAAAATATATTTATACAATTACTTTCTAAAACCGCAACTTTTATTTTACGCTTAACTCACTAAATGCATAGCGAATCATACAATACATCAAATGAACATTGCTTTAAAAATAATTTAGAGTAGGTTGTGCGGCTTAGAATAGATGATGCCGGTTGTCAGATGAGTAGCATATGTGTGGCCATTGTGAATGATTGAAACGGATTAACAAGAATTTCTGTTTTCAAAAAATCAATTATTTTAATATTGGCAATATATTGATATATCATATATTAGAATATCAAGCCAGACTATTTGTTTAGGTAAACACAGCATTTGACCTATAAAGACATTTTTCGTAACTATGTCGTCAATGAATAACGAATAATTCTGAAAACACTCTCTAGGTTTCTGTAACAGTTACTATTTGAAGTTGTTGACATGTCGTAGGCATTAAAGGTACATTGTTTTTGAAACTGAACTATAGATAAAGGATTCCCGACTTGGTTAGTCACACACTTCAATTTCAATCGTCTAGGTGCTAAGTGGTTCCAGGAGAACGGAACGGACTGTTATTTTGAGAATATAAAGAAATGGTCATGACAATTTGCTACCTGTGATTTGACTTTGTTAGACTATCTTTAATGAATATACGACAATTCATTGATTTATCATGCTACTATTAATCAGTTAGAAATCAAGCCTCGGCGTGCTATGTGTATACGAGATAAGGTCGTCTAAGCTGGTAAAAGTGGTGCAAATGATGCACCGACAGGATGATCTTAATAATACAAAGTCAGCCTTACCTCCTGCAGAAAATGGAAACAATTTTCAATGAAACGGAAACAATTTTCTCTCAAGAAAATTTTAATATGTGTCAAATAGAAGGCCCCTGGTGGATAATTAGTAACAATTTTGGCAGCAATAATTAATTAGTTTCATTAAACAACACATCAGTTCTTTAATCCCACACCAACTGAAAAACACCCAAAGAATTTACTGAATGAAAATGTTCAAGTTTAAATTCTAATTATTACAAATTTTTTTTCTGTAACCAATTTTATGTAAAAAGTAGGCGTATCAAACAATAAAACAGGAAAAATTCTTATGCGGAAGCAATATGAAACTTTTAATCAATGATACTTTATGACTAATTGGCTTCGACTTTATGTTATAAAAGTATTAATTGAAATATTTCAATGTAAATGACATGAAAACCTTGAACTAGCTTAAACCTTTCGTAATTAGACCACAAGTAATAGAGACACAAATGCAGTACCCCGCAGTGAGAAACAATGAACAAAATTTTTTTAACTAAAACATATCGAAAACTAATAAACAAAGTTTTTTGTACTACAATTCTTGCAAAAGGTAAATAAATATATACAAACAATAACTCGTGAAATATCTTACAATAATAGTATTGTAGATGTATAAGCCAAGTATGAATGGAGATACATAAGTAGACGAATATACCTATAATATAATACACGTATGTATGGTATATTTGTGCCAAGTCAAGTGTCTAACATTGAAATTTTGATTCAATGCTGTCAGGTGGTTTCTCGTTCTCGCTGCTGCCGCTGTACACACGGCTGTTTACATATGCATGCATTGGCGTAGTCACATTGTACATGAATGCACGAATTCCCAAACTGAATTTGAATTATGTTTCGGTATTTACATGCGGATACCGCAAATGTGGCGATGTGTGAGTTAAGTATGCTGAGGGTCGTTAGGGTCGCGTAACTTCGATAAATCTCTGACATAAGCTACAATGGCTGACGGCACCAGCTATGCCATGTGCAGCAGCGAGCCAAAACAACAAAACTGATAACGAAAACGACGAGGCAAACGGCGAACTTTGGCTATAACAACAACAGCAAGTAAGGTGAGATAAGCGGAGATGAAACCGAACGGTGGTATAAATGTGACTTTTGGTGTGATATTGGTACAATTCGGTTATAAAGAAGCTATGTCTATGGCTAGGTTTACGATGTTTTTTCATGCACCAACAGGTGTGAAGACAAACACCATATGTCAAATTCATTTCGTATTTCGATATTTTTAATTTAAATCCATAGAATACGTATTCATATCTTTTTTTAGGAATTACTCAAATAAGAATCGTTTGGTAAGCTATATTACACTATGTCAAGTAGAATAATCGGGTATAAAAGGTGTTAAAAATACGATTAGCAGCATTCCAGCGCTCTTCAAGACGGC
Source organism: Bactrocera oleae (assembly GCF_042242935.1). Taxonomy (NCBI): domain Eukaryota; kingdom Metazoa; phylum Arthropoda; class Insecta; order Diptera; family Tephritidae; genus Bactrocera; species Bactrocera oleae. The sequence goes on along the minus strand of NC_091540.1, from coordinate 52,143,641 downwards.
TTTCTGACAATGAGCAATGTCTGAATTTGCGACAATGCTTTGGATTGCAATGATAACTGGCTACGGATTCGCAATTTGTTTTCGGATTCGCAAAGTATTTCAAAAATTAACTAAGCTTTAAAACAATAAGAAAAAACGTAAACTTCGGTTGCACCGCAGCTATAATACACTTCACAAATACAATATGTTCCTTTCAATAATTGATTCCGATCATTCAGTATGAATAGCAGCTATATACAACAGTGAAACGATTTAACCAACCTCTTCGGAGATTGCACTATTTCCGGGCAATGACCTGTGCCAAATTTCGTGAAGATATCACGCCAAATCAAAAAATTTTCCTTGTAAGCGCTTGATCCGATCGTTGGTTCCGACAAGCGATCAGAAAAGGACGTGTGCAAAATTGCAGATCGATATCTCAAAAACTGAAGGACTAGTTCGCGTATATACAGACATACGGACATGGCTAAATCGACTCAGCTCATAATGCTGATAATTTATATTTATATTTTATAGGATCTCCAGCTTTTCCTTTTGAGTGTTAGAAACTTCGTGGCGTTCAGATGTACAGAGATTATGTCCAGGGTATAGAAATATTACATTTGCTTTGGTACTTATACTAGAAGTTTGAAAGAGGAAGCTCGATCCTCACATATGTGTAGGGTATTCAACAAATATAGCGTCCTACAAATTATAAGCCACCTGCAAACACTATTGAGTTTCTTGAGCAGCTTTCAGAAATACACTCGATGGTTTGCCATTGTCTGCCGAAAGATAAACCCTATCGAAAAGACTTGTTGAAATAAGTCAGGTCAACCCAAGGTTTGCGTTTTGTTATTATAAAGTTGAATGAATGAATCACTACAAGTCACATTGATCTTAGGGTGATTTGACTTTGTCGTTTTATGTTTAATTTATGAAAAGATATTTAGATTGAGGGAGTGGGAGAGTGAGTTTTATTGATAACAAAGGTTTCAAATCTCAGTATTTTATTTATGTTAGCACAAGACTGCAGGGAATTAAACAGACTCTTACAGAGTATCTAAATCTTATATACTATGAGGTTTTATAAGCTAAATTGCCACAATTTCATAATAAGACTAACCTGTAAGGTTATCTAAATCATGTCTAGAATAGAACTATTTAAGCAATAGATACGTAAGTTGAGCAGTTAACTGGGTAACCAGAAGTCTATTACTGTTCAGCTATCATAATATATCTTATTTAGCTCTGTATAGTAAGTGAGGCATCATAACGTTCTCTCTCGAAACAAGCCTTGCGAAACTAAAAGATAATATAATTGCCAGATTTTATAAGTTGCGTTTAAAGATATTGAATAACTTTGAAAGTTACCGATTGACCACGTTGATTAGAAATATAATACAGAAACCTCAGTTGTACTGTTTTACACCGAAACAACACTTTAGATTGAGAATAGTCATAGAAATATGAACACAATTTTGACAAGACTCTTGACAGTATTCCTAAGTAAAATTATCGAATTTGGGAAACACAAAATCTGTTATAGATCCATAGAACATTGAACTATATATATAATAAATAGATATCGATGGATATTGGCTTATTATCCGTTCACAAACACGTGAAAATGTCTTTTTGTTCTGTGAATCAGTTTCTTTTTCCCAACAAAACATTTCTGGACATCTCATGACAAATAGAGGTAATATTCACAGTCACAGAAATTTCCAGATTTGACACGAGCTAAATTCTCCTTGAAAAATGTAACGAGTAAGCAAAGTATAGTCAAGTATCCTTACCTCATTGGCAAGCTTAAAGAAAATATTCATGTCAAAATCGTCAATCAACCGAAAAAGACAACTTTGTTTAAATTAAAATATTGCAATTATAAAAGTCGGTCATGACTAATTTTTTCTTTGAATGGTGTTCACTGTTTAATTGCTCCAAAACCACGCTAGCATCCCAAATCTTATATTCACTCATCTCTACTTGTATAATGAATTGAGTATATACCATGAGTATATTAATAAACTTCATAGATCACTCCAAATTAAATTAATTTTGATAGACAGCAATTTGTCGATATTGCTGTTGGTAATGAAGTGAGGATGCGAGCGAAAGTTTGCCAATGCAGCATTACTTTACCGTTCACCACAATTTCGGACAGTAATTGCATCGAAATGTGTTTTGTATGGTGGTCAATGTGCGGTTACAGCATCACGATTTCACTTATTGGCACAGTTGTTGTTGTAATGTAATAAAGTGATAATAGCAACCAACATTAGTAGAACGTCACTCAGACGGCCAACAAATGAAACCGAAATGAGTAGTTGATTACTGAAAATGTTGCTTGACAGACAGTTCGACCACAATAAGCGTGTTGTGGCTGTGGCTGCAGTAGACGCGAAGGCGGTAGCTATGCTGCATTTGAGCAGGTGGTTCTCCTCGTAATTAACCTCATTTCGATGAAGCGTTGCCAGCCAACGGCAGCAAAACAATGGCTAAGTAAGCGCAAGTTTTATTCCTTGATGCCGCCGGCTACGAGTGAGATCGGTTTTCACAATTGTTTACTGTTTTCACAAATCGCTTTCAACTCATGATTGTTTGTATGCAATCGCAGTTTAATTATGTAATAATTATTTTGTTGAAAAAACTATGAAAACTTCTTACAATGCTTGATTGGCTGCTGCGTTTACACACCCAATCAAGCTGTTCTCCTTCCACTCAATTTGCTCGCTGCCATTCGTATACATCATTTCAGTAATCCAAATAGCCAGTTACATTGCTGTTAGGCTTAGTATTGGCCTAGTCATGGCTGCCATATTGATTGCTGCCAATTCATCATTGCAACGCTTCGTCGTTCTGCTTTGAGTGCGTGCAACACCGAGTGGCATGCCGAAATGGGGTTAGTGTTTTGGCTATAAATCAAGTTGCGCAATCGATTCGGTACGTGAATCCTGACTACTCTGTGTGCCAATTAAAGATTTTGCATAATGTTCTTCCAGAGCTCAAAAGAGCACTGTGAGTTTTCTAATAAAGTTCTTGTTTTAGTTTTCTGACTAAATCTTCCAAACACGGTGCTTATATTCTCCTTAATATTTTTCCAATTCGCTAATTAATCCATAGTTACAAGTATATTATTATGTTGAATAGTTGTATAGGCTGCAAGGAATTCTTTTCTGAGTTTTCTGTCTTAATGTGCTGGATGAAAAGAAAGATATGTAGCTGTGTTTCACTAAATGCCCTTTTTGTAAGAAATTCAAAAATCCTTTAAGTATTCCATTTTGTATAAAGTTTGTAGAAAATGCCTTATATTGTATATATTTAAAAACAAAAACTGTTGTCCTCGAGATTAACGTCAATATTATGAAAGGCAACTGGTGAATAATTGTCGTTCCAATACCTTAACTACTTTATCAGTTTTTTGTATTGCCTATGCTATGATCTCAGATACTTGAAAAAGTAGGCAACATTCATGATTTTGCATTTTTGAGTAATGAGTAACACTATTCAAATGAATTGGCAACATCAAATTTAGGTGCAGGGCTGACTAACGGCTAAACGCGCTAGTAGCCATACGTAGTAGTATGTAAATCCTATTCGCACATGGGCTTATTATTATTATATGGTCTATAATCGTTTTTGGATACACTAATAATTGCGCATCCTCTAATCATTTAAAAAATAAAAGATAAACATACAAACTATTGCTGGGAGTTATCTAAGTTAACCGATGTTTCTACTTTTTTAGAGTATAATAGTTTTTTTCACTTAACGGTTTTTGTATCAACTAAAACTGATCGAGATGGATATGGAGTTATATACATATATAGGTATAAATGATCAGGATGGCAAAATGTGTTGAAATCCGAATGCTTGTCTATCCGTCCGTCTATCTGTGTAAACTGTAAATTGAGTAAAAATCGAGAAGTCTTAATGAACTTCGTACACATGATACTTAACACCCAAGGGTAGTTGGTATTGCAGATGTGGCGGAATCGGTCCATTGCTCACCCTGGATGTGAAGAATGCCTTTTACTCGGCAAAATGGGCAAACATAATCGAGGCTCTATATGAAATACACGCTCCTCAATATCTTATAAAGATTATTATAAGTTATTTTGAAAACAGATGACTAATATTCGACACCGATGAAGACACCAAGGGCTACTCTATTTCGAGTGGGGTACCGCAAAGCTCGGTTTTAGGACCCATTCTATGGAACGTGATGTATGATGGGGTGCTAAGTATAAAGCAACCAGAAGCCGTGAAATTAATCGCATACGCGGATGACCTTATTGTGGTAGCAGTGGCTAAACACCTAGATGACCTCCGAAGCAAATGCAATGAATGTGTAAACAGTCTGCGGCAATGGTTCTCCTCAAGGAGCCTAGTACTAGCTGAGCACAAGATAGAAGTTCTTCTAATAAGTACGAGGAAAGTGAAGGAAAGGATATCTCTCACCATAGGGGAGTGTGAGATACAATCACAGCCTGGTAAGTACCTGGGAGTAATAATAGACTCAAGGCTTAAATTTAAGGAGCACCTAGAATACACCTCGGATAAAGCATATAAAATCCTTAACGCCTTATCAAGAATGATGGCAAATAAGGGCTGCGTGCGTTCCAGCCGGTTTTACTCGCAAAGGTAATAAGATCGGTTATGTTATATACGGTCCCAATAAGAATCCAGGCGCTTAACATTAAAGCATATGCCAAACAATTAAACACAGTGCACCGGCTGTCGGCACTAAGAACAATCAGTGCTTTCCGAATAATATCCAGCGAGGCTGCTGAAGTAATAGCCAGTATGGTGCCCATTGACATCCAGGGTGAAGAATTCGCGAGCCTATACAAGTTGTCAGCAGAGACAACTAAAGAATCCAAAAAAGAAGAGAGAAACAAAAGCATGACAATGTGGCAGCAACGGTGGCAAACCTCACCCAAAGGACGATGGACACACAGACTCATACCGGACATCCGTCCGTGGATAGACAGACGACATGGGGACCTGGATTTCCACCTTACCCAAATACTAAGTGGTCATGGGTGCTTTAGAAGCTACCTGTACAGATTCCATCGCGACACTAGTCCGAACTGTCCGACGTGTACAGAGTGCTTAGAGGGCTCTGAACATGTATTATTTTACTGCCCTCGCTTTGTAAGCATAAGGGAAAAACTAAAAACTATACTTGGTGGTAGTTTTACGGTGGAAAATTTGACAACACTCATGTGTCAGTCCACTGAGAACTGGAACGCTGTCAGCGAAGCGGCAGCCTCAATCATGACAAAACTGAGACATATAGAACAGATTAGGCGTTCGTCAGTCCATACAATACAATAGAGGAGACTTAAATGTCTTATCACCCCCACGAAGTAATACTTAATCAGGTGGTTCCGTGGGAGTACGTTAGGTTTAGGTTAACTCTCTGAATAAACACGCCACAGGCATTAAATTTCACTACCAGGATGGTAGAGAAGAGCTTTAGAAAAGCAGGTGTCAAAATGGACAACGCTCATGGCACCGCCCACTTTAAGTGAAATTGTATATCTCAGGAAGTATTACGCCAAATTCAACCAAATTTGGGCGATATAATTTATTCAGATATCCAATTTTTAAATTCCTTCTGATACTTTTGCAGTATAAAAATCAAACATCAATGAAGTTATCAAAATTAGACTTTGCACAAATAATGCCCTTAAAGTCGGACTATATCTTTTCAAGGATCCATATACCAAATATGTGGACCCCAGTATATGCACTGTATATGTATTGATATTTGGAAAGAATATTTTTATGATGAGCATGACCTCGTGTCAAAAAATGGGTAAAATCTGGTCCATACTTCCCTTTACCTTATATAAACATTTTCGAACCTCCGGTTGACTTTATACCGCATCTATCGGCCAATATCTTTCTAATCTAACCAGGTATTATTTTGACTAAAATAGATGAAATTAGGGCAATACTTCCTTTAGTCACTATATACCTAACATATGGTTTTTATACGTTTTATATTGAATCTATTTCCGGAAATGATTTAATGCTGAAAATGTGTGATATCGTCCCACATATTACCCCAGCTCCCATCTACTATATATAATGATTTTTGGTTAATGTTTTTCGCATATACCCCATATATAGTTTTGATTGAGTTTTTATCACTTTAAAGTACGTATGTAGCCACTTTTTGACAGAACTAAGGGGTTGCTACTGAATAGTGTGAATTACGAATGAGTGAGTGCATAATGCAATTAAGGTATGAAGAACCTGTCATAAGTTTGGAGATGGAAAGGTTTCCTACCAATAGATAAACTATGACAGAAACCTGGTATATAATTTGGAAATATCTATAAGACTTCATTGGCTATTTCACTAAATAAGTTTGGGTTAATCATTTCGTCATTTCATTAATTGTTAAATAATGTCTCCTGGTATGCTGTGTGGTATGCGGTACTCATAAAAGACAATATTCTCTCAGAATAAAATCAACTTATACTTATACAACAAATATGTGATTTTGAACGCATGCTATTTATCAATTACACCAGCAGTGGTCCAGGTGGAATGTTACTGAATTATATTTAGTATTCACATGTATTTCAATGCAAGAAAATCGTGACTAGTAACACCGCCCCACGTGGAACACCACGTTTATTATTCCGTGATATGAGCAGAATGTTTTGTAACAGTTCATTCAAGTTTGAATAGCAATGACACTCATGCATATAAATATGTATATAAATGGAATATATGCATTTAAATAAATTAAAATGAATTAAAATGCATTAAAATGAATGAAACAAATAAAATTTAATTCTTTAAAGATTAATGAAACTAGTTGGAGATGTAGGAATTTATGGAAGTAATTAGTTTGGAAGATGTCTAATTGTTGAAGATGTAAACATCTTGAATAAAATTCTAGAAAGTGAAGGCATAGAATTTGTATAGCGTTTCATAGTGCGCAATAACAACTAAATAGAAGCCATAAACCACCATTACAACCACAATGATCAGCTGAAAGCGAACTTGAACCCGATCTTGATTTCGCTGCAATACTAATGGACAGTAATTATGTAGTTGTCAGCTTATTCAACTAGCATTACCGGCATGTGCTTGGAAATCAATAAAACATCTGCACGAATATTTAATACGATTGTTTTAAAAATTTGCATGCGCTACAAATCACTTGGAAAATCTACAAATCTTTTTAAAAAAAATCTATATATGTATACATATGTATATATCAAATAGAACTGCAACCAACAAATGATTTGTGGTTGGCACATTAAGCCGTAGTGCCCGTGACGAATGTTGCCCAACTAACACTAAGTGAACAGCAATAATAACAACAATAAAATCACATTAACTGCAGCCAATTATCAACTCTTACGGCATTGCTCCCACACCGAACCGCAGGCGGAAAGAGTAAAGCGGCGGCGGCGGTCATTGTTTTAGTAGCGCTGAAATTTCCCGCTCACTACACACACAATGGACACTAAATCGTCGCGAATTTGTGGCATAGAAACTTTTTCAGAACCATAAATCGTGTGCTTGCAAAAATCCGTGATACTAACAGCAATGAGAACAAACATATTTTTACAAAATTTACTAAAACAAAGACCGAAAAAAAAAAGTAAAAATGAATTCGAAAGCTGTTGCTTACATTGCTGGAAGGTTTTTTATGTCAGTAACCAAGCAGCGTGGCAAAGAGGGGGGACGTAGAGTTAAATATACGTGCTGGCCTCCAGCTGCTACTACCAAAACACAAACACTCTTCAAACTAATTAATTGTGTTATACTTTAGAAGAAAACTGCACAAAAATATTAAAATATGCAATAAACATATTACACACATACATACTATATACCTATACCGTACGTACGAGATCGTACAACTTGTAGACTGTGCAAATTTCTAAGTCAGCCCAATCAGACAGGTAGTTTTGAATTAGTTTTGGTTTGATCGCAAGTAAAAGGGCTGTTTGAGAGCAACCCATCGGAGTTATGGCGTCGTTTCGACAAGACTTGAGATGCAAGGAATGTCTTATCGGTCGAAAAAGTGATACCCACCGTTTTCTAAGATTTACAAGACGGGATCTACCTCGACTAATTGGAGAGGAGCAAAACGTTACTAAGCTACTTTGTCATCGTCACGGTCAAATTAGTCAAATTGTGATACGGAATGCTAGTGCATCTACTCTTTTTTGTTATTTACTTGAAAAACTCACTCGCAAAATTTTAGTAGAATAATAGTCATCACCTAAATAAATATTTTTCAGATGGGTTAAAAAAGTTGGAACCTCGCTGGATCTGGAACTAAGACGAGACTATGTTCAGAAAACTTCGCAATTTTTGCAAAACTTTCGTTTTTTATTTGTAAGTTAATTACTTACTTACTTATCGCGCCACCTTCGTATGTACGTAAGCGTTTAGCATATTTCTGGTACCAAAAAAACAACAACAAGTGCCAAACTTTTAATTAGCATTGCATTCCTGCACTCGATTGCGCAATTTCCAACGCTGTTAAGTAGATTTTGTCGCTGCGCTTAATTTCATGACATCCATGGTGTCACAGCAACACGACAAAAGTACATACATACACTTGTACTTATATATACATGGGTATATATATCACGCGCCAACTTGCGCTCATTTAACTGCCGATTTTTACTGCGCAATACCATATTTATTGCAATCTTTTACTAAGACATAATTTTTGAAGGACTACAACTGCCACGCTTAGTTGAGGAGAGCAGACCCACAAGGAGGCGTAAGCTTACGAAAATCGCAATGAGGTCAATAATGCTATCGATGAGGTGCAATAAAGCACTATATGTAAATTACAGTGAGACACTTGTGTTTTATTGCCCAATTTTATTGCTGAAAAAAAGTAAAAAAAAAAAAAAGATTTACTTTATTCGGTATCCTGCAAGTTACCGGATTTGGTTGACGAAATTGATTTGAATCGAATCAGTTGTGCTTGTTCACATATACACATACACGCATACATATGCATGTAAATATATCATATAGAGGTCTTACGTAATTTTATGATTTTTCGGTAATTACTTGCAGCTACCAGCTGAATCGTTTGACTAACTTAATCGTAGCGTGAGTTTAATCACTTAATTATACTGGTAAGCTTTGAAAGACCACTTCAAGAGTTTATAGCTTCACTTTTTTATGAAAAATGGCCAACTTTTAATTGATAAAGTCCTCAATAAACGGCATTCGTTTCTCCATTTTGCAATTTGGTGCTAATTGAACATAAAGAGTTGGTAGAGGTCTCACCCTTGCGGTGCTATAATCAACTGGCGACTAAATAAACTTCTTCAGGGCTGAAATAGTTAGTTTCTTGTGACCGACACGACTTAATAATCATTCCTCATAATTTCAATTCACTATTACCTTTATATATAACTCTGGGGAAAAGGCTATATGTCTTGATTTTTTTAGCAGACCAAAAATGTTTTTCACTGCACAATTTTGAGCATCTCTGTAGTAGTAATTCGTCAAAATATTAACGAAAAGTTTGACTTAGTACATGTGTATTATAACAGCCACATATTGGCCATCTTTGGGTTTTTTCTGATATCATGACTCTTCCTGTTCCTTAAAAAAGGAAAGATATTCAATTAGGATAACTTCTGTGTTTTTGTTAACTGTAGAATCACAAAATAGATTCATGTCAGTTATTGTAAATATATGTTAATTGTCTGTGATGATGCCAACATTCGTATCAAATTTCTTATAACTTGGTTCTTAAGATTTCTGTGAGAAAGCACTAAAAGAATTGAGTCAATGTGTTTGGTAGCAAGTCCTAACCTTCAAATAATTAATACAACAGTTGGGGAAAAATTAGGTCACGAGATAAGAATCTGGATAAAAAGCAATAACACATGAAGTTAGTTAATGAAAAACAATTTTTGATTAAAAAATCTTATTGATATCAAGAATGATCGCTTGTTGAGTATTTACCTAACTTTCCGCTAGATGAGACAATATTTGGCTGGTTCGGTGGTTTGCTAAATTCCGTACAAGCCATATGCACACTGACAGTGATGATCTCAGTGGACGTCCAAAGAACACTGCTGTGATTGAAAATATCAAAAAAATTCGTAAAATGATCTAGAAGTTCTAACAAGCATGTTGACAATTCATTTATGTATATTTGGGTAAAGTGGGTGCCGTCGAGCCCACAATCTAGACATTGCACCATATCTCTAAGCAAGGAAAACGATATAAAATTTGTTTCGAGTTGCTTCCACATCCGTCATATACTTTGATTCTGACCCAAGCGACTTTTTACATTTTTAGGTCACAAAAATTGCTAGATGAAAAAGGTATACTCGCTAGAGTTGAGATTTCAGGCAAATATGTCTTTTAACATAGAACTTGTATCGAGAAGTTGGGTAATAAATATAAAAGTCGAACTTTGATTAAAACAAGAAATAACGTTAAAAAAATGCCTTAAAAGAACTATACTCCGATCGTTCACTTTGTATGGCGAGCTTTTAAAATTATTTTCAAAAGTAATTTACTTGTACATTTGTTATGCTCTCAGTGTTTACGAAAGTGTTCATTCTTCGCTTATTCCTTATCAGAATAAGTGTTATAGCAATGGGAATTAATGAGTCAACAACTTCTTGATGATAATTTTGTTATACAAGTGATCCCATTCAATTATTAAATGTATTTTTTACATTGATTTTATAAAGTTGCTAATAAACCATTCAGTTGATGAGCTAGATAGTTTTAATCTTTCACAACAATAGTAAAATAAAAATCGCATGGTATCCTATCCAATTCGGGCATCACTTAATCGATTGTGCTTATGTTTCTAAACGTCTCAATTCAATTATTATTCAACGTATATACATTTTTACTAAGGTTGTCAATGCAAATTTTGCATATTTGTTACTTTCGTCAATTACAACTAACTCGCTTTCTCTTGCCTAATTTTTATATAGTTCATATCTGCATGCAAAAAGTCAGTTTTACTAACCACAATTTAAAGTAGCGTCCAATTCCGTCCCCAGTGGCAGATATTTTATTCGAAATTACCGCTAAATGCGAGCTCTTTAGTTTTTATTCGTTTAAAATTGCATGAAATAAAAAGCAAAACTGTCATAATTCTCGTAAGCAAGTAGTTTACGACTGCAATTGCGAATGGTTTGCACTACAGCAACTTCATATTTGCCGTAAGTTTTAACTACTTTTTAATAGTTTTTACGTGAGCAACTAATTACGAGCCAAGAGATTGTATGCCACAAGCGATTGCAAAGCACCGGCATTTTGAAATAAATTAAAGGGCTCTAAAAATAATAAAAGCAGTAGGCGTATACAGTGCAAACGGGTTTTTATTAAATTTAATAAAATTTTGATATATTGTAATTATATTTTTTATTACCTGTTAAACTATAACAATTCAAGTAATAATAAGTTTCTGCCAAAAACACGACAGACATAATGATTGCCAGCCAGATAAGATGTACAGCGAGGGAAGAGCTGTTGCAACACTTTAGTCGGTGAGGACAAAAAAAAAACAATAAAAACGAAAATTATGTACAACATGTTGAACATCACTTATGGCGTCATTACATGTGCACTTAAGTGCGTATGAAAATCTTATAGATATTATATTGGCGCTTTTATAATTCGAGCATTTATCCAAACATGTGTTTAAAAATTAATATTTCGGCTGTGTATAACACCTCTTGAGTATGCACTTTAGGAAATTGACGAAAATATGTTAATTATGTAGTGTTTACACACATTTCTCATTAGTCAGCAAAATTATAAAATAATTTTGAAAGTATCTATGTACTTAGGCAATTCAAAGTCAGTGTATGAGTACTTGACTGATATTACTTATTACTAAACTACTCGTATATTAAAATGTTGCAGTCATGAGGCTTGAATTGGTCACACTTGTGACCATTGTGAAGAGATGTAACGCCTTAACAGGAGACTGGATGGTGACTACTTTGAACTCTTGGAATAATAGCATCTTATTATGTCCTTTTTCATCTGTCTATCTCCTTTGGATTATGGTCGGTGACTGCATGCCACTGAAGAAGCCGTTTGGATCTGTTAAACCTAATTCGCTTCAAGCGCGTTGTCAGAAGATGGTCAGTTGACCGACGATAGGCTTTCATGTCGATATAATCTCGAATATAACTTGACATTGATCTGATCGATATATCCATTTTCCTTGACATCATTTTCTATTTTCTAAGAGGATTTCAGCGAATGCGTTCGTGAACAGTTTTTATGACTGAATTGACTTTCGAACCATACTATCTACTCTTTCTGTCATCAACAGTAACCGTTTGAGAAAAGTGATCAATAGTGCGGTAAATAAATATTCTCAAAATTTTCGCTTTTTGTAAAAATGAGCAAAGCTCATTGACGACAAACCTAAAATGTCTAGTGATGTTGCTAACGAATTTGCTGGCAAACATTTTCTCCATATTCAGAGGGGTTTCATCGGTGATGTTTGACGCAATAACGTTTCAGGATATAAGGTGAATACAAATTAATCTGCTCTTGTAGCACTATCCGAGACAACTAAAATCGAGTTTCATAAACAAACGCAATGTTTACCTCTTCAGTTAGACATACATATGTATGTTTATAGGTCGGCTATATATTGAGTGAAGATTCCCAACTGAGGAGGAAGAAGAATGAAATATTTCTTTTAATTTCTTCTTCTCTTTTTAATAAATTAGAATTCTTTTTGGTTGCATACGAATTAAATTACAACACAATTACATTATAATCATGTAAGTTGCCAATATCTTTTATATTTGGAATCTTACATAATTGTTAACCTTCTACGAAAACGAAACTCAATGTCTTTCAATTATTACATTTTTAATCAATGGCACAAAATCATATAATTGCTTGAAATGTTGAAATGACTTTGATTTTTTTTTCAAAAAACTGTGGTTACTTATTTTTCTGGTAAATAGTTCAAAAATTTCACAAAATATGGATTGTGATTTCACAAAAACCATCGCTATGCTGTTACTTCTTGACAGGCTGTTGTGATGAAATTTCAGTATTCATTTTCGTACAAAATAACAGCTGTTTAATATCGGCCAACAAAGTTTTGCGTTCTTAATTCCTGTTTTGAACTAGGCTAAAATAATAAAAGTGAGGAAAATTTTTCGATTTGAGAAGTCGAAGAATAAGTTAAATAAAAGGGTGTAAACAAGACAATTACCATACAAGAGAAAACGAATTTTTATCGGAATAGTGTAGGTTAGAAACTTAAAGTAGTTTTGTGAATACTAACTGGTATAAAATTAAGATTATGTTTAAAAAAATCACAAATAGTGAATAAAAACTGATCATTGCATATCGGCTTCAATCTGATTGTTGCTTGATCAGTTGCTTTATAAAAGTTTATAAATTAAATAACTGTCACCATGTTAAGAGAATTAAGAAGAAAATACGCATATTGGATTAAGTTTTTAAAAATTATCTAATTTACTTGACAGCTATGGAAGCTTTTGGAACAATGTTTTATCAAACCTATGAGCTGAGCTGCAGAAATTTCTTTGGAAAACATTTTGCTTTAGACTAGTTTTTACAAGTATTTATATTAATTATTATTATTAGCAGCTTATAGATTTACCTTTTTAAGAAATATAAGCTGCTTAAAATTAAAAACAAAATTACTAACAATTTTTTTATTTTTTTTGCACAAGTTTCAAAAATTTGCTTTCCGCTTCATTCAGCCATCAACGCAATATTTGTTGCGTAGCAGAAATGTTTGCACCTTATCAAACCATACTTCAAATAAATAATTTAACGCTTCTCAATGCCACTTGACTGATGTCATTTGCGCATGCGTGACGATGTTTGCTGCCCGGAGCTTTTCTACTTTTTCAACCAAACTACCGAAATTTCAATACATGGCCTTTTTTGTTTATGGCGCATTATTTGGGCATCTTAGTGCTTAAAGAAATTTTGATTGTTTTATAATTTGATTATTGACATACGCGCATAAAGAAATATACATATGTACATATACTTGTATGCCGAAATATTTGTTATTCACGTTTGATTTGAGTCGTCTTATACACTTGTACGGTGTGCAAATATTTGTGAAATCTCGGTATTTACCGTTGCTATTATTACTTGTACTTAAGGCGCTGTTGAATCTCTGCTTGTAAGCTGAGTGTGTTCAAAAGTATGTCAAGGATAGAAAATATACTACATACGAGTATATACGTAAAACATGAGCAACGACAAAACTCACGCACAGAAGACAGGACTGTTAAGGTGTTACTAAAGCAAAATACGCTGTGTTGCTCATTAAAATTAACGATTGAGTGATAGTCGTAATAAAATTAAGGACCTTTTTATGACTTTAACTTATTAAGATCGATGCTGTTGTAACTCCGGGGATAAATATGTAAAGCCAAGTGAAGTGGTAATGAAAAAGTTGCGCCATATGCCATCATATAATATATTGTAAATGCAAAAAATATAATATTACACAAATTCTTACGTATGTAAAATCACAATATTTTATATACATTCATACATACTTATTGACACTGCTTGATTTATCCATTTATTTTGTAATTAAATATCTAATTACAAATTAATAACAACAAAGCTGTACGTACAATACATTTGTGCCAGTAATGTACCGATGAACGTTTGTATGTATATTCCCGTTTACATATGCTAAAACGGTTTTGAAGCGCTTACCGCATGATTTATGATTACTTGTCAGTGTTGTTTTCTTCCACATCTGCGATGTGCAAAATATTATACTTATCAGTTATGTTACACACATACTATACATATGGGTGTATGTATTTTTATGTTGAAATTAAATGTGGGCGATGAGCAAGCAGATGCTTTTTGCGGCATGAATCAAATATGTCAGTTAAGTGGGTCGCTTGTGTGGACTTACAGATGTACTTACGTATGTAAGGTAATTAATTGCAAATTACCATCACCTTTTGACCTTGACACTTTTTCGATGAGCTTTGCAGAAATCAATTTATACATTCATTGTAAAATGGGTCACATATGTCACTATAATGATTTCTAAATGTTCAACGTCTACGTAAACCTCGCTTATTTTTGTTTTTTGGTGCGAATGTCAGTTATCTCAAATTTATGTTCGACCAAAGCAACTAGTTGTCTATTCAAGTGACAAAATAACACTCGCCCAAGAGAATAAAATGCACGACATAAATTCAGTTAATTTTTTGATATTGGGTCTGTAACTATATTCGTACATGTATGGTAAAATAGTATTACTCAAAGTATTGCCCATCTGAAGCTGTAACATACCTTTCTGCCAGCTTGTGGATTCCATCCCAAAAGAACTGCGTCGTCATGATCATGAGCAAAAATTGCTACCTCGTGTCTCCGCGCGTTTTTCAGAAACAGTTCGCCTCGATTTGATGAGTTGTTGTCGGTAGCGTTCCCCATTAATGGTTTCACCTGGTTTTAAATGCTTATAATATAGCACGCCCTTCCGTTCCCACCAAATAAAGATCATTATCTTAGTGTCATGAAAATTCGGCTTTGAGTTTCATGTATAATTTTTGCATTTAGTCTTATTATAGTACATATATGAATTTTTCATCACCAACCACAATCCGATGCAAAAATAATTTCTTTTTGTAGTGCGACTTCTTCTTGTGTTTGGCACCAATCTTCATCGAGTGATGCTTCCAGTTCAACATTTTCATAATTTTTGGCCATACAGGAGGTTTTTCGTCTTCGAAGCCAGAATCACCACTTTTGACACGTTCGCTCAGGTAGAATAAGTTCACCATAAACTTCCACCAAAATAAGATGACTTTTGGCTAAGGTTTTCTTCACCTTAAAGTAATAAAGAAGAACTCCCCGCAAAAACACTTTGACTGGTTACAGTTTTACATATTTGAGGGAAAAAAAAAGATTGTAGTTTACGCTTCAAATGAATAACTATACTGAAAAATACGCACAAGTGCAGTAGCTTCCCGACGCATTTTCGAAATATTGGAACAATGGGATCATAATCAAATCAGGCCATCTCTTTGCAAACCGCACGAATATATTTATAGACCCAAAATGACCTAACTCAAGCATCGTGTTTCAAAGAACATTAGGCGTAATTCCGTTGGTGCTATTTTCAAACTGAGTGCAGAGTTTTATTAACACCAGCTTTTACTAAATGCAGCGAATATGTCGTAGGTGGTTGAAATTATTCCATTCATTGAAAAGCCATTTGAAATCCTGTAACGGTTAACCGTAAAAACTCCGCTGTATTCACTGTGTATGTCTTTTTTCACGTTCAGAAAAGTCGGGACCAATAATTTTTCGTGCTTTTTTATTACACGTGCGTCATTATTACACACTCTATGTTTTTGAGATCATTTCAAATTTTATTACATACGATTATTTTGAGGATAGAACTACGTCACTTCACTCTTTATAGGACTCTTACAAAGTCTTTTGCAGAGAAGTCTCTAGGTGCCACAAGTCCATTTATAAAAACATCACATTGATGGTAGATGATTTGCGTCCGACAAAGTAGTATTTTATAAAACTAAAGAAATTTTTAATTTTTCTTTCTTCCAGCAACTGCCGACTTTCAGTTGGACGAAGCGGAAATCGCACGGCAAAATCAAATAACACAACAAATATTCGCCAAATATTTAGAGCGACGGCTTTTCCCCAATCGCAGCACAAACGAACGCATACCGACGATTTCGGAAATACTACCCAAACCATCCTCCTCTACGACGCCACGGCCACGACCGCGCGGCTTCTCCTCCGCGAGAGATTTTCACAATTTTCGACGTGGTGTTGACACTCAGAAAACGAGCGGTCGTAAAAGACATGGCAACGCTAATCAAAAGCAAAGACAACGACAAAGAGGCGGCAGTAATAGTGGTGGGGCACATCGCCAGCAATTAGTTGTTGAACCTGAAGAGGAGGAAGAACAAGACGCAGAACCAACGGTACAAAAGAGTACCGAGTATTATACGGATATTAATGCCGAAGCCGATGAAGTGACCGATGATGGTCAAGAGTCACTGCAAAGTGTCGAGTCCGAGCAACACGATCACTACTACAGCGATGTGTTTAATCGTGATCCCAGCGAAAATGAAATTGACAGCGGTAAGTGATGTTTGATAGGTTTAGGTAGCTTACATATACGAGGCTTTTAAATTGAAATTGAAATTTACTTATGTATATTTACATTATATCCTATATATGTATGCAATGTGCAACCTGTTGCTCTTAAATTTCTGTCCAGTGCACTCTGCATGCCATTGATCGAGTAGCTGATGCTTTGCTAACCGAATCGCGTTGAAAGAATTGATGGTATGATAAAGATCATAACGCGCTTGCAATCTCACGCTCAAGCGCTTAGCTGACTCTGATATCTTGATTTGGAGGACAATTAACTTTATTGGTTAGGTTTATTTTTGAATGGCAATTTATGTTAGCAAACTTGTTATATCTACAGACAAGGTCTAAGAATGTAACCAAAAACAATTTTATAAAAAAAAGGTTGACCAAATATATCCTGATTCTCAAGATCAAAGTTGAAAATACTTGGATAGCCGGTTGTATGGTTGGTCAGATCCGAAATATTATTAATATAATATTTAAATAATAACGCTTTACAAATTTCAGTTTGATAACTCAAAAATTAATAAAATTTTGTGGGATCAATTTAACTCTGCTTACCTTTCTCAATATTAATATGAGTGTATTATCGATTAGAACCTTTGTTATTTTTGCATAATGATTTAATGGTTGATGGCCTTTAAGAGGCAGGTTGATGAGGCTCTTGGCTGAGAGTGGAAGATTTTCGTAATTTCGCGATTTTGGTCCTAAAATCCATCTTAACGTGCATCAGATAATGTAATTAAAATGGTTTATCAACCAAATGGTTTTACTAGACTTTGACCGTCTTCGATTTACCACTTCTCTCTTCGATATATATATGGTACATATACTCTGTTTTCTTTCTAAAAAATGTACAAGTGAATGCAATAATGTTATCAATTTGAATTCAATACAAGAGAGTAAAAGAATATCTCATTAAAGCTGTGTTACTTCGAAGCAAACCGTTCTGAATTTGATTACGCTAGTCTAAGTTTTTATACCAGTTGTTTGTTTGACTCAGCACCCTTAAAGATTTGGCAAATCAAATATAGCTTGTAACAAATTATCTGGCTTATACAGCTTTTAGAAGTATGGCCTGTACTGTCAATGTTTTGAGAACCGAAATATTTTCTAAATAACGCTATTTGCCTGAAACATAAGGCATGGTCGTTAAGTTCGAAACTGACTTTTATGTGTACATGGATGCGAAGACCAATGGATTATTTTAATTCATCAAAGTAGATGAGGTCTTAACGCTGGCAATGGTACGGACATGGGTGTGATATTATAATTTTTATAAATTTACGAGGTATAACTGCTCTTCTTAGCGAGTACTTATATGTATACTTATGTATACATATGTATTTTTATTGTTGCCAGATGACCATATAGAGAGCTCTTGCGTGTGTTGTTATGAAATTAGCTTCAAACAAGAAAAAAACGTTAACTTCTATAGCACCGAAGCTATAATACCTCTCACAAATACAAAAAATTCTTTGTTCAGTTCGTATGACAGTTGAATGCTAAAGTTATCTGATCTGAACAATTTCTTCTGAGATTATATTATTGCCTTAGGCACTAACATTTGCCAAATTTCGTAAGGATATCTCGTCAAATGAAAGAGTTTTCTATGCAAGCACTTGATTCCGATCGTTAAGTTTGTATGGCAGCTATATGCTATAGTAATGCGGTATCGGCGAATGCGACAAATGAGCAGCTTCTTGAAGAGAAAAGAACGTCTGCAAACTTTCAGATCGGTATCTTAAAAACTTAAGGACTAGTTCGCGTATATACAGACGGACGGGCGTACATGGCTAAATTGACTCAGCTTGCCACGCTGATCATTTAGATATATACAATATTTTATAGGGTCTCCGACGTTTCCTTCGGGGTGTTACAAACAGCGCAAACTGAATATACCCTGTGCAGGGTATAAAAAGCTCTGAATTATGGACCAATTAAATATTCTTATTTGGAATACTTACGAATTCTTATCGGGAACTCGGTTAATTCACTTGATTTCATAATTTGCAGCTAATGACTAAAAATACCCTTGAATATTTCAGATGAAAAGCTACCATTATCCGATAAATAAGCAGACTTTCCATAAATTCTTTGTTTCAACCACAAACAATAAAGAGACGCAAAAATCCAAGGTGGAAGATTTCGTAAGGCAGCGATTAAGGTTCTTATATTGTATGTATATGGTAACTTACAGATGCCGTGTCTTTTATCGCATTCTTCTTACACGCGCTGTCATTCAGTGTTTTCTGCAGTGTCAAAAAACAAAAATGATAACAACAACAACTATATCTGCCTGATGACTGCATGCGTGCAAGTTCATATAGCTGTCAGAGAGTACACGCGTCGCCGTTTGGCCAATGGCCTTTGTGATTGGCGGTGCGCCCAGGGCTTTTAGGCGAATCGTAGTTCGTTCCGGCGCATAATCGCTTACACTTAATTTATTATACTCGTACATACACTTAAAATCAGGTTTTTATTTAAAATATTTAAATGTTTCGACCGTGTTGTTTGCTTCAATAAAGAACAGGCTTTGTTCATCTGCCAATATATATGTATGTTTGGTTGAGTATGTGTGAAAATTAAATTTATCTCGAGTTACTTGGAATGCTGAGGTGTCGTTCAATATCCTCAAGGTCGACAAGGAATCACACTCAACCGCTAACTGACGTGCAAGGATCTACTGCAGCGCAATTTTCAGCTTCTCAATAGCATCTGTTTATAGTTTCGGTTTAGCAAACTCTTCCGGGAGGTCATTAAATTGCAGCTGCTAAATGATTTATTTGCGATTTCCGTCATTTTCCAGTAAGAAATTTTTCCATTTAACTGAAACTTGATCCCATATTACTATTTGTATGCGTAGTGAGATAATTTCTGTAATTTGCGGAATTTTTATTATGCGACAAGCGCCGGACAACGTAAAAAAAAGAAGTTATTTCTGTTATTACAATATTAATAATCGCTTAAACACTTTGGAAAAATACATATAAGCCTGAGTGCATTAAAGTTATGAAGACGAGGGTATATTAAGTTCGCCATGACATTTGTAACACGCAGAAGGAAACATCGGAGTCTCTATAAAGCATTTATATAAATGATCAGCATGACGAGCTGAGTCGATTTAGTGATGTCCATGTCGGTCCGTCCGCTTGTATCATATCTCCACAAGAAGCTGCTCATATGTCGGAACCGCCGTTACCGGACCACTATAGCATATAGCTACGCTATTCAAAATAAAGATCTTCCTTCATAACAGATATTTTTTCGGTATTAAGTAACGGAAATAATTTATCAACATGGCTAGAAAGAACTAGCAGAACGTTTAGCGTTGTATATAAACTGTTAGTCGATTACGTTTTCAGATTTATACATGCATATATTTGCTTTAAAAAATGTACCTGTGAAGTGTGTCATAGCATCGGTGTAATCGAAGTTAACGTTTTTGCTTTCATATAATTTTGCTTTATATAATTCTAAGTACTTTATAGTTGTAGACAGTAAACTCATTTACTTTTTGATCACTGCATCTGTGAAGAGTGCTGATTGTCTCTCAAAATTTTTTTTAGACTTCCTGTTTCATGCAGCCTCTTTTTGGGTGGAAAGTCGTAATAACAGTTCGTCGCTGTATTATTCTGCTTCAATTTTTGAGCCATAAGAAAAATATATTTTATCAAAACACAAAATTTACTTCTTTCTATTGTAAACCGAATTTACAGAGGTGCCGTCATTTTGAAACCTATAACTTGAAAACGTTTGGATGAAACTTTGACAGTATTCTAATTAAGATTAGTGCTCTAAGAAAATGGTTTTGAACATGAGTGTATGCAGTATTTTCACATGGCATTAGTAAACGAGATTGACCTAAAAAGTTCTTGGTTTTAGTGTCTTTTCAACCCTTCTTTTTAGTAACATCCAAATAGACCAAATTGCTTGTGTAAGCAAGAAATCCCCATTCGCCATTTTTCTGCTCACTATATTTAAATTTGTTCTTATTATTATCAGATAATTTACATGTGAAAGCACGTCAAATATATCCAATTGATTTTGAAACTAAAGTGTTAGTGGCTAACTCAGTAAAGTGGCAATTTAATTATTCTAGTTTTATACCAGTTAATTTTTCGATTCGCCACTCTCTCAGTGTTGGCTATCTATAATTATATATTGTTTCGTACTCGCCAAACCTTTTTCTAGCTCACAAAAGCCAGTATTGCTTCTAAGTTTCTGAATTGAAGATATATAGCTTTCAGTTGAAAAAAATTTCTTCGAATATACCATATAAGTATAATTAGAAAAAAAACTGCAAAAATCGCTAAAATCACATACATTAAAAAAAAGCTCGTTAAACAATTTAATTTTTGTAATTATTCTAGTTTAGTTGCTTGAGCAGCTTAAATAGCGAAATTTTAAATGTATGGCTCATTTAAATATATAACCCATTATGCAATTAAAAATTCCTATAAATTTCTTTTTATTTTTAAATTTCTTTAATTTTACCAAATTGCAATTAATAATGGCTATAAATTTAATTTCTCGCTAGTGTTCCAACAATTTGGTGCAGTTGATGTTTATTGCAATAAAATCTACAAAAAATTGTATCGCCTACGTTAAAGGAAATTGTGTATTCATTGATTTTCTTTAGAGATTTAAAAAAAAAAAATTTAGACCACAAACCAGTATCAGCTATATTAAAAAATACAGAAATCTTAAATATTCGAAAGGTTATTAAAGTTAATTAAACATTATAACGATGGCACGTGTATTTTATGGTGAAATATTATAGAAAACAAGAATTATAACTTGCGCGCGAAGAAATTATAGATTTCTATGCTTTACAGTTACTTCAAATTTTTTTAGCATTTCTATATGTGACGCACACATAAGCTAAGTTTAATTTAAAAACGAGTTGTCAAATGTATCACTCTTTTTTCCGCTCATCTACGCGCTCTCAAGGTGAGTGCAGTTGCTTTTTGCTATTAAAAAAATATTAAACAAGCTTTATGATTCATAATGCTTACTAAAAAGAGACTTAATGATTCAAGTGACCGAATTTGAGTGGTAATAGTTAATCTTCATTCACTCTTGATTTGTACCGTTATTATACATTTTGGCATAATCAAAGATATTTATGTTCGACATGGGTGACCTTGCGCCTTAATTGCAATTTTTGTTATACGAATTATGAGATAATGATATAATAGTTCAAATAGCCTCTGAGTCAATGTACAACATAAATATTGAAGTGTAATTTTTCTGAAATTTTATTGTGAGTACGACAGACTAACACGCGCAAGTACACTAAAAATTAACTGTTAAATAAAATAACAGCGCCCCAATTTTCTCTGTAAAAGCTGTTGAAATATTTGCTTAAATATTAAATAAGAAACATATTCAGTTTATTCAGTGTGAGATATAGAATAATGATCGCGACTTAAGCCAACACAAGTGCAATGGCTATTAACAAACAAAAAAAAAAAACATATTATTTCTTGGTTGGTCGCTTAACAGCAGTGGTAATTAGCACGTCATTGCTTCATGTATCTCGCATTTAAGGCAACAGTTTAACTCTTGACAACAACAAATGTTGAATATCAAGCATTTGACGTAAATCTTATAAAAAAAAAATCAGAAAAATTTAAATAAAAAATTACAAAAATTTCAAATCTAATTTAAAAAAAAAAAGTAATAATAAAAATTAGCAAAAAATTTCGCAACACGTGCGTTTGCTGACTCGGCACAAAAACTCGATTTTCTCGTAGCAGACATTGCATAATAAATTCATAATTATTATACCAGTAGAATATTTTATTGATTGTCACTCTTCTTTATGTTACCTTTTGCATATCCTAGTTACGTCAATAAATTGCACAAAAAAGTCTCAAAAATCACAAATTAATTTTTTACACCAAACCTGTTATACCAATAATCGATTTGGAAATTAAAAAAATTAATTCTCATAACCTAGAATATTTAAGCTACGAAAATATATTAAATAGAATAATACGAACGCAATAATATTTAAATTCAGTGCCAATTTTAAGGGAAACTGGAAATTAGTTTTTGCACGTAGGTATATGATTATTGATACATATTGTATATTTACATATATAAGTAATATACATGAGCAAGATCAGCTATTGACATGACTATTACTTTACGAAAGTTCTGGCGTTTAAAGGATATTTAATATTATTAAGCAAATATAAAGATAAGAGTGGCTCAAAAGCAAAAAAACATGAACAATTGTCGATGAAAATTAAATCGAATCTATGCAAGTATTCGAATTTCCTATAAACTTTTTATATAGAGATCTTCTCTAATCTATCTAAAATTACGCATTTGTTGGACAAAATGCCGCTTTATTGTGTTCCTCTACATTGACACCGAAAAAATAAACATACGCTGTACTTTACTTGATTCACTGGAGAGTGGTGATTCGAACAAACAACTGGTATAAATCAAATGGATTGGCATAATCAAATAAATACAGATTAGCAAGCGATTCCACCACTTTCAATTATATATTCACAAACACTTTTGCATAGAAATATAGCGAGCAGAGAAGTGGTGAAATTAATTGTTGGTGAGGGTTTAAAAAAGTCTTGGAAATAATCTTGTAAGACTATATACTTAGTATATGGTATACGAATAGTTACTTTATTTAGTACGAAATCCACACATCACTTCCTTTAGCCGGAAAAAACAAACAGCGAAAAAACCAACAGGCGGTTTGTCTCTTTCTTTCTATTGTTAAAAAATGCGAATATAACTAAATGAAGTTTTCCTGGAGATTTAGAGTATACATCATCAAAGCATCACTTCCTTTGAAACTAATCTTAGCATTTCTTTATACCTATATTTTATAACGTGGATATATTTGAACTCTCTTTTGCCATTCTCTCTTATATCTCTTTAAAGCTTCTAAATTAAACAATTCGTCTAAACTTCCAAGAAGCTTTATCATTATTTATTTTATAATTTTTTTTTTAATATTTATTTGCATAGTAATTTTAATAGATAATTTGCACAAATTCTTTTGTAATTACGAATTAGTGTTTTAGTATGTTTTTTTGTTAACTTCCTATTTAAATAACGGAATTTCATGAATTTCTTATACAAGAATATTTGTAATAAAAACTGCCATGAATTCGGAAATAAAATGTTATAAGAGATAATCAAAAAACAGCTATAGGCTCGTGGCTTTTACACAAATTTGGTATTTCCATATATTAAAAATTCGTCTGAATACAAACATATAAATATATATGAACACGATAAATATATGTATTTATATATAATATATAAAAAATTGTTGGTTACGACAATACGCTGAGTATTCAACCTCGACTTTGTCTTTGACTTTGACTTGAACTTAGAGTAGATTGTATATGTTTGTTTTTGCCGAATAGTAATTACATCACAGCCTTTTTTGAATATATTTATACCGTCTGGAAGTCAAACATTTTGCTATAACAAATATTGATATATAAACATACGTACATATATTTAGTATATTAGGCTTATTTTATTTGTTAAACAGTTTTTCATATTGTAAACTCAGGGAATAACTCTGAGTGATCAACACACACACTCAAAAATATTATGTCCACAGTTTATAGTTCCACTAATAAATAAATATTTACAAACAGAGGTAGACAACCTTCGCAATGATATCAGTAACATATAAATTGTTTGATAAGTTTACAAAATTGTTACCTTTATATTGTTTATTGCTAAGCTAAGTGTTTTAGAATTTAGCCTTGAAAATATTTTGCACTGAATGATACAATCAGCATTAATTTAAGGCTATTATTTATGAACATGTAACAATTCTAGTTCACCATTTCACCTTTTTATTCTATTTCTGGCATTTTTTACCTATAAGTTATTTCTAATTAAGGAATTAGCTCACAATTTAAGAAAATAATCAAAAAAAGCAACTATTTCTGTAATGCATCAGAAGCAATCACCACTTTTGGTAACCTACCGTAACTGCTGCGTCGTAGCCTCAACAATTGACATTGATGCATTGACTTCGAAAATTGCATTTGCTTTGACGCTTCAATTGTCAGTGGATTTTGGAAACCAGTTTGGCGAAGATTTTTGACAAATAAATATTTATATTTTTCTCAAATCAATTTCAGTGAAAAATGAGTATACGTATTTTGTAAGCTTCAGCAGTATACAAAGTTTAACGTGTTTTAGACGCTATAAATATATACAACTACAATACAATTCTTGCCTAATACATAGAAATATTAGATTTATTTTTAAACAAAAAGTGACTTTTAAATATACAAATTTTCAACTTGGCAGGAATGAGCACGTAGCATTGCTAAAAATATTTAGAATACTTCGTTTAAATCTTTTAGAGTTTTCCACGGCCTCTGACTGTCACCGTATTATGCACCTCTTAAGGTTTGGTTTTACCACGAAATCTTTGAACGGCTTAAATAATTTTTTTTTTCTGGCAATTATTTGTTGACAATAAAATAAAATATAAAAATTATATATGAACTTTTTTAGATATTGGATACAGCTATTTGATATACATACATATGTATACTGAACGAAGATGTTAAAAACAGACGACCATTCGTATAATTATGTTTGTCTTTCACTGATTTTTTATAAGAGTTCATTTGCTATTTGTTTAATTTTACGCCAGTAATCTTTGGATCATTTATAAGTTTTAGAAAAATATTGCACAGAAATTATCGTCCATAGATTATTCGATGTTACCAAAGTATACCGACCCTGAAAAAGTATTACGTACAATGATCCGAAATTTGTTCACTTAAAATTAGTGTTTCATTAGTACCCTTGTCAAATTTTAAAATGAAGACTGACTTTTTGATGATATAACAAAAAAGCTTTTTTAAAGCACCTTTTGAAGTTTAAAGAGACGAATTGTGATTGCTTTGCCGAAAATACTTACCTACTTAAGTATATATGTTATGATATGATTTTCGTGTTTTCATTAAAGAGGTCAAAAATCCAATTTGGCATATCAGCAGATTTAATTTGAACAACCCCATCAGAAAGCCAACAAAAATCAAATTCTCACGCTTGTGTCTAATTTCAAGCATTTTTAAATCAAATTCTGAAGCTTATGACTAATTTCAAAATTTTTTCTCAATTTATTTAGTATCCGGCAACCACTATGATTTTTTAGCTGCATCTTCTGTGCTATATGTATAGGAAATTAGCCTGATAGAATTTCAAAAATCACACATTATTTGCTATCAGCTAAAATATTATATTTTTGAAACTGTTTGCAGATCTTAAAAAAATGTTCTTTTTGAAAATATTTAAAAATAAAAAACTATCAGTATTAAAAACGCAATTAATTTTATTTTTCACTCATTAATTGGTATTTAAAATCTACTGATTTTGGACAACTGGTCTAATATTTGTAGAGACATAGCTTCGAAACATTTTCACGAACTATTAATTTGAATTACTCTGAAAGCAAATATCAAAGAACCATAGAATTTTCCCATTTAAATTTTCTCACAAATGGAAACCAATAACAGCTGGTAGGACAATTTGACATTTTTAAATTTGGAGGAACAATTTTAATGATTCAAAAGTGAAACGTATTCACTATGTAATATTCACTTTCTTCTGCAGTATCATAAAATGTGAAAAAATACATTATTGCTGAGCTAATTAAATTTAGTATTGCAATTAAATCATAATTTATGATGATAGATTAAATTTTCGAGTAAAATCAAACGTTAACAGTTAAAAAGCAATAATAATTAAAAATGTTGCTAACCACATGATTATATGCAATAATATACAGTCGGTTAATATGAAATACACTTTTCGAAACAACATAAGTATCTAGAATTCTTGAACATCTTACATTGTCTAAATATGCAAATGCAGTAGTAGAACATCTGTTTTAATTATATTAACGGTTAATTTCGAAATTACGATTTTATAGCGTCACTGCCAATTAGAATATCTATTTTGGCGTGGCTGATTTGTGGCTGTCTATTCTAATCCCGCTTCATTAGCAATTTTTTTAACATTAACTCCTTTCTTACTCGTTCAGCCAGTCATTGAAACACATAATGCGAATCCAGTTATTTAAATGAGTCAAATTTGGAGAATATCTATTGTACACTACAAAATACAGAACAGAAAGTCAACATAACTATGCACGAGTTGCGAAGGTGAACGCCATATTCGGCATTCAAGGTTAGATTTAGTGGAAAAAAAGTTAGTCGCTTAAGCTTTCTCTAATAGAAAAATTGAAATAAAAGAAATAGTAAAAGTAATACTTAGCAGAAACATGTTTGAGCACAGCTCTGCTGATCACATGATGAGAACTTGAAATATAGTTTTTTTTATTTGAATTAGATTTATGTCAAATTTCGCACTAAAATTTTATTATCTTTCAATTGTATTCTTATGGGCGATATTGGTGTGTATTCTTATGGAATAGGAAGAGTCAGTTATTTGAAATTATGTGGTCGCAAACTAGCAAGTAGGAGTGGAGTTTACAATTCTACACCAAATTGTTAATAAATTGTGCAAATTTATTCTTTATTTATTCAATAAAGTCATTTAGAAAAATTCAAAGAAAGCTGAATAATTTTAAATTTTATCAGGCGTTGCCTTTTCTGAACGTCAAAAGAACGAAACTAAGAACTAATTTGGCTTTGCTTAGCTTTCTAATTTTATTTCAGAATGTCATCACAGGTTATAAAAATACTATATTTATTCATATTGTTAAGACCTATGAAGAAATTCAATGAAATTTCAAATTCAAAGAAATATATGAAGAAGACTTTCTTGTACTAACATATGCAACCTAACGGTGTTATATAATATTAAGGAAAATATTCTACAAATTTGTTGACATTTGAGTTTTTTGTAGCTTTATTAATGAATATAAATGGGTTTTCTCAAAACATTTATTAATTAAAATGAATAGATTTAAACTTGCCTTCGTGTATCGATAAAGGCGATAATTGCAATGAAACGTTTTATTATAATTACATAGTCAACTATTGTAGGTTGACATCCTTATTATAATATTATTAAATATGCAAGCATCTACATTGACAGTAACCATTTGGGTAGTTGACAGGTATAAAAATCGTGGAAATGATACTAAGTTAATGTCAGCTATCTCTGTATATACTGACAGAAACTAAATATTTTGATATGCAGAGTAAGAACAGGGGCCTCTTTGTTAAAACCGGTGATCATTAAAACCTTTTCGATGTACCCAAATTCAACTATATTGTTTATTTACGTCGTATTTATCTGATATGGGCATTGTCGCTCATTGAAACTATTTTCAATGTAAATCGTGAATATTTCCAAGTATTATTTCGATGTAAAGCGATCGGTTCGATATCGGCAGTTTTAACAAATGAGCAGATTATTGGGAAGAAAAGGACGTGTGTAATTCAGCTCCATATTTCAAAAACTGAGGGAATAATTTGCGTTATATATATACAGGCAGACGAATGGACAGACAGACGGACATGACCAAATCGACCCAGTAATACTTAATGTTTAGTATATAAAAATTGATATACCCTTTATAACAATACTAGAACAAAACATCAGTTATGCACTACAACCAAACTTTTTTTGGCTTAGATAGTATCTCATATGCTGCTGGAAACTCCTTATTCTAGATTGCACAGCAATTTGTAAACGTAGCCCCTTGGATCCATATATCCGAATAGGGATCACATCATCTCATAGCGTCTATCCATAATATTTTCATATTCATTTGTTTGGGTATGAGTAGCAATAAGTTGGCAACCGTGTCTGTTTAATTTTTATAAAACACGCACTCATTTTTTTCTTCTACATTTTATATTAAGGACGAAAAAATAATTTTTCTGCTTCATAGGCAATTCATTTTGTCAACAACAGTTTCTTTCTTTAAAAACTGCTTTAACAAAATATAAATAGTAGCAGTAAAATAATTTAAATAAATTACTATAAAATAAAATACAATTTAATTAAATTTAAAAAAAATGTATTGTAATACAACAACATAACAAATATAGTAAACTTAAATAAAACATATAAATAGAAATTAAAAAGAATCTTCGAAAAAAACTTTATAAATATTAAAGGTTATCTCGTTACTTCATACTTAAAATATTAATATATGAAATTACAAAGCACAAAAACTATTTTTACTAAACGAGCACTTTTAAGAGCGTCTTCCAATATTTCGCACAAAGAGAAGGTATACAACTTAGTGAAACCAAAAAATCGCCTTTAATACATTTTTAATGCAAATATTAAAACAGAGGTGTTATTTTGAATTTTTTCTTCATTGCGCTATGTGCTTGCATAATTTGCTATACAACCGTTATTTTTATATATTACAAATCATTAAAAGAAATGTTTG
The DNA here is from genome assembly GCF_042242935.1 of Bactrocera oleae. Lineage (NCBI taxonomy): Eukaryota > Metazoa > Arthropoda > Insecta > Diptera > Tephritidae > Bactrocera > Bactrocera oleae. The sequence goes on along the minus strand of NC_091540.1, from coordinate 52,114,108 downwards.
CAATATTCAGTAATAAACATGCAAACATCTTCATTTATATAGCATATTTCTTTTTATTATGGATCTTTTCAATTCATGTAACATTTAAACTAGTTTACTCAAACTCAAAACACTTGACATTCATTTTATGTTTATCTCTATTTTGCTGAAATGACAATTCCGCACTAAGTTTGGATGTCGACTGTGGAATGTCGTTCGTGCACAAGTGCAACATAATCGGCTATTTTAGCAATTGCACGCCAGCGCAGTGCATTTGCACCTAACAATAAAGTTGTTTTTGCTTTTTGCAAAGGCTTTGCGAATTCTTTTATTTTTTTTAGTTTTGTTATTTCTTTTTACGTCACACTTGGCTGAAGCATTATACTACCTTGGACGGACGAAATGTCCAACAAGAATAGTTAAACAAATAACACAGCCACAACTGGTAGTTGTCTGCCCCACCTTTGATGTCAGAGCTGATGTGCACACACATATGTTAATATACATGTTTGAAGCTAACAGAAAATAAACAATTAGCTTATTTGCAAATAAATGTTAATTTTTTATTTAAAATGCCTCCACAAACAAGTTGCCTGGCGTGCAGCACCACCCTTCTCTTGTCCATCCTTTAAGAAATGAAAAATAAAATAAAAAAATTTAGAAAAAAACGAAACAAGAATCTTTATTGCTCGCCAAGTAGCTGAGCGTTTGTGAGGATGCGCCTGCTACGGCTCTTCTTTTGCAATCTATAACTCGTATTTGTATTTTTGTATATGCATGCTTGTATGTATGTGTGCGCCTAGAGGCTCGCTCACAAACGACTTTTCACACCACACTTACAACGAAATACCGCAAAATTCAACTAAATTCTCAGCGCCTCACTGCTTTGGCGCCCTTCTTGTGCGCGCTCATGCTAATGCATCGCTCTTTGCTTGCTCTTAAGCTCTTTGCTTCGGCTATTTGCGTTGCTTTGGCTCACCAACTGCTGTGGTGCGCTGTTTGGAGACTCGTTTGCTGTGCTTGGCTGGCTCCGGCTGGTCGGTTGGCTTTTGCTTCGCGCAGCTTGGAACTCCTCCCGCTGTCTACTTGCTGCAAAATTAGTTCTTCATCAACGGTCAATTCAGGCGCACATGCGCACTTCACCAACATAACGGTCGAACGATTGACAATCGCAGCCGCCGATACGAGCCAGTAGCAAACGAAAGACTTAAGTCACAAACTTTCGATTTCATTAACGAGTGCACCGCCGCCGTCGCAACCGTTCATACGTACGTTTTCACTTTCGTCTCATTTCTCGCCGTGTTATACGACACGCGACGACAATCCACAACATTTCTATCAATTTCATTCCAAGTTTTGAGTTGAGTGGTTTTTTGCTGACAATAATAATCATTTTTTTTTTCAATTTATATTTGTGTGTGCTTGTCGTCGCTGTCGTTGCGCACCAATACTAATACATTGACGTGCCAACGTTTCGGGAATGCAAGCAACACTTGCGCTCGACGTAGTTAAAAGACGGCAGCTGTAATCTGTGGCATGTACTGCGCAGGCGTCACTGTTGTAGCAATATTTTTCCAAAGCATAACACAAAAATTTTAATATTTTCACATTTTAATTTTGTTTTTGTTTTTGTCAATTTTTGTATTTCGTTGAGGTAATATTGTGCATAAATTAAATAAAAATACACTAAAGCACGCTGACCACCTTTCGAAACAAATAAAACAAAAATCCTCTAACCAGTCCGCTGGTTTCCGATATTCCGGCTGCGTTTGAAATATTTGTGTTGAAAAGTGCGTACAACCGAAACCGATTTCCGTGTTTGTTTGTATTTACGTTGTTTTTGGTTTTACATTTGCTTAGCGCCTTCATCGTTTGGACAAAAAAAAAACTCAATAAAAAAACAGAAATAATAACACAAAAAAATCATTTACATACGAAAAATATTTGCTTTGCATAAAAATACAGTTTTAAAGTCATTTTCAATAACATCGTTAATCAAAAACAACGACAACAACAACCACATAACAACGAGAAAATAATCAACGTTAACCGAGCATCATGCAAAAGTATTTGTTTTTGTCTGTGATATTATATTTGCAAATAATCGGTGGGCATCCAGCGAACCCATCGAAGCAACCAACGACAGGTAGGTCACCTTACTACATAAATATGAATGTACATATGTATGTGTGCACGTGCGGTAGTGGTGCTTCGTTATAGCAATGTTTTATTTATTTTCTGAGAGAGTTATAAAGCTGATAAATAATAACATAAAATTTGCATTCCTTAACTCTCCGCTTCTTAACTGGTTATATTTATTATATTGTGTGGCGTATTTTTGACGTCATAACCGTTATGTAATGTGGCCTCGCTTATTATGTTTTTGCATGTTTGATGTTTGTTTTGGTTTACTTACGTTGATCCTGCTCTCAAGAGACTTTTGATGGCTTTGGCTTGGATCTACTTTCACTGCACTGCAGAGTGGCTTTGTTGATATTTGATCGCAAGCAATTTGAGCCGATTTTTTTTGTTTCAACATTTTTGTTACTCCAAAGGGAGTAAATTCTGTATGATTTCATTAAAGTCTCCTAACTTTGGTATATATGAATATTTTTGTTGTTGTAATAAGTGAAGTCAATAAATGTAATAAAATATAATTAATATATTTATATGTAAGTAAGCTAGATACAAACATATGTATATGCAAATAAAAACTGTTTGTAACTTTCAGAATATAGTAGAAGTGTTTTTATACTGTCTACTCAATTTCTAAAATTATCAATTTTTTTAAGTGATCGAATAAAGCAAAATCATTATATAAGGTGTTAATTTTCTTTTTATTTAAAAGCGATTTTTTGATATTTCAATAATTTTTTATTATTTAACAGTTTTAGTATATCTTATTTGTACTTACATAGTGCTTGGCATATGCATTTGTTAAACTTATTTACTTCAATAAAATAAAATAAAAAACTTCAAAATTTCAAAACTAAAGGGCAAAAATAAAATTTCAACATTTTTTTTTTGTTTTTTTTTGTGAATATTACATTTGTCCATTAAATAACTTTATTATATTCTAAATTTTTTTAATTTGGTGGATATTCAATTTTTACAATTAAATAATCTTTTTATATGCTACTTTTTTTTAATTTTTGGAACATTTTTCTTCTACCTCTTTCTATATCCTATATAACATTCCTTATAAAAAAGTTTTTCATAATAAAATAAAGTTTCAAAATTATTTTTTGGTGAATATTTAATTCTTTCAAAAAAAATTTATTTTATATTCTAAATTTTTTTTTTTGTTTATTATAATTTTCAATACACAGAGTTTTTCTAGCTCTTTCTATCAATTTTTTTTTAAGATTTTATAATTTTTAAAAAAGTGAAACTTTTGCAATAAGATTTTTAATTAAAGTTTTTTATAATTAACAAATACGAAAGAGGTTTATATATATATATACATTTTTCGTAAAATAATATAATATTAGGACAGCTCTTGTCAAATTACTGAAAATAGTTGTAATTTCAATGCTTAACAACTTTTTCGGAGTCGAACGGCAAACTATAGAATAAGTAAAATTTGTACTTGCTACTTAAATGATGCGCAGTGTTACCGCCTTGGAACTGACAACTTCTAAATTTAAAAGATTTTTTTAGTTGTAGTAGAAACAATGGCGAAATTTTCCTATTGTCAATTTTGCTGACATTTTTGTAATTGAATTTGATGTAATCAAAACCGGGCATTAGTGTAAGTATACAATGAGAGAGTAAAAAATATGTTTGTATTTGCTTGTATGTGTGCTGTTATAAATTTATGCATATCAAGAAGTTATATGCATACTATTTGTGGCAGGTTGTTGTTGATAAATATTTGCTTAAAGCAACAAATTATTTCATTTCTAAGAGAGCAGAAGTTAGGAGCATATAGAATGTGAGCAACGGATAATGACTAATGCATTTGGATTGCAAGAACAGATTGTAAGAGTCTAGCAATCAAAGTGTTACAGAACACTACCACAACTTATGACAGTTGTAAAATTTTTAAAAATTTTATGGAATAATATTTTAAATATTCGTTTAGCAATATGCTTAAGTAATTATAGATGAATAATATATTTGGTGTTTGAAGCGATGTTTTTGATAAAACTCCATGCCAGATTTCGTGAAGCAATCGTGTCAAACTGAAAAGTTTTCCATACAGGCACTTGATTCCGCTCGTTCAGTTTGTATGGCAGCTATGTGCTATAGTAGTCCGATATCCACCCTGTTCCGACAAAGAAGCAGCTTCTTTGTGAGAAACGTAAGTGTGCTAAATTTCAGATCGATGTCTCAAAAGCTGAGGGACTAGTTCTCGTATATACAAACAGACAAACGGAAATGGTGGACAATCGACGCAGCTCGTTACGCTGATCAGCTAATACATACATATATGTATGCTTTATATTTTGTTTGAAAGAAAAACTCTCTGCTCTTAATTAGCTAAAAGCTCTTCAAAAACATTTTTCTATACAAAATAAGCCAAAAAGTATTATTAATTTTAATTTTCAGTTATTCTAAAAATGTAGCTTATCAGGTTTGCAATACTCATTAATAGTTTCAAATTCAATGCTATATATTTGTGTACAAATTTGAAATACTGAAAGTGGGTTAACTGTACCAAATACTTATGAAATTATTACTTTTCTGAAATTTAATCAAAAATTCTGCAGCAGAAACTAGTTTACACAACCTAAGTTTTATCTTGAGCGCAAGATTGCTTCGCATAATGTCATTCACATTATTTTTAGAAGCACTCAAGCCGAGTATCGATAATAATTTGTCACATTAAAACACGTTTTAAATGCGTTAAAAAAATTCACTTTTAAGTCACTTTGATATACATACAGAGCTATAACGGAAATTGCATATTTTTCGCTAACTTGTCTGCAAAAAAATATATTGAAGCGCTTAATGAAACGGTGTTGGTTGCGCCGATTAGTTGAATATTCATTATACACCTGAATATTGTTGCTAATAAATAAAATATATTGATTTTTCTAAGATAAAGGCAGATATACATATATTAATTTGCATATAGGGGGGAAAACGGCAATTTTTAAATGACTAATCTGTTGAACAGTGTATAAACAACGAGAGGAAGGAAACTATTATCGATGTTTTACCTTTAGATTCTTTGTTTTGTATATTCAATAAATCTTTTTCATACTTATTTATTATCCTGTTTGGCAACAAGTGTGGTGCATTTCTTAAATCACCACTAAATATTTGAATTTTCGCAGTAAACACTTTAATGATATCATTTAATCCACATAACAAATAAATTTTGCTTGGCATATATAATTAATAAGTTACGAACTGTATCATTTGACCAAAAGTGCTTTCAAAAAGCAAAAATATAATATATTGTGACATTAGAAAAGATACGATCACATCTTCCATCATAAATAAGATGTTTCGCTTTTGGTACACATAACAAGTTTTTCAAATTACAATGTCAATGAAAAGTCCACTTAGCCTTGTCCACTCAAAAATAGAGTATATTTAATGCTGCATACCGTAAATTACACAATTAAGCATTTTGACATTGAATTTATCTTAACGTAAGTGTAAATATTGCAGCGTCAACCCACATCTAGGTGCAAATGGTAAAGCTATGTATATGAATGCCAACAACAAATTTTATGTCGGATAATGTTTGTCATTAAATTGTGTTCTTGCATGGCTATTACGACTTTAAGGTGGCAGTCACGGTTAACAATGCACATAACTATACATCATGTACTCATATATGTATGTATGTATGTATGTTCGAATGTTCATTTGCTCAGTAATGTGAAATTAAAGATATTCGATATCAGGCTTATAAAATCTGTGCTTAATCTTTTGGTTTTAATGTGCTTTAAATTCTTTTGAGGATTTCTTATTTTTTGGAATTGAACATTGAACTTTTCAGCTTAATTTTTTAATACCAAACATTTTACTATATGTTATGTAAATGTGTTCGCAAGATTTATTGTAGACACAATGCCATAAAATGTTTTAAGAGTATTTTTTTCCATTTATAAATTTTATTTATACTGGTTGCAAACATCAATCAATCCAATGCTTTTTTAGGTACAATTTACAAAACATAAATTAGATGTCTAAACACATTATGCTGTTCATTATTTTCCAAGTTGATTTTCATATATATTAAACAAGACATATTTTGATCTTTCGCAGTAATTTTTTATGTTCAAAAAAATTAAACATATAACTTTGGAATAATAATATTTTAAAACAAAATTATTATAATTAAAAAAATTATATTCCAATGCAAGAATTTCCGTTCTCCAAAAACGGTTCTAATACATTTTTTCCTAAATTCATTTATTTAAACGTTATACGCAATCAAAGTCATACATCAAATGTACTGAGCATTCGTACAAGCGGCTTTTAAATTCTGCGTTACTCGCATTCATGCGACATGGCACTGTATGAATGCTCAGTTACTGAATTACTGAGCCGCAGACTTTTGTTCCAATATTATTATTTTAAGGTTGAAGGTTTGCATGTTTAATGCAAAATACCAAAAAAAGCCAGGTTATATAAATGGGAAAAGAAATATGATTTTGACATGATTTAAATTTGAAATACGGAAATGGTTTATGATGGATCTTTTTTGTTAGAACAAAAAACTTCGCCTGAACAGAAAATAAAACTGGACATTTTTTAGGAAAGTAAGACATGCCAGAAGTTTTCATGGTAATCAATTACTTGGCCTCAATTGCCGAATGTCGCAATCATCAGAACAGAAAAACAGTCGCAGGAAAACCAAACCAACAGCTAAGGTAAAAAGCGGTCCTCACTAAATTCTTAAATAACTTAACGTTATTGTTGAAATTAATCCCTAAAAATTACTTCGGAGTGTTTTCAATGATGTAGTAACGACATTTTCACCGGAAGTACACATTTTCTAACCAAACTGCTATTTCCACCTGACTTAGCGAATTAGATGCCAAGCAGAAAGTTATTGTCATAAAAAAGTTCAAATAAGGAAGACTTATCAAAGCTATTCCGATGATTTCGACTAAATTAGACCAGATATCTATTCTCTTTATCTAAAAAATCTAACAATTTTTAACTTTTCTGTAATACATATTGTATGTATGTATTTCTTCGATTCATTGCTATTTGCAAATCGTTTCAGTGAGTCAAAACTGAGTCAAAAACTGGCGCTAGCGATAAGTGAATATATTCCACAGATATCGTGTAGAGAATACACCTAGTGTATTTTCTGTTGAACTCAAACAGATATAGTGAAGCATCTTTTCGATATCCCTCTGAATAACATTAGGTTAAGTTAGGTTTAGTAAGATCGGGGTTCACACTGTTAACATATATACAGTCCTTTGTAAAGCCAGACAAAAAAACTCCTGTAGTTGGATATCAGCTATCGCCAAAATCCTGTAGGCCTATCACAAATCTGCTTAAGTGTTTTATTCTTTTTTCGCTATTTCACTTGGTCTGAAAGTATGAGATCCGATGTATGTATACCTTGATCAAGCAAACGCGGTACGTTCGAGGAGGAAGTGTTGAGAAAATTGTAACTCGTATTATTCCAGACAGCTGCTGCAGCTGGCATCCGGTAATATTTTCAATCCTACCGCGTGAGTTCCGATCGGATAGTATTCAGTAAGAACTTCTTGCTGATAGCGAAGAGCTCCTTAGACCTCTTCCGTTTTACCTCAGGCCAGAAGGACCTTGCGACTGCACAGCTGCTGGTAGTTGACCAACGCTTGCTGAACTAGTCTGAGTGCAACGGTCCAGTAGCAAACTACAAGAAGTCAACGAAGCTCCTAGCCATTCTCATACCGCAGTTATTGATACTTAAGTACCTGTCCTAGACATCCCTTCACTAGGCTTGAGCGCACAGTTAACGAATTCAAGACCAATATCGCTGTCCTACTAACGGAGTGCATAGTCAAGACTCTGAAGGAGGCTACACTCCGGAGCAGCATAGCAGCATACTACTAGCTTTATGGCAACAACCTCCGCTTGGAAGACGTTACAGTGGTCAGGAAGCCTAAAACTGGAGTTGATGGAAAGTTCCGACAGCGTACTCCTTCTTCAACCGTCCCTGTAGGCTACGAGTAAATACGTACTCTGGATGGATGGAGGCAGTTACGACATTAGCCCGCCGGTCGATAATCCAGTAATGCTAAAAAAAATATAGTTTAAACGATAGTTTGTTAAATGATTACGTCTGCTTTTGCCACCTCTCTACATCATAAAATTTCTTAGTATGTTACTACAATATGGAAACTTTAAATATAATATAAAAAACAGCAAAAAAGTATTATTGACTTAAACTGTTTTACCTTTTTCCCACATAATTTGCTACCAACTATTGTGACCATTGACTAATAAAAAACTCAAATAGGTAATTAATCAAAGGCTTCCGCAAAGTCTTGTTTTCAAAATAACAACAAAATTGGATTTAGGAAAATTTTGAACGAAAACAAAGAGGAATACATCACCTTCAACGTCGACATAAACAACTCCCACTATTTAATTGTAAAGTGATGTGATACGAGTTTGGCGTTTTTGCAATAATCACACCACCTTGGGCCCTACTAGTTGCACGCACGGCAGCTTTAGGTGGCAAATATGCATTTGACGTGTACACGATAATAAATTGCTATAAAGTAGCTTAAGTTTACAATGGCAACGACCGTTGCATTTCATTTAAGCCACGCTTTAAAGCCATTTTCTTGTGTGTGTGGCAGCTTCGACCAGTGCATTTATTGTTACCTTCCGTGAGGGCGTCGCCATTTGATATTTCTATGCATATTAGTTACCTTCTTCAGCGATTTTTACTCGCACCTCGTGTTCGCTTATTTTTTGCTTTTTCCATATTTAATAACACTACAATACTTTAGCTTTTATTATGAATACATGAGTATGTTGAGTTGTTACTTTAGTGTTGTTTGTGCGATAGTTTCTTTTGTGCGCTCGTTGTGTCCGTCCATTGAATTGCAGTGACGTTCAAGCAATACCGTTCACAAGTGACCTTGCTATGTGGGCCGTCAAGTTTTGACTAATAGCATCACACACGAAACATCAGACATGAAACACCACACAAAGTTCCCTCGTTTCTGAGCAATTTTACAATGAATTTGTTAGTCATAATTATAAAATGGTTCTTGCAAGTGATTAGCAAATTTTGATGCCCTGGCACGTACAAGTATATGTGTATATATACCAGTACTACCCAAATGTATAAAGCTGGAGTTAACAATAGAAATGATATTTCAATGTTGTTAATGTAGAGCATTTAACTATAATTAGAAAATATATTTTTTTAAATGTTTACGGGTTTCACAAATATTTCTTTAAAGCGTATTACTGCTTTTCTGTCAGGTTGAAATACGAAAGTTGACTAAAACCCCAAATTATTTCGTATTTCCTACGCATCCTCTTTCTTTACTACTATCACATTGAATCTCTCTTAGTGCCAGTACTAGTATTTAGTATGTCTAGGTTCAGTTTATTCCAGAGTTTAACATTTTGAAGCGTTGCCAGTTCAAAAAGTACTTGCCTCCGTTTACAATGTGAATTTTGTATAAAAGAAGAAAAAACATTAACTTCGGTAGTCACGAAGATATAATACCCTTCACAAATACAAACGATTCCTTACGGTCAGGCAGCTATATACTATAGTGACTCGATCTGAACAATTACCGCAGAGATGTCACCATTGACTTGGACAATAACCCAAGCCAAATTTCATGAAGACATCTCGTCAACTACAAAAATTGTCCATCCAAGGACTGGGTTTCGATCGTTCAGTTTGTATGGCAACTATATGATATATGGGCGGATCTGACAAACGGGCATTTCTTGGTGAAGAAAGGAAAGTTGCCGTCCGATAACTTAAAAACTGATACATATAGACGGACATAGCTAAATTGTTACGATGATAATTTATATAGATACTTTAAAGGGTCTCTGATATTTCCTTTTTGCTGTTACAAACATCGTGGCAATCTTAATATACCCTGTTCAGGGTATAAAAATAATAAGCTATGTTTTTGATTAGTTACCATACTCTAGAATTTTTAAAAATCAGACATTTTTGCTTCGAGCCCAGAAATATTGTAAAAGCAAATCGCTCAGTTACTGACTGATTTCGATTTGGCTCCAATTTTACAAGAGATTATAAGTAGAAAGGCCTAGGGCTTTTATTGTGCATATTTTATTTTTTATAAACCTACGAAAGGCCTACGGTCAATCACCTGTATAGATGCCAATTAAATTTAAACCTCAGCATTAAATTTCTTATAAATTTCAGTATAAATAAAATAAATATCCCTCCACATAATTTTCACATATTTCTTTGCCTATATTTTTTTTTTTGGAAAAAATAATAAAATTAGATGATTTGCCGACGTTATTGGTTGTGTAATCACCAATGATATTATAATTTGGCGAAATTTCTATATTGATATTTGTGGTTGCGCTAAGCCAGTGAATTCAATCAGTTGTCAAATACCGGTAGTCCCTAGAGAGAGTTGGCTACGATAGTTGAACTGCCTGGATCTGAAATTATTCCAAAACCAATTATTTATAAACATTCAACAAATTTGACAAAATTCGCACTTACAGCCATACTGCTGAAGTTATCAAGGAGATAGTGTAAAAGTGTTGGCACTTTCTTCTTCACTATCTCACTTTCGCGAGTAGAAGCTTGAAGCAGCTTAGTTATAATGTTATAGCTTTCTTTCCGTTCGGGAATTATGACATAACATTCCATGAAATCCGCAATCGTATAGTTAATCAAGCCACATACAAGATTTAAAAATATATTTAAAATTTATTTTCTCGACTTAATATCTATCTTATACGAATATATGAACAATAATTACTCACTATATGTATAAATATCTTTATCTTATACGAATCTACAAAGGATTCGTTACTTACAATGCAGCTTATACCAATAAAAGTGACAAAACTTAAACATATAACCCACACCGCTCTTTCTTTTATAATTAAAAATTGACTTTAAAAAAAATTACTCGTATCAGATTATTTATGGAACACTTTATCCATCCACACTCAAACCAAACATATTTTTACAAACGCCTATTAACCACAATTTGTGCCGGCCTTTATTGCGATCTGGCAATGCCTACAAATACGACCTTTAAAATTAAATGCATATGTATTAAGTTCAGCGTCATAAAATCCATTTAATTAATTTGTATGTATGAATGTTAAATCTTCAAATCGCCATTGCAATTAAATTTAACACCCTTTTTCAGAGTTTGTCTTCTTCTTCTTCTTCTACTTCTATTTCTTTTTCTTATTTTTATCATCTTCTTTGGCATTTTATTTTATTGTATAACCAGCTGTCCAGTTCTGCTTTAAAATATCATTGTAATTAATTAAACTTCTTTTTACTCTTCTCTATTTGCATTGCCTTCGTGGTTTGCCCACTTGCGGCCGATTCACACATCACTATTTGCTGGTGTATTGGTGTGACTTGATTTGGTGGATCACTACTATTGCTGATGTTGTTGCTGCTGTTGGTGTTGCTGTTGATGCTGCCGTCACAGATTGTCCGAACTGTGTGGACGAGTCTCAATACAATAACAAATGGACAATGCCTTTGCTCAAACTGGGCGAGAAGCGTTACTACCTCGGCATCTTCTTCAAGGTAAGCCAGTTTCCGGTTCTGTTGAATTTTTTGTATCAATATAGTATATACTGCATATGTAAGTGTTCTCAAATTTAACTGCTTCTCCGTGCTTATATGTACACATACTTGTATATATATATATATATATATGTATATAAGGTCGTGCAAACTGTGCCTGAGCTTAAGCACGTCTCTCCTCCAGCTCCCCAGCTATAGCTTGTAACTTTGCACGTGTGTTGAAAATCTGTCAACGGCATTTTTTCGTTTCGCTTGTGCATTTTTCTTCTGATTTTTGCATTTTACAGCTGCCAAGTATTGCACTGAAATAATAATAAAGCCATGGGAATTTTGCAATAAAATTTTGTAGTCTGACATTTAAACTATATTTTTCATGAGACACTCAGACAGACTAACGGTTATTGCTGTACATATGTTAGAGATTTGCATTGTAGCTAATGCAAAGAGTAAATAAATTTTAGAATAGCACATTTGTTGCATCTTTTGTGGCGATTTGTACGAAGCTGTGCAAAATCATAGGCGCTGCGGGCAATGCAGTTGGCTTTTTATGAGCCATCAAACAAAAATGTGGGCGGCGTAAATATCGTGACTTTAAGTATATCTCAAATAAATACAGCTTATTTAAGTGCTTAAACTCTCATGATTTAATTGCAATAAAATTATTATTTAAGGCATCAATTTAATGGGGCGCTTTGAACATTTTTCATGTTTTTACTACAGTGTGCTATAGGTAATCAGTTACCTGCAGTGCAGACAGGGCAAATATATATTCGTTATTTATGGGGCACAATTATCTTCGATTACGCTCTGTTGGCTTCGCATAACTACCTACCGTTAACCCATTTTCTCTGATTTCATGTGAACTGTTTACATAACATTCCTCATTTAGAACGAAACAGATAAGGGCATCGGGTCATAGTTTCGAGGTGGACTGTTGCCGACCCAAAGGTCGCCCCAGCTTATATCGTTCTCATTTCTGATCATCTCTGAAGCCGGAGCAGACAGGTGTGTAAAGTGTCTAACAGAATAATCACGGAATATTGAAGCAATCTTGTCTGCACCCTAACACACATCCCAACAATTTCACTCCTTGAGAATACAGTGGCTTCTCAACGAACTTGTTTGGGGTTTCCTTGTAATCACAGAACTTCATGTAAACTTCTGCAATATTTTCTATAGAGATTCCAGTGGGAAGCGTTTCGAAAGCAAAGCGCTGTTGCCGTTAATAACCTTATGAAAGATATTTAGTTAGATAGATGCAGGGTTTCGAATTTTCTAATTAAAAAATTTTGGATTAAAAATAAAATAAATCAGAAATTTTATATTGATGAAATTATATATATTAAGTTTGGCACGATATTTGTAATACGCAACAGGAAACGTCAAAGACCCTATAAAGAACCTTAGTATATAGCTGCCATATAAACTGGCCGATCACAGTCCTTGTAAAGAATCTTTATAAGGGGTATTATAGTATATATAAATTTGAGTAAGTGATACTTTCTTTTGTTTTTCAAATCAAAAGCTGGAATAAAAACGTATGCAAAGGAAAGATTTACATATATCGAATTAAAACACTATAATTAAAGTACAATAATTAAACGCAAATAAGACAAAGAAATTTTATTGAAAATAAGTTTCCTCTTACAAAGTCAACCAATATGTTAGATAGGTACACAACAGCGATATATCTTAAAATTCAAAAACACAATTTTTGAAATATTTAATTATAAAATTGCTATAACATTTGTTTTTATTTCCAATCCAGTATTTAAAAATAAAGTTGAGATTTTTAGTTTTTAATCTGATTTTTGGGATATAACAGTTTTTAATACGATATTTATGATTAGAAATTTGAAAATTACTTTTGATTAAGATTTTCGACGGATACATATCATTATAAAAAACAATGCATCACTTTGATTATATGCATTTAGCATAAAAGCCTCAAATTACATTATATAAGCATAAGCTAAATAAAACAATAAGTAATAAAAATTAAACACGGATACAATGCAAGTCAAGACTCACTTGACTGTTTTATATAAAATTTATAACTTAAATATTTATTACTTTCTTGTTTGAAAATCACGAAAATCTTGTTATTGTCTCAATTTAAAAAAAAAATCACTTCACTTTGGTAATCTATGTACCATGATCTTATGGTAAATACAGATTTATTATATACACCATAAAATAGTGCCATTAAAACAGAATTAAATGAAAATTTTACATACGACCATGAAATAGTATGTTTAGAAGCAAACTAATTATTATAATGTATTTGTAATAAAAATTTGAGGTCTTTCGTATAACCAAATATTTATGAACCATATGTCTGACACGATAAATAAAGGCCGATATCTTTAGAGTGACAGCTATTTGGATCAACTATATTATATTATATTCTTTTGAAGTTTATGTCTAAATTCCGAACATATGCATATTTGTATGTAGCCTATCCGGTATGTATATACCAATAAGAATAAAACTTAAATTATTTAATTAAAGTATTCTTATCTTCGCTCGTAAAAAACTTATTCCAACAAAATATTTAAAGCAGCTTAAAACCTGCTTCAATTTAATATATGCGTGCTATCACCAAAAACCCCCACAACTTTTTAGTAGAATATAGTAATTAGTTTGGAAACATAGCATTTCTTAGTCGTATGCAAAATTTTCATTTAATTCGGTTTTAATGGCACTCTCTTATGGTCACTGTGGAAAGTTGATGCTGCGCGAGGTCACAATTTAGACAAAGCACCAAGTCACGAATTAATGATATTGATGGACAAAATGCATGAATTCGACTTCGAATTGCTTTCCCATTCACCGTATTCTTCGGAACTGCCCTCAGTGATTTTTTTCTGATTTACGGCGACGGTTCCCTAGAGGAGAGTTTTTTAGTGACCTGCAAGTGGCACATACCATTGCTGTGACGACACAATGACGATGCGGAAGGCATTTTTCTCAACCTCCCCCGAAAAAAAAAAAAAAAATTCAAAGCTAGCATTTACACAATACTCCACAAGCATAGCTTAGAAATTCTTATATGTTTATATTTGAGATACTTGTATTCATGACTATTAAAAACGAATTAATCGTGTTTCTACATTCTTTCCAACTGGTTTTTCTGACAATTTAAGTCTTTTAATTTTAAAGTTTTTAACTTTAATGTATTTATTTACATATTTACACGTTTCATTTTGAAATTTGAATAATATTAATGTTTCCTTGTAGATATTTGGATTCGCTTCGATTCTAATTTATAAAAATGGAAAGTACTCAACGAGAGTTTCCTAGAAAAGTTTTTTCTTATAAGTAATGTTAGGGGATTTGACGATATTAGTCTGTAATTCTAAGTTGTTGCGATTTTCTGAATTATATCTTTTCCTTGAGTTAGTTTTAAAAAATTATTTGTAATCACTTAAAGTTTGAGCAGGAAGCTCAAAACAGATAAGAACTTCATATCTAATTGTACGATTTCTCAACAAATTTGATCAACATGAGACATGATTAGGACAAACAATTTATTAAAGAGGTTAAAGGAATTTATATGCGGTCTGACAGCTATAAAAAAGAGTCATTACTTCTTTGGAAAGTATAACCCAAAACTGCGACTATTCTGTAACAGTCATTGCCGTAGCTTTATACTCAAGGTTAATGTGGAAAATGTCTTTCATTTTCTCTGACACTCACTGAAATTTTACACTCACTCAATTTTTGCTAGATATCGGACTTGCATACACTATCAGATATCAAACCCAAAATGGTTATTCACCAAAGGCATATCTGAAATAAGCAGATTTGCAGATTCGTCAAGAGTAACAGGTGGTTTCAAAACTGTGATAAATCGTGAAAAAGGGTAGTACGAAGTCAATGTGTTAAAATGTGGCCTCTAGCGCTAGATCGGTGCGAGTGTGTAAACTTTAAAGAGCACACTAACCAGTCAACTATATATGCGTATCTGGGTAGCTGCTTACGTTCATATGCCTGTATTTAAGTCAGCTTAAATATTGATTAATTGTTTCGAAAAACACACACATTAATTTTGACACTCACTCAAGTTGAGTTCACCTAATTTTAGTATAATTATATACTTGTAATACTTAAAAGAAGTGATTGTGACCAATTTATAATCTATATATTAATTTATTTAGTGTTTAGTTTTTTTTCTTTTGTGTCTGCATTTGCATTCGACTTAATTTGTGTCTAATGCATTTTTTGTACAGTGACAAATTGCAACTTAGTCGCTATTTGCAATAGAGTTTGCATAAATAAGTAATTAGTTAGGCAAATTACTGATATTAAGTGGCGCGTGTTGTTCAAGTGAATATCGCATTAAGGCGTTTCGAATTAAGTCGAAGATTTGTGTGTCAATTCTTTTCTCCTCCTCATCTATTTTGCATGAAAAATGCATAGATTTTATTAGAAACGACGAAGTATTTACGCTTTCGCAAACAACAATTAATATTGTGACAGTTAAGTCACCGCCAACTGGCAATAAGTCAAGCGGTTATAATTGATCGTAAAATGAGTAGATAATAAGCATTTGCGACTGTTGAAATCAATCAGACACTAAATCATGCATATTTATATACTATATGTAGTATTTCAGTGTTCGAAAGATCAGTTTGTTTTTATAAAGTTATTTATTTTCTACCAAAACCAATAAATTAACGATTAAATTTTACACATTTTTGACTGCATAAACAAATATTGATTATGACTGATCAAATTGAAAAATACCTACTTTATGCCATTGCAACTTTTTAAAATTCTGGTTATATTTTCATTTTTTTCATTTGACATGGGGTTTGGAAGCCTTAGTTAGGTAATAATACTCATATATTGTATACTCATTTCATACAAATTTCAATGTTCAAAACACTTACGGGCTACATAGTTAAATTAGAACATCTTAAAATAATATAATAAATATATATAGGAACGATGAGGCTATGAAATCAATTCCCCTTACATGGAATAGAGATTGATATTTCATGATCGGAGCATGCTATTCGAAAAATTATATAAAGACCGTTGTAATTCTGTAACTACTAAAGTTTACACAGTGAGTCCTAGATAAAATGGTTCCATGATCCTAGCTCCTATCTTTTTCTAGAAATTAATACTTATTGCTATGCGTTGGTTTGACTTTTCACAGGTGAAAAAATTAGACAATGGGGGTGGTACCGTCCACCTTTAGCAAAAATCCTATATGTCAGGAACGACTTTTCCAATTTTAACCAAATTTGGTGGATGAGGTTACTAAAATCGTCCTATCATACCCTGTGAAATGAGATCCCATTACTAAATATGCGGATTTTCAAACATCCGCTTTCACTTTATACCTTTTATTATACCTATATTGATCATCTGTGAGATTTCTTAATGCAATTCAGAGAGCCTCTCGAGTCAAAATATTCTCTAGCCCCCTATACCTTATATAAGAAAATTGATAAGAATTATATAAGAATTTCAAACTTCCGGTTGGTATTCTGCCGTAAGATATCTTAGCAAAATTTAGTGAAAGTTTATTTTTGGATATATCATAGTTTAATGCTGAAAGTATATCATATTAATCCACATAACATATTACCCTAGTTTTAATATACCACATATAATGACTTTCACTAGTTCAGAATGAAATTGGGATTTGGTTGATGTTAATAATTTAGTTTTGATTGAGTTTATATCACATATACCTCATTTGAGTTAGTTAGGTTGAATTATTTCGCAAAATTTTTAATACAAAGTTTTGCCCTTTGGAGTTGCTTAAAAAATCGAAATTATTATCTATCGGTCTAACTGTTGTGGAGAAATTTTCCTCCTTTCCTTCTTCGGAAAAAACGATGTCAATATTTTGGAAACCAATTACATTCAGTTAAAAAATTACAAATATGCTCATATCTGCGAAGCTATTTGCCGGATCAAGTACAAGGAAGAATTTATGAGAATATTTTATATGTGGACATTTTATATACATACATATATGCAAACAAAACATTTGAGTTTTTAAATACTCATGTGGATATAACCCCTTAAATTGCAGCATACCTCAGCTGCATTATCAGATAAAATAATATACTTATTTTTGATGCTGAATTTATTGTTCAAGAGGTTTAATTAGATCCGGGGCTATTTCGTTCTGTAATAAATATGCTAAAAATTGCAAGGGTATGTTTGGTTGGAGCCAAATATTAGCCCAGTTATTTCATACCTTTTTTAAGTACCCTATTAGGTTCTAATAAAATGCGTGATAAGGGTGGCAACCCTTTACAACTTATAATTAAACAGAAGCTTTGGAATACTTTGAGAGATTTTAACCCCATTCTACTCCACATTTCTAAGTTATGAGATATTTTCAAATAATTTTTATTTAAAGACAGTGTGCCAAGAAACAAAATACACTTTATTTTGTAAGTTTTATGCAAAACATATGAGCTAATTTCTTCATTAGCCATCGCCTACATAAAATCCACGAGATTCAGGCGTCAAGAATTGAACACAATCACCAAATAGAAGGAGAAACTCATTAAACCTTTGATAAAGTCATAGACGCCTTTTATGTATAATATAGATATATACAATATATATAGCATGTGCTATATGTATATTAACATTTATATATCTGTCTGAAAACTTATCCCCCCGCCGCAGGATACGCGTAATAACAATAAAAAATTGTATCGACAGTTCATCTAATTAGTAGACGACCCATTTGCAACACTTTCACTAGTTAATAAAGAAACCCATAAACAAAAGAGTCTAAGTATCCCTTATACACTTGCTTGTTTCCAAGGCATGAAGTAAGAAAACGTTGCAAGCAACAACAAAAAGTAGTAAAACATCAAAGCGTCAAGCTGTGGCACACAAGCAACGGAACGAAACGGAACATAATGGAAAGTACAAAATTAATTGACGCTCTTCATTCAAGCAAGCATATTAACCCGTCTGATTCACCTGCCTTAATGTAATATGCGTCATATGTACACACATACTCGTATATACATATGTATCCAGTCATCTACGTATGTAGACATTTAATGCACTATAAACACATGCATATGTACGTACCTAAAAGGGCTCCATCAAAATTAAGTTGGTGCTAATTAGATTGTGCAACAAGTTAAACTAACTTGTCGTCAAACACCTTCACTCGCATACGCACTTGTAAATATGCCCTATGCATATAACACAAAGACATTAGGGTGGAGCGATTTTTTTTTTTTTGCTTAGCCAGAGGGTCAAATCTGTAGATTATAAAAAAAGAAAATTTTTGGAAAACATTTTTTTTTTAACATCTAGAAATTATCACTTTTAAAGTAAATTTCGAGTTAAAGTTTTTATTTCGTAAAATAATTTGATAAGTATGCTAGAAGCTGTGGAGAGTTCTCTTTCTGGCCAATTAAAAGTTATCAACTTAAAAAAATATTTTGTGGTCATTATTGGAGTTTTAAAAAAAACGTCTTAAACGACAACATGCTTTCCTTAAGCGTTAAAATAAAATTTGAGTCAAAAACCGTCAAATTTGGTAATTTTTATGTAAATGTGAAGAGTTTAAACAAAAAAAAAATTTTGTTTGTCCAAAAAAATTTGATCTCAAAATTTACTTTAAGAGTGATGATTTCTCGATGTTAAAAAAAAAATTGTTTTCCAAAAATTTTCTTTTTTTATAATCTACAGATTTTACCTTCATTCTAAGCAAAATAGATAAAAAAATAAATTTTCGCTCCACCGTAATACACATGTATATGCTGCATCTATATGTATTTGTGTTCGTGGATATATAGGCCTCGCTCAAGTGGTAAATGACACCGAGCAGATGCTGGAAATGCAGCGTAATAAATTAGTTTAAGGCTATTAACTTTCGCTTTAGTTAATATGGAAAAAGGCAGGAAACGCAGCCAGACATATTTCTGCAAATCTGTGTGTTAATAGATGTATTGTAGATAGCTATTTACAATCTCAACGTATTGACGACTGCTTAGAAATGTTGGTTAAGCGATACTTTTTATAATAAAAACTGTTAATATTTTAATTTTAAATACATTAATGCGTCATATTTTGTTTAATTAAATTAAGCTACTTACAAGAAGTCAAAATATTAATAAATAAAACTTTTACAAGTGCTTTCAGATAAATTAATTAACTTTTAATAGCGATAAATGTTTGGCGAATATTTAGAATCACTACATTTTAGGGGGATACTGCTGTTAAGAGGAATTTAAGTGGCCTTTAGAACAATTTTTAGTTCCCCTTTAAACACCTGATCCCTTAAAAAGCCTTTTAGATAAATTTACCAGTTTTTCAGCTCTTTTTGTTAAAAAGATAGCACGTAAGGCCGTAAAGCAGCTCTCTTGATTTTGACCGATAATTTGGGCGTGAGACGCATCAATGCTCGGCTTGTTCCAAAAGAGCTGAATTTTTTTTCAAAAAGATAGCGCCGAGCTGTAATTGTAAACTATTTTAAGACCAAAAAATCGATCAATACTATCGATCAACCACCGTATTCACCGGATTTGGCCCCATGTAACGTTTTTTTTTTGTTTCGAAACCTCCGTGGAACCTTTTTCGACTCGATGAGGCCGTAAAATAAAATTCCCAGTGAGAAATGAAGGCGATCCCGGATTTCCGGAAACATTCTGATCACAATGCATTTTAGTAAAATACTTGCTAGGTTGATTTACTCACTGATATTTGGCCGAATATATAAAAACAACCATTTAATAATTTGGATTGTTCAATTAGATTCATCCCTTGACGAAATAATTCAAATAATGCAGTATAGACTTACTTTTTAAGAGAGGTTAGGTTGTTATTCCAATTTAGAAGAATTGCTTTAATTTCTTCGAAAATATATAATAATACAGTTAAGATGTCATCCGACTTGTCAGAAAGCTTTGCAATCTCATGGTAAACTAAGTTATGTCTAAAAAAATATTTACACCCAATTTTTTTGAGATAACTCTACCATTGATCGATATATCTGGTAGAAAAACATGTTCACTGAATTATACCCTGAGCAGGGTATGTTAAGTTTGGCACGATATTTGTAACATACAAAAGAAAACTTCGGAGACACTACAAAGTATATATATATATATATATATATAAATTATCAGTGTGACGAGCTGAGTCGATTCAGCCATGCCCGTATGTATCTATATCCTTGTATTAAAAACTTTTTTATGTGGTCAGATCTCTTCACGAAATTTGGCGCAGATTATTATGCAAGGTATCGGAGCAATTTCCGAAGAAATTGCTCAGATCGGACAACTATAGCATATAGCTGCCCTACAAATTGATCGAACAAACCCAAGTTCTTATATGGAAATTTTTTTACTTGACAAGGTATCTTCTAGAAATTTGGCATAGACTATTATCTAAGGCAGCGCTACAATTTTCAAATATATTTTTCAGATCGGTCCACTATATCATATAAATGTCATCAAAACTTACCAATAAAAGTCAAGGTAAAGATATTTTTATACCCTTTTATACTAACAAAAGTGCCTGTACCTGCTAAGGGTATTTATTCTTATATCTTTGATAAAGACTGATATTTTAGGCAAAAAGTCAGATATTGGCACTAAGGGTATCTGGGGGCTTGAAATTTTATGGTTCGATTTCAACAATTTTAAGACGATTGGTGCCACACCTGGAAGTCATTGTAGCGTGCAAGGTTCTATATGTTGCTCTAAAATTTTCATTGGTGCGTGATTTGTATAAATGTATGTTAGTTAATCAGATGAAATTTAATATTGTTTTATACGGGCTGCTCCCCACACAGTAGTGACCTTAACGGGTATTCGAAATTGGTTGAGTAGTTGCTGAGATATGTGATTTAAAATAAAGTGGGCAGAGACACGGCCAGTTTTGTTTTTAAATCCAACTCTAGGATAGTGTTTGGTGTCTGTTCAACTAAAACCCAGAGTACCAGCTAGTTTTCAACCATGATTCTACATACATATTTACTACATTTGATATATTTCCAAAATATTTCAGAAGAAAAGAACATTTGCAATTCACAAGGCACGTTGGCCATTGGTGTAATTAAATAAAAGAAATGTTCAGTTCAGTTATTACATAATTATATGAATAACAAATGAACATAATGCTTCCATGAAGCTTCCTTCATGTAGATGAAGATTGAGTAAATGTGCTGCATAAATGGCAAGCCGACGCATGAAACTAAATTATATTAAGTTTATGTGTGGCAAAAGCAATTGACAGCAACAGTTGCTGTCAAATATGCCTATAGTATTCATGAAATTGTGGTTAAATGCTAACGAAATTGAATGAAATCATTTACACACGCGCTTGCCTGCACACATACTTGTACTTGTATTTATGTGAATTTGTGTGAGTAAACACATATGGGCATGTATATATTACCATATACTTGTAGTTTATTGGGTACACGCATACGTCACCATACGTACTCAAATATTTATACTGTATATATATATATATATATCTATATATATATGTTTATATGCACGATTGATTTTAATTAGCAAAAATGAGTTTCGAGTTTCGAGTGCATTAATTTCACCAAATCAGTGTTCGATGATTCATTAGGTAATGCATTGGCCCAAATAAATATTATAGTATCTGACAACAGCTATGACACACACATACCGAATCCAGACTAATTAAAATTTCGAATTTCGAATAAGTATTAGGTAGTCATAAATGTGTATTTTAATTGAATAATTATAAATAAACAATCGCAAAACTCATTAGCTTTAATTTTAACTATAAACAAAATAATTAAAAATATTAAATTATTTGAATTTTTTAAACTTCCATTTTAGGTATTAAAAGTTCCAAAAAAAATTGAAACATTTTTAAAGTTTTTTAAATTTTGTTAGAAATACCTTTATCTAATACTACAAATTTCATGAAGTTGTGTTATAAATGCCAAGAGAATACATTGGTCAGTCAGGTATAAAGAATGAAAAAAAGAACAGGCATAGTTCAAAACCAGAGCGTGCAGAATCGAACTGGTATAAATTAAATAAACTGGAATATAAATTGAATAGCAAAAGGTTATACCACTGCTTTAAGACATCTCCTTACTTTCTAGTGTTTAATTCTAAGGAGAATTTCTTCGTAGCCTTCACATACAATTTTTTTCACAGCAGACCAGAGCTGCAACTTAACGTGCGCAGAAGTGGTGAATCGAAGACGACTACGATCTATTTTACGCACTTTACTCTGAACTAAAGTATAATATTGGCATAATATAGTAGATATGATTAGGCTACATACTCTCTTTATTTATCAACTAAAACAATTTCATTTATCAATAATTTTATTATTTTATTTTAAACAGTTTGAATTGACTTTAAATATATTTTTTGAGTTCTGTATTAATATACACTCACAAAAAATGTTGTTTTCCTAAATCAATCTACAAACATATAACTCTATGAAATATTTATATGAAAATCAGCACTTAAAATAACAAATACGACAGTAAATAAAATCAATTTCGTTATTTAGAGCCGCTCTATTTTATTGCCACCATTACCTAGTCTGCGATAAATACTTAATTTTTTCTTGTGAATATGTAAGCCGCTTTCGAAAGTGTCTGTCTGACATCCGTCACTGCATATTCAACAGATGGACGGACAAACATTTGTGACTATTGAACTGCCGGTAGCATTCCCTTTCGTCAATGTTGTCGTCAAAAAAGAAAAACGTAAAACAACTTATTGGCTGCGGTCTGCCTATCAGACTGTCATTTGAGGAGAAAATAAAAAAGTTTAATAGCTGATTCGCTTCACGCAAAGGTGACGAAAGTCTGCAAGCAACAATCAGACCAAATTGACATTCTTGATTCAATATAGCACGCACACATATATGACAGCAAATTGAGCGAATTCAGTCAACAGCGCACATAATTAGCAACACTTATGCTCTCATATGAGTTGGTGCACAAGAATGCACAGTTAATTGGACGTATTGCTAACGCATACCTCATTTTATAAGCGGCTTGTCAAAACGGATTGACTTACGAGTGTGTCTGATAGATGTGGTTTTTTAATTAATCTTGTAATCTTGTGGTACGAATACTACATTGATATATAACCCACAATCATATATCATATTTAATATTACGAGCAATTAAAGCTAATATTGGAAATCCAAATAAAAAAAGTTTTTAAACATAACTTTTGAAAACCTTCAAATTTTTATTAAGACAGGCACCGAAAACTTTACTACATCACGTATTGAGAAGGCATAGCAATATTTTGATAGATTACATGATATAAAATTTTTATAAAATTTACCAAATTCGTCCGTTATTCATATTTCTTTGTTCCTTTTTTGAAAAAATAACGCAGAGTAATATTGCGAACCACATATAATACAACAATCTGAAATTTCTAATATTTGTAAACTAAACGCAAGGGATTAAAAGATTATTCGACTTGAGGTAAATTGTTGTAAAGTCCAAAAAATTAACTAATACAAATAAGACGTGGAAAAATCTCGAGAGCCACAGCTAATTTTATTTTTTTTCGGTACTGTTTTATACGTGATCAACACGAAGCAAGATAAGGTGGAAGAAATGTAAGAAAACAAGCAAGAAAGAGCTCAGTTCGTACGCAGACGAACATTATATTGAACATCATCTCCCTTAAACTTCTATTTATAAGCAATCGCATCAAATTTCCCTTAAATACTTTTAACCAGACCCACGTTAAGGCAAGCATATTAACCCTTTGGTAAATTTCATGTTTCTGTAGTAGATGTTTTGGCAGGTTTCAAACTTAATAATAATAAGGGGAGTGTATAGGTTATTACCCAATATTATTCATTTCCACACTGATCCTTAAAATAGAAATATCAAATGTTGTCAACTAGTTTTTTAGTTTACAGGATATATATATTAGTATACTATGCGACAAAACCAGAACTCCCTGTATGAAATTTGAGTTATGTATTGAACCGGTTATACTAAGTTTGTCATGAAGTTTGTAACACCTAGAAGGAAACTCCGTAAATTTTATAACATAGATATATATATGACCAGCATGACGAGTTGAGTCGATTTAGCCATGTCCGTTTCCCTTTCCGTCCGTTGTTTTGTATCCATGCGAACTAGTCCCTCAGGTTTTGAGATAGCGATCTGAGATTTTGCACACATTATTTTAAAGAAGCGGCTGATTTGTTGAAACCGACGATATCGAACCACTATAACATATAGCTCTCATACAAACTGAATGAGTCCAATCATGAATTTTGTATATGAAATATATTGTTTCGATATTGTGACATGAAGTTCCACCATTGGTTCTAAAAAATTATCCAAATATTTAACAAATAAAAAGTAATATATTTACAAATTATATAGCAAATAATCTTAGTTCCGATATAAACTCTCAGTGGTTTATAACAGACAAACAATAGGCATAAGCCGTTTATATAGAGAAATATGTTCGGAAATATATTATATATATATAACTCAGTATACAAAATTTCATCAAATCTTAAGGATTTGGAGTTATTTTGGAAAAGTCGAAAGTTGAAAAATTTAAAAAAAACTTAATACATGTTCAAAAAATGTTGAGTTCCTTTAAAGTAACCAATTACTTATAGTTTTGCAATTTTTATTAGCATCCTGTTGATATTTTTAAATCTTTCATAATTTTTTGCAGGCGAATTGGTTCAAAGCATCACAATATTGCCGGTATCACGGCATGCACTTAGCAAGTATTGCATCACAAGAAGAGAATGACAGACTGGAAAAACACATACGCGACTTTGGTGAGTATCTATCAAGCCAAATTGGCCGGTAATTGTGGCAAACCGGAAAAAAACTGTCTCAAGCAGCTGGTTAATATGCGAAATTAGCAAAGCGGCTTAATAATCACATGTGATCACTTATTCAATTGCATAGATAAATACTTATTCCATTACAAAAGTAGAGCAATAAGAGGCGCATTAGGTATTTAAGACACACAGTTGCACAAAAATACATATGTACGACTGCAATGAATTTTA
Organism: Bactrocera oleae; assembly: GCF_042242935.1. Lineage (NCBI taxonomy): Eukaryota > Metazoa > Arthropoda > Insecta > Diptera > Tephritidae > Bactrocera > Bactrocera oleae. Next base: position 52,088,403 of record NC_091540.1, on the reverse strand, counting down.
AGTAAGTTGCTCAAAAGCTGCAAAAACTATCTTCTGTTAAATATGTTGGTAATGCAAAAGAAATACTAGTCTTGCAAATTAATAGACGTGGTTGATAAATTGTAACAGAAATGCAACGCTTACCTTCACTGCGCTAGTTTGTTGTGATTTTTTTTTTTTGCGTTATTTTATGCGCTCCTAAGCGGCTGAGATTACTCACTTAGACTTTCATGTTGCCAAGCTAATTTAGCGCATTTTTCCGATTATTTCTTGCAATTTTTTGCTGCCTGCGGCTATGTCGTGCTATGGCCGCATTATATTACATAGGTTTAAATGCCAGAAAGGTACCAAGTGAATGGCACTCTATGCCATGCAATGATATGCTATGCTTTATTGTGCCGACTGTGCGCCTTGATGGTGGCAATGGTCAATGCACCTCTTTAGCCTCACATAATACCCGGAAAACTGAAAACTAATATATTGTATTTTAATATTATTATTTCATTTTTTTCGCTATTTTTACATTTGCTTCTTGCAACGGGCCACAGTTTACATGAGGCATGCCTGTGTAAGTCAACGAGCAACACAATGCCTGCACCGGTGTTTTATGGATGTGCGAGTATATTTGCATGACTTATATGTGAACATACACACAACTGAGTATAATACCAATATACAACAACAAATGCATCCGTATGTATATATATATTTAGAGTGAAAGCAACTACTTACTGCTCGCCCATTGTGTGTCACGCTCGCCGTTGACGTCAGTTTCGCTAGCATTACCAGCACACACGCTAAACACATAGCCTCGTGCTAACCTAAATTATGCGGGATGCTAGGTTGACCGCAGCTGACTGTTGGCGCTGTTGCTGACGGCTGTGGTCACTCACATTTCGTGTGTCTACCCCTGATTTGCGGCATTTGACTCGCGGCTTTAAGCCTTGAGGTGCCTTGAGGTGCCTTTAAGTGCGCGTGCTCCACCAAAAGTTATACTAGCTTCACGCTTGTATATGATTTAACGTTTGCCACAATATACTCGCATTTTTTATATATTATGCTATGTATTTACACAAATACATTATTAATACACTCTTTTCTTTACCATATGTCAACACACACATCACTTTGGACACTGGTTCTTTTGATTGCCGCGTCTCAGCAGGTTTGGGTCACGAACACTTCTGGACATCTGGCACTGACTTGGCCGACGAGGGCAGCTACTTTTGGATGGCCAATGGCCGGCCCATTACATTTACGAATTGGAATGCTGGCGAACCGAATAATTTCCGTTATGAGAATGGTGAAGAGGAGAATTGCATGGAGTTGTGGAATCGTGATGGCAAGGGTCTGAAGTGGAATGACTCGCCGTGTAGTTTTGAAACATATTTCGTGTGCGAAGTGCAGGCAATTTAATGAACGGAGGGCGTTGATTGACTGAGGCACAAACAAATAATGTAATAAATAAAGAACAACAACAAAAACGTCAATTGCAAAGTTGTCAAATGTTTGCAGTGGAGCTAAGCATAATAACTTAAGGAAATAGCGTACTTTCTTCGCGTGTGGGGCACCGCAAATTCGTACGCATAATCACTATATTGCAAAATTTACATAATTTCATTTTACTTGATGATTGTGGTGATTAGAGACAGTTGTGACACGCACAATCGGCTTAAGTATGTACACATAACAAAACGGCAGCGTAAAGCACAAAAACAGGCATTAATTTTACTTTGTGCATATTTTTATAAGAAATTTATTTTTTAAATCTTGAAGTTCTCTGAATTTTTGAGAATTTTTCAGTTATAATTTGTTTTTGCGCTTAATTTGTGGCAATTAATTTATTTTTTTGTTTATTTTTCCACTTGTAATTTGATTTTTAATTTAATATTTTTATTAACTTTTTTAAAATATCTAAGTTATTCAAATTAAACATACTTTTTTATTTTTTAATACATTTTTAAAATTTTTCTTATTTAATTTTCATTACTTTGGTAATTTATAGTGTTTTATTTGAATTTAAATTTTATTTATTTTTAAGATTTTTTAAATTAAACATTTCTTTTAATATTTCTTTTTTAATATTTTTTGTATATCTAAATTTTTAATACTTGTAATTGTTTGCATGCATAATTTTGCTCAAACACCTTAATGCCGTGTCTTGCAATCAGTCGCATGCCACTTGCATGGCCAAAATAAATTTCAAATCAAATATTACGTATACGCAGTGGTGGCCGCGTCTGTTTACCCTTCACTGATTGCCGTTAGTATATTTATAATGTCTGAGACACACAACAGGTATGTTGTATTTGTAACTGAGTTTAAGAATTCACGCATTTATGTAAGTGATAAAGCCATCGCTATCATTATCATGTTTAATAAATGCGTTGGCGCAGCAAAAGAAAAATTTATTACACATACGCCGTGTATACCCCACTCTCTTATTTCACTTCAATTCGTTTAAATGTACTAAAAAAAAAGCGAAATAATTTAATTCTACTTAGAAACACTTAATTAATATACATTTACTGCCCTAGCATTATGTACATACATACACTATTGTATAAGTAATGTATAAATTATTATTGTTTAGTTAGTGTCATTTTAAATTATATTGTAATTAAGTGTATTGTATACCATAATGTATCAAATTTCTATGCTTAAAGACTTAAGTGCGAACGATACAATATAAAATTAAGTATCTATAGTAAAAAATAAAAACAACAAAATAAATCACAACACAATGAAGATAAAATATATAAATATATATATCTATATGTAAATGCGTTAATATAAGTCATAAGAGAATAAACGAAAAAAAAACAAATAAATGTAAATAAAAGCAAAGCAGTGAGTTCTTATGTATAACCACACTTTTCACTTTCAACTTTTCGCTTTCATTTACTCCAATTTTCAAAATACAATTTGACGAAATGAAACTTAATTTACATAAGCCGCACCACAATTTCTATTAGAAAAGTTGTCAGCAAACGGTAGAGAGGAAAAGGTATGAGAAAGCAACAACAAGAAAAAACGTTAACTTCAGTTGCATCGAATCAATAATACCCTTGACAGGTGCGTTTCGGTGCTAAAAGGATATACAAAGATCATTATGTTGATTTTGATCGATCAAATGGTCTGATCTGAATTTGTTTGGAGAGTGTAGCGTTGCCTTAGGGAATAGTTTATGTCAAATTTCTAGAAGACATCTTGTCAAATAATAAAGTTTTACATAAAAGAACTTGATTTCGATCAGTCATATTGTATGGCAGCTTTATGCTATAGTAATCCGATCTACTCAATTTGTTCAGAGATTGTACCGTTGTCTTGGATAATAATATATATAGTATTTGGTGAAGATATCTTATCAAATAAAAAATTTCTTTTGGACTTGATGTTGGTCGGTAAGTGTGTATTGCTGCTATATGCTATAGCCGTTCGATCCAAATAATTTAATTGAAGAAAGAAGCGTAGCCTTGGAAAATAATTCGTGTCAATTTTCGAGAATAAATTTGATTTCGATTGATCAGTTTGTATGGAAGCTATAGTGGTCTAATATCAGCGGTTCCGACAAATGAGCAGCTTCTTGGAGAAGAAAACGTGTGAAAAATTTGAGAGCTATATCTCAAACACTAGTTCACGTATATACAGACGGACAGACAGACAGACAGACGGAGACACAGCTAAATCGACTCAGCTCGTCACGCTTATCATTTGTAACAACAATAAATATTTTACTTCTGCTACAACTCTAAAACCAAAGTACAACAAGAAGTGAAAATAACAACAACAACAACAAATATTTTACGCTTGTAGCAACGCTGACAGCAATTGAAAATAGTTAACATCCACAGATAAGGCAACAATCGTTGTTGGTGCAAGAAAAATTTATAGAACTCAAGTGAAAAGCAGGCTTAACCGCAAAAAGTTACAATTTGTAAAATATGCAAAAAATGCAACAACAAAAATTGGAAAATATTTGCATTTCAACCATATTAATGCAACTACGCTTACACTTTCACCGCCAGCTATATCACCAGTGCACAACTATTTGAGAACGCACTACACACATACTTGTACATACATACAGATATATAATATGTAAATGTCAACAATGTGAACTCCTGCAACACGGAATTCACCACCTATACTATTTCGCTTTTTTTCATTGTTACCTGTCCTCTCTGCGCCACTTTCACTTCCCAAGCATTCAATTATGTGTGCCCCCCACATTGACATGCACTCGAACCCTATCCAACTATTTGCTTATAAAAGTGTGTATGTAACTACAAATAATGGCTTGTTGCTTGGCAGCTTTGCCGGTGCGCTCGCATACAAAAGTGCTTAGGGATTGAGCGGTAAACGACGAGGATAAACACTTTTTTAATCTCCCTACAACCTGCAACGTACATACAATACTTGTACATACAACAAATAAAGAAAACCTCAGAACAGCAGCCTAACCCATGACAACAACATTCATAACCATAACAACTAAACAAGTATTGTAACAACAATAAAGTTCGCCACAATGACCGTTTGCCTCCCGAGGGTCAGGCTATCACACCACCCACCACACTCTCGCTCTCTCACACACTCAACCAATGAATCTTAAATACAGCTTCCTGATTAAGTATATATGTCTATATAAAAGTAAATATATTTTAAATGTAGATATGTATGTGTGTGTATGTAAGTCGGGTTCCCGTAATTGCGCTACGCGTCCGGCGTCTCTCAAAAATGTGTCGAACGACAGTTGACGTCCCGAAAATGTTAATCTTCTGTAATGAATGCCATGCACATTTTGGCAAAGGATCAGCCCAAAAATACACTAACTCATATCGGCTACAATTGTAACATGCGCCAAGTAAAGGTCCGCATAGAAAATATTCACAAACACACAGCTTAATATATACTTGTATATATATATATATATAAATCATATATTTCGACTAAGTATTTAGTAGCGATCCAAAGTGGAGCATTAAGAGTGCTGTCACCACTGCCGCTGCTTGATGCTTGCTGCATGCAATGCCGACGCCGACGCCGACGCCGCTAACAACGCAAAGCATGTGTTTGCACACATAAACTTGTCGACTTTTTGGGAAAGAGATTTTTAAAGCAACTGTGTTTTTGTTGTGATTTCTTACATTATTTATCTTTCTTTTATTCACCTTGTTGTTCGTTTTTGTTCTTGCGGGCGAAAGATGCACTGAAAGGATCTGACAGCGCAGCGTCAACTTATATATACAAACATACATCATTACATACACACATACACATGTCAATATGTAACATCCGAAAGCATGAAAACATTGCATCAAATTAGTGAGCAACATTTAAATTGGAGAGTTCCTATGCACTGACATACACGGACTTATGTACACTCTCAATCCGAGACTTTTTGTTGCAATTCATACTGCGCATGTTCTATTTTAAAACAAAACAAGCATAAATGTTAACAGATGTAGCAAGATACGCTCTTTATTTGAAAAACAGTGGACTGTTCGATGTTATGATGAAACAAAAATATTGGGGGAAATTTTGAAAGTCCAAAAATGAAGTCTTAGTTTAAAAGCAACTATATCATAACTAGATCTGTAAACGTAACCGGCCAACGGCTTGCATCGAAAAAACGTTTTGCTAGCTTTTTATAGCCACGGAAGGATTTGAACAATCTTCAAGTCGATCTAAGTTTACTGAAAAAAAAATGTTGAGTCGCAAACTTGATAAAGGCCTTCATTTCGAGATTTTCGTTATTATCTGAGCCAACTATTGTAAATATAAATGGTTTAGATGTTTCTAATTCGTCTTCGCTCCAACTTCTACAACTAGCATCTGGTAAAAGTATCAAGCTTATCGCGTAGACACTGATAGGGCAATGACCACTTATGACCCCTATAACTAGGGTAGGACTAACATTACTGAGACCGAAAAGCTCACTAGACCACCTGCGTGCCACTAGCAAGAGCTAACGATAGCCCAACGCTAACCAAACTGCCGAGAAGTTCAGTAATCCAATAATAGAATGTATGAAGAGAGCGGAGCTCAAACCCGTTCTCATTCTACTGATAACGGTTCTTAAGCGTTTTACCATATGAAGTGTCTCCATGGCGCCATTGATAGTGAGGTGAGTCATTCCTTAACTAGCTTTGATTATCTTATTACTTTTTTAAAGGAGGCTTCACATCAAAGCAATAGCTCTGCTGCTATCTCAATGGCAGCAAGCTAGGCTTGAATATCGTTGTAGTCGTCAGGAAGCCTGAAATTATTGTTGGTATATAGTTGTCGACTCTGCCATCAATCTTCCCTCAAAAATTCTCTTATTCATCGAAGTAAAATTATTTTAATTTTATAAACGAAAAATGATCATAATGCAAGCTTTGCGTGTTATAAGTGTAATTTAGTAAATCTTTTAGAGGCGAGTAACTATCAATTCCATCACAATAGGCAACGGTTTCTTCGAATAAAACGTGATGAGTTCACCGTTTTGGTAATTATGTCTCTAATATAAAGCTATAGAAAAGATCTATGGACTTTTGAGCATAAACGATTACAAATTAATAATGAAGTTTACAAATAATGAATGCAACCAGTACCTTCGCTGTCAAATTAAAATTTTACTAAGAAGAGGGTCAGTCTTCATTGCATTCAATTTAAAAAACAAAACGAAACATGATGGTAATATTTCATAGCTTTGCAACCCTTTACAGCGTCAACAAAAAATAGAGGAAAATTTCCCTTAAGACTTTGGTTTTTTACTTCCAAAACTTAACAAAGAAAATATCAAAGATGTTCGTCATATTCGTGTACAGAAGCACAAAGTTACTCCTTTCTCTTTCATATAAGCTTAGAAGCTATGACAAGAGTACTTTTAATGTTTCGATGCTAACAACAATCGCCATTCGGTAGGTAATTTCAAACCTTCGAGCTTATTTTTGCCGTAAATAACTTCATCGTCATATATACTTGCAACTTGTAGGTCTTTCCATATGCCGAAGCTCACGCCGTTTACGGAAATGTCTAGTAAAGTTAAAAAGCTTGAAAGCAAAATGGTTTTCCATTTGGATTCTTTAAGAAAAACAAGAAAAACGTTAACTTCGGTTGCACCAAAACTATAATATGCTTCACAAATACAAAAGGTTTCTTACAAGAACTTGACTTTCCTTGGATAATTTGTATGACCGCTATGTATGTGCTATAGTAGTCTGTTCTGAACAATTTTTTTGAGTCCGATCCTTCATTTCGTAAGGCAGCTATATGCTATAGTAGCCCTATATCGGCGGTTACGACAAATCACAAGTTTCTTGGAGAGAAAAAAAACGTGTGCAAAATTTCAAATCGATATCTGAAAAACTGAGGGACTAGTTCGCGTATATACACACAGACGGACATGACTAAATTGACTATACATTTTATAAGGTCTTATATGTTTCCTTCTGGGTGTTACAAACATCGTAAAAAGCTAAATATACCCTGCTCAGGGTATAAATATATTTTTATGAGTATAATATTCTTAACCCCCACTGTACGCACTTGGGTCTGTCGTATGCTTACATCCCTTAACCAAAGCAACTCTCTTACCCAAGAGAATATTCTATAAAGCACATGGCACAACAATGAGTAGACAGACTCGAACGCGTATTAGGCGTCAGCTGCTCGCTGTACTATTTGGCTGAGCGCGAAAACTCTCTGTGTACAACCGCAGCACGCATATTTCATATCAAATATGCACCGTCCCGCCCGCACAAAGAAGTCGGAAGCACTCGTATTGTCAACAACAACCCCAGCAATGGGAAAACCGACGGTTTTTGGCTACCCAAACAGAAAAGCTGGCTGGCTGGATGGCGCGTTGCCTGATTTACTCCTACGTGCAAATATCATATGTATATATTTATATATATATACTTTCTACACGCTATATGTATGTATGTCACTTTTCGGTCAGAGAATGGCTACAATCGAATTTTGTGTCGCTCATCGCATCAGTTTTTTGTAGACATTTTTACCTTACGGACGTGTTGGCGGATGCAGACAAATGGAGAACGGCATTAACGGAACACGACCGAACCTTTTCCGTTTACCTGATTTCTACAAGCATTAGAAAACTGATTTTCGCTCGCTTTAATTTCGTTTTCAACGCAAAAAGAGTAGTGCAATTTTAGTTTTATTTTCAATAAAAAATAAATTTCAAATTATATAAAAGCCAGCGAATTTTGAAAGAAATGGTGAAAGAGTGAATATTCGCTTGAAGGTAAATGTGTGAAAGTGTAGATATGTTAATATGTTCTTATGTGCATATGAGTTTGTGCAAAAAGTGAGTGTCGCAATGAAAGCAAGTAAGCAGAGCTTGGTTAAAGAGCAGTAAAATCGAAAGCGATAGTCCACAGTGGAAATTGGGACGACGAAGACAGTAACGGAAGGAAATTCGCTTTCTGTGTATGTGTACAAAAATAACAACAAAAAGCATAAGAAGACCTACCTACGCACCGTGACTGCTGTCAGAGCCTAATTAGTGCATTGGGCGGATACTTGGTGCAGGCAAAAGTCATATCAACACCAACCACAACAACAATATGAAGCTTTAACGAAGTCATTCAGAAAGTGCGTGCGCATATGCGTTCGCGTGTGTGTGTGCGCTCATGTAAGTGCCAAATAACAAATGCGTTTGCCAAGTGGGCGCAAAGTGCGTGTTGCAAGTACGTACAATAAAAATTTAAATCGATTTACTTCATTGCGGTGATAAATTTGTAAATTCAAGCAGGAAATTTGAAGCGTTTGCGCATTTATTACACGCATAAGCGCATAAATTGTGGTAATTAGTGATTTCAAAGTTGTTGAAAGCTCATAAAATATCAAATGTATCAAATTTGTATTGCATGCCAATAAAATTTATTGAAATGTGATTGTGGTAAACGGTGAAAGTGCTTAAAAATGTTTTTAAGTTGTAACAAATTAAAATAATGCAAAAAATATGTATGCATATGTATGTACAATACAATACATATAAATACGCATATATGTATTTAGAACAATTATATTTTGAAGCTATGTATATACAAGTACTCTGCATAAATACAAAATATTCTCTTGGGAAAAAAGGACGTGTGCAAAATTTCAGATCGATATCTCAAACAATGAAGGATTAGTTCGCGTATATGGAAATGGACAGACAGACATGGCTAAATCGACTCAGCTAGTCATGCTAATCATATATATGTACATATTTGTAGGTTCGCCGTTTCCTTCTGATTGTTACAAGAATGACGTGGTTCATGCTAAACTTATTATACCCTATTCAGGGTATAAAAATAGTTAGAAGAAAGCCTTAACATGTAAGATAAGCAAGGCGTGGTAGCATAAGATGAACTCTGCCAGACTTTATATGACGTGTAGACTCCTAATCGTATTATGTTTTAACACTTAATATTTTCGTTTTGTTAAAGATCTCTTGTTATGAATCTCTTGAAAGAAACGTCGGAGACCATATAAAATATATGTATATATATATATTATCAGCATGACGAGCTGAGTCGATGTTCGTCTGTCTGTCCGTTGGTCTGTCTGTATATACGCGAGCTATTCCATAAGTTTTTAAGTTTCCACACTTCCGGTTTTCCCAAGAAGTGTTTCATTTGCCGGAACCCCTGATATCAAACCGGTATATGCTATCGCTGCCATACAAACCGAATGATCAAGGTCAAGTCCTTATTTGGAAAACGTTTTTATTTGACAATATACTATGGTTGTTTATATCAAACACTGTGGCTAAAAAGAATTATCAAAACGTTTTCCGTTGGATACAAAGCGTTTGCCGGTCAGGTTTTCCGATTAAGTTACAGACATAGTTATTTTCTGAAAAGAACATCTGAAGGCTATAATAGCTTCAGTGCAGCCGAAACTAACATTTTTTATTGTTTTAAGCATATTTTTTTTTCTCAAATAGCCAAAAGTGGTAGTGTCTTAGTGTCAAAATATTGATTCGCCGTTCGGTATGGACTAAAAACATGTTGGTACTTTCATTCAAAAGCAGCGTCTAGCCAACACCACAAATGCCGGAGAACGTAGAAGTAAATTTCGATCCCAAGAAACATAAAGCAAGAAAAAGTGTTGCCTCATGAAAGACGCTTCTTAGCAGATAGTGCCAAATAACACATATTTCTTGATATCCACCAACTCTTATGGCGCTTTCACTTAAAATATTTATTTCAATAACTTTTATGTTGGACATGTACGAACGGATTAAAGGATTTTAAATATATTTCTATAAAAAATAAAGAAAAAAAGAGAAAACATTTTTAATAAAATTTTCGAACGAGATTAAAATGAAAATGAAAATTAATGCTTTTCCACATAGACATATTCTATTGCGTAAATAATTTAGAAATCCAATCTACTTATTCAGATATTTATATAGATTATTTTGGGGATCATTACGAGGTAAAGGATAACTGATTGCTTGAAAGTTGCTATAGCATCTAGTTGCCATACAAACTGACCGAACAAAATCAAACTAAAAGTATTTTTTATTCTTTTATGCCATAATAAATGAAACTGTGAAGCTATAGCTTCAACCGCACATAATTTTTTTTGATTTTTTTTTTTTTTTGCAAGAAGTTAAAGATCACACTCTGTTTTGTTTTCTCAGTAGAAAGTAAATATTTTTGCGTGCTTTAAGTCAGCCATTTCAGCATCATTGTCACGTAGCTATTCCCTGGGCTGTGTTAGCCACCTAATAAAATAATTTAATAACAATTTTCACCTTGAAATTTCACAGTGGCAGCATTAGCGAGCGAATTTACATCAAATTTAATAGGGCACGAGATGCCTTCTTTAATTAAAGTACATTTAAGTGCTTGAGGAAAATGTGCTGAAGCATCTATAATATACATATATACAGATATTATATATTTCGCAGTCTCTTTTTCGACGAATTCAACGTTTTGGCAATGACCAGCACAACGTTGGCCATCGCCCTACGCAAAAATGAAAACAAAATGCACATGTATATACATGCACATATGTATATAGATACATATGTATGGGTGTATGACTAGAGCTAGCAGAATTTTGTATATAAATAATTTTGAGAACGTCAAACATAAAAATCTTCTATAAATATGTATTTAAGTGTGAAAATGTATATGTATGTGTGTGTATGCTATGTGCATAGAATGAACACTCCTTGGGCCAGAATGCGTGTCAGGGTTTTCGGTGGCCCTAAGTATGCAAAAATAAATCAAATAAATTTGAAGTGCAAAATAAAATTAAAGAGCATACAATTTTAATTATGAAACACAGAAAGCAGAGCATAAAAAAGATATAAAAAAATATATGTATAAACATACATATGGAAATAAAATTTGCAAAAAAAAAATTTGTGAAAGTGCTTTTAAAACACAACATGTCTGCTGCCCTTAGAGAGCGCGTAAAAGCATTTCTTCTACGTTATCCGCATAAAGAATATACACATTCATATATGCATATATATATATGTATATATATATATATATCTGTATGTACTATATATATACTTATAGTTTTAGTAGCTTTAAAATGCTTGCTTTTATGCTAATATTTTTTATTGCTCCGCGTCGACAGACACGAATGGCTTGTATTATATTATAGAATATATTAACATTGCCGGGTGCGTATGCGACAAGTGAGAGCATCGCGTTTAAGTGTTTGCTTGTTGGTCGGTTGGAAAGTACTAGACCGGGCCAGTATATTAAAGGCTTTATAAAGTATTTCCTTCTATGATTAGATCCCTGTAAGAAAATGCATTGCTTCGGTATTAGTTTGGCTCCTTATGATATAATTACGCCATATTTCATGTTATATAAACATAAACATTTGTGAACTTTCACAATTATAAACTGTTTGAGTGTTAGACCTGTTTAGACATAACCTAAATTCGGAACAATTTATACTAGAAAAAGAAAAACCGTTAAATTCGGTTGCACCGAAGCTATAATACCCTTTACAAATTCAGTTTGTATGCTATAGCGGTTCGATCTGAACAATTTCTTCGGACTTGGTACCGTTGTCTTGCAATAATCCAGGCCAAATTTCGTAAGCATATCTTGTCAAATAAAAATGGTTTTCTTGCAAGGACATGATGTTAATCGCTCAGTTTGTATGGCAACTATATGCTATATTGGTCCGATATCGGCGATTCCGACACATGAGCAGCTTCTTGGGAGAAAAGAACGTGCGTAAAAATCCAGATCGATGTCTCAAAGACTGAATGACTAGTTCACGTATATGCAGACAAGCGGACGAACAGATATACATGGTTAAATCCACTCAGCTCATCTTGCTGATAATATATATATATAATATATGTTCCTGAACATGATATATTAAGTTTGCTATGAAATAAAAATATATATATAAATATATATTATAGGGTCTCCAACGTCTTTTTCTTCGTAGCAAACTTAATATATCATGTTCAGGAATATCAAAAATTCGATACATGAAAATCGTCTTGACTGTTACTGGTTTCACCAAAACGTAACGCTATGACATATTATGAAACAAACTATTCAGTTTCGGCAACAAAACCTCCTAGATATCTGATTTCCAAAGGAGGCGATATAGATACGCCCCCCGATATCGATGTTTATCTCCCTATGACTGTGTTTTGCAAATTTATTTGAAAAAATAAGTTGTACGACATTAATACTTGGACTATTCATCAGCTCCAGACAAACACTCACACCAATATTACACCTAATACACACGCAAAAATAATGCCAGTCAAAGTTAGCAAACTAACATAAAAGATGACGCTCACTGCATAGCCCAGAAAGTTTCCATAGTCGCCTCTCAATTTTTTTCTCTTTCTCACAATAATACAAATATTTTTCGGTCAATATTTCTGTCAGTTTATATAAGGAATTATTTTTCACTTTTTAGTTTGAAGTGGTTTAAAACTGTGTTTTTTAGTGATTTAAAACTATACTTATTTCTGGTTTGAAAATAGTAAAAATAAAGTTTCGTTGGTTAACGAAGAGATATTGGGAGCGATTATCAAAATGGGTATATTTCAAGATCTCATTCACAATAGAGCTAGCCTCACAGTCACACAGTTCAGCGTTGAAAGCCCTTACTTCTTAAACTAAGCTCCTTTAAATCAGAAATAATAGCTGAGTTCATGTTGTTGTTTAATATATATAATATATATATTTTTGAGAATATATATAATATATATATTCTCTTGCAAATCAAAATCGAGTATTTTGAACACGAGCCCAAAAATGTTTTGAATTGAAAATAAAATATTAAAGTGTTTATAATTACTTCAACGGGTGTGGTACGTTGAAGTAATTATAAACACTTTAATATTTTATTTTCATTTCAAAACATTTTTGGGCTTATATACATTAAACTAACTTTCGACAAAATTACCAAAGCGCTGAACAAAAATGTTTTCCTGCAGGGACTGTACTTCCCGCTTCTCACACCCACCTTTCTATGACTACAAATTGCTTGTTTAAGGGTTACGTTGACGACAAGCATGCGACATTTGCCATCGCTATCCGCCCCTGCCACAACATAACCACAAACACTTGCAGCAGTTACAGTGAAAACCTTAAGTTTGTATGTATGAGATAATGGTATATAAACCACCTTTGGACATCACAAGCAATTCCGAGTTGCCCCTGTCGCAGCATATAATACGACTGCTTCTCACATGTGATATTTAACGGATATTTTTATACGTTGCACTCCCACACCAACAACGTCTGGGAAACATAACCTCCAACTTGGTCTCTCTCAATTGCAATCAAACGACATTATTTAAGGGTGTATATTCATACAAGTTCTTCATTTCGTCCACCTTGTAGCACATGTATTGTGGCCAGGCGGTACCTTGATTCGAGCGTGAAAAGTGCCAAGTCGACCGTCACAAGTTCGTCAATGTAAATTGAAAATGACTTTCAGCAAACTGGTACACAATCAGAAATAAAAGGTTTGCATGATATAAAAGCTTTTTCATATTTCAATTTTTGTTATTATTTTATATGCTTCCGTTGGCTGTTTGTTGGCCTTGATGGCATGTCGTTAGGCGCCAGCATTTTTCATCTCCCACTAAACATTACATTCGTACTTGTATATCATCGGTGGGTGAAACTATTTGAGAATATGGCGTCTAAAAATAAATTATGTTTTGGCAAATAATAGTGATTTTATATTTTCTGGCATCATATTTCAAATCAGGCAGTTGCTCATGAAATATTAGCGAAAACGTATGAGTTGCTTAATCAATAAGAAAGAAAAATTTTATATATTGCACAAAGTTTTCGACATATATTGCTTAGTACTAAGCTTAACCTCGAGCAATTTTATAGTCGTATTCTTAAAAAATTTAAAGAAAGGCAAAGTTCGAGTACACCCGGACATTGTTTAGTATACGAAGTGTGTCCAAAAAATTTATTCATTTGCCTACATTAAGGTTGTCGCCTTTAAAAGAGTCCCTCTTTCTTCTTTTCAAACCCGTTTTTGGGATAGGCCCTAGCTCTTTCAGCTGATAATTTCATCCATACTTGGAAAACGACGGCCATTTATTTTTGGAAATAGGATCAAGTCACACGGAGCCATGAATAATACTATAATTAATATAATAAAAACAATATAGTAATAAAATTTGTTTATTACAATTGAACGCTCCAAACCCGAGAAATTTTAATTTTTAAATTCCCGTTATTTTCGGAACACACATCGTACTCTCGCGATTCGAAGCAACGGAAGATCTATATGGGGACTAGAACTAGTTGTGGATCTACAATACATAATTAATTTTTGACGTTGTACTCAAGAAAACTTTCCATTAAAGATCATTCATCATATAAAATGTCACACAGACTAAAAGATCTTATGATTCGGGTTCATACATTTTTTTTAAACCACTTTATAATCTGAAAAAGATTTCTCTTGAATTTCAATAACAATCTTACAGATTTTCTATATTTAAATCCATATTTCGGTATGAAGTTATTGGGAAATTTCGACCAGCTTAAGATTTTAGGTGCCATACTTGGTAAAGTACAAAGTTTTATTAAAATATTTTTATATTGTGTGTGTGTGTGCATGATTGTAGTCTTATTTTGCTCATTTTCCAACAGTATGATAAGGATGTCAAGGTTCTGCACAAAATTTGGTTTAAATTTGTCCAATAGTTGCTGAGATATGAAAATTCACCTAAAAGTAGACCACGCCCATTGAACAATTTTACACCGATTAACATGCAAACCTGCTATGAAGTCTTTACGGTTAAATTTAACACTTTGAACAAAGCCCTTGTACCCGATAATCTCAATCATTTTCCGCATATATCAAGCAATTGTAGGAATATATATTTTTGCCAAGTTCGGTTGATATAATTTAGAAAATATATATATCTTATCAATTCGTCTCGTCATCTTGACCACTAATACGTATAATTCCACATAGTATATCTTTCTACAAGTATAATAGTATTCAGTGCTACAAACAGCCGTTAGCTGAACAAAACTTTTATACTGCGAGCAACTTGTTGCGAGAACATACAAATTTAATATAATATGTTTTTTTTTGATTGGGAATGTAGGCAATATTAATATCAAAAGTCATTGCCCGCTACAAATATTTGCTTGTGTCTCGCAGGTTTCTAGCAAAAAGTGTACATAACTGCATATTTATCACTAAATTGAACGTGAAACATTTTGCCCTCACCTTAAAAAAATCGTATTCAGCAACAACAACTAACAGCTAGTTGGCGAGCTCCTCCAAGCGCCAAATAGTTCATTATTCTGTCTGTGCTTCTCCTACTCTGCTGTGCATGCATACTGTTCGACCGTATAGCTGTCATAAAATATGTATAGTTACTAAAGTTAGGTAAGAACCGAAAATTATAAGCTTCAACTTTGAGTTTGCCTCTGTATTTGTTTGTGATATTGATATTGAAATTAAGGTGCAAGTTTGCATGTTGCAAGGACGAAATAAAATGATTGCCTAACATATTTATTAAGTTTTCATAACATGAAGCAGCTGAAGCTTATAATTAACTGTCCCTCATGTAACTATTTAAGGTCTGTTTTAAGTAATTGAACAGGTACCCATTTTGGAGTCGTTAAAGGTTATACTTGTACATACATATGTACATATCTGATCAGTAATTGGTTTTTCAAAAGGACATAACAGCTATACACCTAATTCTGTTGTTACACGGTAGATTGTTTCCAGAAAAACCCGTATAAAAGAGGTGATTGGTTTCCTATCTTTTAAACCTATTAAAAATGGTGAAAAATAAGGATTTTTTAAGAACATGTATTAGTGTTTATTTTGTTAAATATTTTATTTAAGAAATTACATATATTATGTAATGTGTATCTATACAAGCATAGTTATTAAAAAAAAGTACGTGTGGCACTCGGGGACTGCCGCGGTAAAGCATAGCCTTTTTTATCAACTTGTGCAATTATAATTATTTATTTTTTATGCATTATTTTTTTTTTCTTTGATATTAATTCAAGTTATCGATAAGAAAACGAACTTTTTTCTTTTATTGATTAAATAAGTAGTTAATATGGTTTAACATTTTTTTATTATCTTACAATACATGTAGGTTATTCAGGAATTTTTATCATTGAAACTATAGGTTTATGCTACATGAAATGAGAAACATCAGTTTGACATTTGATATCCTCTAAATATCTGGTAAAATACCGCGTCAATTGTGGTCCCATATTTTGTTGTGAATTCTTGTGGTTCGTTATTCATTTTCAAATTAATTTTTTCCGAAAGAAAAGTTGTCACTCGCTCTGATATTTTATCAGCGAAGTTGATGTTGAAATCGCCAGCTAAGATAAGTGGAAATTTATTACCATTGATAATCCGATTGAAATACCTAATTTCAATTGTATTGTTCAAGTCAAACGAGATACTGTTAGAAAAAGGTGTGGTAGCTATTTACCAAAATAATAATAATGTTACTAATATTATAACTCCGAATTTTGAATAATATATTTTTTATTAATTCAATTTGTATTAAATTCTATATTTTTCTTTGCCATTTTGTATCTAAAATATTATTATTTTTGAATCACCCTGCTTGATATGACATATACAAGTATGCATGTATGATGGTGTTAGGTTTATTTCCGTTACGGAATTTCTTGATTCAGTCCCCACGCTCAAAGTCCATGATAGAAGCTATGCAATAGCTTAAAAAAAGAAATGCACCCTAAAGAATTTGCCCATAAGAATATCTTTAACAAGCACTTCTGATTGCATTGATAGTTCACAGAATATTAACACAATAACAACTATGCATAACAAAAATTAAATCTGACAAATAAAAATTAAACCAAAAAATTTTTAATCTAGCTAAATGGAATGAATTAAAAAAGATTGTGTAAAAACCGAATCAGGTGTGCATAGTTTTGTTATTGTACAAGGGATATGACTTGTATATGGGCCTGGATTTTACTAAACTTAAGTGCATTTGCGGCTCTAGAAAGAATTAATTGAACATGCATACCCGGCATGTGGTTGTATAATATAATAAGCATTTGTCGAAGCAGCAGTGAATGAATAAAGTTTACATACGTCTAGTTCTATTAATCTACGAAGCGCTTATTTGTTTCAAAATTAATATTTCTTGTTATATTTTTATCTCTATTTCATCTATTTTGTTGGCCCTTCTTTTGTTGCAATAATTGCCTCCAGTTGTCGACGCATACTCCTCACTAAATTTGTCTCCAAGTATCGAATTCTTGCCTCGCTTAGAATTATACAGCATAAAAGACAGTCTGAAAAGTTCGTTACATTATGAATTTTTTGCAGAATTCGATTTTTCTATATAACATAGTTGTCATCGAGGCCGATATCCTGATTATAGCGATGTTCCAACGTTTTGATACCACTCTTGAAGTTTGACCTTTAACCTTAACCTTTTGCTTTAAAATAAGCGTCTGTCTTGGAGAATGTCTCTTCATTACTGTTAAGTTACTTTCTAGCGAGTATTCTCTTGAGGGTTGAGGTTTTTTGTCTTTTCAAGATTGTCGAAACTTTTCCCCGCGCATCCCAAAATAAAGACGCCATAACTTTTCCAGCGGACTATTGTGGCTTTTCACCCTTTTAATTCGGTCGAATGTTGAAATTGATGCGGATGACCATTGATTGGACTGAAAGAGACACGCTTTTGCCATTGTCACTTATTATTGCCAACATTTATGTTTATTATGTTTTAACAGCTCCAAAGATTGCCCCGAATACTTGATTTTCTTTTTTGACAATTTTGTTCTCGAATGGAACACACTTCGCCCAGAGCTTTCATGATTTCATAAACTAGAGAAACGTTTTATGCTCTGAAATTTGAATGTCACTTATCCAAGCAGGAAAAAAATTATATCGAAGCAAACCTTTGGTATGTTTACAGTGGCAAATGCCAGAGCAAACTTTCTCCCTAGTATGGGCGAAAGCGATATCAGATTTTCTCAGCATTCTTTACCGAATTAAATGAGTTCGGTTCTTGCAATTAACTTCACTCCCTCTTATCGTTCATAATATATTAATAAATTTAATCTTTCACCCGTATCACTCGCGGTAAAGTCAATTTGTTAAAAAACATGAAAAAACTTTAACTTCGGTTGCACCAAAACTAGCATACCTTTCACAAATACAAAAAATGCCATACAAGAACTTGATTTTCATCGATTAGTTTGTATGACAGCTCTATGCTATAGTAGTATGATCTGAACAATTTTTTGGAAGATTGTACCGCTGCTTTATATAATAAACCAAATTGTAGTCGTCCGATATCGGCGGTTCCGATTGCTCTGTTCTTCGATAGAAAAGGATTTCATATCGATAACTTAAAAATTGGGGAACTAGTTCGCAACATCTGGAAATGGCTAAATCGACTCAGCTCGTCATGCTGGTTATTAATATATGCTTTTCATAGAGTCTTCGACGTTTCCTACTAATATTACAAACTTCCTGGCAAACTTAATATGCCCTGTTCAGCTGTTCAGGGTCTAATGAATGACTTCGATTCATATCTATACAGGGGTTACGTATAACTACTACGTTAATGTCTGCTGAAGTGGATTTACAGATACGAGTATATATGTATATTGTAAATATGTGTGATAGATACTAACTTCACACAACTATACTAGCCGTCCCTAAACTCGCCTCATAACTGTTTTCCGTTTTGATTTATCGATTTTATAAGAATATCGTGGTTTTAATGCATCGTTCCACTCAAACTTATTTCTTCGTTTCTCCTTTCATTTTTGAATTTTATCTGAAGTCACTGAAGAAGACTTATTTGAAGATTGCAAAGCCCAAAATACTTTCATAACATTTCAATATTATTTACAATTTCATGAGCTGCTTAATAGATATCTCAATGTTATATTTTTTCATTTTCAATTGCTTGTTGTCCGCCATTAAAATTTTGATGTTTATTCGCTGAATCTCTAAACTATTTTGAGTTATCATATCGAATCTCTAAAATGAAATATGTGTATGCATTACGCCCGCAGATTTCCTTCTACTTAACGCAGGGATAATCTTTTAAGCATTTTAGCAGCGATTTGTGATTTGAATCATCCCATCACGCCATCACTAAGTCCACAATGAAACCGCAAAATCGCAAAACACCATCCACAATGTCATGACAACTCTAACAGTTGTTTTCGATTTTGCCCTCGTCGTCATCGTTGACACTACTAACTTTTCATTTCATTTGACATAAAAATAAGGATCTTATCGCAACACTAATACAAGTATACCGAATAGTATACATATTGTTGTAGTTGATGCTATTGTTGTTAGGTTGGGCTTTTATTTTTGTTTTTGTTTACTTTAGTCTTATTGTTCGCTTTGTTGGTTATAAACTGATTATGTATCAACTATTCTGTTGCTTAAATAAATATATATTGTAAATGTGTACATTTTCACGAAACGATTCTATAAATGGTGTTTGTTTGTTGATTTGATGTAGTTGTAAGTTATTTATGTAAATTGAAATATATTCTTCCTGTATAAATTTTTCATTTCCCTTTATTGTTAAGCATTGTAAACAACTTAACAATTTTAACCAATTTCTCAAGACCTGTGCATTTTGTCGCTTTGAAAGTCGAAACGCTAAGTGAAATGCGGTCACTCACCACTTGACCTTTCTAAAACATATGTAGCTTCTCTCCACTGCAGCTTACATTAGTTGATATTCAATTGAATTTTTTCAGTGATGGAAACTATGTATCCAGTCCAAAGTAACACTTTTTGTAAGGAGTGATTTTAGATTGCATATCAAGGCTGTTTTATGTGGAATTGTCTACAACTATAGTTACACGCAGATGAGATGATACTAATCATTCCTTGATGCTACCGATTAGCTATCTTATCCAATCTAGATAATGCAAACTAAGATTTTTGCCAAGCGACTTCTGCTAATTAA
Source organism: Bactrocera oleae (assembly GCF_042242935.1). Classification (NCBI taxonomy): domain Eukaryota; kingdom Metazoa; phylum Arthropoda; class Insecta; order Diptera; family Tephritidae; genus Bactrocera; species Bactrocera oleae. The sequence goes on along the minus strand of NC_091540.1, from coordinate 52,067,969 downwards.
CGATTAATTTCATTAAGAAATCGAATACAAATTATTAGACCAATTGTAATTAGATAGAGGAGACAATATTTAGATAAATAATTTCCATAATTAATTAAAAAAATTTTGACTCAAAAATAATTTTATTAATTGTAGTCGGCTTCGATTCGTCACTTCTCTATAGTTGGACTCTACTCACTTTCATACAGAAAGTAAAAGTGGTATAACTAATTGCTATTCTATTATTTTAGATAATATTAGGTAAAGTAAAAAGTTTGTTCGGTTTTTTATTGATTTTTTCAAAAGATGATAACTTTGTGTGCATTTGTCGAATTTAAGTCAAATATGTGCCGTTTTGTTCATAAACTTGTTGCCAACGAGATACCAACTTCATTATACCCCTCTCGTAGAAGGCTGCGTCCCTATTGGCAAAAAACTCGGAGAGCCAATTTTCACAGGCCTCTCTTGAGGCTAACTTCTCACCATTAAGCGCGTTCGCCATGGACAGGAAAAGATGGTAATCACTTGGTGCCAGGTCCGGACTATCAGGTGGGTGCATTAGGACCTCCCATCCGAGCTCCCGGAGCTTCTGGCGGGTCACCAAAGACGTGTGACCTGGCGTTGTCCTGATGGAACACAATTCGGCCTCTGTTGATCAAAGATGGCCTCTTCTGGATGAGTGCTGCCTTCAAGCGGTCCAGTTGTTGGCAGTAGAGGGCCGAATTGAGCGTTTGGCCATAGGGGAGCAGCTCGTAGTAGATGATTCCTTGCCAATCCCACCAAACACACAGCAAAACCTTCCTTTTTTTGCGTTAGTTCGTGTGGCACCCAAACAGCGAGCTTCTTTTTGAATCCAAGGTTATGCAAATGGTTCCAAACGGTTTTCTGGCTTATCTTTAGTTCCTCAGCAATTAAATAAGTGCTCACGTGACGGTCTGTTTCCACTATTTTCATGATTTTATCGCAATTTTCGACGACAGGCATCCCGACGCGGAGTGCATCTTTGACACCGAAATTACCGGAGCGGAACCTAGCAAACCACTTTTGTGCTACACGTTCGTTTACAGTATCGGACCCATAAACTTAATTAATTTTTTCAGTCGCTTTGGCTGCTTTTTCGCCTTGATCGAAGAAAAATTGTAAAATATGGCGAATTTTCTCTTTGCTGGTGTCCATCTTTGACGAGCGCTTACAACGAACTGAGTCAATCAATCGAAAAACAGTCAAAGACAAACTTTTAGCGCGAATAAACATGTTTTCAGCGCCGTATAGTATGACATGATGCGACACGTAACACTAATACTATGGACAATAACGCCATTTCTTAGATAAAAACCGAACGAACTTTTTACTTTACCTAATATATACCATTTGATGTTCCATTCGGCACTCTCTTAATAATAAAAAAAATCTACTTCATGATACTGTGTTAGTTTTGAGTTTTTTCGGTTCTATAAAAATAATATACTCCAAAAAACTTCTACCGTTATTATGTTCAACTAAGAAAATTACATAAATACATCCAGATTCATATAACAAATTTAAATGATTCAGTTTTCCACAAATGTCCCCAATACGATCTTGTTTCATTTAAAAATTTAAATATTCCACTTTCGCTTGCGCCCATGCTAGTCCATTTGAATAAGATTTTTTTTTTAATTTCTTACTTCACAGTCGCACTGTGCCTCCTGCATATTCCTGATTAGATTTCTGTTTTTTTTTTTTGCACATTCAATTTGATATTCATACAGCAATATGTTGATAGTCCTATTTATTAAAAAGAAAGAAAAATTGAGAAAAAAAATCTCTTTGAATGGTAAAAGTAAAAATGGCTACCATGAGGAACAAACCGTGGCAAGGACACCGAAGCACCACTGCAACCACCGCACCGTGTTGAACACCCACATATTTGATTGACGGTACGTGTTGATGTGGGTGCGTCTGCGATACTTTAGGTATACAACGACTCACATTTATACATTTGTAAATGTGTGCTACGTGCAGTATTCTAACTAACTGTCTTTTTGTATTTCCATAGTAGGAGTGTAGTACGCCTTTTGGCCTTAACTTGTTGTTATTTTATTCGTGTACAATTGTACGAATATTTGAATATAGGTGTTTATTGGAGCGAATGTTTGCATATCCTGATTATATTTCTACAAAATTATACGAAGGAAACACAGTCACTGTAATAGTGCTGTAGTTGCTAATATTTCCGTTTACATATTTACGTGAATTGCCTTATGAATGCCATATTTTTATACTAGGGAATATAACTTAAACCGTTGTTGTTTATGAATACCGTCTGGCAGCACCCTAAAGTTAGAAAATAGTTTCTAATAAAGGCCAAGTATTTGTAGACTGCGCTAATTAGGGCTCCTGTTAAACTTCATACCCCACAACCGTTTACGAATACCTAACAGTTAAATACTCCACAAATGCTAAAACAAAAATATTATAGAAAGTTCTGCTTTGTCTCCCAGTTTTTGGTCATATACTCAGAAATCATTTCAAAAATTGTGGTCGGCCCAAAAGGTTACTTGAATACTAAGAAAAAGTCTTTGTAGGGAAATCTTTTTTGTACAAGATGTTTTCACGAAACTTAGCAAATAGCGAAAGAATTTTATACAAAATATAACATAGCCAATGGATGGAAATTAAAGCCCAAAATCTTTCTTTTAAAATAAAGTTTTGCCAACACCTGAAGGTATTTCCCTGGCTTTGATCCTTGCAAGTTGCAAGAGAAGAGTATGAAATGTTTTGTTACACCTGAATTTAGAGCTTCCATACCATTCCATTGTTGTTTTTAATTTTCACATGAGGTGTGCCTCTTAACTTTATTCAAAAATGTTACTCATACGCCCTGTCGCACAAGTACGTTCTTGTTTTTTAAAGATGTGCTATATCTGCATACATACATACATATGTATGTATATTACAAAATATACGTTATTTCTTTACAAAAATTATCACACATAGAGTATACCATTTATTTTTAATATTTTTCCTCCTAAAATTTTGCTGGTTACCCTTATCTGACTGTTACTGTATATTTATTATTGCACGCACTGGTACCTTATGTGAGTATGTAACACATATTCTCTAACCATATGCGGATATCTAAAGTCTGTCCCGTAAATAGTTTGTGAACGTATGCGTTTTAATAGACAATTTATTATAAAACCTCCCGTGTCATTTATATTCTCTCAGCACCAATTTAATTCCACACGCTTGGCTACATTTCAATAATGCCCGACTCCTTTGCACCATTTCCGTGCTGTTGCCTCCCACTGCCTACGTACATATGTTTGCATTCTCAGCGCTCCGCAACCGGAAAAGTTTAGTTGCCATTAAGAGGGTATAGCCGATAATCATTTGAATTGCGTAAGGAATGGAATATGAAGTATGGGAAATAAGACATATCCAGCAGGAGCATAAGGAAATGATAAAAGTGAAAATATCGTAATAGTAATGACGTGGAAAACTAAGGAAATGACATAGAAGCAAACCTAATTGGCAAACTACGTCAACGATGCGACGATGAAGACAACTATATATAATATATATATTTATAAGCTCATATGTGTATACAAACTATTAAGTGGAGGATTACGTTCAAGCTAATTTTCTATATTTTGTACCTAAACATACAAATATAACTTTATTGCGAAAAAATATTGAGTAATAAAATAAAACAAACTTTGTGATAACCATTTATGTGAGCGGGTATGCTTAGATTAGCTAATATTTATGCTAAATGCTCCAAGGGTTGATTGATCCACTTCTTAATTGGTCGATATGTAAACTTCTCCTAATACTCTTACATGGTGAAAAAGGGAGATCCAAACACATGTTAAAATATAAAATATATATATATACTTAGCATAACTGCTATTTTCAAACTGAGAATATAAATGTTTGACGCCTTCATTGTCATGTATACTACTGGCAGAGATGGGAGTTAGGTTTGAAGATCGCCAAACACTCCTGAAGATTTATCTTAGTCATCGCATATAGACAAAGCCGCTACAACTGATCATATATCTATTTAGGCGATCGATTTCGATTTTCAGACAGTTCGTCTAGATGGTTAAAGATTAGAGACCCAAGGGTTTTCAGTACTACTCTCGCTAAAGCGACAGAATCAAACAACGACTATTAGACCTCAATCAAATAGCGGGACTCTACTCTTCTTCTGATTGAATACGAATGGGAATGTGAATCTATCGAATATATATTTAGTATTCCTACGAAACAGTAATTCGGAACTTTGAAAAGATTTTCAGTATAATTCCAATGTCATAAGCAAAGATCAAATTGGCCTGGTATGAAATTAAAATTCCCTGAATACCGAAAACTGAAATCTAACCTAAAAATTATAAGTTTCTTTAACTGTATTATTTTTACTTGCAATGTCTACCAGTAAAGCATTAAATATTTACTATATTTACGTATTCCATTTAGTCAGCATAAATTAAATGTGAAACTGTAAAGAGCAATCACCAACTCAATGAAAATAGAGTAGAGGACGAACTTGTATTGTTCAACTGCTGCATCGATTTTAAGGTAATACAAAGACTATTGGTAACAAAAGATATGATACTGTTATGTTGACATCTTCGGTGAATATCATAGTTAAAGTAATAGTTGTACTTAACATTAGTAAATAGGAAATTCAAGCTAAAGCTCCAATGCATCATTTGCAAGGAAGCTATAATACCTTTTACATGTGCATTCTTTGAAGCATAAAATGGTATAAAGAGATCTTTATTTTGATTTTTATACCTTTGCAACATGTTGCTATAGAGTGTAAAGTTTTGTTCACCTAAAGGTTGTTTGTATCACTTAAAATTAATCGAGATAGATATAGGATTCTATATAGGTATATATACCTATATGAGCAGAATGGCAAGACGGATTGGAATCCGGGTGACTGTCTGTCTGTCTGCAACATGTAACTTGAGTAAAATTTAATAAATTTTAATGAAACTTGGTAAACATGTACCTTGGCACCATAAGAAGTTTGGTATTGTAGCAGGGCCTAGTCGGACTATTGCCACGCGCACAAAACACCATTAATCGAAAACCAATAAAATAACAGAATTAGAAAAGATATATACCCGTAATTTGCTACAGACAGTTGTATTGCGGAAGGGCACCTATGGTTGAAAAAAATTGAATAAAGTGGGCGTGGCTCCGCCCTTAATAAGTTGAATGTATATATCTCCTAAGCCATTCCAACCATATGACCCAAATTCGCACACAATAAATAGTTTTAACTCCTTCTTGACAGTGTGGAAACGGAGGAAATCAGATGATAGCCCCGCCCACACCCCATATAACTGTTTCGTTAAAAACTACTAAAAGTGCGATAAATCATAAACTTAATGCGTCAGAGACATGAAATTTTACATCCAAGAGGATTTTATAGCAGACGCTGGGCGTGGCAACGCCCACATTTAGTTGAAATCACAAATCCCCGGAACTACTTGTCCAATTTCTACCAAATTTGGCACATAGAATCATTTTAACATTCCTATGTTACAGTGTGAAAATGGGCTTCCTATATATTTCCCATATAGTACAATTTTAAATTCCATATGATTCTTACATTTTCAAGTATACAAATCAAGCACCAAAGAATATATCGGGACAAAACTTTGCACAAATAGTGCCTTTAAGATATACTATCTCAGGTCTAAAAGTTTTCATAACTGTTCAAGGCCGTGGTTATCGAATATGGGGACCCCAGTGCATGGTGTTAACTTTTTACAGTGCCCGTATTGAAGGGATAGACTATATGTATATTCTATAGACATATATAATAATAAGTAGCCATCGAAGATATTAAATAATCTGTAAACAAAAGGCCCGCGAGTGCATATCTTTCTACAGCAAAACCAAGTCGGCCGATTTCTGAACTCCGCCACGTGATTGGATACCTATTTAATGCATTTATGTTTTTTATCTCAAAACATATATTTCATCATCGGTTTCGATTACTTTCTTACTCATTGCTTTCTTGCTCAATAGCGCAGCACTTAGCGAAATCACCGTTAATTCAACCGATTCTTATTTACAAACTATCTAAACTACTATCACGGCTATACATTTCTATGAGTATAATAGCGTGCAAGCTTTCACTAAAACGATGATGATGAAGGGGAGGATAAATATATATATGTATGTGAGCATGTGTGTTTGTGTTTGTGTACCAAATAAGGAAGCGCTTTACGTGGGCCCTGAAACAATGTGATATCCGTGCATAGTACAAAACCAATAAAGCACACGATTAAACCTCTGTGTGTTGACCTAACCCAAATTCGGTTGTGTGCGACGCAACGACGCATGCACTTTGATGTCGTACATAAATTATAACGCATTATCCCATTGCCTGTCAGTTTTATGTGTTGTTGTCACATATTCGAAAACAATACATAATATAAACGAAAACACGATAGTGCTAAACGATTACATGAGGCGGAAGCGAAATCAGTGTTGCTACCATGACAGACTTTGAAGACACGTCCAGTGCTTTGTACTCGCGTCGACCATTCCTAAATAGGTTGATGTGCGGTCGGGAAACATTGTGCGCCTGATGTTCGTAAATTTACCGCACCGAAAGTGACAGCAACAACACCTATAGTATATGTAACGTTCCACTTAATCTGCACGCCCACATAATTTCGTGTGCATGTCGTTTAAAAATCATCGTTATGTGTAAATATATGAGTACATATGTACATATGTGCATACGATTTTAGTTAAGCTGTTCTGAATTACAGTAGTTTTCAAAGCGCTTAAGCTCGTGTTACTATATTTGTGTGGGTGTGTGTGTATGTGTTGCACTGGCAGCGTCATCACTTTCACTTGACTGCCAGTGGCACGAATTGTTTTCTAGCACATATCCACCTGCTGAGGTGTTGCCTACACACACACACACGCGCGCGTGAATATGGGTGACCTGCCACCACAGCTGTCATTTCGCTGGCGTTCACCTTGTTTTTCGGTTTTTGTTTTCTTTTTTTTTGTGCAATGTGGTCTCTTGTCTGTTCATTATTGCTGCTTTAATGGCACGAACAGTAAAAAGAAAAAAACGAAGAGAAGCTAAAGCACTATTTTTCAACTATCTGTACTGCGAGGGCTGTTTGATATGTTCATGGATAAAATTAAATATTTTTTGATCACAAAGTCATCTTCACATCACAAGGATTCACACATCCTTCGCAATATTTAGCTGAAACCTATTTAGCCTTGCAAGCATATTGGGTATGTAACAATATTGATGCGGTTTTTTCTTCAAAATTTTAACCATTGTTTTAGAAAAGCATATAAAATAATACAATATAATTCACCTCATCACATACCCAGCTGAAACTACAATTTCCGTATTTCTGGCAATTTGTGGATTTCATCTTTGAACTGTGCCGGCTTGGCGACCACGAATATATCAAAGTGAGGGCGTTCATGTCTAGTCGCTAATTGCGGGCGTTATTCGGCAATCGCTCATTTCAACTTGATGAGTTGTTGTCGGTCCAAAACAATGACATACAGAGCATTAATTTGGCGTCATAAATATTCGGTTTTGACATTGATTTGGCTCATTGTCCAGGTTTCACATATATACTAAATACATAACAATACATACATTGTCATAATGAGTCCATTTTTCATCAGCAGTCACAATCCGATGTAAAAACGACTCCTTTTTAGCATTCAAACAGCATTTCTGACATTCAAAATCATCCCTTAACGTTTCTTGGTTTCAAATCATGTGACACCCAACCTTCTCGCTTTTGTATGTAACCGGTCGCTTTTAAACTTTAAAACGTTGAAACGGCTGCTTCATTGAGGAATACTTCCAGTTCTTCATCTTCATACTTTTCTGCCCGCCCAGTACGTTATTTGTCTTCCAAGCCTAAATCAACACTTTTGAATTATGCAAATTACTTTTTCTTCATATTAAAGTAATAAAGATAAAAAACTTTTTCAGGCACAAAGTTCGACATATTTTAGTGACAAAAAAAAAGTTATTATTGTTTACGATTCAATTTCATCTAATAGCTCTCAAAGTGGCTTCTTCTGCTATTTGAGTTTAAAATAGGAAAAAAGCGCTTAGTGTTTTGGTAAAACATTGCTGATGACAAAAAAACCCTTGTCCTAACATATTCAAAAATCAAGAACTGTTTTGCTGAATTTCGGTTTGAATCGTTGTAACACAAATGATGAACCCTGTTCAGGATGACTAACACAAGCAATTATATCAGAAAATATCGCGAAATTTTGTGAAATGGTTAACTATTGATCAAAAATGCTAACGTTCAAAGGACAACCTGCCATGAAACAAACGCAATCTGAATTGTTGTTTTTGGTGAAAATAGTAAAAAAAATCGATAAACAATATTATTGTGCGCTGTTGGATCGATTGGATGTCGAAATTAAAGTCAGGCACCCTCTCAAGCATCAAATCATCCCGTCTGAAAGAACTGGTTTTTAATTTCCTATTTTAACACAGCTTTGTTATGACAATTATAACCCTGTACATAAGATCTCCAAGGTTTCTCTGATTTGTTCTTACTTCCAAACTAATTTTTCTTTTAAATCTATTGTTAATTAACAAAAATTTGATATCAGCAGTTATAAATATATTTGAAATCAAGTATTTCAAAAATGCACTGCACTGACTTATCAAACGGAGCGGATAGAGTGATACCATATACAATGTACATACAGTGAACCCAAAAAAAAAAAACTCGTACAGTGATGGAATCATTTTGGATTTTAAAACTTTTTTGCAGAAAACTAGATTTTTTTTTGTATAATAAATTTACTTTTTTTAAAGAAAACTGCCTTTTTTCACTTTAGGATGCAACTCAAAAGTTGCAATAGTTTAGGCGATAAGTTACTTCAAAGTCAAAAAATCTCCCTGTACAGTGTAGTCCCAGTAAATAACTCACCACTGTTAGCCATTCCGGTGCGTCTCTCCTCTTTTCCGTTTCCTTCCTTGCTACTCAACATTTCAATCATTTTATTGTGTCAACAAGCTGCGCTCACTAAGCCATCATCAACACCAGCCAGCCAGCCAACAACACCAACAATCGTCCGTCCAAGCGGCTTGCATTAACTATCTGCTCTCTGCCATTTGCGCTCCATTCTATTGTAACATATACATAAATATATATTCTTCCCATTATAAACATAATTTCAGCGCTCATTTATTTAGCCTGTCGTTGGCGCCACAAAGCGCAGGCCAAGTCCACGAATATGCGAACTAACGGCAACGCTGAGCTGGCATTAATCATTGTTGCTGCTTTTTTCACATACTTACTGAAAGCTGAGGCGGGGAGTAGATGTTTGTTATACATACTTACATATTATATATGTGTATATGTTTGTTTGGCGATTAAAAGTTTTATCCACTGAAGCCACTTGGCCTCATTCCGGCTGAGCTTGACGCTCTGTCAGAACAAATGCTTTATATTTACACTTAGCTTGTATAGCTATATGTAGTATATAAATATATACCATATATATGTGTTTATATACTTACGCATATCTAACTAAGGTGGAAAATCATATACCTTAAACACACAATGAAATCTTAGCTGGCGTTTTTTGTTACCTGAGATATAATGTAGTAATAATGCAACGTAATAGCCTCAGGATGAATAATAATCTGAGATTTTCCTTCAATTTCAGCGAACTAATATACTTTCTTTTTTACATATAGAGGAACATATTTATGTATGTATATTTGTCTTTAATTCAATTTGGAAAGCCAAGCTTCGACAGTTTTTAAATTAATGGTAAAAAATATATTAATGGTATGGGGACGACCCGTGCGTGTTGGTGAGCGACACCTGCTAGCTTAACATTATGTATGTCCTAGCACTCTTAAATTAAAACTATATAGTTCATCGAAATTTATTAGAAAATATAAAAAACCCTTGGAATTATTGGGAACAACTGATCCTCAAAATATATTGAAAAGACAAAATATATATTGCTATATGGTAGAAGCTTTTCAGAAAGACCCTAAATGCAGAAAATCTTTTACTTGTCACAATACCTAGGGAAATCCCTATATTTTATTTAAACTTTTTTTCAATCATCAAACCACCTAGATAAACTAACTTAATTTTTCTCGATTTCCAATTTTTTGTGGTTTTGAGAGTTTTTGGAAAGGTCTTAATGTAATGTAGAGAAAAAATTTCTACTCTAAAATATCAACAATATTTTATAATGTATTATAGATATGTATATATATATATAATAGATTCTATGTATCACGTGTTCTATAAATGAGATCAGTTTTCGCCATATAACGTTATAAAGATAAGATTTTGTGCTAAAATAAATTTGGAAGAACTTGTGTGATTGCTTCAGTCGGTATTGTTTAAGCACCCGTCAAAGATGGATACCAGCATAGAGTTCATACGCCACATTTTATAATTTTTCTGCGATAAAGAAGGCAAAATGTTTAAGAGTAGTTCTTATTGCTGTACTATGAACGATTTATGGACCCACTCCAACAGCCATCCCTAAGAAAAAGCGCCAAGGGTCAAAGAATTGCCAAACAGTCTCATTGTCATGCAATTTATTTCACGTAGCACATAGATATTGAGAGCTGACAAAGATTAGAAAAAGAAGGAAGATAAAACAAGAACATGTAAAGAAGACCTAAGTTCGGGTGTAACTGAACATTTCATACTCTTGCAACTTGCCAGGATCAAAGCTGGGGAAATACCTTCAGGTGTTGGCAAAACTTAGTAATAAAATATGGAACGATAAATAGTTTTAGTATGTTATTTTTGTTCATGTTTTGAACATATTTATTTAAAACTTATAGTATCCTTAATTTGCCAGGTACAATCACAATAGGCTAACAAATTAGAAACGGAAATATTCATATATGTATATATAACGTTCATATATCTTAGCTTGAAATCAGACTCGTACTACGCATGCATTTAATAAATTTATTTAATAAAGTTATTTAATAAATTTCATCGTACGTAGTATTTTTGATTCCAACACTATTTATTTTATTTTGTCTGAAATGTCTCATAAGAAACATAGACCCAGAACGTGTTAATGGTATACATCATTTGACCTAATCAACGGATATTATTTTATTGCAATCGCATATACCGTCATTGTTATTGTACTTTTATTGAGTTTGCGTTTAGGTGCTTTTGTGTTATATGTTCTCACATTCTAGTGCGCGGTACTACTTTTTTTTCTACTTCAGTTTTGACCTCATAACCTCGGCCGAGTGGGCAGAAACCCATAAAGCGTCCGAACAGTGCCAAACCTCCGCCCATTTACGTTTCTAAAACACCACACTTCAATCGGACGCAGCCGCTTGGACACCCATCGATTGTTATTTACCCAATTTATTGTTTGCACTGTGTGTTGTTGTTTATTTTTAGACATTATTTACATGCATGCAAGTGTGTGTAAGGGCACATAGTGTGCCAGGTCCAAGTAAGTGCGCGGTCTAGTTGCATTGTTGAGTGCTGCGGTCGTTGGGCGGTCATTCGCCTCGCATATTATGACGCATTGATCCAATTATTTGCAAATTTTTTAGCAAATTTTACCGACTTAGGCGCGCATAAGCCGGCGTAACTAATTTCGTGTGCTTAGTTCGGTCGAAGTTCGCAGTTCGCAGTTCGTGAGCAACATGCGACAACGTAATGCCATTAAAGGCGAAAAGGGACGTAACGAGGCAGCTGGTAAATTTGTTTCTAACATTAGCGCGTGCTGATATTAGCGTATCGCGTTGTAGCCATCAATAAATAATAAGCTTTTTAAGTGAATGACTTCGTTAAAGTTTTAATAGAGTGAACTGTGTAGGAATTGTACTCAATTTCAATCTTTTTGCAGTTTCTTTTCGATAGCAATGCACTTCAGAGTGATCTCAAATCAAAGGACCAACTCAAAATCAACGAAAAAGATTTGCGCTGCCACTAAGTCAGTCAGAAAGTCAAAGCCAAAGTAGGCATATACTAATAAAAAAGGAATTGAAAGCATATAAAGTTATATGTGTTTCTATCAGAAAGGGAGAATGTCAAGTAGTAGAAAGCTTGTAAAAAGTACGCCTTGCATTATTAAAATTCCTTTCGTGCGCAGTCAAGAGAAAAACATGACACAAATTGCGAAACTTAAACCCCACAATACCAAGCGCTACCGAAATCAGCAGCAGCAACAATAACAACGGCAGCAACTTTTAAATACAGCAACCGAGAAAAAAACGACAACAAAGTAATAGCAAAGAAGGTAGACCGAACTGCGCTCAAGCACGCCAACTTAGTAACTTAAGGAAATTCAAATACACTCATACATACATGGACACACAAATACGTAAATACGTAATCATAGCAGAAGCTCGCGTCTCACTTTAAAATCGCCTTCAATGCACAACACTCGCTAATAGTGACTGCCAAGCTGAAGTGGGACCTTAGCAGTCGTTCTTTGCGATTTATGTTAAGGACAAGTGGCGCCATTTGTTCAGTGCCTGCATCCTCGAGTCACAACTGGCACGACGACAACAACAGTAGCCAGTGAGCGTACCACAAATGTGGTAAGGCGGCGGCGGCAGGGGTACAAGCGGTTTGTAAACAAACGCAGCCGCAACGATTAACAAGGATTCTTAGTTGCATTGCCAGCCCTCCATCTTGGGCTCGGCGTTGGTAACTCATTCTCGGTAGGGCAGAGCAACGTTTACTACGTCAGCAGGATATAGGAGAATAGTGCCGTAGGTGTTTAACACAATAGCACAGACAACTACGACAACGACACCGACGACGACATCGAGAACAACTCGGTACTTGAGGACAGTGACGCTGTGGTATTCGGCTCGGCATGGGTGACCTGCAAGCAACAATTGAATTTTCCGTTGAGCTCTATAAATTCTTCAATGTTGACTTATTTCAAAGAGGGTAAGTTCAAGATGTGTTCTCATTTTCATTCTCATTCCCATTTCCATTTTTATTCTTATTCCCATTAGCATCACTTACTGTTAAAAATATGTGAGTATGCATGAGTGAATACATAAAATGACAAGGTGCGTGGGTTGAGCAGTTAACAATAAAATGACGTTGTCACATTAATTGTCACAGTGATCATGACATTAACATTTGCGCATATTAATTATATTTTAGGAATGCCTACATTTGTACATTTGTATATGCAAAAATAGAAACAGTAGAAAAGACCAAAGCTCTTTGAAACACTCGAGTATTCGCTTTTAATTGCCCTCGATAGTATTTCCTAGGAATTTTTGTATTTGCAAAAATAATCTAGCGTTGAATTTTCTTTGTTTTTCCAGCAATAAATGGCAATAACTCGAAAAATTACATATAGTTACTTGGAACTGCTCTGTTTTGTGCAAGAATAAACAATTAAGCAGGGAAATTAACTTTAACAGATTTTAATAGAAATAGGTTCATTAAAAGAATCTTGGAAAAACGGGCCCTCGCAGCCATTCCAGATAAATTAAGCATATAACATAAAATCATTGAGCAATCGCACTCAATTTCTCAACAGAAATATTTCACTTAACTAGCCTATATCTATCAAGCCGAGAACTAAATTAAGCTAAAACTACATATAACGGTAGTTTTAAAAGTTACTAAAAACGTTACATTTCTCAAACGAATTGCGCCAGAAGCGTAATTTATAAATAATCTACTCTCGGCTTTGCCACGACAAATTTTACAACTACCGAAACACTCGATCAATGTAAGCATTATATTATGCACTCTTTTGAGGTATTCTGGCCTTTCTTTGAAAATAAGAAAAATCAAACTACCTTAACATACGAGTATAACGGATTATCTAGAGCACTCACTATTATGGAAACAAAACTTGTCACTAATGACAATAGTACCCAAGGCTTTTCATCCTCACGAGGTGCGAGGAGCGCAATTTGTATGCAAGCGGTATTTTCCGAGTCACGAAAGCCAAAAAACGAGAGAAATTTGAGTAATACTACCAGAATCTGATTATTAAATAATTTCATCATATACTACCTATTTATTTTGTATATTCTCTCTCTGTTTGTTATATAATTTCTAGTGCTATTTCCTACTATACCACATTAAACCGCAAAAACCTGCCAAACACTTTAGTTTCATTTTAGTATTGCAAGCACCGACCTTTTCTGGTACCGCAATATCATTACGAGATCTTTTTTACAATAACAATATTGACAATTTTTACAATAACAATATTAGCAACTTAATAAAGTTACTAAGTACATTTACCGCTTAAAAATTGAGTATCCCTATTATTACGAGATAAAGATGCTCTCTGAATTTCACTAAGAGAGTTCACATATTGACCGATATGTATCGTGTAAAATGAACCAGAAGTTCGAATTTTTTTATATAAGGTGGTTATTTTCGGAAAAATATCAGACATAAGCACTGTGGTCAACATTTTCGGTATTTGGGGACTAGAACAGTGAGGTCTGATTTTGTACGTGAGATGGAATACTTTAAAGCCACTATTTGTGCAAAGTTTATAACTTTATTGAAAGAATCATATGGCATTAAAGTTTGTGATATATTGGAATAAGACGTGGTTGTAGTCCGATTAATTCCGTTTCGACAATTAAATATAACATAAGATGTATATTGTACTCAGCTTAGCTGAAATTGTACTTAAAATATTTCCGCCCAAAGATGCCCCTCTCTACTAGTATTACATTTCAGTATTGTATGTTAATTTGCAGTTTAGTTATAGCCTTTTATAGGTTTTTTACTTAAAGATATTTTGTACGCGTGGCATTGGTCTGATTGCGCCCACTTGCAATACCAATCTTGTTTGTGTCAAGGAACACGTGCCCTAAGTTTCATGTATTGTACTTTTTTCTATTGAATTCAACTAGCTTCGTTATCATGATCAATTACATGTATATGTATTCCTCTATATCTATCTCGAATAACTTTAAGTGTTACAAAAAACCGTTAGGTGAACAAAATTATTATACATATTGCGAGTGTATTAAAATTTACTTAGGTATGTATTGAAATCATTGCAATGATTATAATAAATAGCTACAACTTATGCTGAAAGCTAAAAAATTATTTCTGTATTCATTCACATTGCTCCAGCATACATTTTTATTTCAAGAATAGATTCTAGATTAGATATATGGTACATCATATACTATTGACTCAGCTTTAATTAAAAAATACATTTTACTTATTTTCTCCTTTGGTATTTCGCACGTGAATCCATTTCTGTAAATAAAAAAAATATTTTCCATAAAAAAAAAATATTTTAATATCTGTTCAATCGAAAATGAGCTCCAATAGTAATAATACCTGCTATTTATGAATAACTGTTTTTTATTTGTCCAAAAGTAGTTATGTATGTATTTATGTAAATGCAACTATAACAAAGAAATTGTACATATTTATTTCGTTTTTGTTATTGGAGTTTTCTATTGAAAGCTAAATTTAGAAATGATTTGAATCCAACAGATAAAGAAAGAAAGAAATAACTGCATAAGTATAATCGAATAAATGAAGGGCGAGTACACACGATGGCCTTTCGTATAATACTCGCATACACATTTTTATACAAATTATTTATTTATTGAACTCTTTCGTGTTGTAAAAATAGCGTCAGACTTACATAGGAAAAAATTTCTAGCGGTTAGCTTTGTATACACGCCCGCTGGGAACGGTGTACTGATTTTTATACCTTCGTAACATGTTGTGCAGAGTAGAATAGTTCAGTTCGTTTGTTTGTATAAGCAGTTACCATAAAAAACAATTGAAATTGGCTTATAACCATGTCGATCGCTAATACAAGGTTATGTTAAAAAATATTTAAAGTGTGAAAACTCTATAAAGGAAAAAAAAGTCGTAAATGAATGTGAATCGTTAAAAAAAATGCACAATAGGCGTGCTAGAATCCACTTTTAGGTAAAATCTCATACTCCAATAACCAATCGATTTGAGCCACCTCTGGTATTGCCTTCACATTCTCCTGTTACAAGCAAAAAATCGTTAAATGAACAAATTCGGATTAAAACCACGTGTAGTCCACATACGAAACCATTTTAAATACCATTGGATTGTCATTGTTCGTCTGTCTGTGTGGTACGCGAACCCAGACAAATTGTTCATATTCTGTAATTCAGTGACGCATTTCTTTAAATATCTTGAAGACTGAACTATTCAAATAATAAATATTTAAGAATCGAAAAATCGCGGTTTGCCATCAAAATATCCGGTGTCCCTAAAAGAACTGATTTCTTGGATTTCAGAGCGAACACTGTTAATTTCCTCAATTTTTTCCATTAACAAAAATAACAATCCATAAATGTTTAAGGACACTTCGTGCAGCGCTAACGAGTATGCCAGCTGCAGGCAATGTCGCTCAAAAGCGCTGACAGCGATTTAGGCATTCCAGTGACAAACGCTTATGAACTGCCTTATAAAATGAAAAATTAATTAAAGCCAACGAGGAAATTCTTGGGACACTTTTCCTTCCTTCTCTCTCTCTCTCTTTCTACTCTTTGACACTCCACCGGCGTACGCGACATTGCACGCTTGTTTGAATTTTCCCACGATGCCAAAACGTTTAATTTTAGTCCATTTCATTTGACATTTACGTTCTTGAACGCTATTTAAAAACAAAAAGCAACAACAACAGCAAGTTAAATGGCAACAAACGCAGGCATAGTGGCTGAGCATTGAACGCTTAGTGGCGGCAGCCGTCATGTCCATATGTATGTGTGTGGCATGTATCCACGCAGTCAGCTGTGAGCTTCACACGTTCACCACATACCAACAACAACATAACAGCGAGGCGGCAAAACACTCGGCAAATCACTTGCTTGTTTATGAAATACATATGTCAGCAACAGCAACCATAACAAATAATTTGACATTTGCAGTTCCCACTCAATGTTGTAGTTGACGTTGTTGTTATTGTGATTTTTTTTTTGTGTTTATAAAAAGTACACACAGTCGACTAGCCAAGAATGTTTTTTCGCACAACAGCGAGTGATTACATACGCCTACACACACCCATACTCAGCTTGCGATACATTTGTACGCTACCCATACGCCATGTACCACCGTCCATCTGTCTACTTATCAGTTGCGTTTTCGTTTCGTCTGACTTTTCGCCGACTGTGCTGCCAGTCAGTCTATTTGTCGGGATCAACGGCGAGTGCTTATATGGGATTTGCACATCTGACGCGCAGCGACAACATTGCATTGATGAGATTAAAAACGAAAGCATGTTTTCCGCCGTTGAAAGGCCAAAAATCTCATATCTCATGCGAGCGCTGAGAGCGTTGAACAGGCAATTGACAAATACGCTGCGATTTAAGCAAGCTGCTGATGGAAGATAGAATGGTGCTGAAATTAATGTGTGCTACCGTAAATTTATTCTTATTCACTGGTTACTGCTTGCCACACATGTACACACACTCCAAAAGGAAATCTCATTTTAAACACGTTATTTCACAAATATATATTTTATATATAAATTTCACATATGTATGTATAAATTTCTGTTTACTTATATGTTTTGTATTAATTTACAACTTTTCCGCAGACTCTATCAGGTGCGCTGCGGTCTACGTGTCTCTCCACGGCTCCCCGTTCAGGTGGAGACCAGCATAGCAGACACACCGCAGAACAATGCTCACACGGCGGAAATCCACACACAGGCGCCACCAACCACAAATGGTTGCAATAGTGGCGATAGCAGTGGCGGTGATGGCGGCGGCGGCAGCGATGGCGATGTGTTGCAGGAGCCGCGTGAACAACAACAGGATGCAGTGCCAAGCCTGTTGCAGAACGGCGGCAGCCTATTGTCGGGACCTGCATGCATAATTAACGGTTGTGGCGCATCGCGCGTCTTTCAGATCCTCTACCGGAATGAGGAAGTGACGTTGCGCGATGTTATACATTTTCGCACACACTTGTTGGGTGAGTGATAATTTAAGATTTATTACCATATGGCATGCGGCAAGAGTACTTTCAGAGTTTTGATGCTTGAAAAAGGAAATAATTAGGAGCTTTATATACTCGCATATGCAACTTTGTATTCAGTGCAAGATTTTTAAAAAATAATTTAAGTTACAATTTTAATAATTCCATTTTAGATTGCTGATGCATAATGAAGTATATATATATTTATATTATATATATATATATATTTAAGTTTAGTGTGATTATATTATACAGCCAAAAATTACTTTTTTTCTGAGTATTGAACTAACTAGTTTTTCGAGAGATTCAGTCATATATAAAAGGGAAGGTTTCAACATTTTTCGAAGTAAACCACCGAAATCGAAATATTTACCTAGTTTGGTGAAGTTTGATCGCTATATGTCAAGTAGTGTGTGTTTGGCAGCTCTGTGTTTACGATGCAATATGATTGTCTTGTCCAGTAAATGTGAACACATCGTCGCGGGCTAATAGGGTTATTTTGAGTTGTCCGATACATAGGTACGTCGTTGGCTCCTATGATATACATTACATTCTATTCTATTTACGACCTTATTGGGACAAAAGTGGTCGCTTATTAGTGTGGATTCTTAGGGAGACATTTGTGGTTCTTTATGGTAGCGTTTAACAGAAAAAGGTAACACTGTTTGAATGTGACTACGAAATTCCTCGAAGAAAAATTTGGGGTCTGTTGTGCAACTTTCATGCGTTAAGCTGGTATTTAGAAGGTTATTACGCAGAGGTAATCTGATGCCTTAAAATCTTCTTTATAGACGCAGACCACCTACTAGACTTAAGAGTGGTCTAAAAACTAAACCACCATTATCATGTATAACCGTGTGACTCTGGTAGGATTCGGACTAAGTTTAGGTGAACGTATTGCAAAGAAAATCTCTCCTGTGTTATATGGACATTTCGACTCATTTAAGATCGCTGTCATGAAATGAAACTTGTAGTATTCTAATTTCAGTCTGATGTTTGTTAGTATCAGAAAGATAAAAGTTTAGCTATCTGATGTTTGTTATAACGGGGTAATCATATCGTGCCTAAAAGGAAAAATATATTAAAATATTGAAAGTTGAAACATGAAACAACATGTTTTCAAATTTATAATCTTCAAAAGTTGTTGAAAAATTGTATGAAAGCAGTATGCCGCGGTTAGCTGCCTTCGTCCTGCCAACTTTAGAGAGAAGAATCGAACCAAAAACTAACTACAACTATAGACCCTTTAATATGCTGTTGTAACATTATAAACCAAATTAAATTTAGTCAAAGCAAACAGTTCCCAATCTTAAAGGTGTATACATATATATGCACGAGTATGTACATACATAGCTAGTGCTATATTTTGGCATTTAATAGCATTAAAACTGTGCCAGCAGCGCCGCGTGTGCTGGCACAATATTCAATTTTTTCGCCGCCTTTCCACTGAGGCATGCAAGCATGAGGCACCGACTTGCAGTGCGTGCCAACTGCCGCATTATTGAAATTACTGCGTCTGACATTCGACTGTCAAAGCACTGCAGGCTGCCGAGTGACGCGCCGAGGCATACTCGCGTATGTGCGCGGCTTCTGCGCTGACTTAGAGCTTCAGTGAAATATGGTGGCAAGTGCCGGCAAGTATACGCAAATTTAATGAATTAAATGGTTTGTTGCAAATACGCCCAGCGAAATTTCATCTAATTTTAATTACAGAGAAAGCGAGATTGTTTCCAAGTAATGGGATTTAATTGTATTTAAATTAGTAAACTGCAAGTATTATTTAGTAAATTGCACCCAAAAGGGATACGATGGAATTGTCATCTAAAAGATAGCTGCGGTACTCAGTGATTTTTATATAGCCATATATATATTCTGGGGATACTTAATTAGCCATATATTGTAGATAGGTTTATGTATAAAACCGCTTTAAAATCAACAAAAATGTAATATTCGGTTCTTTCTCCCGATTTCGTTAAATTTTAATTATAGTGAATGTCTGATTGATGAAATTCTTACAAGTGTTAAACACCCTTTGTTGGTAGGGCAAAGCTTGAAGTCATTCTCATAAGTATCTAGTAAATATATTTCAGTATTACGTCATCTTATAACTTCATTCCTTTAAGCTTTCAAACAGGGAGTAACACTTTTCAAAAATATTTTCCACAGAAATCTGCCGTGAACCTCTTTAGTACAAGTATAAAGTAATATGTTTTCATATACCTATGGTATCAATTGGTTATTATAATCAGTTAGCAACACCAGCCATATTTATTTTCAACTTTCAGAAATCATTTAGTTTGACGTCCCTATCGTAATAATTGATATCATATTAATTTCATTCATTTGAAATTTATAAACAGGGTGCCACCCAGGTCAAAAAATATTTTTGAGCTTTAAGTTTTCCGAAAACTCTTCAGTGCAGTGTATTTCTTTGCCAAATCTTTTCTTTATATTATACCTATACTCGTATAATATTTAATTTTATTTTACAATAAAATTTCAAATACTTTCAGTTGCAAACGTTCTTTGACTTCTCCAGTTTCCAGTATCATTTAAATAACAGGTGGTAACTTTTTAATATTTCTTGTATATATTTGGGACACGGAGTAAGTACTTTTCAAATCCTTTTGTCATTGTTATGGTGGCGCTACTGTCAACGTGACGCAATTTTGTTGCGTTACACGATTTTCTTGCATTCGAATAGTTTTACCACCGAAGTTTTGCTTCAAAAAGTAAAGTTTCTGTTAACGAGACATAATACCAACGAGCAGGCATCATGACTAATCATACCACATTTACAAACCAGAGAAAATCAGTTCTTAGAAAATTTTACAACAAAATTCCAAGCAATCATAAACGTTGCTAAAAATTCTACAAAACATAATAGGTACTCGCAACGATAACAATATATTCTACAACCCACTCACACTGCAATTTAGCAACTCGACCGTAAGTATCAAAAGGTACTTCGTCTAACGTTTTTATGCGCTCATAAAATATTAATGGTCATATTCTCCATTTTCTTTTTTATGCTCTTATAAGTAAGAGAAGGTGTGTGTGTTTATGTGAGGGACTTGTGTCTGTGGAAGCGAAAAATACGCACAATTCAAAGTGGTTCAAGCCTTGATTTTATTTGAGAGTACTTATGTTTGAAAACCTTTGACGTGGAGGACCTTAGCATAAGTTTTGCCGGCATGAAATTTATGTAAAATGGCCGCGAAATAAAATATATTTTAAAGTGCCATATTCTTAAATACAAGCACAACCGTAATTTAATTTACAATTACAAGTATACACGTGTACTTTTGATATATAAATGTGGCAAATTTGAGTAAGAGGGTGTTGGGTAATTTTTCAGCTAGCTAACATTTCATTTCATATATATTCAACAAGTGCCAGCAAATTTTATTACCTTAGGCCAAGTTATGTTTATGATTGTTGTGTTTTTGATTTTTTGATTAAAATGCATATGCTTAATATAAGGAAGATGTAATTTAAAGAGTTCACAAATGTATGTAGGAACACTTTGAACACTTCTGTATGATAACTTACAATGGAAACAAGGATCTGCTATAAAAATGTCATTTACACAAAGTTGACTATTCTAAGCCCGAAAAGTATTCTAATATTTTGCTTCTCGCAGCATTCGTATTTTTAAAACTAATGAAGGCAGTGCCAGAAAATACATAGTTTAATCCTAAAAAAAGTGCAAGAGAATAAGCTAATGGAAGACGTTGAAGAACTAGCATATATTTTCGGAATGTTGTACGAGCACCTAAAGCAATGAATATGTTAATAAGATACATTTATAGAAATATTACTGTTGTCTTCGTATACTTGTATTCTTCATTCAAACTGCTCCACTTAAATTAGATTAATGCATAGGATTGCACTGCGCCCTGTGCTCTATTGTGCCTTCCTAACCGCCCATACACATTTTTGAAATAATTTAAAACTCGTAATTTCGAGATAAAGCAATCAACATATTCATTTCTTATAAAGTTTTCCAACTATTTATTTTATTTATAAAGGTCGTCAAGCATTTTTTTGGGGTTTTTGTTTATCTCATTTCAAATCGATGTAAGTAAAAATAATCCAATAGTGTTAGTCATATAATTCATAGCTTGAGTCATATGAAAATTTGGAATTGCGCAATCATGTTTTTCAAATAAAAAGCGTTAGATTTAGTACTAAGCCATTACAGTACAGTGGCCGATCTTAATTCATTTTGCAGAAATATAAGAGAGTCGGCGAAAAATGCACTGAAGAACAATGCAGAAGAAAGTCTATACACTATAGTAAGTTCAGCAGCTAAAGGCTTTTAACAGCTATCAGTGATTTATTTCAGATAGAAAAATATTTAAAAGGTTCAAGCAACAGAAGTTCAACGAAATTTCGCAAACGTCATGAACAACACCGATTTTTGGTAATTTTTGTGTTGTCAAAACTTCAGCTTTCCTTCAACATATATGCAATAAAACACTTTTCTTCGGAATCTGAAATCGATATTACCGGAACACACATATTGTTATACAAATTACTAGTCGCCAAGCCCATAGTTCATAGCTCCCGTACTAGAAAAAATCTAGCCATTAATGCTAATAATTTTTGGACAAAATATCTGCCCAACATTGCCTGTTAGTAGTTTGAACAATACGACATGCCTTGCCACGCCGAGTATCTAACCCTAAAGTTTCTGCAACAAAAAATCTCTGTTGTCCCCAGATCTCCAGAGTCGATTCCCTGACATCTTTTTGAAAAACGAAGTTTATACCGCTCGAGGTGCTTGTAACAAAAACGTTACAAAGCGTCAGATTAAATATAATATCTCAAGCATAAAAGAAGATAGATATACAATATAAAAGATTGTGCGCCTTATATTTCCGAGCAGAAAATAAATATCTACACACACATTGGTCTTGAATTCCAAAAAAGTTGAAAATTTTACATATGAATGTACAATTATATATAAAATATGTGGCAACTCCTTTCGAGAAGTGGTTAATTAGTCGTAAACGCTCGAATATTCGAGTAGAAAGAAAGTTGTACTTAAATTATATGCTCTTTGTAAGGGAAACATTAAATGAATTTCACACATATTGAAATACTCATGTGGTACTCAGGCATAACAAGTGCCACCAACTGACGTAAGTGTTGTTTATATTGTTGTTGTACTTCTTATTGCTGTTGTGGGAATACAATAGTTGCATGGAATTGTTGGTGACTGCGGTTGATAGAACCGTCCGCCCACAGCCACAATACAACGCAATAATATGCTTGTCATAATTTATATACATTTATGTATCGTATATGTATGTGTGTGCTATTGTATTATTTGAAGTATAAAATACTCCTTTCTGAGACGAACAGACCGTTTGACAGACAGACACTTCTCTTGCAACTGGCATTTTCACTTTTTTATCCGCCATTCTATCTTGGAGATTTATTTTCTATACAAATGTTTTCCAGAAAACGCACACACTAGTATATGTACATATGTAGATATATAATGCAAAAATGAATTTATTTGAGTACTCTAATGCACATATGAGTGCAGAAATTTGATGCCAGTGCGTCGCATTCTACTTTCAAACACGTTCGGATAAGTCCTTAACCCACATAAGAAAACCATAAATTTTGAGAAAAAATGGCAATTTATTTTTCAACATAGTTCCGTATTAGTTCGATCACTTGACCCAGCGATACTAATTTTTTTCACCATATGGGACTGTTTTTCTGTAATTGGGCATCGAATCGGCATAATAATTAAAAAAAAGTAGAGCACTGTGACAGTTTTACCCTTCTCCAAGTAGTTCATGTAGATTATACCTCGTGAATCCCAGGAAACGGTGGCCATCACCTTTCCGGCCGATAAGACAGTATTCGTCTTCTTTGGCGCAGTGAATGGCCCCGATGAAGTCTACTGTTTTGACTGTTCCTTGGCCTTTGATGTGTACCAACGAATCCATGATTCTTTGACATTTCTGAAATTAAGCTAAATTCCTTCGAATTGAGTTTAAACATTGCTGTGAATTGATCTCTCTATTTTTATAAAATCTGCTGAAACGTCTGCTTCAAACAAAAACTACGGGTCCGATTTTGTTCTACGATTCTATAATAAATTAGGCTAAGCACATATCGAACCACTCTCGTACACATACACATATGTATCTCTACATGGTTGTTCACATGCGCATGTGTGCCGTCTTTGCGCAAATATGCATAAGTTCGCAAATAACAAATTTATGCACACAGAATATACTTTATATCACAAACATATACATACATACATATGTATTATAGGTATACGCATGTACCCCGTATAGGGTCTTTATTTAGCTCACCATGAATATACGCAGTTAAGTGGACTCACATCGTGGTGTGTTGATGTTGCCAAGACAAATCTGAGAAAACCGAATAGTACATTACCCTCAATTGAATGAAATAAAAAATGGAGAATGATAACTTAAGTCGTCTGCAATGCTTCAGTTTCACCCGCCGAAATGAAATGAACGCTGTTATAAATATCGTAATGTACATTTAAAGTACTTGAGTATTTTCTGATAGCTACGGGACAATTTCGTGCGGATTTGAAGCTTATTTGCGTTAGCAAAAGCTTTAATTTGTTTTAAGAACTCGAATTCTTATTGGAAAGTACTTGAAAAAGAAACATGCAGAAAGCATTTTCATATTGAAACAAGAAAAAATGTTAACTTCGTTTGCACCGAAGTTATAATACCATTCACAAATACAAAAAATTTCTGATAAGAACTTGATTTTATTCGGTTAGTTTGTATGGCAGCTATATGTTATAGTGATCCGATCTGAACAATTTCTAACCCTAGGGCAATAACCGATGCCAAATTTCTTGTGAAATACTAAAGTTTTCCACACAAGCACTTGATTCCAATCGTTCAGATTATATGGCAGCTATATGCTATAGTTATCCGAGTTAGCTTAGCAAACATATCTAATTGCGAAATTAATTTTGTTTCATTATTAGCTTTTTTTATATTTGCATACGAGTATACATACTTTCGAATTAGTAGCTAATAAATTTTAATCTCTCCTTGTAAGTTCGCCAAGAATTTTATAATGCCCAGAAGGAAATGTTTGTGACTCTATAAGGTACGAGTATATAGGTATATAAATGAACATCGTAATGAGCTAAGTCTATTGAACCATGTCCGTCTTTCTGTATATACAAGGACTAGTCTAGTTAGTTTTGAGATCTCAAACTGAAATTTTGCATAAGTTCTATTTTTCCCAAGAACTTGCTGATATATCGGAGCCGACGAATTGGACCACTATAGCATATAGCTGCCAAAAAAACTGATCGATCAATTCAAGTCTTTGAATTGCAGTCACAAAATTTGGCATAGATTATTGCTCAAAGCGACGCTAAAATCTCCGAACAAAACGTTAAGATTGACCGATCAAAAGAAGATATCTTCATAAAGATATTTTCGTTTCATTATTAAGTCGACTTGAAAGTTTTTTAATCAAGAGTGGTCTACATGACATATATATTGAGTATCTCGGATATTTACTCTCAGAATATCTGTAGGAATACCTTTTTGATTAAAATAAGAAGATTTACAAGCTTTTGCGCATTCAGCGACTCATTAGAGTTTTGACGGCTCTGATCACACAAATCCTCTTCATAGGAAATAAATTATAACCCTATATATCCAAAAATTACCTTTAAGAAACCCAAGCAACTGATAGCCACTTGTATCAGAAATACCATTACAATAATTTTCTGCTTTCTATTGTTAAGTTAGGTGATAATAATTCTTTCACCGCAGGAGGAAGCGTGTAAATTAATATATATTATATATACTTTAAGCAAATGTCATTTGAAGTTTCTGAGTTGAATTGAGTAGAGCTCTCAAATGCTAAAACACTTGTAATTCTAATTCCCAATTAATGTTAATTACCTCAAAGAAAAATCATAATTAATTTACTTATAAGCAGCAATGCCATTTCGTATTTAAATCCGCTTTTCTCTTTGGTAAGCATTTAATTTTCGATTTTCTCATTTCTCTTTTGCTCACTTCACTTTTTCCAGTTGACAGCCGTCACTTGAAGGAATCCATTGAACGTGCGGAATTCTCATTGCAATTGGAGTTGTGGTTTGGTGAACAAAACGGCACCAGCGCATTATCATTGGCCTCCACACGCACCTTACAGCTGAATTTCCATCCAGGTCGAGGGCTCCATTACCATCTGCCGGTGCTGTTCGATTACTTCCACTTGGCCGCCATTAGCGTTGGCATCCACGCCAGTTTAGTGGCTTTGCATCAGCCCTACATAAAGTGAGTATTACACGGAGTCTATGTGTGAATGTGTTGAATGTGAAACTGGGCAGACTCCTGACCCAACGGCTGCAACGGGGCATGTTGAAGAGTCATGAAAAAAGAGATTAAAAGGCAAAGCCACGCACATTCCGGTTGTGGCATTTCACACATGCTGCTATGTTTGTTTGTAAACGCGCTTTGGCCTCATACAAGATCATTATACTCTCTAAACGACCATGCCATGTCGTAGCTGTATACCGAGCATAAACCGACCGCTGATGGCTGCGAATGTGGAATTTGTGGCTGCATAGCTGCTGATGTGTGCGCATTTACTCATGCACCTGCCTTGTCCTTTATGCATCTCAATATTTACAAACAAATTATGCAAATGAGATATGTAAATCGAAAAGTCGGATTTGGAAATAATTAGATAAGAGTAGTAAATTGGAATTGGGAATTTCTCTAACATAATTTTTTTTTGTTTTTCAATCAGGGTTTTGCTTAATGAGAACAGGCACCATTTACTTTTGCAGCAAGTTCGAAAACTTACTAAATTTTTAAATATATTTATGTTGTTCTGTATATTATCAGTTACAGACCATTAGTGTAGTTTAGATTGGATTCGGCATAAATAGCTAATAATAAATTTTAGACACAATAATATTTTAGATAATATACAAGTAGACAAAGTCGAACCGCGGTAGTCTAAAACCAAAATTTGCCTTGAATTTTCATGGTCATCGAACCTCTTTAAAGACACTGTAGTCAACGTTTTTCAATTGAGGACATCTCACTACCGATTTTCTTTATCAAAGACCGGTCAATCCGATTATTTTCCATAGCAACCGTATTATCAAGCTCAGCAAACAATTTAGCACTCCGAGGATTCAGTTTTACTCTAAAAATAGGTATATATGATGGAAGTCAAGTTTAGACTTCAGTAGACTTTCAAACCAATGGTACGTCAACCCATCATACCACAACCGGCCTATATTTTAGCACTGATTAAAGACTCAATACGATATTTCATAAGAATTTGACTCAATAGAGTCTCAAAGCATTAATATCACCTGTGCTTTCTTTTTACTAGTCCGCGACCCAAAGCTACATCCTTCAGGTTAAAGAAAATATTTACACTATTTCGAAGCCAATAAATGATGGATTATAGAAGGTGCGGTTGCACCGATGCTAGAATACCCTTTACTAATACAAAAGTTTCTAACAAGAACTTGATTCCGATCGTTCAGTTATTCAAACTGAACCATTTCTTCGAAGATAGCATTATTGCTTTAGACAATATTGCATGCCAAATTTCGTGAAGATATCTCGTCAAATAAGAAGGTTTTCTATGCAAGTTTTGTATGACAGCTATGTGCTATAGTGATCGGATCTAAACTATTTTTTCGAAGATTGTAATATTGGCTTAGATAAGAATTTCCACTCAACCACTTGATTCTGATCGTTCAGATTGTATGGCGGTCTGTATGATATAGTGGCCCGATATCGGCGGTTCAGACGAATACGCAGCTTTTTGAGGAAAAAAAAAATGTGTGCAAAATTTTAGATCGATATATTAAAAACTGAAAGACTAGACTAGATATGTAGACAAACGGATGGACGAACGGACGGACATAGCTAAATCGACTCGGCTCGACACCCTGATCATTTAAATATATGTGCCATACATTTTAGGGGTTTTTGACGTTCCCTTCTGGCTGTTACAAACATCGTGGCAAAGTTAATATACCCTGTTTATGCTATATCTATTTTATATATGTAAATCTCTAAAATTTCGACAATCAAGCGCATAGAGGTATTGAAAAATGCTCCTCAACCTAAAAATAAGTTCAGAATTGCATGTGCGTTGTCCACAAAATTTGAAAAGTTACCTGCAATTTTATAAATCACTTATTACCAAGCAAATATGTTTGTATATATCTTCTTAGTGCAACTGCGTGCATACGTATGTGCGTATATACATATAATCGTTCCCACACGTCTGCGACGGCACGTGTACTTATAAAAAATTAACATTCATGCCATGAATGAATTCAAGTGCCGGCTGTTGTGCCTCCTCCTATCATCATATACTTATGATCATGAAAAACAATGAGAGCTAGTGCACGAGTGACTAAATGAAGGCGAATAACGCAAAAAAAAAATGGAATAGCGAAGGCATTTGCAACTCATTAAAGCGCTTACACACACGTTTGCCTTGTCATGTACCACGCATTGATGTTCATTAGCAACGCATGGCACCAGCTACAACTGTACCATTCCCTCTCCCCTGGTGAGTGGGCAGCACTCACAGCCGCAGACTCACTTGTAATTTCCAACATGTGTCTACAACTTTCTATCCGAGTATAAATGGCAAGGCGCATCCTTGGCAACGCGCGTGTCCCTAGTCTCTTAGCCTCCTCGTCTCCTAGTCTCATGTCTGTCTACACTTCGACCAACTATTGCCCCACTCTAATCCTATTTGGTATTTCCTTTCCGACCGACATAACGACTCACCGACTTCCTTACTTGTTTTGCAATTAATTTTAATGACTTAAATCAATTGTTGCCGCTGCGCTGCGTTTCATCCTCCAACCGCACCACACACACACGCACATATACATGCCATTGGATCACATTCACGTGCCTACAACTGTTCGCAGACGTCAAACGAGAGCCTTGCCACAGGTTATTCCTTTCAACTTTCCTTGGCGTATTCAAATTTTCCGACGTTTGATGCTGAAAAAGTTTGTATTGCAAGCACACGAACACACCCTCACAACTGAATAATTAAAATCCTTCGCTAGTACTATGTTTGTATGTAGTTTGTGTTGTCTGGTATATTATATATACTTGTACAACCGCTTCGCCATTTACTGCTCTCTTGAACATATCGCTCACAGAGGAGAATTAAGAAAGTTCATGCTTACAAATAAATCCGAATTGTTGTAAAACCTCAAGTGTCTATTTAATCTCTTAAAGTACTTTGAACACTTTTAATCCCGTATTGAAAATTAGTTGAGTATATTAAATTGATACTTCCGGTCATTTTCGAGTACATTCAGATAAGTAGTTATCAATGAATAAATTAATGGATTTGCAAGAGTTTAATAATTTAGAAGTATTTCCCTAAGGATACAGTATTCAGACAATTTTAATAATATACTTACTTTATAGATAAGATATAAATAAGATTTGTATAGAAAAATGCATATGAAAAATATAAGAAAAACTATTGAATATTTAAAAAGCAAGGAAAAACTAAGTTTGGGATTTAATTGCTATAAAGTCAACCGGATAAGCTATAGTATATACAAGTATACATTAAATAACGTCTAGTATAACGAAATCTAAGAAAGTTAAGATTTCATATTAAACCAACTTATCAGACAGTTTTGTGATTGCTTGACTCAGTATTGTTTGAGCACGCGTCACAGCTGGGCACCACCAGTAAGGGTAAGATACGGCACATTTTACAATTTTTCTACTGCAAAGGAGAAAACGCCCTAGCTGAAAATGTGAATATTGTTTATGGTTCTAGTAGTGTAACAGTCAAACACCAATAGGAGAAGAATTGTGTTCCATACCACCGAACACACATTTCAAACGCGGTTCGCCAGAAACTCCAAGAGCTTAGTTGGGTCGTTCTTATGCAATGAACTTATAATTCAGGCCTGGCACCAAGTAATTACTACCTGTACCTGTGTATGACAAATGATTTTGCTGGTGAAAAATTGTCCTCAAGAGATGCTTGTGAAAATCGACTGTCACAATTCTTTGCCAATATACGAGGATTTATATGAAAGTGACATATGAAATTACCTGCAGAATGACAATAAGTTATCTAACGAAATGGTGTTAATTTGGCCTAAATCACTTCATTCCAACTATGCCAAATATGCCTTCAATTAAATGCAAAAATAATGGGTTTCTTTTTACTAGATCCTATATTAAGACTAATTGCAGTTATGAACTGACGTCAGTAATTTTTTAAACTCCTAGATATAGAATAAATAATATATATAATAGGTAGATAACTCCAAACCGTTAAACCTTAAAACCGTTAAAGTTCACCTTCTCCGCTATATTCCTTAGACTTTTTGCGGACAATATCGGCACGCATGACGCTTAAAGCAGTGAAGAGTTGGGTCACTGGTGTCTAGCAGTGGATCCATGTCTCGTGGATGATATCGAAATGAAACTTTAGAGTCAAACACTACCCTTACCCTAATGACCCCAAGCGAAGCAGAAAAGTCATCGTATACATCACATACAACGCTCTTTGATTTCACTGCGCGATTTCTGAATTCCGATTCGGCTGAAATTTAAACAGTCTGTCAGAATATAACGCACTTTTCCGATAGTGACGTCATCGGACGATGAGGCTAAGTACTTTTCCGACCACCCTCGTACTTTAATGAAGATCTATGAAAAAAAATCTTTGTATACGTTAAGCAACAAATCTTAAAAAAAATTTTTTAATATTGTTTCGAAATTGCAACGAATTTTCTGGTGTAAGCATAGTGCATAACTGACAAAAATAATTTTAAATAATAAATAATTCCTAGTGCTTGGGACTCAGTGTTATTCAATAAGTATAGGAAAGCTTATCAATATTACGTACTGATTATTCATAGGTTTTGTTATCAGTAATAAGAAAACCGCGAAGTTCTAAAGTTTGTTCCATTAATTTTGTTTCAAAATTCCTAAAAAAAAACATTACACATTACTTCAATTATCAAAGTTATTTAGATCCAATCTGTTTTCATTAGTTTTTAGCTCCACGTAAATAGTTGAATTTTCCAGTTGTGACGCCCTTTTATCAACTACTTTTACTCTCTCTGTCTACTGAATTGAATTTAAATAGATTTGATTCATAAGTAGTATTATATCTTGCCCGCCCCTCATTTACAGTTACAAATCCATGATTATTTCTTAAAACATACTCGGCTCATACATATCATATTATATTCCACTGTATTGTCAAAAATTACTTTACTAATTTAAGTTTTACTTCCCAACTTCTTTATCCCAAAAAATT
This sequence comes from Bactrocera oleae, assembly GCF_042242935.1. Lineage (NCBI taxonomy): Eukaryota > Metazoa > Arthropoda > Insecta > Diptera > Tephritidae > Bactrocera > Bactrocera oleae. Next base: position 52,036,689 of record NC_091540.1, on the reverse strand, counting down.
CGAAATAAAAAACAAACAAAAAATTAAACCTATCCGGCCCAAAACTTCAACATTTCACATAATCGCCTATTTTTGCTGTAACAATTTTACGACAAACGTTGTTTTTGTTTTTATTTGGACCTCCTACTCATGAATGCTTACCATCGATAAATAAAAAGGAAAACACTTTTCCGTTACATGAAACTCTGGTAAGACTCTCTCCACGTTAAGTATAACACTTTTAGTTACTTTCCTTCAATTTCACTAGGATTTCTCCTTTTCCTTTTAAATTTTCGGTTTTGGTTCATACTTTCTTCTGTTTTAAGTTTTGTTTGTTCGGTTTGAATGTAGTTTTAGTACAACTTTGCCTAGTTGAAAATAAAATAGTGAAAGTAAAATTAAAGTAGTAAAACTAAGAGTTTTGAAAATTCATATATATACATTTATATTTGTTATTATTGTTTCCCTTTTAATTTCACTGTACGTGTAGCATAAACTTCTCGCCCAGTATTTTTTTTGTTTTTAATATTACTCTGTAGTCGGCATTAAAGTTGTTCTTAGAGAGCAACAATTAGCGATAATTTTGTGTAAGTGTGTGTGTCCCAAACTAAAATTAAACAAAAGCTGAGCTTAAAGCTTCAATTACTGTAAAAACGTATTATAAATTTTTCGCCCAGAACAAAGTCTCTAATACCGTATGTATCTTTAATGCAGCGCACCTAAAAGCTCGAAAGCTTGGAGCGGCAAGCTGAATTGTCGTGGCAGTATGTCGCCCGGTCCATTGGAGGCGGTCTTTTTCGGGCCACAAATTGTGGGCACCACCAAGTGTAGCGGTGGTCCCGCTGGACGCTTACTACAATCGCGTCAAATACATCACGAAGTGTGCAGCCTACTGTTGGGCGCAATTGAGAATCTTAAGGTTACACTTAACGAGTTCAGCGCCGTGCTTACGAAGAGCATGAATAATCAAATTGGCTCACCACCATTACGCGAGAACGATACCACTGAGCGTTTACAGCACTTAATCGAAGAGGCGAAGGTAGGTTGGCCGAGAGCTTAAACGAAGCTCGGTAAATTCTAAATTATTCCAATCAATTTCCTTTCACACAGCTTCACGACACCGAGGAGGATTTCGCGATTCGTGCCAATTCTGACATCGCACAGCTTTGCGCCGAGTGTATCATGTATTGGAGGCGTGTCTTGCTAGCCTCCTCACAAACGGCCGTGCACACACTGCTCGCCAAAAAGCATCATATACTGCGAGTGCAACGTTTCGCGGAAGGTTTCTTTGTCAACGAAAACCCGCGTCATTCGGCGGCTGGTTGTTATGACAGCAATTATCAGAATTATGTGGCCATCGCGGAAATGGCACGTCGTAGTCGTTATCTACAGTCTCTGCCACCGTTACCAGTACACTGCACGCCGATCGATGGTGATGCGAGCTCTCTGCCATTGATATTTGAAGATCGTTATGTCGAACCGCCGAACTATACGCGTCGTCGCACCGGCAGTGATCCTCATTTAAATAGTCACGAGAGTTTGGTGAGCTCTAGTGGCAGCAACACAACGCCCAAACTACCACCACCACCATCAACCAGCATACTCGATAAGACACACTCGGTTAATAGCCTAAGCGGACGTAGTACCAATTCAAAAGAATGTTCGTGTACCATAAATTTTGATTATCAGAATAGTCCCGGCTGTGTAGCTGGCGTGCTTACACCACGTTTCGCTTTAGGTGGTGAAATATTGCAAGCGAGTCTAACTATTTCAACCACAGCATCGTCAAAAGCGCCGAGCTCTAGCGCGTTGAACCAACGACAGATGTCACGCCACTCTGTTACCGGTCTACTTGAGGCTGACGATGATACAGTTAATGCAAAGGAATGCAGTTATAATACTAACAGCACTTTACCGGCGCGTCACAGCAAGTCATTGGATCAACTGGATGGCACAGTCCACAGCACGCCATCTTTACGCACTCACAGCCATACACAACAGCTCAACATGCATGGTTCCTTACAAACACAATCAGATTCAAATTCAAAACACTTTAGTGATGGCGCCAGTGTATCCAGCTTGGCTAACAAGTTTGAACAGTCGGCGACACGCAAACATAAAGCACAGGCTGAAGATCTCATGCGAAATATCTCCGAGTTCCGACAGAAATACAAAAACTGTGAGGATGGTACATGCTGTGAGCCCAAACTGCATTTAAATGTGAATGGTAGCAATCGCGCCGACGTTAGCACACTTAACCGGCAATTAAACACGGGCAAGTTCGATTATTTGCACGAGATACGTATGCTGAACTCACCGAAGCAGCTAACGTTATGCTCACATTATAACTCGCTGCCAAAATACCATGGGAATGGCTTGATACCGCCACGAAACTCGTATCCACCCATAAAATCGAGAAAATTAAATGGTTGTTTAGAGAACGAAGAAAAAGCCGCAAAGCATATAGCGACACCAATACAGCAACACACTATACCGCGTAGCAGCTCCTCGCAAGCCCTACGTCAGAAGTCACAAGGCGATGTAAGCAGCCAAGCAGAGTATGCATCAACAATACCGCGTTCGGTTGAAATCGCACGGGTACGTGTCTCCGATCTCAAAGAAATGTTAAAGAACGGTACACTCAAGAAAGAGTCCAGTAGTTCTGAAAGTGATATACCCTCGAAAGTGCAGTCCTCGAAAAGTAGTGACAATAAAATGTTGTCTTCTCTTAGTGTACCATTTAAATTAGAGTCGCTGAATACGACTAGCAGCGAACAGAATACTAGCGGTTTTAGCGAATCATTACCGAATCTGGCGCCACCGCCACAATTTGACGCTAGCACAGGGCAAAAGCGAAAACTTGTGCTAAGTAATTCCACGTCGTCATTAAGTGAGGAGAGTGGTTGGGTGTCGAGCCGGCGTAGTTCACTCGGGCCATCTAGTCCGGAAACCATTACAAATAACGAAAAACATGAAAAGAACGAACAAGCACATATCAATGGCATGGAAACTCGCCTGAACGGTGAGCAACTACGTCTTAAATTACAACAACTATTAGATCAGCAAACTCAAAAGAGCATTAAAAAACACGGCACAGCAAAACAAGCGAATCAAAATCACAAAACCAATGCCGCTAACAATGAAATATCGATACAACGTAAGGTCTCATCCGTAACCCTGAAGATGAAACCCGACTTTAATAGAACCGAAATGCATTTACGGCGCCGTCTGCAGCATTTAACGAATGGCGAGTCCACGGAAACGGATGATTTAGAAATTCCTTCAAGGCGCGAACGCTTAAAACATGGCAGACACGAGAAATCAAAATCAGATTTCGATCTAGCCAGTTTAAAAGAAAACACACCACTAGAGAATGTCCGCGTACCACCGCCACAGCAGTTCCAAGATGATTTACTACCACCCGATGAATTTCGTGATCCACCATTGCCCGGTGCACACGAGAAATTTACGACAGAAAAAACGAACTCCACAAATACTTGTACAACAACCGTAATTTCAACAAGACACAGCAACAATAAGAAAACTCCTACCATACAGTCCATAACGTCGAAAACACAACAAAGTAACGAAATCAAGTCGATGTCGGCACAAATACCTAAAACAAAGCTTAAGCACCATCAAAGCTTTAACATTAGTCAAAAGAAGAGTCAGAGTCGTTCGTCACGTACAACGACAATGGTGTCACAAAATCCATACGCATTGCAAAAATCTTCGCCCACGACGACACTTCTTACAAAACCGTCCCAAATAAAAGATATCGCTGCCCTAGACCAAAGCCTTTTAAAACTCATGGAGCCCTCGCACGCTATAGACAACCCAGTCTATCACATATACGAATCGCTGAAACCCATCGCCACACCCGCCATATTCACAAACAAACCGTTATTAAAGTCACACAGCATCTTGGAGCTGAAACATAGCCATCAGCCGTCAAGCGAACTCTACAATAATCACTGCAGGTCAACACCACATCATCATATCGCCAACATGAACAATTGTGTTACCAATGTGACCCACAATGGTCACGGCCACAGCCATAATCGCAGTCATGAGCACATCAACGATCACACCATACATACGCATGCGGTTGAACTTACCGAGGATGAAAATAAAGAGAATACCAGCAGCACCCAAAATAAAGCCATAGTGGCGCGAACCGATAGCCAAAAGTCAAACAGTTCCAAGGTATTGGTTAAACGCACAAAAATCACAGCTGTCATCGGTAATGGTCAAGATTCCAATGTTTCGCTCATGGAATTTGAAAAATATCGCGAAGAATTTCGAAAACAGATCAAATATACCGGTAGCATTTATTCGGACTTTGCTAAGCTGGCTTCCGAACTGCCGTACTTTAGCATTTGCGATGAGTATCGCACATTTTCGCCCAACGGTATGCATTTAATTATCTGTGTTCATGGGCTGGATGGAAACGCCGCCGATTTGCGACTAGTGCGTACCTATCTTGAGCTCGGTTTGCCCGGCGCAAATTTAGAGTTTCTAATGTCGGAGCGCAATCAAGGGGATACCTTCTCCGATTTCGAAACAATGACCGATCGGTAAGAGAACTCTATTACTAAGAGCTATATTGAGGAGTAAGTAATATGTATCTCTAATCTTTTAGGCTTGTAGCTGAGATACTATATCATATAGAAACATGTGGTCTGAATCCAACACGCATTTCATTCGTCGCACACTCTTTAGGCACGATTATAGTACGTAGCGCTTTGGCGCGTTCGCAAATGCGTCCTTTACTACCGCGTCTACACACATTCCTATCGCTGTCCGGACCACATTTGGGTACGCTATACAATACTAGCGGACTTGTCAATATGGGTAAGTTACCGAAGATGACTTAAGTAAATGTTATGCTGAGAGATACTGAAAGGAATAAACTCAGATGTATGTATGTTATGTACCGAAGTGCTTTCAAATATAATATCACCTTTCTTTGTTCCAATCTAAACCTGAAACCTCTTGCTATCTTTATTCGTTTGAAGGCATGTGGTTCATGCAGAAATGGAAGAAATCCGGCTCACTTTTACAGCTTTGTATGCGTGATACATCGGATCTACGTAATACGTTTTTATATCGTCTTAGTCAACGCAGCACCCTGCATCATTTCAAGAATATACTGCTCTGTGGTTCGAGTCAAGATCGTTATGTGCCAGCGCATTCAGCACGTTTGGAGCTCTGCAAAGCCGCCATACGTGATAACTCCAATCTGGGCACGGTTTACAGGCAAGTGACATCTGTTCAGTGCTCGGATTATTTAAATAAAAAATCGAAATCTCTTCTTATCTTTTTAGGGAAATGATACACAACATAATCGCACCGATATTGGCTCGGCCCGAATTACAGTTAGCGCGTTATGACGTCCATCATGCACTTCCGCATACAGCAAATACGCTCATCGGTAGAGCAGCGCATATTGCTGTACTCGACTCGGAATTATTCATAGAGAAATTTTTACTGATTGCCGGCTTAAAATATTTTAGTTAACCAAGAAATAACTAGAAATTTACTAATTACAAATAGAGAAGAAAAAAGTGTATTTGCTTAAAAAATACATGGCACGAATATTGGGTCACTTGTTGGACTCTGTTTAGTTAAAAGCTGGTTTCTAGTCGTAGTTGTTGATACACGCTTTAGAGGTAGATAGGTACATAGCTGGTAACGGAGGAGTCGCATTACACAAAAATAAAAAACTATAGCAAAGGATTTGAGTATTAGGTCGACGTACAAATTTTATTTATACTATATATTTTGAAAAAATAATCAAAATGAGATACTTTCACCTTGCTTAGGTATAGGTTGGAAATTTCGGAATATATTTGGCTTTTTGCAAAGTGAATCCAATAACATAATCTTTCTTAATTTCAAGGAAATCTTGAATATCGTGAATATACTGAATATGTGAAGTTTTATCTCATTTTTCGGATCGAGAGACATGCACTGATAAAATGAGACAGCTGGATTACCCTGAATCATACTTCATGTGCTCATTTTAAAATATCTAATAAGATCAAGTACTGACCATCATCTACATGCTATTAATGATCAGTAAAGTATGAGAAAAAAAGGGCATACATTTTAATGAGAAGCCCTAAGTTTTTGGAGAGAGTTTATTAGCAGGCAGCTGTTTGAAGACAATTAATATAAAAGTAAACAAAACCAAATTGATTGTAATTACGAAGAAAAAAATATTCGAGCTTCGAGACTAAACATAGAAATATAGACCGCCAGATGTTCAGTACACGAAAAGTCGATATTTCTCTGAAAATATACTGTTACCGATAATTTGTTCGGCAATTTATAACGAAGATAGTCATTATCGGAGAATCAAGAAAGAATGTGATTCGCACGGTGTTCTAAATCCAGTGTAGTGGAAAGATGCGTAAGACATTGTCAACAGACGTCATCTAACGCCCGACCCAGAAACGCATATGCGCATTGCGAAGCAGTTTTATATGAGCTGGCTTGAGTGGGCCTGCAAAGAGGTACATAAAAATCTTGCGAAGATTCTTTACATGTATGACATTCGTTGGATCAGTCATGGTCAGGTATCAGATTTCTCAAGTCAATAGGAGCTTTTCGTCATCTTCATGACAGATAGGTCAACGTTACCAAAATTTACAGGGATTTAATCCGATCAAGGCGGAGATCCGATTTATAAATATAACTACGAATTTAACATTACAATATCCAGAATACAATTGCTTAAGGGTCGATCTGGTTTCTCGAGCCAACTTAAGTCTTTCATTATTCCAACGAATTATTATTGACGATTGTTGATTTCGGGTTTCAGCTACACTGAAAATTGTTTTTTCAAGATTAGTTAGTAATGTTTATGCTGTGTGAAATTCAAGATCGGGTAAACAAAGCTAAAATTATATTCTTATTTTCTATACGTGTGTAACGAAAAATTATTGAGGGAGCAAAAATTATAACATGTTTTGAAATAGTCGCAGACTATTACTCGCACAAATGCAAAATATGGCAAATGTGTGTAAATTTGAAAAACAAAAACCAAAAACAAAACTTACTTAAAGAAACAAGGAATTTTTCAATGAGATTTGAACTTTTTTATATTAAAATCTATGTATTTAATAAGCAACACAAACATACATATAATATATTAAACTATTTAGAATGAGAGAAGTAGTATTAGAGAATCAATGTTACAAAATCAAAACCAAAGAAACTCTACGCATAGAGAAATGTTAAATTTTTAATCAAAAAGATCAATTTATTGAAGAAAAATATTGTAATAGAGTCATGCAAACACACACATACATACTCCTACATACATATACTTGTAGAATATAGTATTATATATAAAAACGTTGCGCTAGGTTCGTGTGCTAGCAAGCTAGTTAGTAAAGGGCTAAGAAAGAGTGGTAGTTTCGAAGAAGGCAGAGATTTGAGGTTTGCTTTAGAGCTCTTGGTATTCGACTAACCAGACTAACCGGATAGGGCATTATTCGAGTAATAATATTCGGTTTGCACTATCCAAATAGTCGTAAGTTGTAGACTATTCGGTTTGCCACTCAAAGCGTAAGCGTTCATTTAAAAATACAAAAAAAAAACTAAAACTCAAAAATCAAAAATCAAAGGCTGCTTGGATTTCAAACAATTTTCATTTATTCAAATACTCGCAGCAGAGCAACTATTCGAATAGTAGCGGAAGAACCTATAAACGGTTACAAACCGTATAATCGAATAATCGAGTTTCGGGTGATTCGAATAATTTTAAAAGCCCTAGTTTGTTTACTCTTTAAATCTTTGAGCAGCTGAAGCCAAAGTGAAGCAAAGTCGTAACAAACTGCATCATGTTTTTAAGAATTGCGCAGCTATTGAAGTAGTGAATTAGAACATTGAATACCGTTAAAATATGAATCAAAATTATTTCCAAATATCACACTTGTAGTTATAAAAAATATACTTGAACGTTGGAAATGCACCGAAGAAAATTAAAATTTTCTTATATTTTTTATTGATGAATCACATATTCTTCTTTCAGTGGTAAGGGTCAATTAGGTCATTCAAAAAACTTTAATTTATTCTTTAATTAGTGAATATAAGGAATTAATAATAAACCATTGTTAGAAATGCAGGGAACATCATTTATAGAATGTAGGAATTGTCTGAGCGAATTTTCCAAATGCTTATTGTAGTTTGTAGTTACAAAAAATAATTGCAAAATATTATATAATAATAGTAAATAAAAAAAAAAATTACATAAATAAGTATTTACATTGCCAATTGTCTGATTTTAAACTAGTGATATAGTCTGCATGAAATTGTTAGCATTTTAAATGGGTTTGCTTGTTAGAAAAAAATTTAATATCTATTTGTAATTTGCATTCAAGCATAGAAAAGCATTCAAGCCGCTACAAAACTTACAAAAAAAATTTATAAAAAAAACCGTTACATTTTTCTACCTTTATATATTTATTTTAATTATTTTTTTCCATGAGTTCGAAAAAAAATTTAATTCATAAATAGTAGAAATTTATATTTTTTTTTTACAAAAATTAATAAATAGTTGAAATTTTTGTTTTTTTTTACTAATATAATGTAATCATTAATTATTTCCGCAAGCTTCTCACAGCGAAATATTACGCATAAGCACCGACTTATAAATTCGTCCACTTAATTACTTTAATAGCAACCACGTAAACAAAGAATTCATATTGGACTGCATACAGACTTACTTAAATACCAAAATATTGGCTTTATTTATAATTTTGAAGTAATATTTTTAGCTTTTACTCTATATTTACGATGTATGCGAAAACTTATTTATAAATTGAATAAATTATGTTTAAAGTAAATCTAAAAATGTAAAAAGAAAACATTTAATAAAGCACTACGATTTAATTATGGCTTCTTTATTTACTTATATATTTCAGATTTTTGAACATGCTGCAGTTCTATCAAGATATGAGAGATATAGTTTATACCAAAAATTAATGAAATCGGAAATAATTGCCCCTAGACCCGTATTCTAAATTTAACAATTGCCGTACGTTCCATTAATTTGATTCCTATATGTGAGATACTTATATGCATTCTTATCCATTTATCCGCTCCATATTTTCCTTTAACGTTCATATGATAGATATAACACTCGATCGCTGGATTTAAAAGAAGATATTGCAGCCTATATATATAGCCTAATATGTTAATGAATAATGATTTAATACGCTCTAGTGTACTCTCGCGCCATGTTGCTATAGAGTACAATAGTTTTGTTCACTTAACGGTTGCTTGTATCAAATAAAACTAATTAAGATAGATTATATATTCCACTTATCTTCCAAACCGTTAAAGTTAAATCGACTAAATTCGCTCAGGAGAATTATTTTCTATATTCTCTCCGACAGTGTGAAAAATTAATGAAATCGGATAAAAGCCACGCCCACTCTGCATATGACAGTCTATCTAAAAACCTGCTAGACCAATTTCAATCAAATTCGGTACTTAACATTTCTATGTTACGGTGCGAAAATAGGCGAAATCGAACCACAACAACGCTTACTTCCCATATAACACAAATTTAAACCTTATATGATTCTTCCACTTTCCGTATACAAATGAAGCACCAATGAATATGTTGGGAAAAGCTTTGCACAAATAGTGCCTTTATCTATTTGCTATCCCAAGTCTAAAATTGATCATTCCTTACTTTTTTTTAATTTTGCACGACAGAGACCAGAGAGAAAGAATTCTTATGATTCTCTGTATCAAATATAAAGTTTAGTTTTCGTGATTTAAATATAGCATTATATTTTTATACCCTTAACAGGGTATATTAATTTTGCCATAAAGTTCGTAACAACTAGAGAAACGTCGGAGACCCTATAAAGTATATATGTATGAGTAAAACTGATCAGCGTGACGAGCTGAGTCGTCCGTCCTTCTATCCGTCTGAACATACGCTAACTAGACCCTTAATTTTTGAGAAATCGATCTCAAATTTTACACACGTTATTTTCACCATAAGCTCTTCATTTGTTGGAATCGCCGATATCAGATCACTATAGCACTTAGCTGGCATAAAAATTAGCCGATCAGAGTCTAGCCCTTGTATGAAAATCGTTTTTATTTGACAAGAAATAATTATGAGATTTGGTATGGATTATTGTCCAAGGCAACGCAACAATCTCCAAACATTTTGTTCAGGTCGAACTACTATAGCTTATAGCTGTCATTCAAACTGATTTACCAAAAATAAATACCTTCTTATTTAAATTTGATTTTGAATAAATTCGGTATTCGTAAGCCAAAATTGAATATCTTACGATAAGGTTACATCGTATTAGTATTTATTATCACTCTTCGTGAACACCGCTTTTAGTGGGCAAAAGCAAAACAAAAAAGAAAACAATGACATACTAATTGTGAATTTGCGAAAATGCTTGTCAAAACAAAATTAATAGATACGGATTGTGACTGACACGAACATTGATTAATTTTTATTGCCAGAAAATTTTCGCCATAAATATTTGCTTATAATTAACATAGTGCTGAAAATTAGAAAACCGTTTAATACTCATATAGGAAATTAGATATGTCACTAGCGCGTGTTCCCCAATTACGAATTGTACAACGTGACCTTAAATGCCATCAAGGCTGCGGATTTTATGGAAATGCCCAATTTGATGGACTCTGCTCCAAATGTTTTCGTGAACGAAACGATAAAAGAAAGAAAGGTTAGTTGCAGCTTCATGAGTTCTAAAAATATATGTGTTATTTTACGATTTATGACTTTTTACTACTTTTGACATAAAGCAGAGCAGAATGCACTTCCTCCGCCTGCAAATTCGACGAATACCGGTGGCACGAGCACAGCTGGTCGATTGTCCCCACAAAACCTTTTGGGGCGAGTGCCAAACAAGAGACAGGACAGTATGCCGGAAATATCGACAGGTACACTTACGAAGAAGAAATCACTCGTGCCAGCTGTATTTCAAAAAACACTTCAATCAAATACGCTGAAGAGTAAAAAATTAAAACAGGACGGTAATTTAGGTAAGCCTGTAAGCTTTAAGTTCTGTTCGAAATAAAAGTTAACATTTTAATGAAGGACAAAAAACATATGTGCCCGATCCCACCGAAAGTCAATTTATGCTGCAACTACGCCAACTTCGCATACCTGATGATGGCAAACGTAAACTAAAAAGTGAAATTCAACGCCTAGATAATGCCATACGCAGTTATATGAATAATAGTGCTAATAAAAATGTTGATGAATTGTCAGAGATGGTACAAAATGCATACACCAAACTGGCGGATATAGTGCACAGTGACCAACGTTTCCAAATTGCCACCAACGAAGACCGTGAAAGTGCAATCGATTTCTTCGAAAAAGTTGTCATGACTCAAAATCACAAGTAATTGCAAAATAATCAATATTTTTGTTTCAATACGATTTAGTTTAATTTTGTTGAAATCCTTATTTTAGATTCCTATTTAGTCCGTATTTCACGCTCGATGAAGAAAACGATGTAAAAATACAAAAACGCATACGTCAACTCAGTTGGATAACGGCAAAACATTTAGTATGCAGCATTGATGAAGTTAATGCGGAGTCGCGAGACCTGGTCTATAATGCTATAACAGGCATGTCTTAGTATTTTTTTTTTTAAATTTAAATTTAAATTTACATTTCTCAACATTTTAGAACTGGTAGGCATCGATTCATATTACTCACCACAAGAGAAACTGGAGTGCACAGTGCGCTGTTGTCGCCACATTTTTGAATTACTGAAGCATTCAGTTGGAGGTCCGGCAAGCGCAGATGAATTTCTTCCTGCTCTCATTTTCGTTGTGTTAAAAGCTAATCCAGTACGACTGCATAGTAATGTAAACTTCGTAACACGCTTTACTAATGCATCACGCTTAATGAGTGGTGAAGGTGGTTATTATTTCACGAATCTGGTATGTATATATGTATGCCATTTCGAATATTTTACAGAAATTTTATTGATTTTCTTTTAAAAACCAAAGTGCTGCGCAATCTCATTTATTGAGAATTTAAATGGCGAAAGTCTGGGTATCACAGAAGAAGAATTCGATTTACTCATGTCAGGAGATAAAGCATTTAGTACACCTTGGGAAAGCGCTTTGTTGGCTTGTGAGGGATTACATTTGATATCGGAGAATATGAAGCGCATGGAATCATTAAAGAAGCGGAATACTAGCATTGCTACTGGTATTGATAATTTCCGTAAAGACCTCGAAGAGTTTCAGGTACAATAATTAATACTTCTTTTATGTGTAATATAGCATGTATAAATTTAATTGAATATTTTGCTTTGCTTTACAAGCGGGAGATTTCCGATAAAGTTGATGCTTGCATCGCAAAAGCCCCACTAACTATCCTGCCCATAAAAACACCACCACATTTAATCAGTAAAGCAAGAGCTCACCTGGCAAATGGGAGTGAAACAGGTTTAGCGACCAGCGAATCAATTGGACATTATAGTGCTAATTTGATTGCTGCATTAACCGCCGATGAGAAAACGAAAAAAGAGAGTACAAAAAATACTCTTCCCACGCCTTTAGTACAAAACAGCACAAATCAAATAATTGATATTTTGGAGGACGCATCACACACATTGGCACTTAAAGACACAAGTACTACATCGATTGGTCGGCTATCGCCTCTACCACCAGCACAGCCAAACTCTGACCTGCAATTCACATCTCCAATTTTTAATTATACACCTTTCGATGCCATTTCGCTATTGGAAGATCATTCTGATTCCACTGATGATTATTTAATTAGCACAGATTTACGAGGTGGACTTACAAATGTAAATTATGACTTTGATTTATCCGACCACAGCGGTGAAAACAGTGTTACCGAGGATTTGAAATTAAATTTGGAAGAATTCGATCCCCTTGCACAAAAATCGTCGACAGAAAGTGATCTGCAAGTAGTTGTCCAAGATGGAAGTACAGTTGGGCGTAGTTTATTGGACAGTGATTCGCCCACAAATGGAACATTGCTTCCATCGCCGTTGAAACCGACAGTAACTGATTATCGAGGTTTCTCGAGTTTCGAAATACCGTCTATTTCTTGTAATACTGGGGATTTTGCATCACTAAACCATTCTATTAATGAAAGCGATCTTAGCTTAAGGACAACTAGCACTGTAATTGAAAATAGTAAAGCTAATTGATTTAAGTCAGTCCAATTTCGCAGTGGTGTGATAAGTGTATTAATATAGTAAATTGGATTATATTTGCATATAATAAATAAAATGCTATTATAAATTACTTTGCGTACATAATCAATAATTATTATATTAATTATTTGCTTAATTATTGAGGGTTCAAATACGTTATGCATAATGATCAGGTTATTATTTTGCCATATTATTTACTCATAAAAAGGCATCATTACTGTGAATTCCCCATAACTGGCAGTCACAATAGTATGACAACAAAGCGAAATGCCAAACACAGACAGACTTCGATCCGATTGGCTTTCGATTTGTCCATCGCTGTGATTTTGTGTGTGGAGGGATTGTGGTATTTTTGAAGGAAGCTGTGAGCGTGATTATATTCAAAAACATCGAAAATACACAGACAATAGCATAAAAAATGAGAAAAAGTGATGAGGATAGGTTGGTGCAAAAAGGACTATATGTATTTTGGAATTATATTAATATTTCAGCATTTTTGTTATGCAATTCAAATGGAGAATAGAATATATCATAATTTGTGTGTGTGTTGTGTGTGGCTGCGTTGAAAGTACTTTATGTAGCCGGCTGTTATAGACGCAGAGAATGTGCAGGCAAGAGCGCGAGTGAAAATAAATAAATTGCGTGCGAAAGTGTCTAATGCTTTCCTTATTATTGTCTCGTATTTAATGCTGAACATAAAGGTTATTCATACTAGTAGGCCATGAAAGTACATGGTATATATAGTATTTTTAAATTATTTTTTTATTGCAAAAATATAATAATAAAGAAACAGCTGAGTGTGATGCTGAGTGGGAGTAGGGATGGGTGAAGTTGTCTCACCCTTCCAGATATTACTTGTATCTGTTTTTAGCGTCACGTCTACTACGCAATATTGTGACCGAGACCTTGAACTGCACATATGTTAGTCATATATTCATGTATATTTACTCACAACACTTTAAGGAGTGCTTATATTGCTCACATAACGAAATGTATTTAACTAATTGCACAAATGTTTCTTTTGAAAGCATATACCTATCTACATAAATTTTCTTTATGCCAGATTAATATAATTGCTTGTCCGCGATAAGAAAATCGTAAACTTTAGTTTTGTCTACATGCACGAATCGTTTTATATATATGTATGTTTTTCAACTTTTTGTGACAGTTCTACAAGCGCACCAACCTTTCGCATAATACGTGAGGTTTACGAAAGCACTAATGCACATGAACGCTTTGAAGCTGAACTGGACAAAGCGTTGGAGGCTAAAGTGGATTACATAATTATCGAACCGCCAAGGTTGGGCGATGAAACTGAACGATGGATAACGGTTGGTAATTGCTTACACAAAACAGCCGTAGTTTCAGGCGTCGCTTCTCTCATATCTAGTTTATTATGGCGGGATCGGCCAGTGATTGCAGCGCCAATGTGCGCTGTTTCGCTTTTCTGTGCAGGATTATACACAGTATCTTGGAATTATGATCCATGCTGCCAGTATCAGGTATTATTTTTTTCCTGTCAATATAAATATTATCAAGACAAAAATTACTGATTACTTATGTATAATCGATTTCTCTCTGTTATTACTTGGAATTTAATAAACTTCTATTTTCTATTCACATAAGGTGGAAAGCGATGATGAAATCCTAAGCAAATTACCACTCGGAGATGTGTCTGCTCCTATGATACTAGGCTACTCGCCTAATAACAAAACCAAATATTTGCATCGCAGTGTCACTTTATTATCAGCAGCATTCTGTGCATGGCAAATATGGCGGTCGTACAAGTAGCTAAGCTTACCAACACCCAGCCGCATTGTCTGAGTGAAGTTGCATGCTTTTGTGATTAGATGAAAAGTAGAATGTCAATGCCACACCAATGTACTGCAGATATTTGTACATTTATCGTTTTTATTGCATGCAACTGCGCCTCCACGCACTCGCGACCGTACCACAATCACCACCAGTATCCAAATAACCACACATACACACAAAGAGATGCATTAGGCGGCTTAACTGCAGCGATAATAACTGCATTAATTCAGCGTGGAATAGTAAATACTTGGAAGTTGGTGGATAAACATCCCAATTTTTTATTTAATGCAATTAACGAACTTTTATTTTGTATTTTTTTTTTTACAAATAGTAAGAATGAAGATAAAATAAGGCGTTAGTGTAAAAAAATGTGTGGAAATATTTTGGCTACGAAATTCACAATTGCAAAAGTTTACCAAAAGACGATTTGTTCGATTACAATACCAATGTAAGGTGAAAATTTATTAAATTAATTGTACGTTTAAATGTTTCGCTTAGCTAAAAGTTTAAGTAAAAATGAACAAGAAACTAAATTTGTGCATTTTTTAAATTTTTACTTCATTTCGAGACTGCATTATTATTCGAGTGTTATTGCATACATACCGATTAACTCATATATCGGTTATCTGCATTGTTCTAAGCCTCTTTTGTGAAAGTATTGGTGTTGAATAGCAATAAACTACATTCGCATTGAAAAGTGTTTAAGCGTATATTGTTTTAATCGTTTAGACATACAAAAAAAATTAAACTCAAAAGTAATTTAATTAATGAAAGTATAATAATAAATGTTTAGCAATACAAAAAAATAAATAATATATTGGAATCGTCTTATAAAGCGTAATTTTGTTTTAATAATTAATTCAAAATGTAAAACGTTCAAATGTATCTAATACAACGCAAAAAAAAAACATAAAAACAGTGAAATAAACGCATATAAAATGCAAAAAATAATACAAATTAAAGAAATATATAAATAAATAAATAAAGTTGGAAAAATATGAATTGTTATGTCGTTTACTAAAGCATCAAGCTCAATTGTAAGTACAATAACACTTGACGACTGCAGCGTATGATGTTATTTACCGCTGATAACGAAATTTGGCATAGAATTCAATACGTACAAATACATATACCATTAAATATATGTATATGCGTCCATTCGCTTCTGAAATCATTATTTACAATCAATCAATTTATTGCCAAAATTTACTTATTCATTATGTGTATCTGTGGCAATACTTTTATGTGTATGTATGTATTAAAGAGTCCACTTAAGTTAATGACTATGTGAGTTCTTTTCGCTAACTTCCTCGAGACTCGCTATTGAATTTTAATAACGTGTAGGTAACGGTTATGCCTAAATTTTTACTAGCAATACAATTGTTTGCCTTTGCTTAAGTCAACTTACTTATTACCCAGAAAGATATAAGTACATATGCATGTTGGTGCATACAATACTCTCCTTTTGCCCCTCTCTAGTTGCCCCGAAATATTCGGCATTTTTTATACCATAAAAGGATGTAAACATATTTTTATTTTTATTTTGATCGTTTTGTTTAAATGACAGCTAAATGCTATAGTGGTCCAATCTGAACACTATGTTTGGAGATTTTAGCAATGCCTTGGATAATAATCTTACCCATACCTAAGCCTATGAACATAGTACCTTGTCAAATAAAAAAGTTTTCCATACAAAAACTTTAGTTTGATCGGTCAGTTTGTATGGTAGCTATAAGCTATAGTTGTCTGATATCGGCACCTCCGATAAATGAGTAACTTCTTTGTGAGAAAATGATGTGTACAAAATTGCAGAGCGATTTCTCAAAAACTGAGGAATTCGCTCACGCGTACACAGACTCCGACAATTTCTTTTAGCGGTTACAATCAACGTGGCAAACTAAATGGATATATTTTCTCTCGTTACAATAGCACAACCAGATCTGAAAGCAATATCTGCTATGCTGGTTTCATCATCGTGTATCACACACTAGCACCAAGAGTGTATTTATAAAAGACTTGACTTTTCCTCACAATACTTCAAGAGCAGTATTCTGAATACTAGAGTAGGTAAAATTAAGTAGTATTCCTATGACATCGGAAACTGCTTCCCCTAAAACCCACTCATAAGCAATTTGTAAAGATAGCTTGTTTTCTATAGCTAAACTTAAGGAACATCTAACATCCTTCGACAAAAATTCGGATATTCGCGACGACCAGGAACTCATATTCGGCCAAGGACTGTCTCCACAGCAGCGTTTAGCAACTTTTAATCACTCAAGAATTTGAAAAAATCGGGTTTTCCAAATTTTAAGCCGACTCCGAAAGTCTAATGAGAAGAATTCTCATGACAGAATTGTTTCATGTTGGTCCAAACAGTGATAGCACTTAGGCCCAACGCTAAACGCTCTGTAGCATATTTAACGATCGTATCAACTTCTTAAGTTAATAACATCCTCAAATTCCATCCAAAGTTTTCAAATAGTTTTTTACGCTCAGAACTCATTTACCCCGATTGTATTCTATCTGTTTAGTAAAAAATATGAGTTCTCAAATCTTTCTTTTCATTTTTGTCTTGGTGTTATAGCCAATGGGAGTGAAAGGCATATACCAGATTATCTAATTCTTCCAGTCATTAAATTTATCATAACAATATGAGGAAGACATCCCCGTCAGACTATGGTAGACTAGTGTCCAAGATAAGCATATTTGCGTTTACGCATATTATCGGAGGTATTCTTATGTGTATGAATATAAACATGTGCATAGTATATAAGACACTGAACTGGCCATGTGTAAATCTCAGCGAGATGACCTGCAAATCACCATTTTAGTACTATGAAATCTCATGTTTGCGTAGAAGCGGCTTGTGTTATGTCTGTGAAATACGTTCACGCACATGTACGCCAAATATATATGTGCATATATGTACATATTATTGTCCAAATACCCTGTGCGAAATCTTAATGATTTCAAAGAGATAAACTGGTTCAAAAAGAATATGATTTTAATAGTTAACCGTAAACATAAAACTGTTCATCTTTTCTATTGTCACATTCATGGATTAGATTCAAACTTCTCCCTGCCTCACCTCTTGTTCTTCGCTTTTTAAGAACATTAAAAGCAATCGCCAAATTTATATTTGTACCTTCTTTCAGGTAGTATCATTTTAAATACTCTCAAAACTGGACAGATGATGTCTTTCGTTATCGATGCGAAAAGTTTATTATCGCAGTATTCTTCTTTAGAGCTCTTTCTTTGAAACATCCCCAAAGTACAATGGATGTTGTCGTCTTTGCTGCTTTTACTTTGTATTGCTTATTAAGAAGGACTTGATTAAAGGAATTTGAGATTATTTTTAGCTGGAATATTTCTGCATTGAACACTTTATTTTTAATTTTCGAAAATTCGTTTTTTGTTTTTAAAACCAGTTGTTTTAAACTCTTATAAAAGATGTTGGAATTTACTTCTGCATCCCAGACAATTTTTCCATTTCATTCATTAATACATACTTGTATAAATATTTATATTTTTGTATATCGCTCTGAAAGCTCGTTTGTATTGAGTGGATCCAAGATATTCTTCCAAATTCTAATGTCTTTAAAGGCTACCAAGTCGAGGAACACATGGTGTATGGTATAGTTAGTTTTCTCGAATTAAAAACACGTATACTTAAGTAGTTTGGAAACTTCAATAAACTAACTCCCAAAGTGGTTCATATTTCCTGGTACCATGCGGACTAGAAAGATTGTGTGCGCGTTAGGGTTGGTCATTTATTAAAAGGAAAAAGAATTTTATATCTATAATATGGTAATACTCTTCACTGAAAGCCTATTTATTTATTATACTCTCGCAACCTGTTGCTACAGAGTATAATAGTTTTGTTCACCTAACGGTTGTTTGTATCACCTAAAACTAATCGAGTTAGATATAGGGTTATATATATATAAATGATCAGGATGAAGAGACGAGTTGAAATCCGGGTGACTGTCTGTCCGTCTGTCCGTCCGTCCGTGCAAGCTCTAACTTGAGTAAAAATTGAGATATCTTTATGAAACTTGGTAGACATGTTTCTTGGTACCGTTGGTATTGCAGATGGGCGTAATCGGACCACTGCCACGCCCACAAAACGCCATTAATCAAAAACAAATAACTTGCCATAACTAAGCTCCGCAATAAGATACAAGACTGTTATTTGGTACACAGGATCACATTAGGGAGGGGCATCTGCAGTTAGAACTTTTTTTTTAACAGTGGGCGTGGTCCCGCCTCTAATAGGTTTAATGTGCATATCTCCTAAACCGCTAATGCTATAACAACAAAATTCACTAGAAGCAAATGTTTTTAGCACTTCTATTGACGGTGTGAAAATAGTTGAAATCGGGTGGCAACTCCGCCCACTCCCCATATAACGGTACTGTTAAAAACTACTAAAAGCGCGATAAATCAAGCACTAAAC
Organism: Bactrocera oleae; assembly: GCF_042242935.1. Classification (NCBI taxonomy): domain Eukaryota; kingdom Metazoa; phylum Arthropoda; class Insecta; order Diptera; family Tephritidae; genus Bactrocera; species Bactrocera oleae. The sequence continues at coordinate 52,017,222 of NC_091540.1, read as the reverse complement.
ACGCCAGAGACATTAAATGTTATCTCTGAGATGGTATAAATTGGCTTTATAGGAACCGCGTTCAAAATTAGTGAGTGGGCGTGGCACAGCCCACTTTTAGGTGAAAACCCATATCTTGAGATCTGCTCAACCGATTTCAACCAAATTCGATGCATAACGTTCTTTTCATGTTTCTATGTCATAGTGCGAAAATGGGCGAAATCGGACTACAACCACGCTTACTTCCCATGTAACACCATTTTCAATTCCATCTGATTCTTTCACTTTCCACTATGCAAATCAGGTAACAATGATTATATCGGGGTAAAACTTTGCGTAAATAATGCAATTAAAGTATGCCACCTTGCGGCCAAAAATTGTCTAAATCGAACCAAAACTGTTCAAACCCCTAAGTACTAAATATGTGGACCCCAGTGCCTATAGTTGACCTTCTACCGAAAATATCAGTCAATCCACAAAGAAATCTCAAACGAGTATACCATTTGACTTTGCGAGAGTATAAAATGTTCGGTTACATCCCAAATTACCTTCCTTACTTGTTTTTTAAGCAGTTTTGTTTCTGCAGAAAAAAGTTTACATTAAAAAAAATGTTCTCAATAACCTAAAGAAACCTTAAATTTGTGTATTTTTTTAACTGGCAAGTCTTTCACTAGATTAAGTCTCAATTTGTTCGATAGCATTACAAGATTCAATTTCTATTCGTTCTCAGGACAGTCAAGTTTACGTAACCCGAACAAACCCGTTCCTCCAAAATACTCTTCTAAATATATGGCCGTTATATGAAATCCTAATAGATAACAAGTAAGAAAGGCTATCTTCGGGTGTAACCGAACATTTCATACTCTTGTAACTTGCCAGGATCAAAGTCAGGGAAATACCTTCAGGTGCATAAGGTTTGTTTGAACAACGAAAATCAATATGTATGTAAAGTCATCCGGTAGTTCGAAAATCTTTCTATCACGTCGCATAAATTATATTAATCTCATCTTCGTCTAAAAGAATTATTGACCCGATATACCCACTTTTGACATATTCTTGTAGAAATATTATTATAAGAAAAGGATTATCTTCTAATTTGTATAATATTATATATCTCAAAGATTGACCGATATTTTCGATAAAATGTGCGCTGTAGGTACTGGGGTCCACATATTCGGTATCTGGGTGCTTGAATAGCTTTACAAGTAGTATCATTTAGACAATTTTATGTTATAAGATGGCACAACTCAAAGTCACTATTCGTCATACGTTTTATCCCGATACATTCATTGGTGCTTGATTTGCATGCAGCAAAGTGAAAGTACCAATGGAATTTAAAATTGTGTTATATTTGAAGTGGGCGTGATTGTAGTCCGATTTCGCCCATCTGAAATGTAATAATGTTATTTACTAAATTTGGTCGATATCGGTCGAGTCGTAACAGAGATATGGGTTTTCACCCTAATGTGGGCGGTGCCATGCCCATCGTACAATTTTGACCACGGTTCTTATAAAGTCCTCTTGAATGATCCTAGCTGAAAATTTTTTTTATCTCTAAAGTATTATATATACATATATAACTCCCTATTTATATCGATTAGTTTTAGTTGATATAAACCACTGTTAGGTGAACAAAACTATTATACTATGTAACAACATATTGCAAGAGTATACAAATTATTAGAAAATTTTCATTTCTGAGCCAACCTAATTTACAAATACAATATTTATGGAATGTGTTACGACTGTCTTTGTTATATGCATATAGCATTAGTTTGATTGTTTATGTGCGTTTGTTTACATGCATCCCGTAGTATCAGAACTTGTGGTCAGTCATTGAACGGTATCAATTCATCAGCGTTCCGCATTCAAAACGCTTGTCCGCCAACGCGATCGTTTCAAACTCATTAACGCCGCGCTCAGCAACAGTGGTCGCAGAGTGCAATTGCTCCCGAAAAGTGTGAACCAGACAGCCGCGTGCCATTTCAAATATAATAATTGTTTCTGTTAACCTACATACATACAGCTGTGTTAAAAAAAATCGCTGATGAGTGCTCATTCGCTTGTTAAAATAATGAACAACTTTACAACAATTGGTTTCGCGGATCAGAATTGGCGGGTTGACGTCTGACAGCCTTGAGCAACAACAACGAACAGCACATTCCAACAATAAAGTTTTCAAAAGCTAACAAAGGCCAAGAAAGTGCAAATAACACAATAATTTAGTTGAGGATCAAATCTTGAAGTTTTGTGGAAATACGGTTCGAGTTCTACGTTTACGATATGGCAGGTGAGTGTCTAAAGTATTTAACTCGTTTTTCCGCTACAACAATGACAACAGAGGAAGAAACTAAAATTATAGAAAAATATTCTTTCTAATATTAATAACGCCTCAGTCTTTATAATATTCGTCAACAACATGAAAATGAAAGAGCATAAAATAAACTTCATATAAAATCCAACAGGCTTTTGGAAGCAGATTCACATCTAAGGAAGCAAAAAAATAGAGGCGCAGCTCGCTTAAATGCCTAGGAGAGGTTCAAACGTCAAATATTTGTGTGTACATATCGGTTCGGGATATAAGAACTATTTGTTATCTACACTTCTTGGCTGTTTAAACTATATAAAGTCTAATTGATATATTCCTTTGGATTAATCTTTGATCAAGCGAGTTTAATTATCTTCCCTGTAAAACTTACCATTTCGGTAAAAGTTCAATTAGAGCTTTCCTCAGACAGGTTAGGTATTTCAACAATCTCGTACTCTGTGAGCCTTTTCTCTGATGGGTCGCGAGTTTATTATCTAACCGAAGGAAATTATAAGCATTTTTGGAAGCACTACAAGCTTAATTTCGATGTCCAATGTCCAGCCCCTTGATATATTTCTACTAATAAAATGCCGATTACCCTTCCTGAAATTATTTTAAACCTAAAGAACCATGCAGTTACTGGATATCATTAAGAGCCGTACCATAAATAGAAAAAATAAAAACAATTATTAGCGCCAAATTGTTACTAGAAAAAGAATTTTCGACTAAATTTTCAACTCTTACAAAGCAAAAACCAACAAAAAAGGTTCCAAATGAATATTTCATTTATAATGATCAGCTGATCAATGCAAAAGTACAGTACTCTATGTACATTTTCTAAACTTTTGTGCATCTTTTCGTGAAAAACTGGAACAAATATTATGTATATTCTGGTTTGTATTGTATATGTATTTATTTATATATGCATAGGCATATGTCTTGTTTACGCGCTTTTATATATAATATATATATTATATAAACTTACACATGAAGCCTACAGTACGAAGATATCTCGCTATCATATGTCTCTAAAGCTCCCACCAAATATTTACAAATCGTACTTAGTAGATTGTCGCTCCGTTGTCGGTCCATGACGATAGCGGTACGACGCTGTGTTCATAAAGATATTCTCACGCCGACCAGTGACAATTCTGAGCTCAGTTCGAGTATGCCACTGCAGCTAAGCAATCGTAGTGTTGCCAATTTCGTAAACTATTACGAACACGATCAGAAATATGAAGAATTCTTTGCGCAGCTGGAAACGTTGCTAACCAACTTTTGGCATTTAATCAAATTAATTTCTGGTTTCAATTTACTACGTACTCTACTAATAACTCTCATTCATTTCAACAAAGATGGTATACGTAAAAGCGAACGATTGCTGATGCCATGGGGTTCATTTTATGCCCCCATCTTGCGTCCATCTCCCAGAGCACAGGCAACAGTCAAATCAACTTTGATCGCAATGAATGCGAACGAGCGGACGCCGCTATTGAAGAAGGGTCAAAGTTATGGTGGCACATCGTTGGCGGCAGCGGCGGCTATGAGTGATGGCTATATCAGTGCGAGTGCAGCAGACAGCAGTTATGGCAGCGACAATGATAACTCGAGTGTCCAAGAAGATTATGCTGGACATGAGAACGCTGGGATGGGAAAGTATAGAAGGGATTGCTGCTCATATTTGCAAATTATGACATTTGTTTTGATTCTAGCCGGTGGCTGTGTTATCGCCACTTATCTCTTGATTGCTGAATGTAAGTTTTGAATATACTAAAAAAATAATTACTTAACAATTGTATAGAAATGAATTGTTTGTTTGTTAGATTTGAGTCAGAATCCATATATAAACAATTGCTTTGTTTTATTTAGTATAATATATAACAAATTCTGTACATAAGTACTCGTATGTACATATACATATGTACTATGTGCCAACAGTGTATAAGGTACCTTATATGTTAGAACTAACCTATACCGATACAAATATGACAGGGTAGATACTCGTAAGCTGTATGCTGTTTATACTTCTAGATTTACAAAATCCATTATCTTTCATAAGCGGGTTATCTACTATTCATTGTAAGAGTTCAGATAAAAGCTACTATAGGTATATATGCTCACGGGATTAAGCTTAACAATGCTATGGACTAAACAATGCAATTAAAAAGTAAAAGTCCTCAATCAATCAAGCCTGATTTAACATCTCCTCGAATTTGACCCTGATCCATTTAAAGTTTTCTATGTTGTCGCCATTAAAAGAGGCTTCAAGACCATAACTGAAGGCTTTGTTCCATTCAAATACTTTTGTACGTGATAACATAGACTACCCAAAACACTTCTGCAATATTTTCAATGACTATCTAATAGTGATTACATTGGCAACATAGAATTTTAAGCAAACTCGTTGTTCAATTTTTTTTTCATGGTAAAAATCGTCAGGCAAACTGTTCTCGTCATAAACAAACAGCTGCCAAAGACCAAGTTTAAATGGACCAGTCCAGAGTCAAATTTGATCTTGATTGTAGTTCGGAATAAAGGTATCAAAATAAAAGCAAGCGCTTCAGTTTTAAGGATTTTTGTTACGGTACTACTTAGGAGTCCGATATGAAAACTCCTATTACTAACAAATGTCAGGACCCCATATAACACATATTTTTAAAAATGATTAGAATGTTGTAGCGATTACTAAGCTTAAGAGAAAGATAGCTGAACACAATGCTGAAAATCAAAACAACTGAAAAGCTTATTAATTGAGTTGTATTCTCATAGTTCCACTTCATTTAGTTCTAAAACTAACTTCATTGGATGAGTTATCAGTTAGTCAGAGTCTTCTTTATTAACATTTTATAGCGCGTATACCGGCCATGCAATTCTCGTTGGATCTAGTGCATCGTGACATATGGAGCAATGTTTCCGCGCCACTTGCAGACTTCCTTAACTGTTCTAACGTGATAAATATTGTTATAATGCAGACGGGTGGATCTGGTTGTGAAAAATTAGACAAATGTCTGAAAATACTACGGGAACTACAAAAACAGGTAAACACTATTAATGTATAGAAATAATATTTATTTTCTCATATATACAAGTACTTTTTAACAGTATCAAAAGCAGCTTGGCATGGCGCAGGAGGTGCCATTTAACTTCCTAATCGGCGGTGATCGTCAGACATATGAGGCACGCGGCTGGAACTATGAAAGCGGTTTGAATTGGGTGGCACAAAATGCAACACTGGTGATCGCTTTCATAGGTAGGACTGTTTGTGATGTTGTTGCTTCGAAGTTGGTGTAATATTTTATTAATTAAAGGCAACTACACTACACTGGCACCCAACGCTTTGCAGCTGCGCTCAACGCTATCGCTTATTGCGGAGTCGGTGCGGCAAAAGAAACTCCAGAGTCAGTACAAAATTTACGGCTTACAAAATTTAACAAACAGCGAAGTTGACGGTAAAGCACTCTTCGACGCTATTAGCCAGTGGACCCAGTTCAAAGGGCTGATACAAGTGCTCTGAGCTTTGCACAACGGTTGTGTGTGCAGACTAGTTTTTCCTGATATTACGGGTGTAAATTTTCAGTAGGATACTCAAGTTCTTTTTTCGTGCCAGATTAAGCGAAAAAAAAAATTAAAATCAAATTAATTAATTATTTAAAAAGTAAGCAAATGATTTATTTAGCCATTACGCAGTTACACAAAAGCACGAAGCATTGTATTTGTATTTAAAGTATATATAACACTATACGCTCGTATAAATATATGTATATACATACATGTATGTATGTATAAGTCAATTGTGTTTTCACGTACTTTCTATATGTAATACTAAACAAAGCCACCAAATGAAGCGTTCGTTTCACAAGACCGTTCATTTCTACGCCCGCCAGCTAAATCGTTTATAATTGCTTGCTCTTCGTAAACTCTTAAACTTAAACATTAAGTAATGTAAATTAACACAACACGCACATCAACACAGCACCTGTGAGCTTGGCTCATTCGTCTCCCATCTCATCTCTTTCGTTTTGAAACATATAACCCACTACTTTTTGAAACTTAATCGAACTCCAGTTTTCGAAAACTGCCCTCGATTGGCTCGATCTGCGACACGAAATTCATGCCGTTGCTAGTCTTCTCGGTACTGTAATTTCTTTTGCGCAAGATGTCGCGATCGCTTAACAGCGCAATCTTATCCAAGTTGAGTATAGTCTCGCGTTTGGCGAGCAATTCCGCTTTCCAAAGTTCAACCATCGCTTTGAGCGGTATTTGACCACCCAATTCTTGTGGCAGGCAAGCTGGATCAACATGTTTCCCCAATTCTTTGTCTTGTGTATAGAGAGTGAGGCGGTTGCGTATTTTTGAACTGACACGCCCCTTAACGAAATCGATCAACCATTTCAGCGTCGCCGGCACATTCACCAAGTGTATCTCTTTGTGTCGCAACGGTAGCGATTGTTCGCTCCACTTGAAGACGCGCGCAAATTCGGTAGGATTCCAATTGGTCACGTGTGTTGTGGTGACGCCGGAAAAGTCACCGACGTGAACAAGTCCACAAATTTGTGTAGCTTGATCTTCCATGAGACACTCGTAGGTGAGGAAATGTGCACGCCCTTGATCACTACTGTTGTAGATCTTTGCATTGAAGCCTTTGGCGTTGATTACCACAATACGACGTCCGTGCTTGTCACGATTCGGTGAGGCAAAAATGTAACCGCTGCTAATAATGTCATTCAACTTTTGATCTAGAAAGTCTAACTGTGTGCTCATATGCGGGAAAGTGCGTCGTACATTCAGGTATTTGAGTAGTGTTTGTTGGGCCATAGGGACGCTGAACTTCTTGCAACGCAGGAAACGTAGTAGAAATTGATCGTCGAGTCGTACATTTCGTAAGTCTTCGTGTTTAAGTACCCAGTTGCGCATTTGTTCCAAGCTTTGTTCACGCGAGCATTTATCTTCACGCAGTTCGCGTTTCGCAATCTTTATCATATTTTCCGTTAGCTCCGAACCTGTCAGTTGTTCAATCGTTTCCTTCATGGTTAAGTAGTCAAAATTAAGCACACCCTGGGGAAATAACTGGAAATATAAACATTTATTTATATAAATTCAGAAGTGTTTGTTAACTTATTTCCAAGTTTAGTAATAAATACATTTAAAAAGAATGGATTCAAAATAAAGTTAAAAGTATGAAGGTACTACTGAAGGTACTAAGGCTTTAACTCCGAAAAAAACACATTATAAAATTCTTTGCTTTCGAAATTCTTCTCCAAGCTCCCTTCACCCAGAAAAGTAAAATTTGGTGTGGTTTGCTTGTCGCAGGCATTATGGACCAGACCTTTCTAAAACTGAACATGGTGTTACCGGCAATAGTGATCGGTACTACAAAATGATTCACGACTTTTGCTGCCATACGTAATCATCAGTAGAAGTGCTCAAAGGTGTCAGTAACGCTTCTGCAACAAGTTTTACAGCGTACTAAGTTAAAATTTATTGGAACAAATTTTTATATCCTGAACAGGGTGTATTAAGCTTGCCATGAAGTTTTTAACACTCAGAAGGAAGCGTCGGTGACCCAATAAAATATATGTACATAGCATATCATGATCAGCATGACGAGCTGAGTCGATTTAACCATGCCTGTCTGTCCGAACTAGTATGCGAACTAGTCTCTAAGTTTTGAGATATCGATCTTTTCCACATGTACTTTACTTCCAAAAAACTGCTTATTTGTCGAAACCGCCGATATCGGACCACTATAGCATATAGCTGCGATACAAACTAAACGATCGAAATCAAGTACTTGTATGGAAAGCTTTTGCAATTGTGGATATATGACACGAAATTTGGCGCGGCTTGTGCAATCAAACATTTTTCAGATCGGATGACTATACCAAATGGTAAAGCTGCAATACAGACTGAGCGATCACAATCAAGTTTTTATAGGGAATCGTTTGTATTTGTGAAGGGTATTATAGCTTCGGTGCTACCATGAATACCCAAGTTTACATTGTATACCCAAGTTACGTTATGTGAAGGTATTTAAATACACCTACAAGTATAACCTATGCTAATGAACCAGTGGGAAAATAGCATTAGTTATTGTCAAAAAGGGGCGTATCTAAGATTTCGAAAAAGGTTGCGGTTTGAATTACATAAGGTAATTGTAGTGGTTTTGGGAAAAATTTAAGAGACCTAATTGATTCTTATATGCTGCATAACCGATTATAGAATCGTATCCAAATGTAATTATTGCAACCTCGTTGAAGTGTAGCCATATTTGAATGAGCGCCCAAATACCGAAAATTATTTTTCATCACAAATCACTTTTTAAAAATTTGTACAATAATTTTTTCTAGAATCATATTCTTACTATATCGACAGCTTTGTTAGACACTTGTTCTAGACGTTTGTCGATCAGTATTTTGAAAATATTTTCTGAAAAAGGAAAACCAAAGAAAAATTTTGTCACACTCCAATATAAAGATTAATTAGTTTTCAGTTGCTTGCTGATGAATCCTTATATACCATTATTTTAATCATAATTACTATACAGTCACTCTTATTCTTTCATGTAGCCTCATATTTAAGACTTTGGTTAATTACACCGATCTAAATTTCATCTCATATAACTTGTGTTAAATTTTTTCAATCTTTGAGATTTGATTACTTCCAGATAAGGTAATTAGCAGTCAACTTTTTTCCGTCATGGAATCATGATTGCGCGAATTTTTTTTCCACTTATTTTTGCAACAGAAAAAGTGCAAACTACAATATAATTGAGGAAGAAACTAAATGTGTAAAAATAAGTAAAATCTTATTTCTCATAAGTTGAAAATATTTTTATTATTTGTGTGTCTCTAATATTTATATTAGTAATGGAAGCATAAAACTCTGGAGCGAATCGAACAAACAACTAGTATAAATCAAATACATAGATACAATCAAGTAGGCACAGATATCAAGTAGTTAAACCAGTAAATGAGTTATCCACATATTTTCTGATATTAAATTCAACTTGCTAACTTTATCGTTGATTTTACATGCCAAAAGAACAGCTGTTCAAGTGTAGCGACTAAGAATTGATTTCAACAACCGTATTGCATATTTGTTGCAGAACATTTTTTACACTTTAAATTATCTAACAAGATTGTCTACCTACAGTAAAGTATCACAACTATTAATTTAGTTATGGTGTAAAAGCTTTTCAATACACAAACAAATTTACATGATTTATAGTGTTGTTTAATGTTTATACATATATATAGTACACATATGTTTGTACCCTGCAGTGAAAAATCTAATTGGTTATAGAAATACTATATTTCTAACTTAATTAGTCAGAAAATAATAATAATAATGAAATATAATTTTTTAACTGAAAATAAACTAGTTCGATAAAAACCATACTTGTATCAGTTATACATTTTTTCAATTATAAGTAATTTATTTCCCGTCAAAGATTTACTAGAATTATTTACACTAAAAATACTAACTTTTATTGACATTTTTTTGAATGCAAAAAAATTAAATTTTACTTATAACTTCTAATATTTATAAAATTCAACTAGATTTTTTTAAGGTTATTTTAAGTAAACTTTTGACGAAAATCTGAAATTATTCGTAGTTTATTACCACAACAACAACGTAACAAATATCAAAACAAACAGTTGACTGACTAGTTAACATGGTTCTAGTGTTAAAGTAATTAATAACTAGTTAACTACACTTTATGGTACATACTATACATATATGAATCTATGTATGAGCTCAAATGGAATTCTCATGCTTATTTTGTGTTAATCATTTATAAGAATTAAACTGTCAATTTTTTAGCAAAAACAAATAATCGAATTATCCAAAGTAGGGCAAACTTTAATTGCTCATTCGTTGCTGCACTGCGTCTACAAATCTCTATATATATATATATTACAATCTCTATATATATATATATATATATATATATATATATACCTATATAGAGTTGTGTGTATGTATATGTACAGTATACTGCAATTTAAGTTTTAAACGGCCACTGTGAGATTTCACTTCCAAAATACTTAAAATGTCAAACAGTGGCTTGAAGCAAAAGCCTCAACGCATCAAGTCGAATAAATCTCAATAAATATCGACAGAATCTTATTACAATAAAGCTTTGAACCATTTTATTATATATTGATATTTATGTTTATATTTTTATGCACTATTTATCTCAACGATTTTTATACTTAGCATTCAAGACCGGAGGCAAAATGTGCCCTTGCATTGTCGCCGCACAAGGTGGTAAACAAGCATGTATGCATATGAATAATTCTTACATATTTACATATATGTAAGTATGAAATGTAGTCATATGTATGTATAATATACATTGTACAATATATACACAAATAAATTAAAACTGGTGTACGTTCAAAAATACGGGAAATGGCTGATGATCAATACGGATGATCATACGAGTATCTTACTCAAAGGTGAGCATAAAGGGCACTTCAAAAGTTATTCCTCTTGATTATCGCTGAATATGAATGCCAATATTTAGAAATGTCGAAAAGTGAGGTGCATTGCTTTAAGACAAATTTTTGGCCCGAAATGAACTAGATGTTTAGTAACAATAATAATTAAACGATAAATATGAGCCTGCTTTAAATAGCTATTTTGTATTTATATACTCGAATTTTAACCACTTTGTAGTTGAGTTTTTTGTTTTCCCGAATGATTTAAAAAAAATTGTGATTGCTTTCGAAGAGATTGATGAAATAGCAATAGGCAATAAGTAGTATCTACTATATGGGCTCAAAAATCTTTAACCAAGAGATCACGCCACAAATACAATTACGGCTTTTGTATTTGTGGCGTGATCTCTTGGTTAAAGATTTTTGAGCCCCCCTTCTCTTATAGTACCAACTCAAATACTGTTGAAGTTTCATGATATTTCGACCAAGCATTCTCAAGTTGTCGGCCTCAAAGTTATGCTAACTCTGCTATTTTTATTTAAAATAGAAAAGGTAAGTTTCCTGTTGTGATAACACATTGGCATCTCAAACGAACAAAATGATATAACCTACATCATTCAAAAATTTTAAGAAATGAAAAAGTCGTAAACGCGATGGGTACCGTGTTGTTCCTTTACCAAAACAACGATCTGACTCATTTCTCCGCCAATCACCGCATTCGCCAGATTTGTTGATTTATTTTCACGAAAATATCACTGGAAAAAAGTTCACTGGAAAACATTTCGCACGATTGGTAAGGTCAATGTGAAAATATATCTAATCGATATGAAAATGTTGGACGAACACATTATTTTGGATGAAGATTACGTCGAACAAAAAACGAGGCGATAGTCTAATTTAAAAATTTAAATTTGGCTTAGAGTCATCAATGGTAAAGGGCATATTTGGTTTGAATTTTATAAAATTTTAAAAAATTATTTTGAAAGAGGTATTGAAGTCGTCAACAAATCTTAGTGAATTAGTGAAAACATTTTTTAACCACCACCCACCAAGAAACTTTTGGATCGCTCAACATCCACGCCTTCTTTCCGTGGAATGCCATTTATAAGGCATTATTTAATTTTTTTATAGATAATTAATGAACTACTAAAATAAACCTAATGAAATATGACCGCTCGAAAGGAAATTTTTTTCTAGACCCCAGATACCGAATATAAGAACCTTCGTGCAAATGGTGGACTACCGAAAATATGAGTTAATATGGGAGATATGCTAAAAAATAAGCCCAATCTTCCTCTTGCGCCTTTATATCCGATTTAATGATTTCGGTTCACAATTTCGTCTAAGAACTAAGGTTTCGTATATGCATTCATCTAAGTAAATTTTTTTAATTTTAGTCGTATTTGAATATTTTTAGTTAAAATGTATGTTTAGATCCCATTAAATTTTAAACGACATTTAACAAGTACGGAAGGACTAAGTTCGTGTGTAAACGAACATTTCATACTCTTGCAACTTGCAAGGAACAAAGGCGTAGGAACACCTTCCGGTTTTGGCAAAACTTTATATCAAACTAAGGAAAGAATCGCCGTGATTTCATCTATTTAAGTAAAGAGGATTCTTTCTGAATTTCGTTAAGATTTATTTCATATTGAACGATAGATGCGGTATAAAGTGAACCAGAAGTTCGAAAATATTTGCGTTAAGTATACTTGTATGGGAGCTAAGGGAAGTGCTGCTTTTGGCAATTTTTGGCACAAATTACAGTGCGATTTCGATTTTTGGACGTAACATGAAATACCGCGAAAAACTGAAAACTTTATTGATGTTTGATTTGTACACTGCAAAGTGTCTAATAGGAATGTTTGGGTTACTTCACAAACCAAATTTGGTTGAAATCGGTCGAGTAGTTCCTGAGGTATAGGATTTCACTTAAGAGTCCAATTTTTACACCAGATCCTATGAAGCCCATTTATTCACTGAGTAATCGTACTTTAAGTAGTTTTCAACATGACCGTTATATGGAGGGTGAGCGTGTTTAATATCCGATTTTACCAGTTTTCACAGAGTTCGAAGAGGTGATAAAATTACTTATCCTCAGCAAGTTTAGTTTTTATATCTTAAGTTGTTCGGAAGATATGTACATTAAGCCATTAAATGGACGGAGCCACGCTCACTTAAAAAAATTTTTTAGCCCACAGATGTGCCGTGCTACTGCGATCTCCTGTACCAAACTACAGTTTTGTATCTTAATTTGCGGCTAACTCGCCTCTTCATTCTGATCATTTATATATACATAACCCCATATCTAACTCGAATAGTTTTAGGTGATACAAACAACCGTTAGGTGAGCAAAACTATTATACTCAGTAGCAGCAGGTTGCAAGAGTATAAAAAGAATAGAAATTTAGATTTTATGTTTAAAGAATTTATTGATTACATTTTAGGTAAAAGAAATTGCTAAATATTTTACAGGCCGCAAGATATCGAACCATTTCTATGCATACCTTTATTTGCAAATTAAATGAAATTTGTTAATCAAATGCGTCAAGCCAACCAACTGATATTTAAGCATATACACCGCCGTGTTTATACGAGTATAGAGATATATTTCTTAAACGCTAAAAACGTATGATTTATTTAAAAATGATTTTCTTTTGTTCTCTAAATAAATTTTAATTAATTTTTGCGTTAATAATCAGCGCAAAATTAAAATAATTCCCATGACAAACAAGGTATAAATAGATAACCGGCGCGTTTACACGAAAAATTTGCATAGCTTACGATGTAAGCATGTTTGCATACTTAAGTATATACCTACATATAAGTATATTTATATGACCATATATTACATACAAAAGTACATACATACATATGTATTTAAGGTAGGAAATTTAGGTATTATTTTTATATGTATATATGATGCTTTTGTAATTTTGTGCGGTATGTTAAGTAAGGTTTGACGCCGTTGATTACTACTCTTAACTACATCAACAATAACATTCATATATTTTCCATTAAAGAAGCAAAACTGAATGCGAGAAAAGCCATGGACACATCTCCCACCAGCCGTTGAAAGGTACAAAGTAGTTATGTACACACGTAGCTGTGAGTCTTAGCTCTTTCCAATGCCTTTATGTAAGGTTTCGCATTGATTGTTTTGGCTTTTTTTTCACAAACTTGCGGTTTTTCCCTTTCATGTGCCTAAAGTTGATTGAATATGACTTTTATACTTTGAACAGGGTATATTATTGTAAGTTTGCCACTAAGTTTGTAACACTCAGTAAAAAATGTTGGGTATCCGAAAACATATATACTTGTACATATACATATGTATAAGTGATCAGCGTGACGAGTCGATTTAGCCATGTCCGTCTGTCTATATATACGCGATCTAAAATTTTGCACATGTTCGTTTCTCCTTAAAAAGTTGCTCATTTGTCGGAACCGCCGTTATTGAACCACTATATATGGCGTATAACGTATGATAGCTGTCATATAAACTGATCGATCAAAATCAAGTTCTTGTATTGAAAACTTTTTTATTTGGAAGGCTATTATAGCTTCGGTGCAACCGAATTTAATGTTTTTTCTTTTTTTTTTGATATATTCGATATATGAAACTTCTTGAATTAAGATATTATATTATATGCAGTACTCGTATGTATGTATGTATGTATGTCAATTGCGTTCCGAAAATAAATTAGATTCACTATCCGATCGCGCTACAAGCTCGCAATTCGAAATAGATTTTTGTGTCGTTTTATAACTGTCGACGAAACATGATTCGTTGGTACACATCAAAGACCTAAAAATAATCGAAAGAGAAGACTTCGCGAGGCGAACCCGCTCCGAAGAAGACGAAGGCTGTCCTATTGACCGAAAACTTGTTCCCCGGTTTCTTAGATTCACGAAGTGTGATGTATGAGTTCATTAATCAGCTGGAGTAGGACAAAGGGATTACAGGTTTTATTATGCCGAACGATCGGGTCTATTGGAAGATGAATTGGAATTTGACGAAGAAAAAAGTACAAAGACTTGCGTTGCGAATCTCCAGAAAAAGTAGTCTTCAGAAGAGTTAAAAAAATGTGGAAAACGGTTGGCCTCCCTGCAACTTCCCTCTAATTTCATACGCTAACGTTCAAATTTCGCTTTTTTCACTGCTTTTGAGCTCTTCGAAATTTTTTGTTTTCGATATCTCGCAAGTAAATCAACCGATTTTGACCCGGTTTGCGGCAAACGATGTGTTTTTTCAAGGTTTAGAACTGATTAGTTTTTGGTGTCGATCGGTCAAGTCGTTTGAAAGAAATTCGATTTCTCAAAATCTACTGGTCCGATTGTTTCCAAACTCACACGAAATTCAAGTGCAATGAAACCTTTGGAATGCCGTTTAGTTTATTCAAATCGGTTGAGCAGTTTAATAGTTATAAGAGGGTCACATACATCCACACACACACACATACATCCACACATACATACAGACATACAGACATACGGACATCATCGTAGAAATGTTCGGGGAAGCTTCCTCGACCCTCAGAACGTCGAGATCTGTTGAGAACTCGATTTTTGCAAAATGGGGTGAAACCAATATCTTCCCGATTTTTAGAAAATTTTCCATTTTCTTAGCGGGAAGTTAAAAAATCGAAGCATCGCTGCGTCAAGAGGATCGATACTATATTGAGAAATAAATCGCCATTTTACCAAAATTCGAATTTCTTTTGTAAGCTAAGTACTTATCGGACCGATCTCGTATTGCATACACAAATACTATACAGATGTATATATGTACGTATGATCGAATGATAGTTAGTATATATGTAGGCAAGCTCATCTTATCTGATGCGAAAATAATTATAATATTTTTGCTTAAATCTGCCAATGAGTTTCATTGCCTTTCGGCTTTTTGGGTTTGGCTTCAGTTTTTGCTTCATCAGCCAGGGTATTGTTTAGGTATGCATGTATGTTTTCTTTTTGCATAAATCTACATTGTTCGCACGTCATCGATCGCACACTGGGCGCACAGCGACAGATCTTGGCAAAACCATCGCTTGCATACTTTCTTATCCACCGAATTTTTGAGTTATAAATACATATGCACATGCATACAAGCTAACAGATTGACCCGCTTTCTGTAAATAAATTTGAACTTGAGCCGATTTTACACTTACAAAAGACAACGACAAAAATTTCTTAATAAAAAACAGGCGAGTATAATGTCTGACCCTCGCGTTGCAGACTGTGCAATAACATTATATTTTAAAATTTGCTTTTAAGTAGTTAACAAAAGGTTTATTTATATTTCAATTTTTTCAAGCGAGTAGCAAAAGAATGCTCAACTCTTATAAAAGTTTCCTGAAGGTCGCTTAAGATACCAGTGACAGTTGAGTTGTTACTATCATGGTATATTTAGTTTGTTTATTATTCTCATGTTTTAATTGCGTTTCTTTAAAAATTTCATAATCATTATTATTCACGTCGCAGTACTGTATTTTAAGTCGCATATTTATACCCTCAATAGGTTATATTAAGTTTTGCACGAAGTTTGTATCACACAAAAGGAAACATCGGACACCTTACAAAATCCATATCCACACTAATATTATAAATGTGAATATAAGTATGTTTGTTACACTTTCACGTTGAAACTACTTAAGCAATCATAGCTCACATATTTTGAAAGAAAAATTATATTTTGAGAAAAAATCTCTTTTGGCAGATTTGATTGTTTGTAAACACATTTGAAAATTTGAAAAATGAAAAAATTCTTTTGTCGTTTGTCTTCCAGAAGAGATTTTTTCTCAATCCATACAAAATGTTCGGAGTGGTATAGTAAAGAG
Organism: Bactrocera oleae; assembly: GCF_042242935.1. Classification (NCBI taxonomy): domain Eukaryota; kingdom Metazoa; phylum Arthropoda; class Insecta; order Diptera; family Tephritidae; genus Bactrocera; species Bactrocera oleae. Next base: position 52,000,651 of record NC_091540.1, on the reverse strand, counting down.
TTTGGATAATAGAACGATTGTGCCCTATTCGCCGATTTTGTGTAAATTATTAAAAGGTCCACATTAAGGTTGAAGTATATCAATAAGGAAAGCAATCAGGCGATCTTCAATCTGCATAATGAAGGTACTGTTAGCTCATAAATAAAATATAAACCTATCAAGAAGGAAGATACATAAATCAGTAGCGTGGCAGTTGCTTGACTTTCCATTACATAAAAGATATACGACTCATTTTCATCTTGCAGTACATTTGGAAAATCGACAGCGTGCTTAATTTTATGAGAAACCCTTTTAAGAAAGTATTTTATGTCCTCCAAAAACCGCACTAACTGATTTTTTCAAACTTTGTAGGAACGATCCTTACGCAAGAACATTATTGTACTCTGAGGTTCCCCGTTATTTTACATGGAACACCTCAAAAAAGAAATGGCATCAACCTGTTCAAAATCAACCTGAGGTTAAAACGTCGATCGCTCTTGGTCGTGTCTACACGGTACATGTTACAAGGTTTGAATGCGTACCATATGTTACTACATTATATTCGAGGTCTTACAAATTTTGTAGAAAGATATTCAATGGTCAAGAATGTTAAACTTAAAGAGAAATATGTGAAGTTCGGCGATTGATAGAAAATGATAATTATAATTATTGTATAAAGTATTTATAATATATACAATGATTATAATCATTCGGACGAAAGTATGAAGGAAGTTGTTCAATGTCAATCACCAAATAAAATATGGGAACTTTACATGAATTGCAGTAAATGCATACATATATGGTTTTCAATGAAGACACTCATTATAATAGGAAACAAGATTTTAACAATAGTCGAAAAAAGCAATATCATTTTGAAATACAAAGTTCTAAACGAGCCAATGGAGATGATTTTAATAATGAAATGGTCAAGAATTTAACTTTGCTTTTAGAAAATTGCAGCATCAAGTGACCAAATTAGAGTCAGGAGCAAAATCATGTCTTCAATCAAGTTATGCGTAAAATAGATAGCAAAGAACTCTCTTTTTTCTCCCACCTGGAGAAACCGGAAACCTATGGTATTATTAATCTCCATGAAAAAAATCAAAAACTAGAAATTGCAATAGCGTCTTCCAGAATTGCTGCGAGCCTATTGCACGGTTGCCGTACGACACATTCTGTTTAAGAATTACCGTTGAATCTTATTCCGGAAGATTTGCCTATTTGTAATTTCAGTAAATAGCTCGCAAGGTAGAATGCTGCAAGGCAATAGAAATTTTAAACTGGACACTTATCATCAAGCTTTTTGAAAAATTCAGTTTGAAAACGAATGACGTAGATTTCGGAGTTTAAGCAGAAATGTTGTTGAAAATCGGTGATTGTTGTTTAGACGTTGACGACGATGGTTATATTTCGTTTTCGAGAAAATTTTGTAATTTAGTAGAATATGATGATAATCTCATTTCTCCAGCTTTTCCGGAATTGCACCAAAATATAGTGATCAGTGGTTGTGCACAAACAAATGAAGTGATTGTGAAATTTTAGCGAAATTTAGTTGCTCGGAGGTTATGTAATGTAACAAGGCTTCGAATCAGAAAATTAGGGCTAAATATTCTTGAAGCCACTATATTAAGAGGTGCCGATAAGGAAGAACGTGTTATCATATCTCTATACCAATTATTCCCTATGATCTTCCTTTTTATTTCAAAAGGGTTCATTTTGCCGTCAAGCTGAACTTTGCTGTCACTATAAACAAAGCACAAGGGCAGACATTAAAGGTAGCAGAGGTGCAAAGACAATAATAATTGTGTATTCGATAAAAAATAGTTTTAATAACTCAGTTTAAAGCAAGATCGGTTAACGATCATTCCATATTTTCCAGGTTCATATGTTTCTCAAACACATATTTCTCTAGAATATGTTACCATCTCATTCAAGGAGAGATTTGAATATTTACTCAAATTTATATGTACCTTTAAATAAAGCAATGTCTCAGTTACCATACCATTTGGTGACATTTTCATTCATCGAGAGTGGAGTTTACTTTTATATTTCTTTCTTATATCACTTCTACTTAAAATAGCTAATGTAAATTATGGGTGTTTTTTTTCTAATCGGTAGGCATTCTTACTTGCCACCATGTTAGGCAAACATATGAGTTGACGAATGAATTTTATGAACTTGCCGTCTCATTTAAATAGCTGAGCTAATATATAGCGAGCCACTTGATCAAAGGTAAACTTCCGTTGGTAAATCCTCCTTCAGCAACAACGAAATATTCAGAACTATACACTGTACAGCTTGCGCTGTTCACGATTGGACTTTTTCAAACTAATCGTACTCTGATAAAACTTTATAATAATTCATTCCCATTCTTTTTTTCACAACGTCACCAGTCAAACATTTTTCCATCAATTTCTGTCATAAAGCTCAATTCTTCTCATAATTAAGATTGAGTACTGTGAGTAGTGAGATTATGCAGCTATAACTACATGATCAAAGCTTTGTTATACTTAATTACTGGCGTCCTAAAAATTTACTAAAACATTGGATAAAAATTTTATTTTTCAAGAAACATCTTCGATACGGTCCAGAAATAATTCATTGTTAGTTTTCGATATAGTATATATGAATTAATATTGAACCATAGAAGCATAGATCAAAACTTAAAAAATTTTACTCAATTTAGTATCAAAACTTTGGAATCTTTTCTTCCTCTCTAAGAATTGAGTATTTTGCTTCGAAATAATAAAATTTTTGATCAAAATGATGAATTATTTGATTGGAATTTTGACGCCAGCTACCCAACGTTCTAAGGCAAATAAAAGTAGTTCAATGGCAAAGGCGAAGAATCAACTGAGAGTTGCCTAGATATTCAAGTAAAAAAGAAGGTGAAAAGCGGCCCATCAAGCAATATAAATACAATAGTTTGACGAGAATTATGAAGTCTTCGTTTTGTCATTGCACTGTTCGCTACATCTAAGCTCTGCTCTATTCACAAAAATGTATATGTGTAAAAACAACAACGCTCTGTCGCTGATTTTATCACCAGAGATATCCCCTTACTTTCTAACTAGATATATAATATCTTATAGTGAGTTAATTGAGTTTAGATCAGTTGTTTGTTCGAATCAACACTTTGCAAGTGCTTGTGTATCAAACACAGCTAAAGTAACTCAAAAGTTACAATACCAGCAGATCTTGCGATATAATTTTTGCAAACGCGTCGCTTTCATACTCTTAGCGCTAGGCTTAAGAAATTTCGCAATACTTTTCATTACAAACTCGTGAACATAACTTTCAGTCGTTTAGTGAGTAGAAACGTAGTAAAAGCCTTTTCTAGGCGGCCTGCTGTTTCTTGAAATATTTTAATAAACAACTTGAAGTGTAACGGTTGTTGTGATGGAACCACCAAGCAACCACAACGTAACTATGCCTAACTTGATCAGCGGTGTATAGAAAATATATAGTGAATATCTATGCGAAAACATATGTATAGTGTGTCCGGCGCACTCCAGACCTGAACAAGTTTTCGCTTGGGATGAAGAAATCACCGTCTCCAGCAGAATATATAAGTATTGGGTTTGGCGAGAGCGTATGTACGAGTATGTATGTATATCTAAGTCTAAAGCTAAGCTAAGTCCCACCGCTTATTACAGCACAACCATTTATCAACGCCATAAACCAAAAACAATCGAACAACAGAAAAGCCACACACACAACTGAGTAAATATTTTATGTACGCATGCGCATGCACATAAGCGTACATACATGCATGTGTACCATATGTAAGTATTTTGTATGTATGTAATTTGTCGCTTTGTTTTCGGCTGCAGTCAACCCACCATTAACGGTACTGGCTGGCTGGCTTTGTGACAGCCACCGTCCGTCATACGATCGGTCACTAATCGTTGATTATGTATTTGTGAACGCCGCACAAAGCCCGAAAATAATTCAGTCTAGATTCGAAAAATGCAGTTGGGCAATTGTTTTTCGAACCAAAACCAAAGCCTACACACTGCCAGAAAGCAGGTTATTGGACGATAGTAGATCAAAGACAATAGTTCGTGAAAGATACGTGTTTATGTACATGTATGTATGTATGTGTGTAAATGCAAAATGTTATAAAATACACATTAGAAATTCCGAAAATGATTCAAAAACAGGAATATGTGTGAGTAATTGCAGCAATAAACGTCTGAGTTACCGGTTTTTCGTAAGTGGCGATCAATATCCAAAATGATAATCGATGATGCGTGCATTTAACATCTATCAAAAAGACCTAAATGTAATGATTGTAAAGTAGTTGCAATGAAAACTCTTAACTATTAAAATACGATTATCTGAAAAGTTTCTTGTTAAAATTCTTACTCTAGTTCAAGGATCTCTTGAGTTTTTGTTATTGCATAGCACATACACTTTAGGCTACAGTGAATTTCTGTTGTTTTCAATATCCACCTCAGATTTTTGGGACCTACAACTATTTTATACACTGAAGAGAGCTTCTCCTTTTATTTTTGGCACGTGTCTTGCAAATCCACTAATGGTTTTGAGGGTGGTGTAATTAATTAATTTAATATTCGTCTTGCAATTAATCATATATTTATTGTGTTTGGCAAGAAGAATCTTACTTTTACTCTTTTATTACAACTTTTATTATTATTTTATTATATGTATTTGAAAAATCCTCTCCCACGCAGAAAGCTCTTCTTTCATACAAAAAAGAACGGATTTTGTATCGATTTCTAACACAAAACTATGTAACACGCCACAACCATTGCGAAGTACACAGTCATAAAGACATTCTCCTATTCGTTCCCGGAAATACCGCAAGAGTGTCATCCAATGTAGTTATTTCTCCAAAAATGTTCGGGAATGAATATATTAAATAGCGCTATGGCGATTACCATATGAATGCTTTGGACACAAGTTTTCGTCTACTCCTTTGGAATAAATAGTTGTTTATTTCATAGCGTTGTTGTTAATGTTAACTGTTGTAATAATAATTGAGAGCATATCTGTTTGAGTAACTTAGACTTATTTTATGAATTGATTATGTTTGACATGATTCTTTGAATAAAATAGGGAAGAAGGACGATGCTTTATATAGAGCAAATGGACGCCAAACCCTGTCTGTTGCACAAACAATGAAAACTTCTATTAAGTATATATCTAAGTCTAGACCCTAGTTATTTGCAGTTTTTGCAACTAAGCTGTAGCTTTCAAATTAGCTAATAAATGCAAATAAAAACCACTATATGAAACACCCTTAACAAATACATAGCTGCAATGAAAACAGCATAATGTTTTGACTTTTGCTTTGCAGTAGACTACACGTATGTACACTCTATGTTCTCGAGTTCAGTTGAGATGATATCATCAAATAGTCATAACCTCAATTTTAAAAAACTAAATTCCCAATATATGAATAATAATAATATGATTAATTATATCTTACCATGATCCGATAGTGTACTATTTTCTTAAATTCTGCCTATAACTTTCTTTCGATTTTTTATTGTGCATAAATTTAACTTCAAGATATTTTTTTTTATATTTGTTCTGCAAATTGGAAATGATGAGATCCTGCTTGTTCAACATTAACAGAAACCTTGTTATACATATACAATATATGTACATATATAGACAAATACTATGTTTGTCTATATCAGAAAAACAAATACAACAAAATACAAATCGGAGCAATTAACAAAGTCAAATCAATTTCTCAACTGAAACGGCTCTCATGCCTACAACTATATTTATATACTATGTTTATATGCATTTATATCATCTGTTTACGCACTGCTAGCATCACGATCGCATTTTCGGCAACATGCGCATGCGTAGTGTCGATATCTTTTACGGATACGCTGATGACCTTGAAAATCCAGCGACGCTGTAAAATTTACTCAAACGTTAATGTTTATCAGTGAGCTCGTTTTTGTATATACCTATATATTTATGTATATACATATGTGCAGGCGGTTGGGGTGCCCTTTTCGCGTGAGTGTATGTATGTACACACATATACAGCAAATACAGGTGTAAACAGATGTGAAATGCATTTACAAGAAATAAACAAGACTCAAGTTATATACCAATCTGCGTATGTAGATATATTTTACATCTTTAAAGAAATTAAAATACGCCTTACAAGATATGTCAGGGCATGAGTACATGTAAAGCTTTTTATCTATGTACTCGTATATATAATTTTGGTTGGGTTTAATTTTATTAATATAAATAATGAAAATTTTTCACGTTAATTACTCGCCAGCTTCGCCTATGCGATTTTATAATCGTTTGATTTATTTTTACGGTACTCATTAGCTTTAGTAGATTGTTCGGTGTAAGCGTGACAAAACAGAAAATAAAATCCATGTTCAATTTGTTGTTGGTATTTGGGGAAATACTAATATTTCCACTATTTGTGAAGCAATCGCCCGTGACCTTTGCAAGGTAACTAAATGGGGCTTAAGGGACCGTACATTTTAATGTGAAAACATAAATAATAATTAAATGCGCACGGTGTGCGAAATGCATTCGTACTTAATTATGTGTGCTTTGGGACATTATTTATATTAGTTTTTTTTTTTAAGTGACAAATGTTATCAGCTATGCTAATAGTGAATTCGGGCACAAATGCAACGTTTTTACGAAGCCATATATGTATGTATGTGTACAAAAGCCTTCATTAGCAAAGAAGCTAATTTGTCATTTTAAAGATAATTATCATTTCATAGTCTCTGTTATAACTAACAAAATTTTCTTGTTGAAGCACATGTATTTCAATTTTTATTGTTTTAATAAAGGTGTACGTAGGTGTTTAAAAAATAAATTAGGTACTTTGTTTATTTTAGTGATTGAACTTATAGAAACAACATTCAACAGAACAATGCAATATTCATTTGCTACAATGACAACTCGGCAAATTTTACGAACATTCAATAGGATCGAGTTGAAAATTGTCGTTATACCCTAAACAGGGTATTAAGTGTGACAGTGATGCTTGTAACACCCAAAAGGAGACGTCGGAGACCCTATACAACAACTATAGCATACAGCTGCCCAACAACTGACCGATCAAACTTAAATCCTTGTTTGGAAAACTTTTTTATTTGACAAGGCATATATTATTGTCCAAGGCATCGCTAAAGTCTCCGAAGTAGTTGTTCAGATCGGATTTCTATAGCATATAGCTGTTCTACAAACTGATCCATCGTAATTAGTGTAAAGATTGACTTTTATGATATAAATAATGCATCTGTGTAGGTTTTTATAGCTTCGGTGTAGCCGAAGTTAACGTTTTTCTTGTTTAATTATCGGATTCTTCATCGAGTCTCGAAAAATTTACTACTAATACTCGTACTTTAAAATAGGCTTAAAAATATACAATGGCGAAGATCATATACTCAAGACAAAAAAGTTATTTATCCAAGTAATAAATAGAATATACATATTTTATACATAATATATTCCCTGTATAACATATAGACAAAATTTTCAAGGCCAACTTAGACAATTTTATTAATTCACATTATTTAATTCACTGAATACTACGTGAAATTTTTCCTACGCCATATTAGAAAATATTATTTTTCTCGGTTTTATATTTTTCGAAAACTCTATTGCAAATATAATTCTTCTAAATTTAATATTTCATGAAAATTTTTGGAAGGCAGTTTTTTAAAAATTTCAGTGTTGAAGTTTTGAAGAGTTGTCAGATCTATTCTAAAAGCAATTTTTTTGAAATAAAAACTTCCCGAAAAGTTTTCGGAATTTTTTCGACACACATTTTGTAATATTTAACTCGTTTTTAATTATTTGTTTCGATAGCTGGTAATGCGCTTCCTATATAAATTCATATGAATTTAGAACTTCCAAAATAGTATCCGGAACACTTTCTGTAGCACATATAATTTTGCTATAAACTTTGTAACATTTTCAATATATATAGTAATATTACAATAGCTCAATTCACTCAACGAAGTAGTGCTGAGTTATTACTTGTATTAATCATATAATGATCTTTACTGCACAACATGTTAACCTCGCTCCATTTGAAATTCACTTAAGTGGGAAACATTGACTCCACTTTTACTTTTAACGGGTAGACTTGGAAAATTATGAATGGTTTTGATAAGGCACATGGTTTGAAAGGGCCTATGCCCATATTAAATATAATTTATTTTCACTTATTAATTTATATCTCCTCGCAATCACAAGTCAAGTCCTACGTCCTAGCTTTGCACCGGAAATGGGTTCTATCACCATTCCGACCAAAATAAAATGAAAACTCCTTAATAATTCCCATGAAAATGGGTCTCATAAACAGGCCACTGACAATAGCTTCAAAGCGGTATTCTCAAGTAAGACAAGAAGCTCGTTCAAGTAGACAAACAACACTTAACTTTCTAATAGTTTATCATTAGCTTGGAGCCGATTTTATTTAAAAAATCCCCTTAGCTTCTAAACCAGAAATTATTTCGTACAAAATGGTAGAATACCACAGATGGTAGATTAATTTCACCATGTGACAATGATTCAGCAAATTTTAACCGTTTAATCTATCGAATAAATATAAAAAAACCATATATCGGTGTATAAGAATAAAACAGGTTGTAATTAATAATGTATACCATATAAATATTTGTTGTTTCGTATGTTCTTATAAAAAAGTGTGTATATAGTATATGTAGGTATACAAATAGAAGCACAAATTAGCATATTTATAGAAAATCCCCTTTACTAAGCCTATGGCTAAATTATGTTCTAGTTAAAGTCAATATCGCCTATATGAAAACATGCGTGTGTAGAAACATAAATTAGCATATTTATATGAAATCAGTTTTACTAAGCCTCTGGCTAAGTTATTGTATGTTCTAGTTAAAGTCAATGCCGCCTACTTGAAAATGTGCGTACAAAACTAAGCATAAATTGTTGTTGCAATTTGTTTGGTATTTTATTAAATGTAGCTTCAATACATGACCCGTTTGTCAGTCCTGCAATCAAATTAAAGTACGAGAAGAGTCTTATAAAAAGCAGCTAACCAAGAAGTAGAAAGATAAATAAAATACCAAAATCAACTCGAACAAGAATTTTACATACCTTACGGATTTCTAATAAGGTACATTTTGAGAATGTTAGATCAAATGTGGTTTGTATGCATAGGTAATTTGATTTAGGCACATATACATTTGGGACATCTTTAAGCCTTTCTGCTCTTACAGTATTTGTTGTATTTAGAATTTAAGCATGCAAGAACTTATAAATATTGTACTTATCGATTATTTGCAGATTGGCAAGTACAGAGTTTTGAATTATTAACCGCTATTTATACATATATTATATAACAATTATGTATTATGTATCATATATACTACATGTATGTATGACGTATATATCCACAGATTTTATTGCAGAAAAATGGAAAAAAAAGCAATATCAATTGATTCGATTTTAATTTTTGAAAATTATAGTTTCCTCACTGTTAACGAAATATTTATCCGCTGGTACGCACCAGAGACCAAGGAACGGTCAAAACAGTGGACTTCACCAGCGGAAAAAGGTGATGCTCCCCATTTGCTGGAGTTCACAATGTATGAATCGAATACTTGGAGAAGGATAATATGGTCACAGGTCTCTAACTATACTATGGTATCGATTCGATACCAAGTTGCAGAAAGAACATTCTCATTTGGCGTAGAAAAACATCGCTTTGGCTAAATTGGTCATATTAGGTTACGAACTGTTGTTCCATCCACCGTATTCATCAATAATTGGTTTAACTAAAAGACCACGATTTCGTATTGACAGATCACCCATTGAAGGTGCTTGAGATAGCTGAGATCGTAGTTAACTCAAAAGACCTCGTGGGTTATATCAATTTAAAGCCTGCTATTGGACATGAGAAAGCTATCGACGCCGTCGATTGCTCACTTCGGACAATAATCGCAAACGTGAAACCATTTTTCAACAGTTTTCGACAGTATTTAAGCGCAATCCGAATGGGTTTCTGCATAGTTTCGTAATCGTTCACGACCACCGTTTTCTAGAACTCACAAGAAATAATCTACACCGACTACATGTAAAAGGGCTATTAAGCTAAATTTTTGTGCTGAAAAAGGTACTCTTCCACCTCGATATCACATCGGCTCCCAGCTAGGCTGTCGTCGCGGCTAGATTAGTTGCATTAGGCCACGATCTCTTGCCCCAACCATCAAAGTCTACATATTTCACCTAACTTTTGGTTTCGAAACTTGAAAAGGACAATCACGGGGAAGAAATTTAAGTGGTAATAATTCAGCGAAATGAGTTGAATGAGGACGTTACCGGCACGACGAAGACCTGCTTTGCAGACATCCAGAAAATTTTTAATTCAGAGCAATTATAGAAACTGTACATTAATTGTTTAAATGTGTCGAGATAAAAACAAACTACAATATATCGAAAAATAAATCGCTATTATTCTCAGAATTTTCGTTTTTCTTAAATGCTGTAAACACAACAAAATTCTCCAACACAATTTGCGTATGCTTTAATGTACAACAACTCTTCCAGTAATCATTTGCCATACTCTCGCCGTATGCTGCTCAAAGTTTCATAGGTTTTGCATATTTAAAATGTGTAATTGCCACTATTGAAACAGGAATAAGGCTGACGATGTGAGCATTGGACTCAGTCACTACCGAAAGCCTTCTCTTTTGCTCTCTAACTCATTTTCTTTCACTTTAATTGAAATTTATCGCAGCAATCATTCTCTAATCATAAAATTTGCTTTCAGACACAACAACAACAACCAACTCTTTCACTTGTCTACAGTCCAATTTGTGAGCTTTATATAAATACAAATTTATTTGCAACATGTTGACACTTTGATTTTGCATGCAACTTTGTATTAATATTTGTATTTTTATATATCTATGTGTTTACATTTCGCCTCTTTGGCTTGCTTGGAACAATCCAACAGCCACAAGTAACATTATTTTACACATTTGCTACATTTTTTCGCTGTTGTGCGCCGAGTCAGGTGGTTGCCGCAATCCCAAAACTCGAAATAGAAATTTCATAGAAAATAGCTGACAAGCAGCGGAGCGATCGCGCACCAATTACATAAGCCAGCAATGCAGTGGAGCATGCGCCATTGCAACGGCTGCAGTTGAATGCAATTGCGTTGTATTACCGAATGCAGACATACATACATACGCCTATTTGGTATATGCATGTACTTGTATATATATATAAATGCGTTTTGCTTGCAAATGCCATAAATTTGTGTAAAGGAGGTCCTGTGCAAACGGCGTTGCATAAGAAAATAATTATGCTTTTGAAAAAATGTAAAAAAACCACGTACTATGCATTATTAAATAAGCGCTTATGACACAACGAATATTTTTATTGAATTTTGTAAGTGATTCTCTTAATGGTGTTCACTAATTATATTTATAATGATTTTCATAAATCTGTTTATTTCTTTGAGGTGTTCATGAAATGCCACAGCATTGAGCTCAGCACAATAATTTATCAAGTAATTGCAAATATTCAAATTCACACACTTTTTGCTCAGTTAAAGAGTTTTTGAAAAAATTTATAAGAAAAATAATATTTTTTTTATCATTTTTTATCGCCATTATTACAATTTTTTATCATTTATTATTGCAGCAATATTTTATACTAATTTATGCAATATACATTCATTTCTTTTTTGTTTTTGTTGTCTTCTTCATTTTTTGCACTCTTTTACATACCTCTATTATTTGTTTTCAAACTCAAAATCACCAACGAATTGAAAAAATATTCAGTTAGCTCAACAGAAAAAAGCTCCCTGACTTCGTTCGCTCGGACGGTGGGCTAAATACACTTTGTTTATAAGTTTTTTTTAACAATCTGTAAGTAACTATCCGAATTAAGCGCTTTTGTTCGATTCGAAACCAACGAAACGTCTGTGTCGCCCGACTGCCAAGTGCGGAATGAATTGCGGCTGCTGCGCAAACGCTTTGATGGCACTAAACTCCCGCAGCAGCAAGTCACCCTAGCAAAGAAAAATAACTACGAATATAGATAACTGTCTATGTACATATGTATGTAGGCCTTACAACCAAGTAAGCAAGCATCTTAAGAGCCAACTAACGCCAAAAAGCACATTTCTACGCTTCGACGTAATTATATATACACACATACACACATTTACAAGCAGCATACGAAGTTTGTTCAAAAAGTATGGCGAATTTTGTATTTCTTAAGAAAGTGTTTATTTTTTCATTTGTCCCCTTCAAAGTAAGCACCCCTAGATATAATTCACTTACGCTATTAGGTAAGTAGATATCGAGGAAGAGGCGTTACAGTTGCCCACGAAAATTCAAAATTCGCGATACTTTTTGAACACACCACGTATTTGAGCAAAAACAACACATTAATGGTGTCGCAGCCACCGTATTCCCTAGACCTCGGCCCCTGTGACTTTTGTTTTGTTTCTAAAACTGAATAGGCCCATGAAAGAACGACGCTACGCTACGATTGAGGAGATCAAAACTGTATCGAAGGAGGAGCTATATAAGATAAAAAAAAACTACTAACTTTAAATGCTTTGAGGATTGGGTAAAAAGCTGACATATACGAATATTAAATGTACAGTTGAAAATTTCAAAGCAGAACTTGGCACAGTGGTGTAGTTAAAATTTTTCGAAGTAGAATAAGTTCATGCCCTTTCTATGGATAACATATCGTCTATGAATTCACATCTTATTATACGCTGAACAGGGTAGGGTAAGTTTGCCACGGTGTTTATAACAACCAGAAGGAAACGGCGGAGACCCAATAAAGTTTATATATGTATGATCGCATGAATCGCCATGTCCGTCTGTATATACGCGAACTAGTCCCTCAGTGTTTGAGATATCGATCCCGTGCTTTTCTTCCCAAGAAGTTGCTAATTTGTCGGAATCGTTTTTTCTTGTTTTTAAGCTATTTATACTACAAGTACGTTGGTTTTGGCTTTATTTTTAAACTTTGCTGCAGTGAAGCACTCCCTTAAATAAATATTCTATTTCATTTTAAAAATGCCAAAAAGCTGCACTTATAATATTGTACTTCGAATATCTTATAACAGAATCACTTAAAGATGCATATATGTGTGTACGTTCTCGTATATCAGGGTTGCGAATTTTTTAATTTAAAAATTTGGATTAAAAATTAAAAATCAAATTTTTTTGGAAAAAAAAATTAAAATTAAAATTTTTAATTCTTTTGTAGGAAATAATAATTAAAAACTAATTAAAAGTTGTTTGAGATTAAAAACTGAGATTTGAAAATTTTATTTTTTAATTTAATAGTAAAAATTTTAAATTTAGTTCACAATTAAAAATTGATAAAATATAAATCATTTAAATGTGTAAGCTTGCCGACCAGTGCTCTAGAGTATTGATGGTGATCGTTCTCTGCGATCGCTCTCTCCGAGCATATCTATATATGTACGTTATATCTCCGAAACATGACGTGCGAAATTCTTTTTATAATTATTCGGAAACGCAGTACGCTTTAATTGTTAAGAAAAAACTACACATTTAAAGGACAAAAAATATGTAAATTAGTGTTATATGCCAATTCTCTGACGCTCGAGTTTGTCGCTTAAGTTTTTTGTTAACTTTTGTACATAAACAAAATTAGCTTCTTTGATTTTTTTTTTTTTGGAATTAAGTTGTAAAATTATTTAAAAGGAAAATATATTCCACAATAATTTCAATAAAAATTGAGTATTTCACTTCATTGGACTATGCAACTAGGAATGTTTTCTTGCCTGTAGTTGTGGCAGTATGTAGTGGTTATGAGTCTAAATTCACTACGTTATACTTAGCATCCAACCCTGTTCATGCCGATAAATAAGTACTTTTCAAAAAAATTCAAAATTCACCTTTTTCCTTTGAACACACCTCGTACGCACATATTATTCTTTACTGTACCTAATTCAGGTTCCCACTGGGAGTATCAACTCAGCTGCATTTACCAAAAAAAATTTGCTACTCAAATATTAATAAGAAATTACAATCTATATCATATAAGAATAAAATAAAATAAAAAACGAATGTATTGCTTTGGTTGTATGGTATGTTTATTTCGTACGCTTTTGCGTATATTTTAGTTCATACATATGAAGACATAAAGCAGTACACACCTTTTCGCGAAAATATCGTAAGCGCCAAAAAGAGTCGTTTTTGCTCAAGCAAATCGTAAGGCGGATATATTGTGTACGATTATATAAGATCTTAAATATACTTTATTACTATAAAAAACCCTTCTCTAAAATTTGATTTTCACCACTAACTATATTTTCGCGGGAAGAGCTCGTTATGTATGCAATATATATACAGATGTATAGATTCGCGAAAATATTGTATTACATACATATAATAGAATAGCAATTACATATAAGAACATATATTTTCTTTAAAATATATAGCATATAAATTGCAAAAAATACAATAATTCCGCTGAATATGTAAATACTTTAGGGCGATTGGAAACTTTGCTTTCTTCTTAATTTTCTTCGACGATGTCAAGCAATACTGACTCCTCTATATCATCATTATTAGAGTCCTCCTAATTAAAAAAACAAAAATATTATATATATTATATAATAAATACAAAACTTCGAAGCAGTCAGCGTCAATTACTTACTTCGAAACCGAAGCATTCATTCATATTTAGTTTGGATTGAGTATCAGCTTTCTCATCTAAAAATATAAAAAAATATCAAGACTCATTGTTGGCTCATTCAGCATTAAACAATGTGATATAACAGCAATACCTTTAATGTTGTCTAAATTCGTTAAAATAACACAATCACCGTCCTCGTCATCCAACTCATCGTCAGTTTCTAGAACTTTCACCACCATATAGTTAGGCAAACCACTCACATCATCCTCTGCACTGTTCTCATCCTCATTTCTGATACTCTCTACTTTAAGTTCTATATTTTTTCCTTTGCCTTTGCCTTTAGCCATCGTTGCCGCTGTTGTACTTTTGTTCTGTATGTGCGCTTTACTAGTGGTCGGTTCAACCGTTTCGATAGTGAAATCGTTTTCACTTTCTTCCATCTCTTCTATAACACCAAATACCTCGAAATTTTCATCATTAGTCGCATCATCGTCGTTCTCGTCGTCATTTTCTTCGTCATTCTCTTCGTCGTTCTCGTCGGTCATATATGGATCTACTATATCGAATAAATTATCGTCGCCGAGTTTGCTCATCCTATCGGTTTTCGATTCTTTATCTGCTGCGTCATGCAATTTCATGTGTCGCACCAAATTGCCTTTGTGCGCAAATGCTCTTTTACAATATGGGCAAGTATGTGTCTTTTTGAGCTTTGGTGGCGGTGTATAATTTTCATTATGATAAAGATTTGTATGACGACCGAGTAGTTGCTTCTGTCGGAACGTTTGTCCGCATTGATCACACTTAAATGGCTTGACATCGCTGTGGATTTGCTTGTGCATCTCCAGATTACGCATGGAAATCGATTTGTAATTACACTGATCGCAACTGTTTAGTAAAAAAAAAAAATTTTAACTTTTACTTTTCTCTATTTACTTTGTAAAGCACGTTTTCTTACCTATAACAGCGCTCTCCTTCGTGCGTTTTTACATGCATCTTATAGCTATAACGATCGGGCAATTC